>NW_024609879.1:139268502-139868502 GCF_016920785.2 Ixodes scapularis | reverse complement strand
GTCAAAACAGGATAGCTCAACTCGCCGTCTCTCAATTTCTGCTATGCTTCTTTTTTCTCCTCATTGATTCTTTTGTTTATATTGTTAATTCACTCATTACCACCTGGAGTACTTATCTTACATTTTGACTTACGTTTTTAAGCTCTTACTCGAGTAACAGGCTCATCTGCTTTAGGCATCTGGCACAATGACACAGATAGTCTTAGAAGAAGGAGGCAATGTTTCAAGTTTGTTCGCTAAGCCAACTAGTGTGCATGCATCGTCTCCAAGACGAGGGTCTAGCAGATGGTGTGTGATTCACAGCACTGTGTCTCCTGTCAGGTGTCTAGCACTGTCAGAAGTCTGCTTTTCAAGTGTTCTCGATGGTTGTCTCGTCTTCACGACACGCATTATTTTTTATTTATTGAGATTTTGAGACTTTCTGTGTTCTTTTTGAAGTAGACACATTTTTGTAGGCCGTCATTTCAACCTCAATTTCTGTTTGCTATAACGAGATTTGTTTTTTCTGAAAGCACTGCGGCCATTGTGGGCCTCTGCCTTCATAAAAATATTGCTCATTGAACGCGTATGGTGGCGCTTTGTCTTTGGACTGTGTCTCACTGTGCCCGTGGTGCTGTAGTTGCAAGTGTAGCTGGACATCGGTTATGCTTCCTTGAGTTGTATCGAAACTCGGCATGTAGTGCCGGTGAACGCAAAAATATTTATAAATGAAAAAAAAAAAGTCTTAAGCGTTTTTTGCAAGTTGCACCTCATTCCCCGTTAAATGTACAGTTATATACTTCTATCTCCATTCTTGGTGTACCTCGTTTTTGTTTGTTTCTTTTTATGTTTTGAAAAAACAGGCCAAAACGTTATTACGGAGAAAAGCTTACTCGCCGCAGATTTTCTGCTTGTAATGTGAGATTATCTACTGTATGATGTATAACACAACACATGATTGTACCTAGTCAAATGAAACTTGCACCATGAAGGGGCATATGATGTTTTGATAATTATATACTTAATAAAATGAAGTTGTAAAATTTCCTGTTGTCTGTTTGTGTGGTATGGTCGTGCTGTCTTGCAAAACAGTGGAGATTTTAGTGGTAGCATTTCATTTGTGTAATGTACACAAACACACAGACAGACAGACAGATGTTCGTTGGCTGTCATAATGTATGTTTTGTTCATTCTAAAGCAACATATTTGTAACTGATAGTTTGTCTCGATCACTGCATCGGCATCAGCTCATGACTATATATAATCAGAGATTACAGAAAGTGTAGTACGGGTAGTGATGCACCTGCAAAATAAAAATTTCTCAAAACCTGAATAAAAAAAAAATAAAAATGCACTATTAAGTTTAGATTATTTCGACTAACCTGTTGATGTGCTTATTAGACATGACAGACATGTAGGCTAAACTCATTTTTCATGAAGAAACTTTTACTTTAAAATTTTACCTGAATTATTTTATTTTAAAAAACTAGGGCTGGGCGTTGGTAAAAAGTTTTAACCCGATTAATTGCCACCCTTTAATCGATTAGTGAATCAATTAATTGGTAAAATAAAATTTTTCGTCTTTGCTGAGTATGTGATGAACGGCAAAATGTACAATTTCATATTTTAGATCACCCTAGATGTGTAGTCGAGAACAGTCAAAAGACACAAGTTAGTACTTCAGCCGGGTAGGCAAAGAGGTTTGTTTATTTTCTCCGGCAGTAGCAAACTTTAATTGTTTACAATAGTCTGTTGTGCCAAACAAACAATTGTACTGCGTTAAAGTGGCTGCTAAACTTGTTTGGAATTACAAATCCCGCCCCTGCTGTTTACTTTAGGTCAAAATTTCACCTAAAGTTTGCCTTCATAGTGTACACTCATCTAAATCTGTGTGGTGAAAGTTTTGAATTATTATTTTTTTAGTTTGTGAAAATTTAACCAATTAACTGGTTAAAAAATGAATTGCAATTAAAGCATTAATCGATTAATCAATAGGTTAGTCGGTCAAGTGCCTGGCCCCTTTAAATATGGTATAATTCAATTAATCACTTCCATGTTCAATGCAAGCGATAATATAATTGCAGAAAAACTGTGCATCTATGAGAAGATTTTCAGTCAAGTCGTAGAACTGCTGTAGTACTTTTGTCACGTATGATATTTGCCAAAGCAGATGCCGGGGTGAACAAATCACCGCATTGTACAATGCAATGCCATTCAGCTGAGATGGAGTCTTTCACACAATTTTTTTTCTTTCAGTTCCATAAATATAGGGTTCGGATTTTTCGGTTTCTATTTTTTCGAAAGTCGGCGAACTTTTTTCGGTGTTTATTTTAAAATATAATTTTCGGTTTTTATCGGCGTATATTTATGCCCACAAAAATTTATCGGCTTTTTTCGGTGACTATAAAATAAACACCAACGAACACCGTATCAGATTATCTTTGTAGCTTTGATATTTGTGATTACTCAAAGAATAACGGCACAGATACACTGAAAAATAAATAGACACTTCATTTGGCAAATGTGTGCAACTGTAAAAGAAAAAAAGAAAAAAACACAAGTACAAACAAGTCAGATATGAAGCCTATATGCCCAAAACCATGGAACTTCACCTTCTGTATATTAGGATTACCCCCCCCGTGATCTTATTATAGTTACAGTACACACACACATGTACTTTCCCAGGTTCTCCTTGCTGATGCGCATTCTTTCTTTCCTGTTAATATGACCCTGAGCTTCGAGAATGCCCTCTCGACGCTAACAACACTGGACACTAGCAGGCTGAGATGAAAGGCTGCCTGAGTCAAAATCGGCCAATCAACCAATTGTGACTGCTAAAAGAGACACGGTGCGACGTTTTGAAGCACAGCGCAACATGGAGAGCTTGCATCAAGTCAGTCTCCCTTACAACGAGTTTGAAAACAAGCTCGTACATGGCGAAGCCATGGGGCATTTCGGACTTTACGTTTCGATCAATGACACGCACATTAAACCAAAACGTCGTGATGGCACTCGTGTATCCCATACATTCAGACACGTTTCGATAGACACTGTCGTTCCACTTTTTGCCACGGCTCTGCGGTACGACTGGAAGGTTGAAGTGACCTTTTCGGGTTAAAACTGAATTTTATAAAATGAATTCGACATACTTTTATCGATTTTTATCGGTTTTAATAGAAAAAGCTGAACCTAAAAACTGACCTTTTTCGGTTAAAACTGAATTTTCGAAAATGAATTCGACGCACTTTTATCGGTTTTTATCGGTTTAAACCGAAAAATCCAAACCCTACATATATAGCACCTAGAAATGCCTCAAATTCATCCAGTGTGACACTAACAAATTTGCCAGCGTGACCAGAAATTTTTTTGTTGTTGTTGACGAGTTTTACAGTTACTATTATTATCCTCAAAACATCCGTAAGAAACAGCTGAAAGCGCTGGATCTTGTACCATAAAATGAGAATATTAGTTATGATCTGCATCAGTGTACATTGAGAAACAGCAGCATAACTGTCATTCACAGGACTGTCACAATCATTTGCTGAGGATTCATCACAAACTTTCAAGAGCTCTTCAGGGAATCGTAGTTGTTTTCTCCGCTCAAATCACCTTTGCCAAATGAATAGCTAATATCTTTTCCGTAAAAAACTGACGAAGAAAAAGCTGCCATAATATGAAAGCATTAGAAAAGCCCCAGAAGTAGAAAAAAAGTGTTGTCATTTATGCTAAAAACAAAAAATAAAGCTAAAAAATTTAAATCATACACTCTTGATGATAAATACCGGACATTATGGGACTGTCCGGACTGTCGTGGGAGCCTGGACGTCTGACTACAACCGGAACATTTCTATGTTGGGCGACATTTGACATATATAACCCCAAAGGGTTAAGGACATTTAAAATATTGATAAGAAATGGATAGACTTTACAATACTTGAGGAAGAAGATTAGCTATTCCAGAAAACCTCTGAATTGAAAGCATGGAAATACGTCACTATGGTCCAGTGGCGGACGTGACAGATTTGCCTATAATTATCTCACGCCGCAAAGGAGAGGGACTAGACTTGCAAAAGAGGAAATACTAACTTGGGAGTTACAGCCAGAGAGAGAGACCGAACGGTCATCGTTAGTTATAAAACGTCGTAAAAAGAAGACGTTGTAAAAAAGTAACACTGTGGTTCCCTGTAAAAATGTAGTAGACGCCCAGAAGGTGGAATCGAACCACTCTGACGTCAATCAGCTACGGGTTTGAAGCCCGCACCCCGGACCACCGGAGATCGTCTGGGCATAAACAGCACTTCACGCAGCTCATTATATAGCAGACAAATTCTCGTTCACTCGTTTCGCGAGGACTGCCCGCTTATTCACGAAATTTACAGCACTAATATACATTATAATCGCACTAAAATACTATTATATATCTTTTATAACAAGACTAGATATATCTCTTACTTTAGTTAGAACTTATACCTCTATTACAATTTAAATTATCGAATTAATAGTAGAAAATAATATAAACTAGGACGGATGAGCGCGCCGCCTACCGGCCAAAACACGCGTTTGGCGGTTAAACGAAGAACGGCAACTACGTTATGGCCGACGTTCATGGTGACCTCGGAAAAATAGCGAGGGGTTTATGGTTTTCGTCGCCCACGCCCAGGACCCGTTGTTTCTTCCCTTCGGCCCAGAAGATAAGTGAGCGTCTTTAATTGGCATCCTGAGCCGCGTCTGCGAGATTTTTGCAAAAAATATAGGTGTCATATTAGTAGGCGCAATCGCTGCCCAAGATGGCGGACGTCGAGGGACAACAACAAACCCTCATGGTAGCTGGCGCGGGGGATGAGCTTGCGAGCTCGGAGGCGGCCGCCGACGACAAGCTCGATCAGGCCACCGTGCAGCAAGTGCAAGTCAGCGAGTCCGGCGAAATAACGGCGTCGGACATCTTGCAGCAGGCCTTTCAGGAAGCGTCGGGCGAGTTCGAGCAAGTGGCGGTTACCTACGCCACGGTCGAAGACGGCGTTGCGGTCTTGCACGGCGCCCTTCCAGACGGAATCTTGCAGCAGCAGGTCAGCGAGGACGGGCAGATCGTGCAGCCGGTGACTTTAGCCGACGTCGTCAGCGACACCGGAGCGGAGGCCGCCGAGCCGACGGCCGAGGCGGCCGAGACCGAAGAGCCCGCCAATACCGCCGAAGATGACGCCGCCACTGGCGAAGCCGTTGCCGACTTCGTGGACGAAAGCGGAGCGGAGCAGGCCGTTCTCGTCCAAGACGACGCCGTCGAAGAGGGGGGAGACGAAGACGCAGCGATGCAGGAAGACGAAGAGCCTGCGGCCGCGTCGCCCGAGTCGGAAGAAGCGACCGCTTCGTCGCCGTCGGTTCCTGTCCGAATCCAGCCCGCTTCGTCGTCATCGGGCACTCTGCAGCAGATCGGCTTGCCGCAGAAACAGTCGTCGGCACCGCTGGGCTCCTCCGAGAACCCGATTCAGATCATACAGCAGGGCAACACGTACCACTCGACCCAGGTCCTGTCACCCGAACAACTGCAGCAGATCGCACACGTCCTCCAGCAACAGCAGGTGAACCGCGCCATTCAGAACGGCGGGTCTGCGGTGGTCTTCAACCCCCAGACGAACACGAGGATTATCTATCGGGTCATCTACCCGTCCGAGCTCGGCAGCAAGTCATCGTCGTCGTCGACGACGACTAGGGCCTCCTCGGGACGCGGTAGGGGGACGTACTCAACGCGAGGTCGCGGGCGACCGAGGGGACGCGGTTTCGCGAGGAGAGTCGTCGATGAGGACGACCCGCGTAGCGACGGCCCCGAACTGTCGCGAGAGGAGAAAGAAGAGAAGAAGAAACACCGGCCGCGGACGCGGTCGGGGCGCATCTCGAAGCCGCCGTCGTACATGGTGAAAGACTACAAGCGCATCCACCACCTCGACTTCGACGACGAGCCGTACGACGACTCGGACGGGGGTTACTCCGACTACCAGGTCAGCGACGACGAGGAGCGAAGCGGGAGGCGATCGTTTACGGGTTCGTGCTTTTCTCGTTTCTTTCACATCTTATGTTCTGGGAACCCCCGTGTGCTTGCATTCCTAACAGTGTATTGGAAGAGTTTGGCCAATAGGCGGAGCAAAGGCCGCCGCCAGCGGCGAATAGTCCCCCCCACGCTTAGAGCGCAAACTAAATTTGTGACACAGCGTCGACCAATCAGGAGACCGCGACGTCACAATATAGCAAACGACATTTGAAGCGTGAAGCGTTTAATCTCGGCGTCTCTACTCCATCTCACAAATGTCTGCAATGAAGACAAAGGCACAGGCGCGTGAGCCTAGCTCAGCAAAACGCTTTTGTTTGTACGAGAACTCGTGCATAAGAGGCGCTTTCCAAAGCCACGTGCTCATGCCCATGCCTTTGGCTGCACTGCTAGGACAGCGTCCTGAGACTGGCTGAAAGAAAACAGTGCGAAGGGTGGGGCGCGCGAGCGTCTTGAGACGCGGAGTCCCGCTCGGCTCGTGCACTGGCTTTGGCAGTGCTTTCTTTCCCCGTCTCAGCTGAGACGCTGTTTCTAGCTAGTACGTTTGTTTATTCTACACTTGAATATTGGCGTGACTAAAACCCCACATGCACAAAGTTTTCAGTCATCGAGAGCTAAACCTTTTCACTCTAGCGACGCTAAAACGGCTCAAATTAGTCGTGTCACATATTTAGATCGCACGACCACCGCGAGGGGCTATTTCGCGGCCTGTGGTTGGCCTCGAGATGCTCGCCTATTCAAACCAATGTATGGCCAAACTCTCTTTATAAACGGCTCTGCTTGCATTGAGTATGGAGCGCCACCTAGGCACGTTTCGATCTGGATGAGCATCGTGCCAGCGTGCAGTCGTGTATCGCTACTACGTGGTCCACGTTAAAGACCCCATGCTGGCAGTGGTACTGCACTGGCTAAATTTCTTGTCTACAGTGGATACACATCTACAACAGACAAGAAGTTAGTGAACCCATTGAGGCTGACTAACTTCCCCGTCTAAACATACACACCGCAAGAATGCAACAGCGTTAGCACAAGGAGATGATCACCAGCCTTCCGACTGAGCGGCCATCATCAGAAAACGACTAGCTTGGCAGAACACTTGTGGCTGCCCCATGTCCTGTTGGACGGAATCTTAACTCTGGTACATAGAATGGGGACGATGCAGCTTGTTTTATCCCCATATTTCTTGCTATTCCTGAATCTCAGGTTTTTAATTAATAGAATTTTTGTTGATGCCTTAATTACCCCATAAATGGGATATTACATGACGTTTACCCTACAAGGAGATGTGTAGTGCTGGAGCAGAGCACAGAGTCGGTGGACAGATCATTCCAGTCCCTTGATGTCTGGACGAAAAACAAACAGAGATGGGCGGTAGTAGGTAAAGGCAAACAGCTTCCTGCTCGCTTGTTTAAATGTTTTTTCAGTTTGTGTATTTGTGTTCAACCCAGATGTGCTATACAGTGTACGCTGAAATCCGTCGTCGGTGCCTAAACCCATGAGCTCTCGTGCAGGTCTGGGGGGCCGTCCACGCAATTACAAGTGTCCGACGTGCTCCAAGTCGTACATCGGGCGTGGAGGTCTTTGCCGGCATCTGCGACTCTATCCCGACCATGGCAACCCGTCCGATGTTGAGGAACTGAGCGTCCACGGTAAGCTGCTGAGTTGCTGAAGAAGAAAGAACAAACAGAACGCGTGAAGGTTAGCTGTGTAAGACATTGCAAGGGCTTCACCCGAATATACCGTTTTCGAAATTCAGTCTGTCAACTTTCATCGGTCTCGTCACATTGATCGACTGCATCAGCGTCAAGATAATGGCGGGCTTCGTGAGGCTGATGAGGGAAGAAGTTGACGATACTACGGAGCAGAGGATATATAAGGCCTGTACGTTTGAGACGTCAATATGGCACGACGCACAAATTAGGTACAGGGCCGCGTGAGTGTTTACTTTAGAGTGTGGTTCAATCTATCTCTTAGTACAAGTTTGGCTCTAAAGCCTTTTGATGGTGGAAATTTAATCGAGAGGCCTATGGGTTGCCGCTTTGTACTGGCGCTTTGTATTGGTTAGTTGTTACGTTCACATTATTGAAACTGCACCAAATCAAGAAAGAATTCTGAGGTTATCGGAGAACCAACTCTCATCTGCGATTGGAGTGCAAAAGTGACTGTGCCCGGCGAGATAGTTTCATGACCGCCATTAGTTTGTGGAAAGTGAAGCGCTTTTGGACTTATCAGGTGGCACTGAATTTTGAAAGTATCTGTTTCCTTCACGTACAGAACACCTGAACTTCTCTAAAGTAAAGTCGTACTAGAGAAGAAAAACGGGTTCTCTACACCGGTATTTGCGTAGATCTCCTCCACCTTGGGAACCCCCTCCTAAATCATTAACGTCCAGCGGTTAAAACTCAGACAGTCACCCTTGTGGTATGTACAATTTAAGTCTGGTGGCAGCTGCGAACATTGTTCGCTCTGCTGACGGTTAATTGCTCCGATAGTCTTGGAGAATTCTCGGAGTCAAAGCACGGACCGGATGCTGTAAGCGACTTAATTTTTGCGAAGACCTACTTTTCACAAGTAACTAACAGCAGCACAGCACTAACTAAGTAGCTAACAATTTGGACGAAATTTCGACCCTTCAGAAGCTGCATTGAGATGCTGTGCTTCCTTGAGCAACAATCTAACAATGGGAAAACACGCATGTAAAGGTTCTCACTTGATCATTACATACATTCTATGAATAACATGAGTAGGTTATGTATTTGAAAGAAAAGAATGCACTAAATTGGAATTCACGGTAACCTCAGGAAGTTTATTTTCCGCCTTCTGGTTCTTTGATTCGAGAAAAGTAAAACCCGCAAATAATTCAAAACTTTCAGCTTTGGCCTGATATGCTACCATTCGAGCTCCTGAAAATTAAGTAAATTACAGTAGATTTTTTCACCGGCACATCACCTGCCTAGAAGGCACGAGCTGTGCACCATTTCAGGCTGAAGGCCAGCCAATTTATTCTTGAGTAAACCTCTGCCCGGCCTTGGAGATGAAATCACTGACATCTAGCCATATTAACATTTCAAATGTCTGCATCGTCGTTGCAAACTTGTGACTAGATTCCTTTACTATATTTTTTACAAAATTTAAGGTTACCTTTATTTTGTTGTAGCTTAATTTGTTGAGAGTGAAAAAGTTGACATTGCGAATTTATTGGCCATTGTCATTAACAGGTGGGTCTACAGGCCCCATTTGTAAAGTTTTGTTTGAGTGAAGTATAATAAAAAAAATAGCAGCACCAGAGAAAATTTGACTAAAGCAAACTAAAACCCAAGAGTCTGGATGGATGGATGATAACGGCTGTATTCTTTATACCAGGTCGTAGCTTGTGCCACCTTGCCTAAAAACAATAACAAAAACCTGATTTCCACTCTCAAGCCAATGCATTTCCCTATTAACCTATAAATCGTTATAGCTGACCTCTCCTCCCCCATCCGTCTCTTTGCCTTCTTAACTGCATTTTTCCCTGAACGCGTTTGCTCCACCCCATTGCCCGTCTTCAGGAATTTCATCCTAAGCTTTTGTGTCCGCCTCGTCCATCTCGGGGAAACTGTTCTTCACTCTCCAAACCTGCTTGGTCTTTTAAGTTAATTTAAAACAATCGCTCCTTAAATACTGCATTTTGTGCATTGCAGAACTTTGGGGGTAACGGTCGCTGCCAATTTTTTTTATGCACAATGTGTCTTAGGAGTTTTTTTTTTTTTTTTTTTAAAGAAAATTGTCACGGATGAGTGTCAGGAACAAGCTTCATGGACAAGCATCCCGCTGGAAGCGTTGCGGTATATATAAAGCTTACGAAGGTCGATGTAGAGTCGACGTACCAAAGACGGCCCAGCGGGGCTCGAACTTGGGTCGGGGCGGCGGCAGTCGGACACTAAAGCCACCGAGCTGAGCAGCAGGTTTACCCCAGTAGCATTGCGCTCTTGGCAAAACGTGTCGGCGAGAGCGATGCGACTTCCTACCACGCGACCGCCTGCCTCGTTGACGGCATGCGTCACACAAGGGGCATTTAAAGTGGCGGCTGTGCAACGTACCTGTTCGCTCAGTCTCGCCCCAGCTATCGTCTGTGGCCGCGACGAAAAAACTAGCACAAAATGTACTCGGAGCGTGGGTTTGCATACCTGCCAAGTCTCCCACGTTACCCGGGAGATTCCTGAATTTCGACCAGTTTGTACGATTGACAGAAGAGTCTCCCGGAAAACATAAATCCCCTCCTGCCTTTCTCCGAACTAAAACAAGGAGTTTTTGCCATCACAACAGACGGCTGCAATGATAGCGGGGCCCAGATGTATCTCACTAGCGTGAGGAGTGCAATATAAATAGAATGAAGTTGTCTTCGTGGTAAATTTTTGTTCTCAATATTTCTTTTCAAAAAACCGTAACGCCCCCCCCCGGCTTAGAAACTCCTAGATTTGGTTCCTCCGAACTTGGCGGACATAGGTTTCTGCGGGACAGATTTTGCGCTTCCTGGTCTCTGTTAGCATGATCGAGCTTGCATAACTTTTTATTAATTTACGGTATGCTCGGGATATGTCGTGAATAAGCAGGCTGGAAAATTACGCGTCGGCGATGCACGAAACGTTTGTAACTGCACGTGACGTCTCTTTTCCAGACGAAACGTCCAACACGCCACCGCCTTCGTCCGCCATGGAGCGGCGGCCGGGCGAGGGCCGGTCCTCGGACGCGGGCGACCGCAACCCGGCTATGATGGCGGCGCCGCAGAGGAGCCGCTACGCCGACCTCGCCTCCATCCGCAGAAAGTCGCGCCTCCGAGAGGTGGGTGCCTTTTGTGCAAACCATGGAATTATTATTTTATGCACTAGAGGTTCAACTGGCACTAGTGTCTGTGCAATTTCCGGGATGCAAATTGAAGCAGGCAGCAACCAGTCCACTTTGCAATGCTCCTGTGCATTCCTATGGGAAAATGCGCGTGCATTTTGTCTCTTCGCCGGAAAATAACACGGAACACTTTGGTTATTTGGGTCGTGCCGAAAAAAATGTACCTTTGTTAGCATTGTAGAAGTGTAATTGCTTTAGTTACAGCATTTTCTTCACCAGTGATTGATGTTAAACTTTGCTATACTTCAGGCCCAAACATTTGTTCCATAGTAGGCATGTAAAAACTTGCGACAATTCTAATCAAAATAACAATCGAAAGGATTGTAGAGTGTGTTCAAGGTTCAACAGCATTCCGGTGGCGCTTATTTATTGCTGATATGCCCGTCCTGTCACCATATAAAAATGACCCCATCGTGCATCATTACGAGCAGTTAAAAAAATTCTAAGTGTAGAGAATGAGGTTTGTGAGCTATGAAAGATGTTTCTTTTTATTATTTCCAATGCCAGGCAGCTTTTATTGGGCACCTATTCTCTGGCTTTTTCCTTTTTTCAAAGATTTTAAGCACGAGAGTGATGTCTTGAATGCAGAACAAGCATCTTCACACATATTCGCGAGCAGAAAGAATAAAGCAGTACTTTTTTTAATTGCTAATCAGGCTATGTTAGTTGCTTCAGCTTGTTTTGATCGTCTGAATGCACAAGGAGTTGCTGATCCAGTGTTACTGCATAGTCCTTGCCGTATATCTTGGTTTTTTTAGATGTCCTTTATTTGTTCGACACATATAACCCCCATGCTGGAAAGTGCCGACACTGTGTTCGCTGTAACAGTGTACGACAGTGAACATATATACATGTATGAAGCCGTTTTTAGTCCCATGAATTTGAAATAAAAACGCCGTAACTGATCAATTATTTGGTCCGCGCGACTGAGAAACGTTCCAATCTACCTAGTACGCATAAGTTATTTGTGATATTCGCTCTTATAATTGAGTGCAGGGAAAAAATGAACTCGCTTTTTCCCATAGAAATGCATTATTGTAAGTCAATTTCTAAATGGTTGCTGTCTGCTTTAATCCCTATGATGCAAACTCTATGGTGCGAAGGGCTCGAAGCATGTCGCTGCCGTGCCCGGGAGCATTCGGCGTCTATCCTGCCCACGCGTCGAAGATGGTCCCAAAGTAGCAACAACAAACGGCACAAAAGCCGGGCGTCACGCGGTCGGACGCTGCGATGCCGGCACTTGCGCATAGAAGTTCCAGCGAAAAGCGCGAGTGAACACGGGTGTCGCCGCGACGTAGCCGGTATTGCGGTTGGCGACGACGCGACACTTTGTGATGTCGCAAGGTGGAAATCGAGGGATCGCTTTTTTCGGATGCGGGAAACGCGCCGGTCGGAGACGCGTTCCAAACGTACTTTGCGCCCTTCCGGCGTGTTCGCAGTCTCTGTGATACCAAAGCGCGCCTCCGACCCGTGCGTCTGTAGTCGCCGACAAGGCGAGATCAATGGCAGGGAGGAGTTTCGGTCGTCCCCCTCCGGCTCGAGGTTCCCACGTTCGACAACGGTTTGGCGTGTTGCGTGCACACCCAAAGCGCGACGGAAGGGACAGAGCACGTGCCGGAAGCAGAGCCTTCAAAAGGCGCGCCTCGCCACTCTCACTTTGTCAATGCCCACAGTGTTCGTGCGTTGGAGCGTCCTCGAGGCAGCGACGTTAGGACGCCGTCAAAAGTTTTGCACGGCGTGAAAGAAGGAGTGATACATGGAAACAGTAACTGCAAGTGGATTCTCTCGTAAGAGATTGTAAGGGGTTTTGGGGCACACGGTAGCAAGCAGTCGCAGGCGGGCAAACCGGCTTCTAGGGCCGAGGTTTTTTTTAAAGAGGACGTCTTCCCTCGAGAAAGCGAATAAACGAGTCAGTCAGTCGACTAACGAGCTGCCCTGGGGCGTGCAGGCCGCCAGGGCGTGCAGGGACGAAGAAGTCATGGAGGTGGTCTTGCCTCGTGTCACGGAGATGGTGTCCCTCTGGGAGTTCCTGCTCAGCAAGTGCGAGAAGGGAGACCCGCCTCAGCTGCAGGTGAGACGTCGGTTTGGACGACAATGCGTTTAGCCACGCACGTTGTAGTATGTCAGTAGGGACAGACGAAAAAAAAATTTTGTTTTCTACCTGATTAGGACATGCACGTTTCAAAATAAAAATTTAAAAAGAAAAAAAAAACAATCTTTATGCTGCAATAGGAAATTTTCGATCTGCGGGCAAAACCTAAACTGTACCCCTGCCGGATGATGATGATAGTGTTATACCCAACTAGTGTGCGCTCTTAGGTCCAGCGAACTCGGAGCACACACCGGGTGGGTACAAATGCTACCATCATCCCACAGGAGTATAATTTCGGTTTTGCTCGCAAATCGAAAAATTTGTTTTGTAACGTAAATATTGTGCAGAAACTTTGGTTGCCAAGCGTTTTATCGGGTAGAAAAAATTTTTAATTTTTTTCCAGGTTTAATGTTGCTTTAACTCCTTCTTGACTGCACTCACAGGCCATCGATCACCAGTGATTAATAGTTTCCAAGCACCGTCGAAAAATTAAATTTAGTGCTGGGAATTATGTTCCACAGTCTCGTGGACAGCGGAAGAACTGTAGTTCCGGTTTCGACGTAGGTTTGAGCTTGATGACAAGCTGGTGAGCTGTCAAAAATAGTCTCGAGAACAGTGGTAGCTACTTACGTGATTAAACTGTATTATGGCATATTTTTTAGACGTTGGGAACTCTCGGGACACTTCAAACGATGTTATAGGCATCACCTAACATGTAGTTGTCGCTAAGCATCACTATAATTTCCAATGGTGTCCTGAGCAGCGTGCACGTTTTATCTGTCCAACAAGGCGGACAAAAATACTAACTATGAAGGAACTGCAATCGAGGCTATGACATAACCAAGGTAGAACACAAAGAAAGCATCCTGCTGGGGTTGTTAGGTGTAGTATCTGTGTTTCACCAACATAGGCATTTCTGTGTTGAAAAGCGCGCATGTTACGGAGGCCAACTCTCTGACGAATCAGAACTAGATAACAACAGAGTATGCTAACTTTGAGAGCTAATAGCCGTGGGTATGGGGCACATTGTGCATATTCTGAATTTTTTTTTTATTTGTCATTTAATTTGACATGACTGAAAGTTACGGAGTTCATAGGCTTTCCGCACGTACATTGTATATATAAAAAATACTATTTAAAATATTTTTTACGTATTATACCAACCTCTGTTTTTTTTGAAGGAACAATTAAGTGGCCACATTTTGATGTGTCATATTTCTGCATACGCAAATTAGTCAGGAAAATAAAAATGGTTGCACGGATCCTTTGAAACTTGCTGCTTTTCCTGTGGTGAGGAAAGAGTTAAAGGGGGTTCAGGTGAAACTTGGTAGTCACTGATTTGCCTAAAAAATCATTTGTTTTCGCGAAGTTATTGAAGCTCCAAACACTGAGAACAGGACGTTGGATGTTATGTAGTATGGGGGCCATAAGAAGGCATTACAGCTTTTGAGCTAGGAAAGCGAAAGAACACGTGCAAAATACTGTGTCTCCTAGACTGTCCGTTCAAGTTGCAAATTATACGACACGTAACGTCGCCCCACTGGAGGACGGCTGGAAATTTGAATTCTGACATCACCTTCATTTGCCTTTTTTTTTACAATAGCTATTTTGATTTTAAAGGTAATGAACAGCGTGCTGGAAAGAGTAACCCAGGTATTCTGAAAATGTGTTTTGTCTGGGTAGCTTAAATTTTTGCCGTGTTTGGATAAGACGGTTTGTGTCGCAAAGTTTAGACGTCTTTTGCTTACTCTGGTCCCCAGCCACCTGGCATTCATATTTTATGGGCGACGAAAAGATGATAAGACATTTCAACCTGCAAATTATAAAAAATTAGAGAGGAGACAAAACGAGAATAGGTGTTGGTTACGCTTATATTGTAAACATATTCTATTGGTGTGGGGACAGCAAAACAATGGTTTTGCCCCTTACTGGAAGTGATAATATTTCAATATGGTGGCACCCTTGCAAAAAAAATCTATACCCCCCCCAAAAAAAAAGAAAACTTAGCACCATGTGTGTGTATATTGTGAGACTCATCTGACCAATTCTAAATGATGTTTAAGGCTCGTTGCAACCGAGTAGGACCAGCTGAGACGAGATTGGTTTTTAAGCCTCTTGCAATGGCTTACGACCTGCTCCACAGCAGGTCATAAGCCGTTGCTAATTACAGAAGGCACAAAATTGCCTTTGGTGCACCATTAAAACAGTGTTTTTGGCATGGTTTTTTTTTTTTTTGCAGGTGCCAGACATGCTGATCCAAATGGAGGAATTGCTCAGGGAGATGCGGGCCCTGGGGCAGGAGTCCCTCAAGGCCGTCGAAAGCTCGGACGTTGGAGGCACCCTGGTCAAGGTACCGTCTCCGACGCATTCTCTTGCTTTGGTGTTGCAGGCAGGGGCGGATTTAGAGGTGGGGTCTGGATGTCCTGACCCCCCTCTTGATTTCTGCATGTGTAAAATTTAGGGCGTAAAACGAAGGATAGGGGGAGGGCGTTCCTTAATATGTGGTACGCCGACCAACACCTGACCCCCCCTCCACCCCTCTCAGGAAATTCCTGCATCCGCCCCTGGTTGCAGGGGCACGTGTAAGCGAAGCTCAGGGTTCTCTAATGACGCCGTGCGAGCAGATTACATCGGGGGCTCTCAAATATTCCTTGAGGAAGCTCCGTCCCTCTCGATCGACGGTTGAGGAAACCCACCCGTTCTCGGCGTTGACGCGGTGCAACAGTGCAGTGCCTTGTGGACCCCGTAGGCTATGGATCCTCAAACTTTTCAATCTCAAGCAGTCACAAGTGACTCTAAAAAACTAATCTGTTACAATTACAATCTCTCTCTCTTAATTAAAAAGCATTCCATTACATTACTTGATTGCTTGAGAGGAAAGGTAGTTGACTGTTACTTTGACTGTTACTTGAGAAAGTGACCGCTACTTTTCCCGATTACCTCAGATTTTAAAAACTGGTGATTTTTCTGCAGGTTTGAAAATGAATCTTTTGTACCATCCAATACTGGATGGTACATCACAGAACTATAAACTACTTGCTTTCTTAATCCATCAATTTTGGTAGAACTGTCCTGTCCGAGATTTCGTTCGAGAATTCCTTCGTAGGAAACTTGCATTAGAAACTTGCATTAGAAAGGAGAGGGAAAAATGGTAACAGTTGCGAGTAATTTTAGTACTTCCAAAAATAATTGAATTGCCCTCTAGATTACTTCTTAATAAATGTAATCAAATTGTTACCAAATTGCTCTAAAAAGTAATTTATCACAAATAATTTGATTACTTGTAATGAGTACTACTGTAATTAGCCTGTCATTGGTGCGATAAAGTGGTGCAGATGCCTATAGGCAGTCTGAACGACAGTTCACGTAGTTGGAAGTGATTGGCTCCCGTTTGTGCGTCGGTGAGTGGCTCAGACCTGCTAAAGCACTGCTCAAACTGGAAAAGCAAATATACTTGAGGCAGATACAGACGAGGAAATCGGAGAGCTGGGGGTACGCACGAGGGTGCTCTCGGAAGCGCACTTTGAGGACCCATGGTGTAAACAATAACGCACATACAGGTAGCGTTTGACTCGTAGTTATGTGTCGGCAGGTGCTTCGTATCTGGTGAAATACGGGGTGGCACGAGTAAGCAAAATTGATGCCGGCACATAGAAAGCTCAAACTTTTCACTGAATCTGCACCGAGTGGATCATTTTTATTGCGCAAAATTTCGAGGAGTAGCTGTCTTCCTGTAAAAAGCGAGAGCAAAAGGCTTGCCACAGTCACGGTTGGATGTGTTTGCAGACGACCGAATTTCGGGGCGCCGTCTTCCAACAGGCGCAGCGAGCAGACGACGCACTCCATTGTCTGCTCGCTTAGTTACATTTGTGCAGTCATGGGCACGTTACCCCAAAAATGTGAGTGTTACAGTTACTCAGACAAAAAAGTAACCCTGTTACAGGTACAAAATTAAAAAAGTAACTTGTTACAGTTACAGTTACTTAAGGGGGAACACTGGTCTTGGAGCTTTTTTTCTTATTCTATGACCAAACCCATTAGAACTGCACAAGCTTGTTCAGCTTTTTGTGCTTATTTCATATATCTAATCGTTTTCTCAGTCAGTAGAATTGTCCTCAAGGTAATTAAAACTTGCCTGCCTTTGTTTGGAGGAAAGATGGAAAAAAAACTGCTCAACAAAATTTCATTTTTAACAGATGGCTAGATACTACAAAGTGTAGAGCATACAATGTTGGAAGTACTTTTAAAATAAACCTACTATTAGTGATTTTACCACACATCGAAGTTCAGTGTTCATTGCATGGCTAACAAATAATAAAACAAAAGATCAAATAGAAAATTTTCTAGACTTATATTAGAAAATCTGCTCTCAACATTGTATGCTTCACACATTTAGCTACACATTTCAGGAAACATTATATTTCTATCTGCTCTGGATGCTGAGATATCCATCCTCCAAATTTTCAACAAGTCCAAAAGTTGTGTCTTGTGAAAACAATGGTTTAGAGTCAACTTCAACGCACATTCAGCCCGCATAGACATTATAATTTATTTATAGCCCAAGTATTCATCCGCGAAATTAGAAGCCTGGTAAATTCAGAAGAACAACAGCCATCGCCATTTTCAAAAGAATGGAGTTTTAGGACGTTTTTGGCTCCAAAGACCCATGTTCCCCCTTAAGCCAGTACTTCGTCGTTACTTTAAAAAATGATATTAGAAAACATTCAAAAGGACCTTCCTTAATATGCCTTTAAATTAGCATAGATTTTTCATAAGACGTTGTGTTGTTCACGGTAGTGGATATAATATTTTTTAAAACTAAGATTTTCCCAATATAATCAGTATTACGGTAACATGTTTGGTTCTTACCATTTCAATTTTTAGCATGAACTGCGTTTCGCTGGAGTGAAAGTTCTGAAATATTTGTGCGATCAAATGTATGTACTCTCTACTAGAAAGGGTCATGTATAACATTGTCAAATGTTTTTCGAGCCAAGTGATCACTAAGAGGTTTTAAGGCACACGGTCAAAAGCAGTTGCAAATATCCAAACTCACCATCGTGGGAACATCTCAAAAGCTTTCGGAACGCGACTCGGTCACTCTAGGCGAGCATTTGCCGGGTACATTTTGGAGACTGCGATTATGACGTCGTCACGTTTCGAGAGTAACCGTTACAGTTTAACCGTTTCACCCACGTTTCGGCGGTTCCCAGATCGAAGACGAGGCAGTGGCGCAGGCGCTGGGCCTTCCAACGGGTCTGTACTCGGTGCTCGAAGAGGAGCCCGCCAAACCCGTCCCGGTGACCCGCAAGCGCCCGCGCCAGGACGGTCAGGCTTCCCAACAGGGCGCCGGCTCCCAGCAGGGTGGCGGCGGCACCGTGGAGTTTGTGACGCCCGAGGAGATGGTGGCGGCGCTGCACGGAGAGCCGCTGCCGCCCAACAAGCGGATGCGTCTCGACGACGAAGACTCCTTCGTCGTGCTGCCGTAAGTGGCGCGTCCTTTCGCGCGGGTCGTTCGCCACGTTCTCGGGGAGGGCTCTGATTAGTGAGGCGGAGAGGAATTTGGGCGTAAGGTAGAGTCTTTTTAAAGAGTGGACGCGAGAAGGTACCCTACAACAACAACAAACTGTTGACGTTTCTAACCCACAAAAATGCGCATTGAGGCTGGTTCAAACGCTTGCTACGACTCCTTGCGGAGTCGTAGCAAGTGTGCGAGACAGTGTTCGAGACAGTGGTCGCTTCTAACATTTCCAGAATTATTTCCGAGGCATTGAATGCGACCGATCCTATTTCGTGTGCTCCTGCTGTGCTCGTGTCCAATCCAAAACTGCATTCCGACAATGGCGGCGGCCTGTAGCGAAGCGTCATTTTCAATATATCCAAGGAGGGATATTTTGCGGTGGACAATTGGCAACAGTGAATAGCAGCCGACCCAGGCTGGGTGTCTAGCATGCGGGTAGGAAAAAGAGGAGGCGACATACCGGCTCGAGCCAGCCAAACGAGAAATCTCAAGTGAATCTGGAAGTAGAGGTCGCGATGACAACAGCAGTTTTGGTCATGCCCCCAAGGGTGACCAAAACAGCTTTTGGCACCAGATCAGCCGTCCCTTTCGTCCAATAGTGTCTTTTGGTTTTGTTCGTTGTTGGGAACGTGTCCCTCCAAATCGAGAGCCTCCCTCAGCTTCACCTCTGGTGGCGTCATGTTGCCTCCAGAAGCTTCCTACCGCCTTGGTTTCTAGGCTAGGTGGCGCAAGCTACCACTCGTTATAGAGGGAACATCCGTTAGCATCCATCCATCCATCCCTCCCTGAAGGAGTAACGAATGTGGCGGGGGCGCTGGGCTTTGCTGGCGAGGACAGTAGAACGGAGGAGAAAAGGATCACGGTCACAAAGAGGAGATTCAAAGATGGGTGGAAATTGTCTACGGAAAATTGAATGAAATAAAACTAACTAGTCCCCCAGCGGTGTCCGGTACCAAACAAATGTCGACACCCGTGGTCGACACAACACTCTGGTTGCCACCGTCGCTCATAGATGGCGGTAACTGTCCAGAGTGTTGTGTCTGCCGCTGTCGCTCATAGATTGCGGCAACCTTTCCAGCCTCGGCAACCAACTACTGGTTGCTGCCGTCGCTCGTAGATGGCGGCAACATTTCTTCGGAGGAAGAAGAGTGGGAACAGAACGAGCGGCTATGTGCGCAGCAGCGCGAATGGTTTTGCAATTGCCGTGAGGCCGCTATCGCCTAAAGTTCCACTGCATCGAGCGCTTCAGATTCCTTTGCGAAAGAAGAGCAGATCGCTCGCCTGGAAAGCTACTGCCGAGAACAGAAGCGACAGCTCCGCTGCTCTTCCTTCTTCACCAAAATAAAAAGGCTAAACTTTTTTTTTTTTTTCATGCTTATTTTTTTAAAGGTTTTTTTTTTGCAATATCCCACATTGCCTCGTGATAGTTGCAAAAGCTTTTTAAAAAGTCACATGTTTTCATCTTAGATTTTAGGCTAGGTGGCACAAGCTACCTCCCGTTATAAAGCATACAACTGTTAGCATCCACCTATCCGTGACTAGATTCCATTGTTTTTTTCTACGCTGCGATTGCCCCATACATGGGGTTAAGCAGCCATAATTCAATACGATGGGAAAGCCAGTGGCTGTGAAGCTAACCCGCGTTTCGGATGGCACAGCCCAGACTCGGAGGGCGCCAAGACGGACAAGGAGACGGCGGCCATCATCGAGGCAACCCTGAACAGCGACTCGCTCTCGGAAAACATGCTGGAGAACCTCGAGTTCGCGGGGCTTCCCGTGGCAGACGAGAACGCCGTCACCAATGGCGGCGAGGAGCAGGAGGCGGCGCCCGTCGCCACCACAATCGTTCGGCAGGCGAAGCCGGCCGCGGTGAAGCAGACAACAGTGGTCACGACGCAGCAGACAACGAGGCCGTCCCCCAGCAGCTTCCAGTTCGTGCAGCAGGCAGGGACCCAGAAGGTGAGAAAGAGTCGTCGACATACGCCAACGTTGATCGGTATTTCTCGCCGTTCAGGGGCGTTCTATGTCCTAAAACATGTTGTTTCTTCTCGCTAAGCTCGCTCGGCGCGTGCGCTCGAAAAAGCTCACCGCTAGTAGCACCTAAAGCGCGTGCTGGCTATATAGCTTTCAGCGCACTAAGAGGCGCAATGCAGAAGCTTGGGGAGCACCGAGCAAAGGGCGTAAACACATCGGAGTAGGCCACGCACTCTCGCTCCTAGGCTCACTTCCAGGCGGCGAAGCCTGTACCGCGAGCCACGCGCTCCTCTGTTCGCATTTCATTTTTCACCCGATAGTACATGGTTGTGTGGCCACAAAACATGGCACCTCCAAAGAGGATGGGTTACGAATGTCTCTAAGCTTACCATGAGTATAGGAAGAAGCAGAAAACAAATTATAACTTGCATACTTCGACACTTTGCATAAAGCCTAAAGAGTAAAACACACAAATCAGATACAAATGGATCAAAACAGGTGGACACAAACACGACGCATTCCGTTATTGTGAAATATGTGCCTTAAACGCACCCGATTGAGAAAAGGTGCTGGGGAATCCTGGAACAGCCGGTGGTTTTCTCGCAGAAAAATTATGGATTTCGCCTCACATTGTTTCTTTCTAGATTGTGGGGCACTTGTAGCTAGCGTTTTCGTCAAAACCTAGACACGCATAAGTGGCCCGTCGATGGCGCTTTTACCCCGCTGCTATCTTGTCTGCCCTCAGATACAGATCCTTCCGGGGCAGTCACTGCTGAGCCGCAACTTTGTGCGGGTGGTGACGTCCTCGGAAGGCACCCCGGTTGCGAACGACGCCGCTGCGGCCGCCACCGCCGTGACGGTTGTGCCGCAGGAGTCGGCGTCCCCCCCGGAGGCCGAAGCCGCAGAGCCGGCCGTGCAGCCGGATGAGCAGCCGGAAGCCGCCGACCAAGCCGCAGCGGGGGAGGAGGAGGAGGACAAGCAGACGGAGACCCTGGTGCAGGTTGTGGAGAGTCATGGCAACGAGGAGGACTCTCAGCACGAGGTCACGCAGGTGGGACATTTGTTGTCTTTGTTTCGTCGTTGGGGAAGCCAGTTCAAGGAATTGTCAAGTCAAATTTTGTGTTCGGGAAAACTATTGAATAGCATTGTCTCGAAACTCATCGTCCGTGCAATATCTGAATTTTATATGCCCCTCTGCATGAGTAATTGAATTTTAAACTGTTCCAGTCGCATCCTAGCAAAAACTGTGCTTTCGTTGGCAACTTGGAGCTCCGACGTCACGTAGCGCAAATCGAGCGTTTCCTTCTCGTCGTTAGCCTGCGAATGAAAGCCGCAGCGTGCTTCATTTTTTCTGTGCTCGACTTGTTTCGTAGATGGGCGAGATTTTTGTTGCGCGGTTGGGTGTCACAACCACCAGCGACAAACAAAAGGGATCGTTGCCGTGCGCATGGAGCACTGGGTTCCCATCAAGATCGCGATTCCTCTTATGCAGCAATCATTTCACAGAAGAGAGCTACAAGCCGAGTTCTAAGCGGGCAGAAGGCTCGTAAGCTGAGGTGTGATGCCGTGCCAACGATATTCAACTGGGTCCACCCACTCCTCGTCCAAATTGGATCAATCGGTTTGATTATGCAACAAAACCAAAACCAACAGCTTAGCCATCTTGAAACGATGCCAAATGTGGAGCCAGTTTTTTTTTGACCCGCGTTTGAAAATGGAGCGTGGCTATGATTCACCAAGCTCGTCCGACAATCTCTTTGAGCTTGGACTGTATACTGTACGTGTTAATTAAAGGGTCGGCGAACTAGATTGCCCAGGCCCTTAACCTACCTTTTGTCGAGGTCGTTGAAGAGGTTCTTTCGATAATGTTACGAGCGCTTCTTTTTGTTTTGTCGGCGGTGAAACGTATTGAGTTTGTCTCATGTTCTGCTTTGCTGGAGGGGTCAATAAACTTGATCGCTCGAGTCGTTGACCTACTCTTCCCTCAAGGTCATTGGAGGTAAGGAGGTCATTAGATAATTACTTCAGATAACGATGCAAGCATTTGTCTTTGTTTTATTGATGGGGAAATGAATTGAGTTTGTTTTGTTTACCTTATAGGGTTGTTGGAAGTGAACAAGGTTCCCCAAAGTGTTAACCTTACATTTTTTTTTTTCTCAAGGTTATTAGGCGTCGCGGGGTCCTTAGAAAGTTACTTCCATGACAATGCAATCGTGAACTGCCTGCCTTGCTTACAGTCTTGAAGGACACTCTGGTCCAAAGTAAGGATCAAACTCGAGAGTTTAGGTCCCAATCTGTGAAGTATTTGGGACAAATTGGTAGATAACAAGGATTGTGTAGACTGCAGTTGCGGTAAAAGGCCGAATCGAGCGCTATCACTCGTATCGTGCGGGTGTACTCGGTTTTGAAGGCAGCGCCTGTGGGTCTCAAAGATTTCACATCAGAGCAGTTTTTCTTTTCTCTTTTTGTCCATGTTTTAAGTCGAATTTTGCTGGATGAAGGACAGCAGCGTAGTAAAAGGGTAATACAGTAGAATCTCCTTCACTCTCTTTGACTGGTCCTCAGTTGACAGTGTGGTGGAAGCCACGTGCTCATTGGACCAGTTATACTTCTGTGTTTCACTACGCGATTGCGCTCCTGCCCATACCTCCGCGCAGAGAGAGCGCACCGTCAGCTTAGGGGTGGACTAAGAGTAGCAGGCTCCGCCTGCCACGCACGGGGGCTACTGTACGTGGCGGCTCTTTTGCATGGCATCCCGCATTCTCCGGGCGTATCGCAGGTGGTGTGCGCCGAGGAGGAGGGGGAGTCCCAGAACGGGGGGGAGTCTCAGCCGGTCATCCGGCAGTACATGCTCCCGGACGGGCAGATTGTGAGCGCCTACGAGGACGCCGAGGGGGGCCTGGTGCAGCTGGCAACCCCCGAGGAGGAGACCACCACCGCTCTCGGAAACGTGGTCATCGTCCACAACCCGGACGGCACCACCACCCTGCAGGCACGTGGGACGGCCTCCCTTCGTTACGTCTCGCTTTGGAGTCGCGGACCCCACCTTTGGACGCGCGCCAGTGTCGACGCGTTCTCGAAGCCAAAACTGACCCTTGACCACTTGCGTACAGCTAGTCGTACCTAGCAGGAGCAAATGCTAAGCATACTCCGTCTTCCTTGCGTCTTATTACGTCTAGGTTCTTGCTCCAGTTCCGTAAATGTGTCTGGGTGCCAATGTGCTTTAGTTTTCTTTATCCTTTACACTTCGTGCTCCCGTTAAGTGCAGCGGTGACTGTATGTACGCATGTTTTACGGTTCTTAAGGGCCGGTATCCCCGGGGAAAGTCTGACAGAATGCCACGGACGTTGTAACGAGACGCGCAACACACACTTCAGGGAGCAACCCGTACAAAAGGGCAGCACACCGAGAGGAAAGAACGAAATCTTAAACATGACTTGACAGGAACCGAACCCACGATGTCGTGATTGCAAGCCCAGCGCTCTAGCACGGCACCGAAAGGGAGACTCGCAGAGCTGGAAGAAGAAAAAAGGCTCAAGGAACACCTAAGCACTTCTCATGAGTTGTGAATGCGAAAGCGTGCAAGCCGCTCGTCCGCTCCCTTATTTCGTCTGCTGTGTACTCTTCGTCGCCGGTCAGTGCGTGCGCTCTCCTCGGCGCGCTAACCTGGGACGCTCCGTGTTAACGGCGCGCTGACGGGCTCGCAGCTTCACGGGGGGGGCTGCCGTGGAAATTGACGCTAAGCGGCCAATGGGACCGGAGCCGAAAATCCATCAGCTTTACTCCGCTCCTTTCGGATCGGGGAAACTAGGCGCCGTTTGACTAGGCTTTTCGCGTGGTTTCACAGCTGGGAGCTGGCTTCACTTCGCAAAAAGATTTAAGGTGCCGTTTGGCATGGCTCACTTTATGGGACAGTCAGTGCTTTCGCATTAAAAAACTCGTCTACTCACCATTCGAAAGTGAACATTGGCATTCAGTGTTTGCGTTTAGAACAGCGAGTAGAGACGGAGGCGGCTAGCTTAGCGTCTACCCTCCAATCATTCCAACCAGAGCTCAACATTCTGACGTGCATGTGCACTCTAGTCTCCTCCCCCAGTGTATATTCATATAAAGAAAAGGAAATTTAAAGAAAGACTGCAAAGTCTGTTACAGGCCCTAAAGAATGCCACGGAAAGGCATTTCTTGTATACCGATTTTATTTGTATGATCAATTTTCTGATTGCTCCAGGGTCGGTTACAGTCCCCAGCCACTTTTCTGAACATCCTAATAACTGCCCAAGTCTGTGGTGATCATATGGAGAAATAGCTCAAATCTGTATCTACATTACTTTGAGCTTTTCTCCTTGTTTTTATGGCCAAAACCAATAAGACTTCACGAGCTTGTTTCAGTTTCTTGTGCTTAGGTATTTCATATATCCAGCCATATTTTCCATCAGTAGATTAGTCGTCAAGATAAATAAGGCTTGCCCACCTTTGTTTTCAGGAACAATAGGAAAAAGACCTTTCAACACAAAATTATGTTTGACACTCACTAGATACAATGAAGTATAAAGAATGCAATGTTGGAAGCACTTTTTATATCGAAGCATTATTAGTGATTTTACGACACATCAAAGTTCAGTCTTCAATGTGTGGTTGACAAGGAATAAAACAATAGATCAATTGAAGAATTTCCTAGATTGATATTAAAGAATCTTCTTTCAACTTGATATGATTTTCACATTTATCTATATGCTGCAAAAGAAGTTGTTTCCAGCTGCCTAGGTACTGAGATATCCCTCCTGCAAATTTGTGAATACTAGTAGTTCAAAGTATTTTTTTTTAGCATCAGCTTCAATGCAAATTCAGCCTGCATAGGTACTGTAGACCGATATTATGACTTCAGCGTTAATCCACAAAATTAGAAGTGCAGACCAAACAGAAAGTGCCGGAACAGTTCGGCTACAAGGTTTAAACCCAAATCCGAAGTTCTAGCCCATTCAAAAAGAGGAAGGGTTTCGGACCGACACCCGTCTGTGACACTCAAGTTTTTTTGCAGGTTCCCAACGACGGAAGCATCCCCATCGAGACTGTCCAAGCCCTGTTGGCGATGGACCAATCGGCCATGGTGGTTCAAACACAAGAGGAAGCAACGGCGGAGACGGCGTAATCGGGCGGAGATCTGAAGACTGCGACAGAACCGGAAATTCGGACGGCGTGAATCCGGGGACGGTTTACAGACGAATTGGACTAGCTTTCGCCCACGCTCAGACGTGCCGGGACGTGCGAACGCGTGCCAGTGTGAACCAAGTGTTGCGCCGAGGAAGCAAGCTACGAGCTGCTGCACCCTCGCGTCGGAAGTTTGACGACGGAGCTTTCGTCTGCTCGAGACTTTGTTCGGACTGCGTGCATGCCGTGCCATTTGCAGACTGTTCCTTACCTTTGTTTCTGCCCCCTCGATGCACCTTTGTCTGCACTGTCGTCTTTTTGAGTAGGCGTAAGTTTGACTGGTTTTTTGTTTACTTATTGAGTGCACCGTATTTCCGAAATACAGCTTCGGTTCGTGGCCGCCACGGGGGAGAAGCTGCGCTCGTAATGAACGCAGCAGCGACGCGGTTGTACATATTTTGGTGTCTCACATCGGCGGCGAGTCGCCGTACGGCTGCCGCGAGGCGCGTCAACATTTCGACGAGACTAAGCTTGTTCAGTGGGACGGCCGAACTTCGTTCCATTTATTCGCAAACTCGTTCTTCCGTTTGGCGAGCACCTACATCGAGATCATATTTAGCATGTCGGTCAGTAGCGCCACTTTTTAAAAGGGTCACCAAGCCGCGTCTAGCTTCGAAGGCGCCGTTAATTAAGGTACGAGTCTCTCGAGCTAAAAACATTCTTGAGCGCTACAAACAGGAAGTTTGTCCGTTCCTTTTCTTTTTTTTTTCTTTCGATTGTTTACTGTGGGTCGCTTGCCAAAAAAAAAAATGTTTGCCAAAACTCGTCAACGTTGCGTTCTCGTCGCTGCGTCCTCGGGATCACCACCACATGCTGCACAGGTCGTTTTCCCTCGTACCTGCGCCTCCTTCTCGTTTGAATGTACAGTCGTCGAGCTCGCACACATCTGCCACACTTCAAAGGTCGCCGTCAACCATGCACATCGGAGGAACAAGGCTTATGAATTTGCATTCGGCGTGTTCCGGAAGCCTCGGCGGAAAAGTCCCGCAACCCCTTCGCTGTACATAAAAGCGGGGACGAGACGACGCTGCAAAATTCCCGTTTGGGGATGCCGCTCCGACCAAAGTACAACTCTCACACATGTAAAGAAGCGGAGGCATCTCGACGATCCACGCGCGCACACCTTCATATCCGCACGCGGGTTCATTGCGGAAGATACAACGTGGGTCCTTTCAATGTCATTCTCATCATCTCCATTAGCGCCACGCGCTCATGTCGTTCTAATGTTTATCGAGGCATACGTGTACAAATAGCTACAACGTTGTACATACATACCCGCTTACAATCCCTGCCTGCTCTGTTTTTTTTTGTAGCCACTCTTTATCTATTTACCGATGTTGTACCATGCCCTCGCAGCCACGAGGGACGTGCAAGTTCTTGGTCGTTTTTTTCCCCCCTTCGTATACATTTACGCATTGTAGGTTTGACCCAGAGAAATTCGGTTGCTCTCTGAAAGCAATGTGCCGCACTCTTTGATAACATTTTTTCTATTAGTTCCTTGTTTTTTTTTTTGCTTGTGTAGATAAGCCTCGGTGGCTTGCAAACGATATATGCCTCTGGTGGGTCATTCACAAACACCATGTAAATGTTTTTTCCAAAGCGCCGACGTGCAACAAACTGAAATAAAAGTTCTCTGGGGTAAGTTGCGAAACTCGTTGCTCGGCTGACTTACTCGAAAGTCGCGGATTTAGGGACTTTGATTTTGAACTGGTTGGAAACGGAGCAGCAACATGCATCCGACTACGTGCCAAGCGTTTGGGAACGTTTGTCAGGAAGTTTTGTTTACCAGTCTCCTAATAATGCGCACGTATGCTTTTTTTTTTTCACGGGTACCAACTACCAACCTTCTTTTTTTTTTATTTATGCTGTTTTCACCGCTGCAGAAAATATAGCTGTATTTTAATATTGTCCAAGCAGAATAGACCTTTTCCGAAATCGTGAAATGATGCATAGTTTATGCGAAGCTACCATTTGTTGGCCTCATCGCTTCCGGCATGAAGCCCGGGATTGGTTCCAAGTTTGTGTCAAGCACCGACGCACCACTCGCGTGAAATGCGTTTCGATCCGAGTACAGTCCGAATGCCGACGACGCGTTTGTGTCCGACGCGTGCTCACAGTGGACGACCAACTAATGGCGGCCGCACATAATCTACGCATCATTTCAAAACTACAAAAAGGGTTCATATCGTTTTACGAGGAATGCAGCCACTTTCACGTTCAGTCTCTGTCTCATATTTCATTCACTCGCTCATAAAGGTACCTCTAGCTAGGGGACTTTTAAAGAACAGCGCCGAATCGGTTCACGATACCCTGTACGGGAAAACGTCCATGACCCAAGAGTGCTGGCCGATCGCCGATAGCAAAAGGGACCCACGTTAAAGGTACCCATATGCTGGCCATGTGAATGGGGTATCGCAAGGCCTAACCTAAAGACGATGGACAACATGCTCTTTTCCAACAACGGTCCTGCTGGTAAACTCTGCCACCACTCGCCCGGACAATGTGGGTAATCGAAATATAATTTATTAACCGTAGAAAAACAATGTGCCAGTTTGGGGTGGTAGGACGGATGTTCACTCGAAAGCTCTACACTCTGATCTCCCTAAATGTCTGCCAAACCCCCTAACAACTGGAACAGCCTGGAAGAACCTGGGTGCCACATCTGGTGTGCGAGTCAAAGAAGTCTTGCCGGGATGTCGGCAAGCTCTGGGTAGCTGGCCTGCGTCCCCGGCGACTGGACGGTGAGGCTGGCAATGTCGCACGCTTTCTTGATTGTCTCGCTCAGGGGCGCCGAAGTGTGCCTCGCGTAGTGGTATGCAAACGCGCCGTTGAACGCGTCGCCTGCACCCTGTCGTTTTGGACAAAAGCGGAAATCCTCATGTCAACAAGGATCGCGTTAAAGACGAGTCGCTGCATTGATCCACCAATGCTCTCGCGAACAAGGACGGGAGCTCCCAGACATTCCGGTCTGGAGTAGAACCACTGGATGAGCTGCGCTTCAGTGTTGCCAGTTATCTACAGCTTGATGTCAAATCGCGGGAAACGCTTTTCTGTCCCCCAGAAATGTTAGAAAGGTCCGCGACAACGCAAAGCGATGTCGTCTGTACTCCAACGCAGTATGTAAAGTGCGATGTTCCGTTTCAGACTTGTAATGATCGCCAATTGTGGCTGCTCAGCACCAAACACCAAAATGGCGGCACCCGCACGAAAGTCAGAGAATAGGGTGCTGATGAGCATAGCTTATTTCGTGGCTCTAGTCGCCCTGAAAGACCGTCGGGGAAAAATCACTTGCTCGACGTCCTTCGAGAGAAACTTTTCCCGAACATGAAAGATTGGTTGGCACCAATGAGACGAATCGAAGAGAACATTTTGGACCATTTCGCTCGTCTAGAAACCGGCTGCAATCATTGCCGTCGTTTATGGGGCAGTCATTCAAAGGTGTATTCAAACAGAACTGAATACCCTGCATTCATGGTAATAAAACCCGAGACTCAGGAACACAGAAGGGGACGAACAGAACACAACACAACACATGGTTTTATTACCATGAATCATCACCAGCTCGCTTGTTTTTTAAGTATTATTTTAGTTACCCTGCATTACCCTTTGATATGCATTTGAAATTTCAAATATTCACACATTCGTTTGAGCGGAGCGTGCAAATATTCTAAATTTCGAATGCAAATTGAGTAGTAGCTTGGGGTGTTCAATTCTATTTGAATATCACTTTACTGATTTGAGGAGCGCATAGATATTCTATAATTTGAATACAAATCGAGTAGTAATGTGTGGTATTCATGTATATTAGAATAGCACCTTCAAATAACTTAAGGAATGCGTGATCAACTTCAGTCAGCTTATCACAGGAATAAGTATAGGGAATACGCTGACTCACCGTGGTATCCTCCACCCGGACCTTGTCGATGCTCACATAGGTGAGCGTGCGAAGCTGGCGGGTGCAGTAGCAAGCTCCTTGTTCACCCAAGGTGATGATCACCGTGTTGCAGCCCTTGAGCAAGAGTGCTTCGGCCGCTTGCTGAAATGTTTCCTTTGAGTGGACCTTGAAGCCCACCATTTGGCCCGCCTGCAGTTGAGGGGTCTAGTAAGAATTTGCCGAGAATTGACAGACGGAAAACATTGCGTCGCCATCATCGGCTAAACTCGAGGGGGGCTAACATCCGGCTACGTTCATGTGGTCTGCAAAGAGAAGCAAACGTCCCCTACGGTCTATATGGCCATTCATGTGGACAGCCGAGTACTTCTGACAAAACGCAAGGGTAAAGAAAATGGGTGAAGGCCCCGCGTTAACAAGCATGAAGGAGTTCGAAAGACGCACTGCCGTTCTTATTTTGTCAGTGACTAGCTCGACTAAAGCCTGTGCTTTATATGTGGTGCATGTCATTTCCCAGAGAATGGCTTCTGGGGAAATTGAGGCTACGGTCGCCGCAGCAATCGAAGATGAAAAACTTTACGGCGCAAGAGGGAACCGTGGTCCGAGGGACAGACAGTGCAGATGTCAGGGTCGTTACCTCAGTTTCGTTGACGCAGAGGATGTCGGTCAACTCGTAGACATTATCCACCATGCCGCCGTCGTAGGGAGCAGCGTTGACGTACGTCGCGACTTGACAAAATAAGAAAAATGGTCTCGATTTAGGACCCAAATACAATTCCAAGTTTTTTTTTTCTTATCAAAGTTGCTTTAGAGGTATACTGTTCTTTCTTTTCCAAAATATTAAATCCAGTTGCAAGCGCCGAAACCAAATCTCCCGCTGAAAACCAGTGAGGGAGGATGGTGTTCAATCTAATTTACGGCGGGTGGCTAGAGGCCCTTTCACACTTTTGTGTTTGAGTGTGATATCGACCACGTAACCACTTCTGACTGCCCACGACGAGAAAACACACTCGCGCCACCTGTCAGGCAACCCCGGAACACCTCCGATCTGTGTACATTTTATGTGTCATCCATCGGGAACTTGAAAGTGTCTTGACAATATTATTAGCGACCAGAGATCACGCCAGCCTCCCCGTAGCCTTGCTCGTGCTGGGAAAATAGACATCACAATTGCGCTCTCCAACGGCTGCTCTTCAAGAGCTCGCTAGAATCAGCCATTTGGAACGAAAATTGTAGCCATCCGTTTAAAATACAAACATGCAATTGTTATTATCAGATATTGTTGACTGTGTCATCTTGTTTTTGGATATGAGTGGTATATTTCAATTTCTATTTCAGCATCCCTTTAATAAGGGACACCTTAAATAATGTGCGCCTATGCGCATTATTTGTTTGCACGAGCCTAACTGTGTCTCCAGTTATCAAAGATGGTGCTATCTTTTCTGCATGGTCTATAGTCACCATCCAGGTGGTGGAGTGAGCACAAATTTTTTCACCTTTGTACTTGCGAGCCAACTTGAGTGCCTCCAAAAGCGTTGCCTTCGGACATTCAAAGACTGCCACAAGAATCTTGGCACTCTTAAACAGGTCTTCAGCCCTCCTGACATCGTCTGGGGTGAGAAGGGCCGCAGCACCATGCACATAGACTATGCTATTTTGTCCTGGTGGAAAAGATTGCGATCAACCAACACCAATGCCAGCTTTATTTGCATTATGTTAAGTAGCTGAAGTTAGGTGCTCTCGCTTTTCAAAACATAGAGAAAAAAAATTTTTTTTCAACCGCTGTTTACGTTAAGTTATTTTTTTTTTTTTTGCACAACAGTGAGAATGACGGCAAGAGATGAACCAGCTATCACTCAACATGTCCATTTTATAAACTGAAAAACGGAGCCCACTCAATCTGATATAAAATAAAGATAATTAAGTTACCGTCCTTGGTGACAACAATATTAGCTGTAGCGGTGCTTGCATTTCCTTTTACGGCTTCAACATGATCTGGAACAAACGGTCAATCACAGAAGTAAGCTGAAATGAGGTGCAGATTGCAATGACAGCCTGCCTTGGCAGCTAGCAATACAGACCAGTGTTAAGACCAATGTCGCGGAGGTAAAGCAGGTAGTCCTTGCCGATTCTATCACTCCCAACCTGCAAACATAAAAAGGCAACAGTAATACTATATACCAGAGGTATGCGGTTTAGAGACGCTTGTTCTAGCGAATGCCGTTTTACACACCCCAGTTTATTGAATCCCTTTATAAAGAAATCCAGTTTAAAGAAAATGGCAATGAGCCTCCTTTTTGCAAATTCGGCTGCCGCTAATTCGTTAAACCAACCTTATTTATCAGTCGCTTCGCAGCAGAGGGGTAAGCTTGATTAATATTTTTGTAATCAGCTGCCGCAGTCTGTTGCCGCAAAGCGGCATAAACGCAGGGTGGCAGGCGGATTAACACACGCCACAGTGATACAAGCCCAAAGCAGGGGGGCCTTTTTTTAAACCACATTCCTTTTCGTTATAAGGCATTTCTCTAAACTGAGCCTGCACTTTCTCTAAACCGAGCTTCGATAAAATGTGCTTGTCCTCTAAAACGTGTTTCAATGGAATGACGTTCGATCAGCCTTAGTAAACCGAATATATACAACTCAGTTTGATTTTAATCACATAATGCAAAGCGAGAACTTATTCAGGTACAAAAAGACCAAAGAGGTATTTACACAACTAAATCTCTGCTTTCACTGGTTTAGCACACTTCAGGTGAAACCAGCTGAACATTAGAAGGAAGGGAGCACATCTCATTGGACCTTTTGCAGAAATATTGATTCGACAGTAAATGGATCCGATATCCGTTCTCTCTCTCTTCCTTCTGGACGAATAGAGAGGGTTGGTTTCTTTGTATGAACTTCGGGGCAGAAGATAATCCACGATGTGGATAAAGGCGAAATTTGGGGGAGCCATATCTACATCACAGCGGCTCAATGGTCAAACAGGTGGGAGGAGCCTTGCATGTACATTGTTTTCTAGCCATTTAGCCTCGAGCACAGTTGCGCGTCTAGGTGGCAGCACATATTTGGCAAAAGGTGAATAAGCTGTACCTTACATTCAAGTTTCCACACTACAGTTTTAGACATACTCACAAAACACGGCCCACAGTTTAGACGGGTGCATGAATCACAAGCTGTTTAAAATGAAATTAAATTAGTGTACTGCGATTACAAGATGTAGATCCACCAAAGAAGGTGTGGTCATTGTCCGCTAGGTGGACCAGGTGGACGTCTGAGCGCTCATGCCAACTCTACCTCATTGGCTCATGCACATTACCCTGCTAAATAAAGGTAGACATCCAATCAACCAGAAGGCGAGGTAATTACTTTCGCAATCATGCCACATCGTAGACCCATTCGAACAGCCATGACGCAGGAGTTTGCACCCTTGCCACCATGGCCCATGCTGAAATTGTTTCCGATTAGCGTTTCTCCGGGGGACGGAAAACGGTCGGCATAACTGGAATAGAAGGCCGCCGGGATTGACTGATGTTAGTCAATGTTGTGCTCGATTTTGTTGGAAAGAATGAAGAAACGATTCACCGAAGCGCGTACCTGATTAAGTCAACTACACAGGCACCAAGAAAAAACCGGCGACTAGAGAAAACTTCGGCGCGCACTTTATTGGATGAAATTTGGTGACGTCACGACCAATAGGAGCACGGAAACAGACGCGGTCTCCTCAACGCCTGGAGAAACATCGGAAACATCGTGCCTGACGTACCGTCGTCGAACGAGAGGTGAGTGGTTTGAGTTTTCCTGTGATGTGATCTCTGTGTGTGTTCGTTCCACGCGTCCGAGCTGTTTCTTAGTTTCAGATCTATTTGGCGCCGCTGCCTACATTGTTTGAGCCTGCGTTCACGATTAAAACAACCATCGCAGAAAGCTGAAAGCCCGCCGAAGAACGGCTGACTTGCGAGCTAAACCTAATTCAACAAAACCATTTGATCCGACAGAATAATGTGCTTGATCTTACATTTCATGTCAACAAAGAACTGCGCTGTCTGTCTTCGTCCCTACATGTTTTATTCTTTCGTGTTTTTCAAATCTTTACCAACCCGCGTCCAATCGAATGCCCCGATCACAACAAATAGTTGGTCGTGCTCCGATGGCCCTTATCATCCGCCGGTAAGGCAGTTACGTCAAGTAACGTCATATTCTCAAACTGTGAAATACTATTACCACCTCTAGTTTCACATTCTGGTGCACCGTGCACTTGCAGCTTCCTGCACCCCTGCGAGGTTTCCTGCGATCGTACCCTGTATATGATGGATTTCTCGCCGCACGCGAGTGCTCTCGAAGGCGTGCTATACACTCTGTAACATACGTTGTGTGCAGAAAAGGCACAGGCCCGAGCACAAAAGCGCCCTTTTTGCACGAGCAGCCGTGCAAAAAGAACATTCTGCGGAGCTATGCCCTCGCACCCGTGCCTCTGCTGCACACAACTTATTAATAACCGAGCCGTTCTCGTTTTTGTTTTGCATATTACTGTGAAAGAAGTGTCATTGTTGTTTTCTTCTCAAACAAAACTCACACGCTAGACAAAAGCAAACAGATAGGAGTCTGCACATTCACACCCTTTTCTCCCTTGTGCGACAGGTTATAGCCGGTCGCGATTCAACACCGTTTCTTTTGAAGCTGATGAGCACCACAAGGCGTGAAAGAGGTGACTTGCAGCTTTGCCAAGGCAGCGGCAAGACACTACAAGCCTTCGCATTAACTGGCTAGCCAGTGCCGCTCTGTTCTGAACAGCACTGCGTGCCATGCAGAGGGTTTGTGCAAGCTCGCTGGGTGGCGACGCTAGCCACGGTAAGTGCATCCTATGCAGCTTTCTTTTAGGGATATATGTGGCTTGCAGGCCATGTCGTGCATGTGCCATTCGAGGGACAGCAGTGCCAGTGGCAAGGCTGTGCTGATGGTAATCACCACTGCACTGTGCTTTCATTCAATAACTGCTAAAAAGGAACCAAGTACTTCCGAGAGATTCTCGGTTGTGCTTTGATGAACTCCAGCTCGCTTATGAACAGTTGGATGGCACAGCTGGCCTTTCCTAATGGACTTGATGTCTGTGTTAACAATGCAACAAGACTTCTTTTTAGTCTGCATCGCACATAACTGCCATGATAGCCAGTGTGGACGTAGCTGGGGTAGCCCCCAATATGGCTTCTCTAGCTCGACACAAGTAATGTTCCTACCACTGTCGTGTATGATGCCAATCCAAGATTGAAATATACTTGTGCTTTTCATTGCCGTGACGTCACGCAGGCACATAGCCAGGATTTTGTTTTGGGGGCGGGGGGCGGCAGCGGCGGGCCGGGCCGGGCCGGGCTCCATGAACCCCCTCTAGTTACGTGCTTGTGTCACAGGATGGGACAGGCTCACGGTTCGAGCGGCTGTGTAGAAATGAACTATGCCGAGCATTTGTTTCGTGCTGCTGGGTGGGATTTGGGGCGACCTTCCAAAGCATTCTTTTGACACCATGAAACTGTTTGTGATCAGTTGTGAACAAAGTCTACAGCCCTAAGAGTGAACCTTTGCCTTCCCATGACGTCTCAATTTCAATGTTGCCAGTAGAGCTTTTCACTTTGAAAAACACAATGATGACCAAAATTGTAAATTCTGTGACTGCGAAAAAAAGCTATTTCGGCCAGATATTTCGGTTACTATTTCAGCGATGTTTGTTGATGTGTTTAGCAAGTTTTTAGGCGAATCGGGGACAATGAAGAAAATGCCGGAGTACCCCTTTAAAACATAAAGTGGACGTAGTACACAATGAAGAAGTTGCTCGCCAATCATTCTCTAAGAAGTGCGAGTTGAGCCCTTTGGAGGCAGTTTACTGCCGCAGCGTGCACTTTAATCTGCCCGAGAAGAGAAAACGAGATAAATGACGAGTAGGATATCTTTGTTCCAAGGCTTCTTGAGACAGGAAAGGCTAGGGAACCAGTATTGTTGCTTCTTACTACCCGGTACGAGACTCAAACCCGACATGCAAGGAAGTCGAAAGGCCTCTTCATGTGCCCTCTTTCTGCTTCCTTGTGCCTTGAGTTTTAGCTGTGTCTACAATTCACGCTTGCCTGCATGCCTACTCTTTTGGTCTCTTTTTTGTTCACTGTGTTACTGAAGTTTTCTGTCGTTGCTGTCCCAGAAATGCTTTGTGGATGCACAGAAGTACAAGGTGCTCGACGCCTGCGGCTCATTGGTATTGCTTTTCCCCGTACCACGGCATGAAGGAGGTGGCCTCTCTCCCTTTCAAGCAGCTGCGATATACTACTAGCACTGGGTTACAACTGCAGCTAGCCCATGGGTACCGTTCTGCATCCTGCACTGCATGTAGTTCCGAGAGCCATGTGAAAAGGCAGGTGTGACCTTTTTAGGCACTGTCACTTTGTTTTGTGCATTTTCTGCCGCTTTTTCGGGGCAATTTCTTTTTAAGATTCAAATATTAGAAAACGGACTCAAGTGAGAGAGGGGGTTTTCTGAGAAGACTGGCTTCTTTGCTAAACCATTGGGACTGGTATTATATCTATAGAGTTCATGTACACCTTACGTTATGTACTTTTTCTTTAGTTTTATTTTACTTGGTACTTATACTTCGATGTTACACGACAGCCACTAAAAATGAAGAAAAAACAAAAAAAATGTTGACCTGTCGGTTTTTTGTTTTGTTTTTTTGCAATATGTTGGAAGAGTCAAAGATGTGGTCGGTCATTCATGTTATTTTTCCTACACGCACGTCCAGCCTATGTTTACATAAAGCCCCAATTGCCCCTTAGCAACGGAAATAATCTGTGCGACAGACTAGGCGGCAGCATTGTGGACGGAAACTGGCCTGATTATATCCGCCATGTTTAGAAACTACATTTGATGTCAGGTTATGAATTCAGTGGCAAATTCCCCCTAAAAGAATCTACATCACTCTGCCAGCCAATCGCTGCCGTCACTTGTCGTGACGTCACGTCCAGCAAAAAAACTACAAACTAGTATTTTTTTTTTTTTTTTTAGTGGCAGGCCTTTGTTGTTGATGCGACATAGCACGTCAACACTCAAGCAATTCTTCCGCTTTTGACCTCTCCGGTTTCACCTTGCGAAGTCGTGACGGTGTCTGCTTTTGTTTGCGGTATTTCCCATGTGTCGACGTGAGAAGGCAGCGGTTGTATCGCCAAGGAAGTAGCAATCAATCTGTGGATTTGCTCCAGCGGCACAGTGTTACAAACAGGACTCTTTCACCAAAGGCAAAGTCTAACGACTCGCCCTACAGTTGCCAGCATCGTGCAGCCGTGAATGCGTAACTTGTCCGAACGCTTTTATGCTTTCTTCTGTGTACAGTGACAAAATGACTCGCTGAATGCGAAATGCCGTACAGCAAACTACAGTAGAGTCTCATTAATTCAAACTCCAGGAAGTCACAGATTTTAGTTTGAATTATCAGAAATTCATCTAAATATGATACTAGACAGCATTATGATTTGTTACATGGATAGCTACTCATACAAAGCAGATTTTTGCCAGTTTCCTCCTAATTATAAGCAAGTACAGGCATAACACATTAGTGAAAGAGCTGTGACATTGAGTTTATTCATCCGGCAAAAAATTTGTCGATTGTGGACTGTTTAGTCAGCACATACGATCTCAAAATAAAATTTTCAATACCAGCCAACGCAAGTAGCTCCTTACGGGAATCTTCCTTTGCAAACAGAAACTTCCGGAGCTGAGCGATGTGCTCAAAGCTATGGCTGTGACAGTTGGTAGCAAGTCATCCCTTTCTTCATTGTCATCTTCACTCTCACTGCTGCACTGTGCTGGCATTACTTCCTGTACTATGTCCTCTAATGAGTCATCACGACAAACACACACATCATCGTCAAGACTAGCATATTCCGCCTATGTGCTTCAAGGCCAGAAAGCATGATGCCAGTGAGCTGGTCCTCATCCTCGATATCCTCTTGGTCATCGTTGCTAGTCTTGAAGCACATAATGTGAACGCTGTTTTCCGCTAATGTGTTCCCGCTTGGGCCTTGAGTGTGCTTCTTTATGAGCACCGGTGCACTGCGGAGAAACAACACTCATGAAAGCACGCTCTGCAGGTTTGCTTCTCTGCGGTGCACCGGTGCTCGGAGAGAAGCATACTCAACAGGGCCGCGAGTACAAAAGTATGAATTAAAGGAGTCATGAAACGCTTTTCCAACTTTTTCCTGTTTAGCTTTCCTCTTCAACTCATAAGTCGCGCATTCTACCAAACAGTTCAAGAAGATGGAAACGGGGCAGTCCCCTCTTGCTCGGACTCTCGTTTGAGTACCGGGACACAGCCATTGTCCCCCTAGAAGATTAGCCCGTCGCTCAAAATTCAGACAAAAGTTGCTTTCCCCACCTCAATCACCCCGAAGCTTACAGTGCTGCGGAAGCTACGTGCTCGTTGGGCCAGCCACATTTTTGCCACGTGATCACGCTCTCTCACGCATACCCACGCGCAGAGAATGAGGTCAGGTGATGAAAGGGAGGCGGCTGATTGTGCGGCAAGCACGTAGCTTCCACCACAATGTCAGCTTAGGGGTGAAGGGATTAAGTGAGGTCCGGTGCTGTGTGACGTGCGTTTGGACCTGGTGACGCGCTGGGGGGGCTTTGCAACGCGCTACGGGGACCGCGGATGTATCACAGTGACAAGGCAGAGAGCTTACGAAGGGAAGGAGTTACGAAATAGTTCCTTGTGTTTTCGAATTTTCGTACCGAAAGTCAGGCTTTGGCTTTCTACCTTTTTTCTTTTGGCCCACTGAACAATGTTATTAGTAAAATCCCAATATAAATTGATTTATTCCAGCCAAAATGTGTTTCATAGGCCCTTTATGCAAAAACGCCGTTTGAATTAAGTGGCTTATAAATACATTAAAAACATAACGGGACAACCAAAATTTTCAAGTCTGTTTGAATTAACCGGAAGCACGAAATATCAGTTTGAATTATCACAAACCTATTGTATCAATTACTTTCTGCAGCAACTTTGCGCTTAAAATTGCAATAAAGTTATTTTTAGGCTAAATTCATTTTTCTAGACTGCTCGATTATTCTGAGCTTTGCGCGACCCCTTCATGTTCCGAAATATTGGTCAGTGACTGTAAAACTTAAACACAATGGTTACACACCACAGGTCCCGAGGACCATGACATCAATGAGCTGGCTTTCACTTTGTCCAAGGCAGCACAGAACACTATGGGTGGGACCCTGGGTCGACACACCGGCCGGCTCATGGATGCCGTCCTGTACCCTGCACGGCACTGCGTGTGGCTTAACTGGCCAAGCAGAAGGTCATCGCATGACTTTTATGAGGCGTCGCTAGCCATTGTAAGTATATTTTTTGACACTCATGTCTGGTGATGTACTTTGGTGCTGTACAACAGAACACATTTGGTGGCAGTTCGGTCTTGCCAATTAGGCCATTTTGAAACGGAACACATTTAGTGGTGGCTGGGTTAGGTTTCCTGGCTCGGCAATCTTGCAGCAGTGTCTAGACTCGGCACAAACCTTTTTTTACTTCACTGTCAGCGCTAGTGTAATCTCTGCAATGCTGTCAAAGCAACTTCTGCACGCGAACAAGATGCAAGACGAAGCCACATGCTCGTGCCCAGTGTACGACTACATGTATACATGGGCACTTGTGCCCATGCGTACCTACTCGCAATGTGGAGCGAGTTCGTTTTGGCCAACACTCCATGCGTTGATATTTGCGTAGTATATATTTTTTTTTTGTTATAAATGGCAGGTCTTGGCTGTTGATGCACGGAGCAGTTGAAGCAATAAACCCTTTGCAAAACTCCCAAAAAGCTGCGCGCACCGCGCGATGAATAATGGGAGCCCTCGGTACGCTCCTCCCGCTACCCCGTGATTACATGGCATACGCGAGCAGGTGCAGGTTACCACGGCAACAACTTTTGAACAGCCGAGTCGGGCGAGCGACTAGCCAACGGCTGCCCCTTTCTCATTTCTCTCCTTTGTACCAACGCTTCGTCGAAACCTGCCACAGTTGCGGTGCTCCATCACTAAATTTTTGCGGACTATATTACGTTATCGACAGCCAAGGAGACCCCGGACAAATCGAAGAAACTCTTCAACGGGGCTGTGATGCGGTCGAAGTCTACACCTCCACAATAGGACTCACCTTATCTCCCTCCAAAACTCAACTACTGGTCACATCCTCCAAGAGAGGACCTGACCCCGACCGAAAACTCATCAAAATCAAGCTACAGGACAAGGGAATTCAACAAGTTGATCAAATCAAAATTCTAGGTGTAGTATTCCAATTCAACGGTAAACCAGAAGGATCACTCAACCACCTTCACGCCCAAATCAATCAGATCGCACACCTGTTACAACGGACCACAAATCACAGAACCGGACTCGAAGAGCATAATCTACTCCATATCATCGACGCCTTCGTCATATCTCGTCTCCTATACACACTACCGTACCTCACGACAACATGTACCCAAATCAGAAAGCTCGAAGCCAGTCTCCGTAAACTGTATCGACTCGCCTTGGGAGTGCCGCACTACACGTCCGGCGAACGCCTTCTCAACACGGGAACTTTCAACACCATTACAGAGCACATACAAATGCACAAAGACTGGTAGATATTACGACTCTACCTCAAACCAAGGGCAAACAATTTTGTAGACACTAGATATCAGCACAGACTCACTTCCCCCAGTCCCCATACATTACCCTCCGTGGAAAAGCGCCAACCCAAATGTTACAGTGGAACCAGTACCGAAAAACATGAACCCCCACAACCCTGAGACACGAAAACTCCGCACCAAAGCCCACGAAAAGCGAATACGCTACCTACATGAGACGGATCACGATATGTATTTTGCTGATGCCAGTCACCAGGTCACGCATGGCAAAATAGCTTTCGTTAAAGGGCAACTCCGCTCAATTTTGAAAAATTTAGGCTTACATGTGATTCCATTTCACAAAGCACTACTAAACAGCTCTACGTCTTCGGATTCGCGAAATGTGGAATATTATTTGTGTAATCCTAATTTAAACAACAGCTGATACCGAAACTTCGGTTGCGCCGGGCATCATTGGTCTCATGTCGTCAGAGTCATGGCCACGTCACGTCGAATCACGTGGTCTTGTGACGTTTGAGGGGGCGAGGGACAGGACACGCGACGCGGGCAGGTTGCTTCGCATGGCGTGGACGGTGATGGCCCGGGGGAGAGGGGGAAGGGGAGAAGACGAAAGAGAAGGGGAGCGGAGAAACAGACCGATGAGCACGCAGGGCAACGCAAACTAGCGCATCCACGTCACAATAATCACGTGGACGCCGTTCAGCCAACACCGGGAGGAGAAACTCATGACGTCATCGTTCAATTTCGCTCTGAGAAGTAAAAACAAACGAAACGTGAGAATGATGTAGTCATGCCTCTGACATAGTGGCTCATTGTCGGCTACTCGAACTCCGTGGCATTGACTGCGCTGATGATTGCGCCTCCCGCCGCATGCTAGGGTTTGCAGATTTCGGCCACTTGGCTCACTTGTAGGTTTGCTGGCCAGTTTAATAAATATATAGACGGAATTAGATTGTAATATTTGACATGGGGTCTTCCTATATGATACTGAAGGGGGCTACATAGTTTTCTAAATATCGAAAATGAAGCGGAGTTGCCCTTTAACACACGCACTAATACACAGTACTCCGAAACCTTCACAGAACCCCCAACAATCGACGATTGGGAAGAATAAGAAACTACACCGACAACACCTTACACTTAAAACGAATAACCTAGTCTGTGAAATACATGTCCGCTACCCGGACAAAAAGTTCCGCCTCGTATGGACGCCTGGCCACCAAGGCGTGGAGGGTAATGAGACAGCCCATCGTCTCACCCTCGAAAACTCCCCGGGTCCCGTCTCGTCATGGCCAGCTATCTACTTGGTAGGCGCAACAAGGAACGCTCGCAGAGCCCTGCGGAAGTCGAGGTTAAAAGAACAACGTGAAGAGCGGACCATTTACCCTCACCCTCCAAAGACCATGTCTAGGCAACAATCCTCCCTCGTCAGGCAAGCCCAGACCAACTCTCTTTCATCGCACTCCATCTTCCACCACATCTACAAACGACCCGGCTCCCCCACCTGCCCAAAATGCGGAGAATACCCTTCCATCCCTCATACCTACTGGTCTTGTAACCCACCTACCCTTCCCCCAACCCTCTCACACATCATTTCTTGGGAGGAATGGCTGGCTCTACCCATGGGCACCGACATACCCACCGCACTAGAGGCACTAATTAATCAATCCAGTCCCCTTGCGGAATCCATCCGCGAGACGTGCGCCGGACGGACCGTCCGGACCAGGACGTAGGCCCTTACACAAAGTAAAGTTTTGCTTGCTTGCTTGCAGTGCAAAGTAAGTGGATTCGGTGACACTTCAGTTACGACGAATAACGTATTCAAATAAGCTCACCTGTCGCGATGCCTTTACGCTGTTACAGATACAGTACGCCGCCAATGACAAACGACTTGGCGGATGGGCGGGATGGCTGCAACGGCTGCTGGCGGTAGCTGCCGGGACACGTGGGCAGTCGCAAAGGTGCAACGAGAAAGCGCGTGATCTGTACCGAGGGTTCCCGAAATTCCCTGCCGTCGTGGCGCTGTACGTTTTGCAAGGGGTCTATTCTTCCGCTCTTGGCCTCTCCGGTTTTACCTTGCAAAGTCGTGACAGTGTCTGCTTTATTTTTTTGCGGTATTTCCCGTGTGTCGACGTGTGCGGTATTTCCCGTGTGGCGAAATATTTTTTAAACTGACGTTCGCTCAAGTGAGAGTTTACTGTATACTCGACTACTGTGCGTTGCCCCAGAGCCGTAAATGTAGAGAGTTTGGCCATTCGTTGGGAAGTATATGAGACAAATGAGGAGGCGCCATTGGCCGAAAGCGGACTGGGCGTGTTCCAGGGCGTCTTCAGAAATTTTAATGTGACCAACCAGAAGCCGGAAATAATACCCTGGCGGTGGTCGCGAGAAACAAACCTGATAACTGCATTGGAGTAACTCTCAATGGCTGAAAATATGGTACACGTGATGTCTGAATCACGTTAATCCAAAAAGATGGTGGAAGAGTGCGACTAGCGGAACGATCGACATAATCCTTACGCCAAGCACCCAGGGCCGGGAATCTGCCGTCCGAACGGTCACACTCTGTCCGCGCAAAACAGAGTTGCGCGGCGCATTCGTTTCTTACATCTTTCTGCATGATTATGATCAAAACAACACGTGCACCCTATTTTCAACCACGAAGAGTTACTACCACTTCACTCTTACGCGCTTATTAAAACCGTATACGAAATAGACTTTTGATCAAAACTGTTTGCCGCTACCACCGCTAGGGGATTCTTTTCGGCTTCTGGTTGGTCAAGAGAGCATGCCAAGCCGTCTTTCCGACTCTGCCGCACGCCCTGACTCTACCAGCGCCTCCCATTGACCAAACTCTCTACATATACGGCTCTGCATTGCCCTACATGTTCGGATAACGTACTGTTTCTGTTCACCTGGTAGGCACTTTCATTGTCTACATACACCGTAGGTTGAAAGTGCCCTGAACCATAGATCAAGCCTTGCAAGATGGAACTTCTCTTTAGGCCCAGTGCCTGGATCAAGTAGTGTCCCCCATCCCCTCAGGTCTTTCTGTCATATAAATTATTTGGTATTTCTTAAGACGGTGCGCATCACCTGCCGACCACATCTTACAGTCAAATCTTGTTAGTTTGAACCCGAGGGGGACCAAAACATTGTATGAGTTTAAATTACCGGAAGTTTCCTTTCTAGAAACATATAGGATGGGACCTGCATGTTAGCTTGAATTATTTGCGAGTTTGAATTAAGAGGGCTTGAACTAATGAGATTCCACTGTACAAAGAGTGTGGTTAATCCAAGGTTCAGATTACTCTGAAATATGTCGGGTGATTACTGAAAGGTTAAGATACAAAAATTTTGGTAGAAAGGAAATGAATCTCCTCAGTTTTTAATTTTTTTCGCCACTTTAACTGCTAGGCACGCTATGTCTGAAGTTTTTCAGAAGATCATGGCATCGGTCTCCGCCCATTTACACTTGGAAAGAAATGCTACCGGCAATAAGGGCTACGAAGTTTTCTTTGTGTTTGAAGTTATGTACGCTAGTGTGTATCACTTGTGCTACCTTTGCACAAGCTTGGCCGGCGAGTGAGGAAGAGCTAAACTCAACTGGACGTGGTGTGCTATCTTTTACACGAACTCGGTATTCCTATAGACCTTTTCATCTCGGCAGTTACCTGACTGGTGGACACGGGGCATTGACACACATGGTGCCATAGAATGGCTTTAGTTTGGTTGGTTTTTGGTTTCAGCGGGCTCGCGGCTGTGTTATGTGTGATAAGAGACAAACCCGCCAATCGAAGTCTTGTCTTCTAGTGTATAATTTGTGAAATAAAATTAAATTGTGCAAGAGAATTGGCCTCCAGCAAGCTTGGCTCAGTCAAATGCCAGGTACCCCTTCATGGATTTGTGTAGACAGATGTTATTTGTTTGAACATGTACTAGTGATTCAAAACTATCAATAAATTGACTATCAATACTATTGATAGTTTTGCACCACTAGAGCGAACACAGATGCTGCACCGCCGCTCACCTCCCTTCCTCCTCTCCGCCCAAACACCCGTCTTCATCATCACTGAAAGCTGAACCAAAGTTGGGATGGTAAGTGCTTGGGCTAGTTGGTGTCCCATTTGAAAAAATAAAGTGAGAAAAAGAAGAGAGCGACGCAAACTACTAGTGTCGCAAGACTATCGATAGTAAACCATTGACAGTACTATCGATAGGTTGACGATAGTCGACTATCGATAGTACTATCCATAGCTTTTCGACAGTAGACTATTGATAGTAGTGTCTAGTTTTTCGATAGTCGACTATCAATAGTTGTTTTGCTATCGTGTCAGATTTCTGGCTACTTTCGCTACTATTGATAGTTTTGCATCACTAACAGGTTCGCTATTTAAGCGGCATCGAGGGTAAATCCGGCGCCGACATCGCTGCACCCGAGCGATTTCCATGATGATGGTCTCTTTTCAGCGTCGTGCATTATGTGCCTCGGGCACTTTTGCCAGGCACTCAAGTTTTCTTCGACACGTTTTTCACCCCAAGAGGCAACCCTGTGTGTCTAAATAAATTATTTGTAGTTTATTTAAATTCATAAATAGATCAAACAAATGTTTCTACTACAATCATGATTCCCCCATATAATCAAAAGTAACTTTTGGATTCGTTATGAAGGCAGAGCACGATGCTTTCAAGAAACAGTGACTACTTGCATTGTCTATATTTGCAGTCTTCTTTAAGATCGTAAATGTGTAAATATACCTTGTGCTTCTTATTGCACAACTAACACTTAAGCAAATTTCCAGTGTCGTAAATAATTGGCCTCTCAACCCTTGTCTGACTTGGGGACCTCCCCATACTCTATGTGCGCCAGTGCTAACGCTGATTCCTTTCCCCGACGGTGCATATATAAAATAATGTGCAGAAGATGCACGCATAATGATGGCATGCAGTTAGGTAGTAAATAGTATCAGACAGTATCAGATGTGAGTATCAGACAACACTTCACAAAGCAAGACAAATTAAAAAGTTGGGGCTCCTATTCACACTGTAAAGACAGTTAGTTGGCCAGCGAAGCTGTGGTATCACCTGCAACGATTGCCCACTGCACTATACCAAAACGTTTTTTGTAAAGACCCTTTTCTTTGCAAATGCCACCAGGCGGTGCTCCAGTTTGACGTCCCAGCGAACTTCCGATTCACAGAAAGAATGAACAAAACCCACCTTGACACAGCTGCCTGAAATGTCAATGAAATGTTTAACCACCAATTCTTCAGGTGAACACCAAAAAAAAAAAAAAAAAAGAAATGGGAGATGCTGTAAACAACTTATTTTTTGCGGGCTCAATATTTCGTAATTCACGTTAAAGCTAAAGTTTTGGAATAATTCGCGGGTTCTAATTTTCGCGATGCGGTGGAATCTCAATATAGATTCCAATGTATTTACGTTTTACCAGAATCGTTCGCGTGACCTATTTTTTACGAAATGTAGGCGGTTTGCAAAATTTAAGTCTGTTAATAAGTTTCGAATATTTTGTAAACAAACTTTCCTCCTCCAAGACATTAAATTGTACAGCCGAATGCCCTCATTAAATCTCCAACCTTGTCCATGTGGCATTTATCCTTTCTAGCACGGGTGACATAAGCAAGCTCGACAGACTTGCAAAGACTGTGCGATCAGAAGTCGCTTGGGACGCAAGCAGCAATTCATGTTCGTAAACAGCGAAAGGGCCTATGTGAAAGACTGTATGGTGCCGTTACCACGGCAACTTATGAAACCACAATTTTTACCGAGAGACGCATGCGGGGAGCACTATGTGTTTCGCATTGTGCACGCCTAATTTATCATGTGGTTCCTACACTTGTGGTTTTCTTATTGAAAACTACAAGTGTCAAAACTACACGATAGAAAACAAGGAGCGCACAATGCTTTTCTGTCCACTACTGTTCTGTTGACAGACACAAAAGAAAACTTACCAACGAGTCAGATGCGGTAAAACTCAACGAAAAAACAAATGCAACGTGTTTGCGAAGGTGAGAGAGGAGCTACGATTTGAAGCCACCTTATGGCGGCTATGTGACATGATTTCAAGATGGCAGCACCCATGTGACAGTGTGAAAAAAAATATAAACTTTTAGAAATAAATTGGAGGGATGCCATAAAACCACTTGCTAGGGGGATTGAATAGCTTGGGAGCCCAAGCTACTGTTGCATTGGTAGGAGACTACATTTGGAAGATGGAGTGGCGGTAGCTGGCTTCAATCGCTGTGTTGGCATGTGCATCTGTTGACATTTGGTGACCATAGCAAGCAGAATTTATTGTCCAGGAGGAGACTGGTGTGGCGAGATCAGGTGCATACTTGCGCTCTTGCAGTGCTTTTCAATAAGGCCGCAGGACATGAACATAGAGTAGAGTTCTCAATAAGGACAATGTGGATGGCTGATATTTTCCAGCACCTAATATTTTGACAAGCCTTGCATGAAAAACATTTTTCTTTTCTTACCTGGAACATGGTGCTGAAGTATCAAACTGCCTCTGATGTTGTGAATGAAAAAAAGATGCCACCAGAACATCTCTGTGCTAATAGTCGCCGACAAGATGAGAAACGCAGGGCATCTCTTGGCGCTCAGCCTCCAGCAAGCACTTGTCGCCTTTTCTCATTCTCTGTCTGCGTGTGCGTTCTGGAGGCTCGCAAGATGCCAAAGCATTGCCGAATGTAGGAGGCTCCTCCCTGCAATTCTTGTTGTCCTACATTTAGTCCTCCAAGTCAGTACAAAAACATACAAGTCTATTCAACACCCGAACACGATTTGGGCGATATGTTAGATATTATAGTCCCTAACCGAATGAGAATGTCTGGGCGTGTCTTACAAATGCCCGGGCTTGAAGCATTGCCAAAAGTAGGAAGCTTCTCCCTACCGTCCTCATCTTGCGAGTCGCTAGTTATTAAACCATTTTAAATGTGGCAATGCTACACCATACAATAACGGTTTTTACAAAAGCAATTTCTGGTTGATCTTATCAAAAGCTTGCTATAAATCGAAATAAATATCGACTTGCTTCCAAGAAAGAAATGGCGCCGTGTATTCAAGTGTGCAGAAACTAATTTCTAAATCTGGGGATATGCATGCTTCAATGATGGGGCAAACAAAATCAGTGCTGTTCTTAACAATAAAAGAAGATAAATCTGGACCCAAAAACAGCCTAGCTTTAATTTCTTTATTGCTTTCAACATTTCGGTGTCAACTTCCTCGATTGCTGAAATGTTAGTCAATATTACTGAAAAAAAAAAAAAGTGCTTTTATTGACCAACGTGTGAACGCTGTAAAAACATTTTTAGCAAACAGCAGATCTCCAACAATATCTGGACCCACTTGGCAATGGTAGCAATGTGTGTACATATGTTCTTAGATCTAGGTCAGTTGACAAGCTTCGGAAAACGCCAGACGCCTTTTTGCGGCGCACCCGCTTAATGGCACCTGCTACACAATCGGCCCGTCATATGGACAGATCCGGTGAAACGTTGGATGCACATTACCTGCGACGGAAAGTGACTATTACAATAACACAATACCTTACAATAAACATAAGGTCTTCACAATACTTAATGCAAAAAGAGCGTCGTTCAAAAAATGTTCTCTGTTGACCATGGAGGCATTGACGCTGTGGCGCTAGGAATGTTATCTACCTTTACCTGCCTGCGTGGCAGCAACAGAGAACTGTTTTTGAACGCTGCTTTTCTGTGGAGCTCGTCAACTGATAGATCTAAGAATGTTGGCAAGTAGGGCCTGAGTGGAGGCACTTATTTTCTCAAGCACCAGTTTCGAAACCCCCATTTTATTGAATCCTTTCAAAAAGACACACAGTTTAGAGAAAATGGCAACAAACTTGCTTTTCGCAAATTCAGGAAAACGCAATTCACCGAACTCGACTGCTTGCTCTGCCTTGGCCGACGGTAAAGCCGAGCCAGTCAGCGAATCGCTCGCTTGGGCGGCCAGCACATTCAGAGTATGATAGACATGTTTTGTGCATGTCACAACCCTGCCGTTTTTGCAATTACATTCTGCCTGGTTTACAGCCTAAGAGAAAAGAGCGAGTGCTCTAAGCATAGGCAAACACGCCTCAGTGAATCGCGCTAGCATTTAGGGGCTTCCAGATTTGCTTATGCCAATTGAATAGATTCACTAAATGGCCATCCTTTCTCAATAACTGATGTTGCTGTAAACTGAGCTTCGATAAAATGGTCCCGTTCTCGAAAACATGCTTCTATGGAATTGTGTTCGGTCAACTGTCGTAGACCTCTGCACGAGTGAAACTGAGCAGTAGCTGTAGGTACAGCACATTCTGTAAGCATAAAATAAAAGCCCACGGCCAAACAAAGCACCTCAGTGATGCCTAGCAGACCACCAAACAAATAAATATTTAACACGGGGTACTATTCTGTTTCATATCTCCAACATTACCGTCCCGCTTCGGCTCGTCACTATACCTCGTTTCAGCTTCGGTCCAGACACAGCCAAAGCTACAAGCGCGAGCTCCGGGCTTTCAGCATCCCTGCCAAGCACGCGCGCTCGTGCAGTGCAAGCACTGTTCTGGGTTACATGCTCGCGCTTGTAGCATCGGCTGCGTCTGGACCGAAGCTGAAACGAAGTATAGATTGTTGACAGCTGCCCCGGAAGGATGCTTTCCGGACATGCGGAAACATCTCAACACAAGCGCTATCCACCCCTGCTTAACCACATGTTCTTTACGAACATAACTCGGCTTCCTAGCGATATTTTAGAACGCCATAAGTTAAAGAATATTTTCAGAATAGTAAAAGCCTATCTTGCAATTGCGCAACATAAACAGAACAGTGCAGGTAGAGTTCCATGGGCACTTTCTACTTGTCCGGATTCATACAAAATACGATTGTCGTTAGCAAACTTTTAGGTAATGAAAACAGGAAAATGAACAAGAGTGTGTGATGGGTTTGGAAGGGAAAGAAACGTGGACAAAAGGCAAACACAAGCAATTTAGAACAGACGAGACGACCCACCGTGCTAATGCTGAACAGACGATGAAACGACCCACCGAGCTAATGCTCTGTACGAACAATCTCAACCTTAAATACTACTTTCTGTACAAATACAAGATACCCACGATATTACGAGATAAATAGCCACCAAAATTAACGTACCGATTGGGCAGTGCAGTTCGTAAGTCAAGTAAATCGCCGAAGTCACAGAAAGTTCACGAAACAAAACGGCCATCTTGGAAAAATAAAAATAGTGATGGTGATAGCGATGTGTGTTTTGTAAAAACTCCGAGGACAAAGGTAGTCAATGTTTTTTCTTTAAATTTATGTATGGCACCTGCAAACGCTCTGGAAAACATACTTCACCTAGCAAAACTTCATTAAAATCATGGTGACAAAATAGTCTAAAGTTTAGGCATTTAGACGTGTTGAAATACACTTGGCAATATCTATGTGGAGTGCAAGTTCGTCCGTTTCTTTTGCAGGGGTTGTGGATGATCTCTATGGGTTGTGGTGATGTCAGAATGCAGAGCTCTGATTGAAGGATAGTGGGTAGACCTGAAGGCAGCTAGCATTGTGTACCCACCATCCTTCAATCAGAGCTTGGCATTTCGACGTCACTACAACCCCTGCAAAAAAAAGCAGAAGAACCTGCACTCCGCATAAACTTTTTCTCAGTAATTAAATGCAAACAGAACAGACCTGGGAACCCTTCTTGCTGATAGCCTTTCCTTGAAAGTGTGAATGGTCAAAAGTCAATGCCATGATAAGGTGAAATACTTCGGACATAGCATGCTAAGGTGGCAAGAAAAATTAAACGGGGATAGCTATCTTCTTTTTATCAAACTTTTCGGAGCTTCATCTTTTGTATAATTACTGTCGTATAAAGAAGACAAAGTCTGGCGGCATGTGAGACGGTGAGCTGGCTGGGCCACGCGTGAGGGTCCGAGATGCGCATGACTGGCAGATACGCTTAAGGTTCGATAAAGGACTCACGGGTATTGGTTTGCGGCCCCGGGCTTTGACCTTTCTCTCGCCTTGGAACACGACATGGTGGCAGCAGTGGGATACTACTGAACAATCCTCCATCGTTGCTCGGGACCTGAGAAGCCGCACCAAACTCTGCAGTTCGACCGAACGGCCAGCAAAGAAGATTCGAGCCGCTGCTAGATCTACGCCATGACTAGCAACGCAGACGGTTCGGGGGCTTCAATCTCCCAGGCCAGCGGAGGACTTTCCTTCTTCAACCCCTTTGCGGTCAAGCTACTGGAGAAGCTGGATTTCAGGAATCCGAGCGACTGGAAGCGATGGATCATTCAGTGGGGCCGCTACCGGATCATCTCGGGGCTTCATCTCTGTGACGCTTCGACTCAGGTGAAAACCTTCATCGAAGCGATGGGCAGAGGATGTCCTTTCTTCGCTCGTGATGACACAAGAGGAGCTGAACGACTACGACATAGTCAAAGCTAAGTTCGACACGCACTTCATTCCGCGGGTGAACGTCATCTTCGAGAGAGTGAAGTTCAATTCTAGAAAGCAAGAGCTGGACGAGCCTGTGGAGGTCTTTATCACGGCATTGCACAGATTGGCGGATACCTGTGACTACGGCCCTTTACGGGACGAGCTCATATCGGACCACATTGTCGTCGGACTCCTGGACAGGAAACTAAGTGAGAAACTCCAGCTCGATGCTAAGCTTACACTGCAGCGCGCGACTACGGCAGCTTGATCATCAGACGGTAAAGCGCCAACAGACTGAGCTACGCAGCACAAAGACAAGCGGCGACGTTCTTGAAGAACTCAGAAGACAGCCGAAAACAAAAAGCGAGAACAAGGACTTTCGACGTCCGAACATGTTGCGTCTCCAAGCCCTGTCTAATATAATTCGCCATGGACGTGCCGATGGTGTGGCAGTTCACGGAAACACGCCAAGTCTCAATGTGCCGCAAAAGACAAGAAGCGCAACGCCTGCAAAAAGCTAGGCCACTTTGAGAGTGTCTGTTTTTCCAAACACACTCGAGAAAACTTCAGTATACAAGAGCACAGACAAGGACTGAATGAAGTCTTCCTCGGCGAGTTGGTACACTCAAGCAATGGGCAATGTGCCAGGGGAAGCCTGGTACATTACAGCCAAAGTAAACAACCAAGACATCACATTCAAGGTGAACACGGGGGCGGACGTCACAGCTATCCCTCCCAATATGTGCGACGCGACAACGTTTGCAACTTTGCAGACAACAGGGACGGATCTTTATGGAGCAGGCCACACTCCGCTGAACACGCTAGGCAGGTTCACGGCGACGGTAACCTGGAATGGGCGCACTACTAGAGAAATCATCTATGTGTCCGACCAGCTAAAACACCCATTGCTGGGGCGGCCTGCAATTGAAGCCCTTCAGGTGCTACCTAGCTTGAACGAAGTCAAAGCCGAAAGCAAGCCGGAGTATGACCACCTCCGTAAAAAGTACCCCTTGCTTTTCCAAGGACTGGGGAAAATGAATGTGGAGTACAAGATCGCGCTTCACCCTGATGCGAGATCATTCGCAATCACATACCCGAGACGGGTACCTCTACCTTTGCTACCCAGCACTCAACAGGAATTGCAACGGATGCAAGACATGGACGTTATTGAAAGAGTCGACCATGCAACAGCATGGTGCGCACCCATGGTGGTGGCTTAAAAGCAAGACAGTTCTCTTCGTATCTGCGTGGACTATACACAGCTAAACCCGCAACTGGTGCCGGAGCGGATTATCATGCCAACCGTAGAGGAGAGCTTGGCAAGACTCGCCGGGGCGACTGTATTCAGCAAACTAGATGCCAATGCCGACTACTGGCAAGCACCACTAGCCCCAAAGTCAAAGGAACTGACGACTTTTATCACACCAGTGGGACGGTTTCAATTCAAAAGACTCTTGTTTGGCATTGCGACAGCGCCCGAAGCCTTTCAGCGGGAGATGCTAAGGATCCTAGAGGGAATCCCAGGACAAGTATGTCATATGGATGACATCTTAGTTTTCAGTCGTGACAAAAGGGAACACAACATAAATCTTGAGTTGGTACTCCCCCGCCGCCACGATTCCGGAGTGACCCTGAACACCTCAAAGTGTGAGTTCTCCAGAAAGAGCATCAGGTTTCTGGGCCACCTTCTGGACAGCAGGGGCATTGCGGCAGACCCCAAGAAAACGGAAGCGATCGTCCAGATGTCGGCACCTGGAAGCTTGGCAGACCTGCGATCATTCTTGGGGATGGTCAACCACCTTGAGAAATTTCTTCCCGACATAGCCGAGAAAACTAAGCTGCTTCGAGATCTGCTACACGAGGATGCTAGCTGGCTCTGGAGTGAGCCTCAGGAAGAAGCATTCCTTAACATCAAAGATCTCCTATGCAAGACTCCTGTGCTCACACTCTATAAACCGGATGCACAACTTACATTGTCGGCAGATGCGTCTTCGTTTGCACCGGGGGCGGTTCTGCTCCAAGAGGAAAACGGCAAAAGACGCCCAGTGGTATACGCATCGAGAGCCACGACAGAAATGGAGCAGAGATACGCCCAAAGTTGAAAAGGAGGCTTTGGCCATCGTATGGGCCTGTGAACATTTCCGGACCTACTTGGTAGGAAAGGGATTCCACATCGAAACAGACCACAAGCCTCTGGTGCCACTGTTCACAACGAAACGTCTTGACGAAATGACACCAAGGCTACAGCGTCTGAGGATGCGCATCTTTGAGTATGACTTTGCAATATCCCACGTACCGGGCAAAGAGATGTTCACCGCGGATGTCTTCTTCAGGAAACCCCTACCGACCACACGCCAGTCTACAGACTCAAGGCACACCGTGGAGATCAGTGAAACGTTGGTTTACGAGTATGAAATGCTAACATTGGAGCTCCTTCCAGCCTCTACCTCATTTTTGTCCAGACTGAAGGTAGAGCTTTCAAAAGACCCAACCACATCAAGGGTTATGGAATACTGCGAAAAACAATGGTTGGCAAGGAACAAACTTCCTCCGAACTTAAGCAAATTCGCGAGTCTCGCCGCAGACCTTTCGGTTGTGCAGGGATTACCAATGCGTAACGACCGGCTGGTGATCCCGCCTAGTCTGCAAGGAGAAGTCTTGGAGCGATTGCACAGCGGCCATCAGGGTGTTGTCCGATGCCGGGCAAGAGCCAGACACTCCGTCTGGTGACCTGGCTTAAGCACGAAAATACATGACTATGTGAGTCGCCGTCCTAGGTGTCAGCAATATAGACGACCACATACAGAACCCCTTCTTCAGACTCCACTACCCGATCGTCCCTGGCAGGAAATTGGAACGGACCTTTTCCAGTTCAGGGGGAAGAAGTATATTGTCATCGTCGACTACTACTCGAAGTTCTTCAAACTTGAAGAAATACCTCGAACAACCACAGAGGACATTATCAAGGTTTTCAGCCAGAACTTCGCTAGACACAGTTGCCCAGAAGTCATCCGCTCCGACAACGGTCCCCAGTTTGGCTCAACCAAGTTCCGGTGATTCGCCAGAGAGTGGGGAGTCGAACTGGTTACTTCAAGCCTGTATTATCCCCACAGTAAGGGAGAAGCGGAGAGAGCGGTGCAGACTGCAAAGAAAACCTCGAATTCAGCACAAGCTCTTCTGGCCTACCGAACCATCCCTGGGCCCAAAGGGTTTTCCCCTGCCGAACTTTTGATGGGGCACAAGTTACGCTCCACTCTTCCAACGGCGCCCAGTACCTCTCTGGCAACACTCCAGGAGGTATCGGCAATGATACAGGAAACGGAAGACAAGAGAGGCGTCTAACTATAATAGGTGCCACCGTACAAGAAATGGCAGGGAGCTACACCCACACGCAGCAGTGTGGATTCACGCGGGAGCGGCCGGACCACCTTGGTCTTACCTTGTAGAAACCGACCAAGGAACGATACGACGCACACGGCACCATCTCCCGCCCGGGATTCCCGACAGCGACAGCCAGCCGGCCGGTTACTGGGAGAACGATCCTCAAGCAACCATAACACGAAGTGGGAGAATTTCACGACCACCGGAACGCTATGGACGATGAGGCTGAAAGGGGGAGGCGTCGTATAAAGAAGACGAAGTCTGGCGGCATGTGAGACGGTGAGCTGGCTGGGCCATGTGTGAGGGTCCGAGATGCGCGTGACTGGCAGATACGCTTAAGGTTCGATAAAGGACTCACGGGTATTGGTTTGCGGCTCCGGGCTTTGACCTTCCTCTCGCCTCGGAACTCGACAATTACCTTCTCGCATGTTTCACAGTAATCTGTGGCATGGATTTACCACACTCTTTTCGTGACGTGTACCAGTAGGTGTGCACTGTCATGAGAAAAAAATACAATTTATTTAATTACGACAGGGAGCCACGAGAGGGGAAGATGGCAAGTCCCGATCCACCAAAAAGGACAGGGCATAAGAGTGAAGTCTTGCAAGGCTTGGTCCACGATTCAGGACGGTTTGAAACCTATGATGAACGAAGAGAACAAAGGAGTCCATCAGGTCAACAGGAACAATATCTGACCTAAACATGCAGGGCAATGAAGAGCAGGGGCGAATTTATAGGTCAGGCTGGGTGGGGTGGAGAGGGGAGAAGGGGGAGTTTGCAAGGAGATACTTATTTTACGGGCAAAATGCAGCCCAGATATGTTTTGTTGACCTAATATTTGTTATGTCACCAAAAACTAATAATTTCTTCCTAAGAAAAGCTGGGGTATGTTGATTTTTCATTAAGAAAAAGTTAACCTGAAAAAGAAACAACTCCCCCTCCTTTAAAAAAAAAAAAAAATCTGCTAATGATGCAGAGCATTTGAGTATGCACCAAAACACTGAGGGAGAGGGGGAGACGAGAATGTGTGTGGACGTCAGAGCACAGAGCTCTGGTTGGAATGACTAGTGGGTAGACCTAAAGGTAGTATACGGCTAGCAGTTCAAGAGGAGGAAAAGAAAGAACTCCGCTCTTGCTCACAGTGCTTGGACCCTTATTTTTGTACCCGCACATCACCATTCTTCCCTTGGAAAATTAGCCCCTTGATGCTCTTCGCTCAACATTCGGACGAAATTTGCCAATCCCCCCCCACTCCGGCCTGTGGCTTCTACAGTACTACGCACAAATATCCTCCGTGAACCCCTAAACTGACAGTGCTGTGGAAACTATGTGCTCCTTGGGCCTGTCGCGCTTGAGAATCTTTTGCCACATGATCACGCTCCCTCGCTTATAGCCACATTCGCAGAATGGGCTCAGGTGATGGACAGGGGGGCGGGCGAGGTTTGTCAACTAACGTCCCAACTTTTCACCCCCGCACGGATTGCGACAGATCTCGCGGTAGCTGACGTTTGTTCTGAACCTATCTTTATCCGCTGATGTAATTCAATGTCTGTCTGGCAACAAAATGACTAAAAACTTGCAAATGAAGCACAGGTTGTCGATTGCTTGCTTCACAGAATGAATAGCACAGCTCGCGTCCGATTTTGTTGCCCGTGGGACGTGCTTTCTTTTTTTTTAGGTTCTCTCGTCTCTTATGGCGGAAAAACCCCAGTTGTCTGCTCTCGTTCCTCTCCTGAGTGCTGCATGACGGGAGTGCATTGTGGTGCACACTTGACTCTCAAGGTGCAGCGAGTGCATGGACGCATGGAGTGGCAACGCCGAAATGAACTCGTGAAGTACACTGGGCACAAGCACTGGGCACAAGCATGTGGCTTCGTCTTGCATCTTGTTCGCGTGCAGAAGTTGCTTCGACAGTATTGCAGAAATTACACTAGCCCTGACAATGAAGTACAAAAAGGTTTGTGTTGAGTCTAGACACTGCTGCAAGATTGCCAAGCCAGGAAACCTAATCCGAGCCACCACTAAATGTGTTCCGTTTCAAAATGGCCTAATTGGCAAGACTGAACTGCCACCAAATCTATTCCGTTGTACAGCACCAAAGCACATTGTGTCAAAAAATATACTTACAATGGCTAGCGACGCCTCATAAAAGTCACGCGATAACCCTCTGCTTGGCCAGTTAAGCCACACGCAGTGCCGTGCAGGGTACAGGACGGCAGCCATGAGCCGGCCGGTGCGTCGACCCAGGGTCCCGCCCATAGTGTTCCGCTGCTGCCTTGAACAAGGTGAAAGCCAGCTCATTGATGTCATGGTCCTCAAGACCTGTGGTGTGTAACCATTGTGTTTAAGTTTGATAGTCACCAACCAATATTTCGGACTCGATGGGGATGGCGCAAAACTCAGAATAATCGAGCAGTCCGAAAAAATGAATTCTGCCTAAAAATCACTTTATTGCGATTTTAAGCGCAAAGTTGCTACAGAAAGTGATTGATACAATAGACTCACAATAATTGAAGCTTGGATATTTTGTACTTCCGGATAATTCAAACAGGTTTCAAAACTTTGGTTGTCCCGCTATGTTTTTAATGTATTTATAAGCCGCTTAATCCGAATGGCGTTTCTTTTTGTTCTCGCGGCCCCGTTGAGTGCGCTTCTTTCCGAGCACCGGTGCACCACAGAGAAGCAATACCTGCGGAGCGTGCTTTCAGTGCACCGGTGCTCATAAAGAAGCACACTCAACGGGGCTCAAGCGGGCACATATTAGCGGAAAACAGCGTTCACATTATGTGCTTCAAGACTAGCAACGATGACCAAGACGACATAGAGGATGAGGAACAGCTCACTGGCATCATGCTTTCTGGCCTTGAAGCACATAGTGTGAACGCCGAGTTGGCGGAATATGCTAGTCTTGACGACGATGTGTGTGTTTGTCGTGATGACTCATTAGAGGACATAGTACAGGAAGTAATGCCAGCACAGTGCAGCAGTGAGAGTGAAGATGACAATGAAGAAAGGGATGACTTGCTACCAACTGTCACAGCCATAGCTTTGAGCACATCGCTCAGCTCCGGAAGTTTCTGTTTGCAAAGGAAGATTCCCGTAAAGAGCTACTTGCGTTGGCTGGTATTGAAAATTTTATTTTGAGATCGTATGTGCTGACTAAACAGTCCACAATCGACAAATTTTTTGCCGGATGAATAAACTCAATGTCACGGCTCTTTCACTAATGTGCTATGCCTGTACTTGCTTATTAGGCCTATGTAGAGGAAACTGGCAAAAATCTGCTTTGTATGAGTAGCTATCCATGTAACAAATCATAATGCTGTCTAGTATCATATTTAGATGAATTTCTGATAATTCAAACTAAAATTTGTGACTTCCTGGAGTTTGAATTAATGAGACTCTACTGTAGTTTGCTGTACGGCATTTCGCATTCAGCGAGTCATTTTGTCACTGTACACAGACGAAAGCATAAAAGCGTTCGGACAAGTTACGCATTCACGGCTGCACGATGCTGGCAACCGTAGGGTGAGTTGTTAGACTTTGCCTTTGGTGAAAGAGTCCTGTTTGTAACACTGTGCCGCTGGAGCAAATCCACAGATTGATTGCTACTTCCTTGGTGATACAACCGCTGCCTTCTCACGTCGACACATGGGAAATACCGCAAACAAAAGCAGACACCGTCACGACTTCGCAAGGTGAAACCGGAGAGGTCAAGAGCGGAAGAATTGCTTGAGTGTTGACGTGCTATGTCGCATCAACAGCAGAGGCCTGCCATTAAAAAAAAAAAAATACTAGTTTGCAGTTTCGTTGCTGGACGTGACGTCACGACAACTGACGGCAGCGATTGGTTGGCAGAGTGATGTAGATTCTTTAGGGGGGAATTTGCCACTGAATTCATAACCTGACATCAAATGTAGTTTCTAAACATGGCAGATATAAGCAGGCCAGTTTCCGTCCACAATGCTGCCACCTAGTCTGTCGCACAGATTATTTCCGTTGCTAAGGGGCAATTGGGGCTTTATGTAAACATAGGCTGGACGTGCGTGCAGGAAAAATAACATGAATGACCGACCACATCATTGACTCTTCAAACATATTGCAAAAAAACAAAAGAAAAAAAAACCGACAAGTCAACATTTTTTTTTGTTTTTTCCTTATTTTTAGTGGCTGTTGTGTAACATCGAAGTATAAGTACCGAGTAAAATAAAACTAAAGAAAAAGTACATAACGTAAGGTGTACATGAACTCTATAGATATAATACCAGTCTCAATGGTTTAGTAAAGAAGCCAGTCTTCTCAGAAAACCCCCTCTCTCACTTGAGCCCGTTTTCTAATATTTGAATCTTAAAAAGAAGTTGCCCCGAAAAAGCGGCAGAAAATGCACAAAACAAAGTGACAGTGCCCTAAAAAGGTCACACCTGCCTTTTCACATGGCTCTCGGAACTACATGTAGTGCAGGATGCAGAACGGTACCCATGGGCTAGCTGCAGTTGTAACCCAGCGCTTGTAGTATATCGCAGCTGCTTGGAAGGGAGAGAGGCCACCTCCTTCATGCCGTGGTACCGGGAAAAGGAATACCAATTAGCCGCAGGCGTCGAGCACCTTGTATTTCTGTGCATCCACAAAGCAATTCTGGGACAGCAACGACAAAAAACGTCAGTAACACAGTGAACAAAAAAGAGACCAAAAGGACTGCAGTAGGGTGGGAAGGTGGACTAGTTGGTAGTTATTCATCTTGGTTTTAAAAGCGCACAAAAGACGAGGACAGAGTAAGGAACACAAACACAAACGAAAGCGCTCGTCCGTCGTTTGCGTTTCTTACTCTGTCCTCGTCTTTTGTGCGCTTTTAAAACCAAGAGACCAAAAGAGTAGACATGCAGGCGAGCGTAAATTGTAGACACAGCTAAAACTCAAGGCACAAGGAAGCAGAAAGAGGGCACTTCAAGAGGCCTTTTGACTTCCCTGCATGTCGGATTTGAGTCTCGTACCGGGTAGTAAGAAGCAACAATACTGGTTCCCTAGCCTTTCCTGCCTCAAGAAGCCTTGGAACAAAGAAATCCTACTGGTCATTCATTTTGTTTTCTCTTCTCGGGGGGATTACATTTCAACGTCCCGCCAGCAAACTGCCTCGAAGGGGCTCGACTCACACTCCTAAGAGAATGATTGGCAAGCAATTTCTCCATTGTGTACTATGTGCATTAAAGGGGAACTCCGTCGATTTTTTGGTAGACTTCGATTTGGCTGGAAATTTGCAGACCACATCAATAAGCCTTTTTTTAACTGATAACCAAAATATTAAAAAAAAATATATATATATTTCCGTGAAGTTACTGAACTTTCAAGTAACCCCGGCCGGGAAGGTTCCAGGAGGCGACCCTCTACTGGCATCAATGAAAAATCTCTACTTCTCCCTACCCGCGTACGTCACGGATGTGCAGGCGGACGAGCGACTCGGGCAGCCGCCAGGTGGCTTTCTGAACGCCAGCGATCGAGGTAATTTTTTCGCAGCTTCAAGGTTGAAAGTTCCTTTGCAATCTGTGCTCCGGTATAGATTATAGAAACAGTGCCGGGAAAAAGCTTCTTTTTTGCCCTTGTTTTCGTGGGAGAAAAAAAAAAAGCGTTCCCCGGCAGCAATGGAGGCCAACCATGTCAAGGTGCTTTTGCGCGAGCTGTGTGCCGAGAGAACTAGTGTCACATGAAACATTTTCACTTTTGCTCGAAATACTTTATAGCCGCATGCTGCGAGTTGAGTATCCTTCAGCAGCTCAAGAGTGGCAAGCGCAAACTCAAGCCGGCTGTGACCATTACGACATCCGTCCAAAGAAGAGCGCGAAGAACCGAGAAAAATAGTACAGAATCTGGCACTATAGTCGACATTTTGCAAAGTCACATTTGTTATTCACAATTAGTTCAGAGATTTTTTTTGTTTTCTTAATTTTTTAAAAAACACTATATATGTTTGAGACGTCGAATCTAGCTCGGGCGACTCTAGGAGTTCCACTCACGCGGCCAAAATGTTGAAAACGAGAAGAGAACCGTATAAACGAAGTTCAAGTCTGAATTTAGACATGACTTTTGACATATTGCTATTCCTGTCTGCTGTTACAGAGGTTCATGGATCAGGTGTTGAGCTCCATTAAAGGGTAGGAAAACGAAATTCCAGCGCTCATTTTCTAGCTTGCACCCTAACCTCAAAAACACCAGTCTTCCGTTGAAAGGCACAAGAAAACTAATTTTCAAACTAAATAAACAATCTTTCAATGTGCACCTGGTGGATGCATGCGGAGCCTATTTGGGAGGTAATTTAGCAACGTTGGGAAACTTGCTACGTAGTCGTGACATAGCAGATTCTTTCGGAGCAGCGCCGCTCTTTGGCATTTCAACATTTTCCTTCTTAGCTTCCCTCCTAGCTCAACTCACAAATCGCGCATTGTACCAAACAATCCAAGAAGACTGTAAGGAAGGACTCCCCTCTTTCTCGGACCCTCGTTCGTGCAACCGGACACATCCATTGTCCCCCTAGAAGATTAGCCCGTCGCTCAAAACTCGAACAAAAGTTGCTTTCCCCACAACGTTCAGCCCTAAGCTGACAGTGTTCTGGAAGCTATGTGCTTCTTGGGCCAGAAACATGCTCGTCACTCAACGGGTACTTCGAACGGCTTGGTTGTTACGCGCTGACACTATTGACACCACCACAACGCTGACAACGCCACCAAGGGCAAAGCTCATAACCACGCCAGCCTTGCTACGTCACTAATGCGGGGAATCTTTTCCTTCTGTTTTTGTTTGCGCGGGATATCCCATGACGCATCGCGCTCTCCGTTCACTTCTCTTTGAGCGCTTGCTTGAGTGCACTGTTTGGAATAAAAAATATAGCCAGTCGTTTAAAATACAAACGTGTGATTATCATTTACGGTTATTATCTGTCATGCTTGACTCATTTCCGAACGAAATTTGAATATTTCGATTTTTGTACCCCTTTAATATACGATAGATCCTTGCCTGGTTTGTCAAATGGTTGGCGTGCAATATTCGCTGCAGAAGAAGTGATGAAAATGTCTTTAATTTATTATATTGTGAAAAACTTTTATATAGAGCTGAAAAGTTTTTTTTTTTTTTTTTTTATTATGAAAATATTAATGTTGTTAAGGGGAGGCATGCAAATTTACAGCTGATGAAAACTGTGCCAAACGAACTTAACTTAAAAAAACTTTACATAGAATTACCCCTTCCCTATTTTGAATTAAAAGATTTATAATGTCTTTCTGTACTTCACGCACTATTGTATCTTCAAGCAAATATTCTTTATTTGGAGATGAACAGTGTCTTTGTGTATTTTATACGCATTTCCCTGCACCTTGATGTTTGCTTGGTGGTTGCGAAGTTCTTTTAATCGTCATTTTAACACAATCGTCATGACCAGTAACCTGCCATCTGATCTACACGAACGCAGTTCATTCCATTCTATACTTTTCATTGTTTACGATAATCACAGTCTACATGTCTTAGGTCCCAGCCCAGCATGCACATGTTCATCGCTTTGGAAGGCAAGCAATGTATGTGCCACACGCACAAACGCTGAAAATGGCATCGACCAGAAGCGCTTTTCAGAAATGGTTTACAGATCTTTTGCTAGATTACTTAAGCACCAAGGAGCATATTCATGCCACAAGAATAGTCACACGTGCTGACGCCTGCAACAGTAACTTTTCAAAAGAAAATCTAAAACAAATGGCACATTCCTTCAGGTCATATGAGCGTGTGGGCATCTGTACCCACATTCCGAGCATTTTCCGCAGTGCTTTGGCAATTCACAAAAATTTTATTGCGTCACTCTTCGACCTTTCTTCACCAGCCATCTTCTAATAAAAAGAGAATGGATTTACCAGCGATATCACGAAACTAGCGAGGCGCGGCTTGAGCGTAGCGAGTTGCAAAAATGGTTTTATGAAATTCTAATTGCTAGTTTTTCTTTTACTTTCTTATAGTTATGCACATAGACCAAGGCCATACTTTGTGCAAATACATATAATTATCAACTCTAAACAGCACGAACGCCCAGATTTTTTTGCTGTTAGACGCGAGAAAGGCGGGCGCGAGTGTACTCGATTGCCGGCCGCACGCCTTGCTGCACAAAGTGACGTGACGCTTGGGCGGTGGGGAAAACTGGGGAAAAACTAGGGAGAATGATGTTTCGGTTAACTAGAGTGAATCTGGGAGAATGAGATAGCATTTCGGAATCAGGAAGCCATCCGCATTCAGATTATGCCCTTGGATTAGGTAGCTCGAAAAGTCGGAGTTCTCCTTTAAAGGGGTACTCCGGCATTTTCTCCATTGTCCCCGATTTGCCTAAAACCTTGCTTAACACACCAACGAACATCGCTAAAATAGTAACCCAAATATTTGGCCAAAATAACTTTTTTTCGCGAAGTTACAGAATTTACAATTAGGGTCATCATCGTGTTCTTCAAAGTGAAAAGCTCTACTGGCAACATTGAAATAGTGACATCATGGGAAGGCAGGGGTTCACTCTTTGGGCTGTAGACTTTGTTTTCAACTGACCACAAACAGTTTCATGGCGTTAAAAGAATGTTTTGGAAGGTTGCTCCAGCTCCCGCGCAGCACGAAACAAATGCTCGGCATAATTCATTTCTAGACAGCCCGCTCGAACCGTAAGCCTGCCATCCCGTGACGCAGGCACGTAGGCAGGGGGGGCCATGGGACCTGGGCCCCACCCCGAAATCTTCCATTTTGCTGGGGCCTCCTCTCCCCCCTTGCCCTCATACAGCACTTTGTCATAAACAAGCCCCCCCCCCCCCCCCCCCCCCCCCCCGAAACAAAATCCTGGCTACGTGCCTGCCATGATGTCACGGCAATGAAAAGCGAAAGTATACCGTAAAATACCGTGCGCATCCGCCCATTCCACATTAAGCGCCCATTACCAAATTTGTGAGATCTGAGCAAATATGTACAGTACATTTATATGTAAAATTGATGACCGGACAAGTGCCCATCCCCCATTTTTTTGCGATTATCTCCAAAGTTTGAGTAGGCGCTTTCCCGGTATTTTACGGTATTTGAATCTTGGTATTGGCGTCATTTTCATTTGCCGATTTCATAATAACTATTTTGAGTTTCGTGATAGTAAATAGCATACCGGAAAGAGTAAAAGATGGCGATTTCGAAAATGTGGTTAGGTGGGGTTGCCCAAAAAATCGCTGGATTTTTTAGGCAGGTCTTTTTTCTGCCAACACGACAGTGGTAGGAACATTACCTGTGTCGAGCTAGAGAAGCCATATTGGGGGCTACCCCAGCTACATCCACACTGGCTTTCATGGCAGTTATGTGTGATGCAGACAGCTTTCACTATTTCAACCGAGTGCCTTGGCAAACACAGAAGCAGCCACATAAGACAATCAGGAAAAGACGCCGAGTTGTACAGGCTAAGGAGGAAGGACATAGTGCAGCGAGCTATCTAGTTCAGGCTATTCCTCTGAGAAATGCAGTCGGTGGAAATGTAGGTCAGTTATTCCCGCCATTAATTTAGGTAACTAATGCAAGCATTACACTATTTTGCATATTTCTCTACTGCAACGCTAGTCATCCGCAGCAGAAACAACGCCCCAAACTAAAAAGAAGTCTCATTGCATTGTTAACACAGACATCAAGTCCATTAGGAAAGGCCAGCTGTGCCATCCACCTGTTCATAAGCGAGCTGGAGTTCATCAAAACACAACCGAGAATCTCTCGGAAGTACTTGGTTCCTTTTCAGCAGTTATTGAATGAAAGCACAGTGCAGTGGTGATTACCATCAGCACAGCCTTGCCACTGGCACTGCTGTCCCTCGAATGGCACATGCACGACATGGCCTGCAAGCCACATATATCCCTAAAAGAAAGCTGCATAGGATGCACTTACCGTGGCTAGCGTCGCCACCCAGCGAGCTTGCACAAACCCTCTGCATGGTACGCAGTGCTGTTCAGAACAGAGCGGCACTGGCTAGCCAGTTAATGCGAAGGCTTGTAGTGTCTTGCCGCTGCCTTGGCAAAGCTGCAAGTCACCTCTTTCACGCCTTGTGGTGCCCATCAGCTTCAAACGAAAGGGTGTTGAATCGCGACCAGCTATAACCTGTCGCACAAGGGAGAAAAGGATGTGAATGTGCAGACTCCTATCTGTTTGCTTTTGTCTAGCGTGTGAGTTTTGTTTGAGAAGAAAACAACAATGACACTTCTTTCACAGTAATATGCAAAACAAAAACGAGAACGGCTCGGTTATTAATAAGTTGTGTGCAGCAGAGGCACGGGTGCGAGGGCGTAGCTCCGCAGAATGTTCTTTTTGCACGGCTGCTCGTGCAAAAAGGGCGCTTTTGTGCTCGGGCCTGTGCCTTTTCTGCACACAACGTATGTTACAGAGTGTATAGCACGCCTTCGAGAGCACTCGCGTGCGGCGAGAAATCCATCATATACAGGGTACGATCGCAGGAAACCTCGCAGGGGTGCAGGAAGCTGCAAGTGCACGGTGCACCAGAATGTGAAACTAGAGGTGGTAATAGTATTTCACAGTTTGAGAATATGACGTTACTTGACGTAACTGCCTTACCGGCGGATGATAAGGGCCATCGGAGCACGACCAACTATTTGTTGTGATCGGGGCATTCGATTGGACGCGGGTTGGTAAAGATTTGAAAAACACGAAAGAATAAAACATGTAGGGACGAAGACAGACAGCGCAGTTCTTTGTTGACATGAAATGTAAGATCAAGCACATTATTCTGTCGGATCAAATGGTTTTGTTGAATTAGGTTTAGCTCGCAAGTCAGCCGTTCTTCGGCGGGCTTTCAGCTTTCTGCGATGGTTGTTTTAATCGTGAACGCAGGCTCAAACAATGTAGGCAGCGGCGCCAAATAGATCTGAAACTAAGAAACAGCTCGGACGCGTGGAACGAACACACACAGAGATCACATCACAGGAAAACTCAAACCACTCACCTCTCGTTCGACGACGGTACGTCAGGCACGATGTTTCCGATGTTTCTCCTGGCGTTGAGGAGACCGCGTCTGTTTCCGTGCTCCTATTGGTCGTGACGTCACCAAATTTCATCCAATAAAGTGCGCGCCGAAGTTTTCTCTAGTCGCCGGTAAGAAAAATAGCTTCGACATCTTTGGACTCAACGTTGTGGGAGTCGTTCATTGTGCGTGTCGACATTCACTGAAAGAAATGGGCGAGTTGTGTTGCGTTATCTTGCATCGTCAGGACAGCTTACTTTGCGATAACGTAAGAGGAAAATTGAAGACAAACAGGCAATACAGGCTTTCGTCTCGACTATTTCTGGTTTTATTGAGTCTTGCTCCGACGCCGAGTTAAAAATGAGCTAAAAGACACGTCTTCGTTGACCTTTCGTATTTTGTGACTTATCATCAAATATAAACCTCCTCGATTATTGTGAAAATTTTATCACAACCTGCTCTGGAGTGGAAGGCGACTCGCGACACTTGCTTCCGTTTCAGTCTTTCCTACGAAAGTCTCGCGCCACAACGCAAAGATGGCGCGAGCTAACAGCCAAATTAAAATATACGCTTAATATAAATGTCTATACATAAACTAATTTTGTAACACAACATACGTGCCTATTTATTTTGTTTCGCTGATTAAATAATATAATAATATAACCTAGAGTGAACCAACTAGCTAATCAACCAGTCATTAATAGAACTACCAAACGAATAGAGCTTGACCATGGGTTTTCTGATTATTTTTAAAACCTACCACAACCCCTCAACGTCATGTCATGGTCTGTTTGAAAGGTTTGAAAACGCGACGTTCTAAGCACTCTTACTTGATATCATAGAGATCGTACTCTTAATATAGAGAAATACCTCATTATACGAAAAGGGGAACTTACTCTAAAAATTAAACGAGTCTTTTTTTTTTTTTTTTTACAGGCGAATGCACGAAGGAAGAACTACTTTTTTAAAGGCATTTGGGATTGCGGTAGGTTTTACCAGTTTTACTTCCATCGTCTCTCCATCCAGAAACAACAAGGCCATGTGCTCATGATGGCCGTCAGCGGTTCTCCTTCGAAAGATGTTTCGTTTTCGCCAATCTCAGGTAATGTTCCATCGTATTGTTTGTTATCGACAATCTCGTTTTGCTATTCTTATAAAAGGAAAAAAAAATGCTTTGTCGAATTTGTGAATCAGTTGCAGATAGGACCCCTTCCAAGACCAACCTGACGGGCATCCCGAGAAAGATCAGGGATAGCTGCGCGGACATTTACAACATTGTCCAGAAATGGGACAAGCTGAACGTGGACGGAACGGTGCTGCTCAACAGAATCGCCACAGCCAAACTGAAAAGGTATTACTTGGTAAGGATAAAAAAAAACTGCTCCGACTTTACTCAACAAGATTAACAATTTAATCAAACGTTGTTGGACTACGGGTCACTGTTTCGACTTTGAGAATGCGTCCACTCTGGCGCGCGAACAAAGGTGGGGTCCACGCAGGTTCGTGGAATCATGGTTCATCCGAAGTGACTCATCAGCTTGCAGTACCACGGCCGGTCTCGACGCGCGCGCTCGCTTACGGCCTGAGCAGGCGCCGAGGAGGCAATGCATTTTTTTCTGCGCTGCGCCACCGGTGTTCTCCGCGAGAGCGCGCTGCGAGCCAACCCGTGGATGGGCATCATTTGAGAGCAGGGAAGCGGTGAGCAAGGTAGAATTTGAGGATAGGTTGAGGCTAATGGATGGGGAGCAATGGGCACGAAAGGTTTTCAGCTATTTATACATGAGGAGTGTAGACCAGAGTGTCGAACCGATATTTTTATCGGTTCGGTTCGGGTTCGGGTTCACGGCTTTCGGTTCAGTTCCGGTTCAGTTCCGGGGCGCAAAAAATAACGGTTCAAACCGGTTCGAACCGGTTTGAACCGCTAAATTGATAATATATTTTCCGCGTTGTTCTGTCAATATGCGCTATTTAGGCCGTGAAACTAACTGCTGTAAACGATCTGATTTTTGCGAGGACTTATTTTTGAGAATTTCGCGAATCGCCTACAATCCGCGAAAAATGGGTCCCCGAAGAATTCTTGTAAAATATAAACAGATTGAAATTTATATTGAGATTCCACCGCGTCGAGAAAATTACAACCCGCGAATTATTCCGAAACTTCAGCTTTGACCTAAATCGCGAAATATTGAGCCCACGAAAAATAAGTCGTTTACAGTATATAGTTTTCTTTTTTTTTTTATAGTTTGTTCAATCCAGTTTCATTTTCAGGTACAAAAATTATAAAATTCTGTTATTTATACCTACACAACAAGAAAGGAAAATCTACATTGACATACAAAACGTCGTGTTTATACGACTCAACATCCCTTCGTTTGCCAGAGTCACATACATTGTACCTGAATCGAAATGTTTTCGCGAAGTGAAGTAGGTTGCCTAAAATACCCGTGATTGGTACAACTTTGTATCGCAATATTAGATGTTGATTCGTGGTTTTGCCCTTGAACTAAGGAATTCATTACAGTGAATAAAATCATGAAATGGGCAGTTCGTCGCCATATACACCATAAAATGTGTTTTATGGAATACGTTTCACAATATATATATGATGACGAGACGACTGAACTCAAGGCAATATAATTTTCAAGATGTCACGAAAGTAACGGGACAAGTCCTTCCAGTCTATATTTTATAGAAACACTAAGCGACAATCGCAATGCTTGTTTTTCTAACTAGCATTGTTTGCTCTCAGCAGCATGATGCGGGCGACGAATCATGCAAAAAGGAGTGGCTGAAATTGTTCACTCTAACCTAAGAGCACCTTCGTACTGAGATCGAATCTGACCTAAAACAGTGCTTACCCATGTGAACATTTTATTATATTGGATAAACTGGCATAGTCTGGTTCTTGAGGTTTGCTCTTGACAAAATGCCGGTTAATTTAATTTGCAAATAAGCATCACCCTCGTTAATTGATGATTTTTGTTAAATAGAACAAAGTGGGATTTTATGCTCTACTCAATTCGGAAGCTACTTAATTGGACTTTTTCTGAGAGTTTAAGTGTGCAATCATCATAGATCCACCATTCGTTCCAGTATATATGCGTGAGGAACACATATAGTTATGTAAATTAGCTTCAATATAAAAAAAAAACATTATTTAAAGCTTTTCCAAATCACCTATAACGTGTCTATTGAGGATAAAAGCGCCGGAAAAGATTTGCAGAACATCTTTCAGATAATTTAAAGGTGCATTTACTTATATATCTTTGAGGTGACGATCTTCTATTTATGCTGCCAAATCTTCAGACAGGAATTAAGTATATTTTTATTATCATCAATAAATTGGACTTTGTGAAGTTCACATAACCGCCTGAGACCGACACGGAAGGACGATACTCGAAAATACACCAGCTGTTGAGTCTTCGGTAACGTGCTTTTGTTAGCTGTTTTGCAGTGTAAAATACTGGGTTGCAGGGTATGCCAAAAAACACTGTGGTCACATGATATATCAGAAGGCAAATACACGAAATGTGCAGAAATAAGGAGATGACACGGAATTTTTTCTAAATAATCCCTTACAGAACGCTTTACTGCAAAAAGAAAAGCATAGAAATGCATAAAATGATATTCCTAATTAAACATAGATTCCGCGCAGGGCAAACGAAGATTTTTAGAATCCTAATATAAATCACTTTTGGGCATCAGCTTGCCTCAGCTCGAAACGTCGCGAGATACTACCTCGGGAGGCTAATGTTATCTTAGTTTTGACGTGCACTTGTTTTGGGACCTTACTTCACGACTCTGTTCTTTATCAGTCATGTGCTGCAACATTTCATTAGGCTGCCGTATATCATCGCGAGACTGCTATAAATACTACACAACTTTACACCTTGGACGCCTACTGCTAGTGTTGCGAACTCGCACTTCACCAGAAAGCTGAAGTATTTAACATGGTTTGCACGTGACGTAATCTCACTAGATACTGGTGGTCATTGCGAGTTGTTCTTGCTGAGAAAATCAAATCCGATGGGGCAAAATGCACGCTGCAAACGTTTTGCGCTCAGTTCAAGCTATGTAGTTGAGAGGCACACATTTTTCTTGTAGGTGCATCGTCGTTAGGCACGGCGCGAGTATCTGGCACGGCGAAAACGTGCTTTCTGGCAAGAGTGTTTTTACAAATAAAAGTTGTACCAACTACCCATCTGTCACTATCGTTTCCAAACCACGCTTTCTAGTCTGCGCCGAAAATGCGGGGCAGAGGAATCTTTACGGCACAGTATGCTTTAAAACTACCCCCCTCTCCACTCCCTTTTTTTTTTTTTTTAGTTGCTCCTCAAGATACTTTTTATTCCTCAGGGATTGCCTGCTCCGTATTGAGTGGTGTTCACTCGACAATTATATTTGTGTCACTTGTTAACAGTAATTCTTCCTTGCTTTTACTTTGCAACAAACTGTGAAGGTTAAACAAAATACAGGGCGGTCGAAACTTGGAGAACTTGAGAACGACACTCATGTGAGACTTAGAGCGGCTGCCAACGTTCGGCTATCCCCGTGAGGCCACTAGGATCTTTCTTCTCAGGTATCCCTCCCGTACACACTAATAGTTCCATGTAACGTCGGACTAATACGTCACATTTACACCCTTTAACACTTCTATTCTCGGTACAACTTTCTGAGGCAGTTCAGCAATAACGAAAACACGTTTGGGAGCCTCAATGGTGTGCATAGATGTAAAATGGGTTGTGCAGCATTTTTTTTTACCTTAAGTTCAGTAAATACCGCTAAGTTGTAATCCCTGACGTTGATAACTTGCAAAAGCATCCATTAGTTTGCCCCTCCGCGAAATGGCAGACAGTCGAAAGCAAGAAATGAAACAGCTTTCCCCTCCTCAACTCGCAATTAGAACTATCAGCCACGTGATCTGATCCTAGTATATGCACCGTCAATGTTTATCATGGTCATACGCAGGGTTGGCAAAGCAGAGAGCATGGGCTAATCTTCAAGTATAGTTTTAGTTCGGCTATAGTGGGGCCCGAGCCCCACTAAAGCGACAAACAGAAACAAACGACAGCGGATAGCCTTAAACCAGAGAGTTTTGCGATTTGACAGGCTTTGTAGAATAAAGAAGGCTATGCTCAAACACGAGTATCCTGCGCACGATGGTACCATTTGCAGGCTTGTAAACACTCGTTCAAACTTCGCGAGCACCGAACAACTCAATGCCGTATAAACGTACCATCGCGAACATGCTGCATGTGTCTGAGGCTTGTCGCTTTCGTTTGTTTCTGTTTCTAGCTCTTGTGGGACTCGGGCCCATCATAATTTTTGAGTTCAACACGAGCCGTTACCCGAATGTTTGGCGATACTGGTTGTCATGAACCAGAGCATTCGACTCGGGATCATGACAATCGAGTACATCATGGTGTCACGTTACTCTCAGTGCGAAGTTTTGATGTCATGTGACGTCACGGTATCAAAAACGTTAATAGATCTAGCGACGTTCTCAATTTGAATCGACTTAACGCGGTGAGTCACGTGACATCACGGGGTCACGTGATGTGACATTACTTGACAGCATGTCTTGACATCATGACGTCACGTGACAATGTGACACATGGCTAATCATAGTGCCAATAAGAAAGCGCCGCGAAAAACCAGGATTTATTATACATTGCAATTCTGTATATAACGATTTGATCAATACGTAGAGGAATACACGTGCCAATTTTTTATACCCAAATAACTTTGTAATACTAAAAAAAAATACCGTGAACCGTTTTGAACCGGTTACCGTTATATTTTTTTTTGGTTCAGTTCCGGTTCAGTTCCAAGATGGCGGCGAAGATTTCGGTTCGGTTCAGTTCCGGTTCGGCTAAAAATAACGGTTCTGTTCCGGTTTTCGGTTCGGTTCGGTTCCGGTTCGACACCCTGGTGTAGACACAAAGTGGAGACAGCGCACTAGGAAATTAAGAGGAAGGTTTTTGGGCTATAGCGAAGATACGGAAGAGCAAGTCTCAGTTAAGAAGAAAGTTAAGGCCACAGAAAGAGATCGGTGGCTAGAGGGAATGCAGACAAAGACTGCTCTAGAAAGCTATAAATTAAACAAAAGAGTTATTGCCAAAGAAAGCATTTATGACAATTCTAGGGGAAGCTCATTGCTGTTTGAGGCAAGAACGGGTGTTCTGCGAACCAGAACATACAGAGTGAAGTACCAGGAAATCGATACAGTGTGCACTGCTTGTGGAGAGGAGGACGAGACGGCTGAGCACTTGATACTCTACTGTAAAGGGCTTCACCCTATGCCTACCGAAGACAACATAGATTTAATAAAGTCATTGGGTTTTAAGACAGATTGAGACAGCGAAGGGAGAGTGGATTTCAAGACTGTAGAGATTACCAAGCAAAGATTAAGTGAATGGTGGCAGAAATCGAGAGAAAACTAGGTATTTTCTTAATCACTGATGGCAAGGGGGTTTCATAGCTTCACTTTCTTTGCACTGCGGAGTGAATATAGATTTCACATTTAAATATTCTAAGCTTAAATGGTAAAACAAAATGGCTAGGTGGCGTAAGCTACCGCCCGATCCAAAGGGCTCAGCCGTATTCATCCATCCATCCATCCATGGTGCGGCCAGTGCGGCGGCGCCGGGTGGTTTTGGAGAGGAAGCCGGCGAGCGCGCGGGCTCGTTTTTCCACGTGTTGTTTTTGCCGCTGTGTATGTGAACGAAAGTGCCTCATGCTTCGCGTGCCTTGCTGACGAGGTCACGTCTCTCAGTAAGTTTCTGCATCGACTTTTTCATGGATACTCATGCTTCTCTCATGAACTTGTGAAGTCAAGCTGCGCATATCAATATTGTGACTATGGTGTACTGTTGTGTGTCGTTTTGTCAGTCGCGGTCCGGAAAGACTCCCGGTGTGTCGTTTCACCAGTTTCCAGTTGACCAGGAACTGTGTGCCAAATGGCAAAAAAACATTTCTCGAGAAAATCTCATCATTAATGACAAATCACCCTCGACTGCAGTATGCAGCAAGCACTTCTTGGCGAGTGACTACGTCAGTGACCGTAAGATAAGAAAACTGGTTCCTGGTGCCGTACCAACCGTATTTGAAGGGTATCCTTCTTACCTAGCACCCAGTGCGAAGAAAGCACGTAGGACCCTAAAAGTCCGAGACACTGCTCCCTCTAGGAAGCCATCAAAACGAAAGGCAGAGCCAGAAGAATGCGAGAATGCAGTGCTTGAGTCGCCGGGAGGTGAAATCAAGCAGAAAGCTACTATATGTACCCAAACAAGAAACAACGATGCGCAGCGAGCAAGTCGATATCTTTTAATGATAGCAAGACTTCGTTCGCAGGTAGCTTACTATCGCTCCAGTTGCTCAAAAACACAGCAGCAACTAGAAGCAGAGAGAAAGGTAATCTCCTCATATCATGACGACAAGCGCTACTCAGCTTTGAAAAATATCGCTTCAGACGCTGAAAAGGGAGAGAAAAAGGCTGTCTTCCTGCTTCACCAAGTTGACGGATACCAGAAGAAATTCCAGTCTTATCCCGAAGAAGTAATAAGAGAGTGCGTCATGTGGCGCTTTCTTTCGCCAAAAGGTTACGATCATGCCCGGACTAACCTGCTGACACTGCCACACAAGTGCACACTGCAGCGCTACGTAGGTCCCAGCTCAACTTCTTCTGGAATGAGCGGCGCCATGAAGGAAAGGCTCATTCACGAGGCTTCCTTTCTCAGCCACAAACAGCACATGGCTTCGTTAATAATCGATGAAGCAGCAATAAAGCCAAAGTGCATATACGACCGGAAGTCCGATGTAGTATTTGGAATCAGAGACCAGCCAGAAAGCGGTGCACCACGTACAAAGAACGAAACACTTGCAAACCGAGTCCTGTGTTTTGTGCTCCACGGAGTGGCCAGCTCGTACAAGATCCCATGTTCGTACTACTTCACCAAGCAGCTGAGCGGGAGAGACTTGTATGCGTGGACGAAGGACGTCATCTCTGCAGCTGAGGAATGCGGCTTTGTGGTGATTCGAATAGTTACCGATAACTACTCAGCGAACAGAACAATGTTCAAGCTCATGGGGAATGGTTCCTTGTCAACCATAGTGAAGCATCCTCACGACGAAGAACGAGAAATTTTTTTAAGCTTCGATCCTTGCCATGTTTTCAAGAATGTCCGCAGCCAGTTTTTGGAACGGGAGCTCACAGACGGCACTGGCGTCATCAGTGGCACATTTGTCCAGAAACTCTATGAGCACCAAAAGGACATGTCTATAAAGTTGGCCAGAAATCTTACAAGAAAACATGTGTATCCGTCGAATCTAGAAAAAATGAACGTGCTACGCGCCGTGCAGGTGTTTTCGCCCCAAGTCACTGCCGCACTGGAACATCTCCAGCAGAACTCGCGAGCCAGCTCCCTTCTCTTCACTTTCAGGGATGCAACATCGACGATCAACTTCATGAAAGTCATGAAGAAATGGTTCGACATTCACGACAGCACCTACAATGGAAGTGGCTGCAAAATGCCCATCTCCAGAGAAGACGATGACAGACTACTGTGGCTGCAAAATGAGTTTTCCAGCTACGTGAAGACGATTCAAGAATGTTCCATTGCCACTGGTGTTGGGAACTTCACTGAGGAAACATACAGTGCCCTACTTTTCAGCACGAAATCCACAGTGGAGGTAACCAGGTGTCTACTGAGAGAAGGCGTCAGTTACGTTCTGACTAGAAAACTCAACAGTGATACCATTGAGGCATTGTTTGGACGACTGCGCTTTATGTGCGGAGGTAACGACGCGCTGGACGCAAGAGCCGTTACAACAGCTTTGGACCACATAGTAAAGAAAAAAGCCCTGCCATCGAAAGGAGTCGCTGTAAAATATGAAGACGCAGAAGAAGCGGCCGCCTCTGTTCCTCAAGATGTAGTTCAAGAATTGAAAGCCCTGAAAGCACATCTTTCAGCACCGCCTGCGTCTGTTGCTTATTCAGGCTTGGTGTATGTAGGTGGATACCTTGCCAAGCTTGTCAGCGATCTTGGATGTCACGCTTGCGTCATGCTTGTGACAACAAACAAGACTAGCAGTCCTCTGTACAAACTTCTGAGCGCACAAGAAAATTGTGAACTTCACTATCCGAAGCCCGAGTTTCTAGCTCTCCTGGAAACGATTTCGACTTTTTTTGAAAAGGCGGTCAAAGTTCTCCCACGATCAAAGATTCTCGAAGCCTTGCACCTAATAGTTGAGCCACATCTAGAAGATTCACCCCTCCTAAGCTGCCCAGAAGGTGTTGACCGGAGTCACGCCAAACGCTTGGCACATCTGATCTCTGAAAAATTCCTGCGAATTCTTCTCGTCAACTACACAAAGAAATTAACAGACCAGAATGACAAGCCGTCTGGATTCACCCACAAACCAACGCGAAAGCATTTCAGGCTGTGACTGACATTCCTCGGAACTCTGAGTCGCACGATAACGTTGTATATGTTATACAACCAATGCCTGTTATTGAGTTCAGTCCTTTTACGTATGTGAAACGATTTCAGGGCTTTAAAAAGTAAAGAATCTGTCTGATGGGGTGTTTTTCGCTCAGTGAGAGAAGGTTGAACAGGTACATTTGAACCTTTTGGAGCGGCAAACGCTGTTATTGTCATAATACATTTTGGACTACTGACTGTGAAGGCCTTTAATAGGAAAATAAATGTTTCCTAACCCTGGTTTCATGTTGAAATATCTTGCTTCTCTTTTACTCATGTGACTCGCAAATAATCCAGCCGTGCCCATTGATACTATGCGCCATGACAGCATGCCAACTTCATTGTTTTCAGATCCATATACTAGTTCCCTGCATTGCATGCCTATAGCGGTGACTGCATAAAGCACGGTTGTAAAGTGCTTGCTCAACGCAGTGGGAGCAGCCGTTCAGCGACACGTGCAAGATGCGTCAAACAGCGCGCGCCGAGGCTACGTCGAGCGAACATTTCAGCGGCTCCCGTCGAGCGGAGCTGGGTTGGCTCGCAGCGCCCCCGGAGAGTTGCGGCGATAGGCAGCAAATGCCCCTCCTGCTCAGGCCGTAGGGGAGAGCGAGCGCGCGCGTCGAGACCGGCCGTGGCAGTACCAACCCCGGCCCCCTCCCCGATGTGTACGCGGACTTGCTTAAATAGGACTGTTGAAGTTTTTTCCCTCATTCCTGCTTGTAGGTTTCACTGACGATGTTTCCTGCATGGGAGACGAAACGTTTGATTAAATTGTTAATCTTGTTGAGTAAAGTCGGAGCAGTTTTTTTTTTTTTTTTGATCATTATGATTCCCGGCTTTTGGAATATTTTTGCATTACTTGGTAAGGTACTCCACAGCGTATCTTTTAACAAACCAGTCAGTGGAGCACAGCATCACACGACGTAGATCCTGTCATTAATTTTCGGGTACGAACTGGTTAAATATACATTCATCAATTTTCGGCGAATGGAAGTGTCCACATTAATGAATTAACGAGACATCCCTGTAGCAGCCACGAGTAGTGTCGATGGATGCTGGTAATATTCTTTCAAATAAAATAGCGCGTTATCTCTGGGGAATTGTGATCAGACATTCATGGTATTTCTAATGCTTTTTACTTCAACGCGCAAATATCCCCTTTCTTGCAATACCAGCCTTGAAACCAGCGAAAGTGGCGGAGAAGCCGAGGATGCCAACATCAGAGCCGACAAGCTCTCGGAGCTCTGCTCGATGTTGCTGGACGTCTGGACTGAAATGGTGCGTAAAAAAAAACTTTCGGAAGCGTCATCCCGTGGCTGTCGTGGCTACAAAACGATTGGCGCACGATACAGCTCGCGAGAATGTTTGGATCTTGCTCATCTGAGCTTGACCTGTCCAGTGGTGTCTCGGCATTTCTGAACTTAACAGGGTTCCCCGTCCCAAATACTTCAAAACACCGGCAATATTGTGAAGAGGTTAACGGGATGCTATGACAGAATTGCTGATGCTAAACCTTTAGCTGTTAATTCCTCCAGAAGAATAGTGTCTTCATTTTTCGTGCTAACTGTATCACCTTAAATACACTTTAGTTCTTTTTTTATGTTGTTATATATTTGTAGCACATATATTAATCGTATACACCTGGCATATTGCTTATCACTATATTAGCACAAGTGCTGTATCTATTTGTTACATAATAATGGTGGTGGGCAATCAGGTGTAAATCTGCGAAGGTCAGCGTTGCGCTACTTTCTTGCCTCACGTGACATTGTGATGTCACATCTTTGTCATGTCGCACGACTCATAAATTGACCAACAGTGACCCTCAGTTTGTTTGCCAGATTAAAATGGTTAGCGTGCAGAATGTAAAAATAATTACGCATCCATTTTATAGCTGTAACATTTTGACATGAAGGGGTGAATATTTATAGGTCATACCGAGGTTCTATTTTAGGCACGAGTTGGTGCACACCATTTTGCGGTGCAAGCAAATGTGGGCCCACTTTTAATAACACCGTATCACACCATGAAATACCATCTGACCCTTTTGAGCGAACAAGGTGGCTTCAAGCGAATAACAGAGGCCAACTCCGTGCCAAAGTAGACGCCATCGTTTCAACTGTTTAGTATCAATAAACGGGCGTCGTCAACAACACAGTGAACCCAGTTTCGCAAGATTCAATTTTCATTCGCTGCATCTTTGCAACCTGCAGCTCTTTCTTATTATTTTATTTTAGCAGAGAGTGGAATTTATAAAAAGTTCACAAAACATCACTGGAATATATACACAGAGAAAAAAAAAATCAAAACACAACTATTATAGAAAAAGGCAACTAGGGTACAAGGAAATGTTTATAAAAGCTTTAAATTTTTAATGGGCGTCATAAACAAAGTCTGCGGATTTAGTAGTATTTTCTCTCATATTACTGCAAATGCAAATACCAAATAAAATTTGAGCATAATCTGGAGAGGATGAATTTCTCTTCTTCTGCTAGTGCCTCAAGCTCTATAATGCTCAGACTTACTTTACTCTGCTTCCTGCGAAACGGAGCACGGTTTTCACCGCATAGCTGCATCACGAGCGCCACCACATGAAAACCAGAAGCCCTATTTGCCCAGCCCCTTCCTATGGCACGTGCTCTCTAATGACAGACATAGCGAAGCTTATATAGAAAACCCTGATGAAGCTTGTATCCGACCGATGCGTTTGCATTGCCCCCGATTTCTGGCTGTTTGGATGGATGGATGGATGCTGATGGCTGCACCCTTTGTCACGGGTGGTAGCTTGTGCGACCTGGTGACATTGTGGTGTCACGCTGTTGTCTGCCACAGTTGGCACAGCTCCGGAGTTGGATGCAGTAGACCTCCTGTTCCACCGTAGGTCGGAAACCAGACTTGAGGTAGGATGCCACAACAACGGCGACACTCGCATTCTTCGCCAGCATTTCTACGACCAACCGCAAAGATCACGACATCCCACAGCATAACGTGCCGGCTCTTTGTGACCCAGCTTTTTCCCACTTTGGGACCGCTTTCGATGCATGGATGGACGGTAAACACATTAGTCAAAGACACATTCCGGGAACCGTGGCTAAATACGCGCCATGACATTGATATCGGTTGATGTGCGGCACGCGAGAGCTGTTGTCTTTCTGAATAGCAGGGTGCCAGAGTTTTTATGGCTTTCGATCGCCGAAATAATTTGCAGGAATGCCAGGTTGCCAAGGCGTCTGCCATCGTCGAAAACCTGGCAGCCACGGCGGAGCTGCACAGTCGGAGAATCTCGTCTGCCAGCGGAGACACCGAGGACATCCTTTTTTTGACGTGGCCCGTTGACAGATTCTGTGAGTTGAGGAAAAAATGGAACGTCATACTGAACCGCCTTCGTAAGAATTGACTGCACTGCACCCCTGAATCCACAGCCTGTCCTCTTTGTTGGGTGTGCAGCAAGTAGTTCCATCTGCCTTAGAAAGGCCTTCTTTTCGTCCAACGCTTGAGCAAATAACATATTTTGTAGGGCTAGACTCTTACTCCCATGGTGCTGCGCATAACTTGTCTGATTCAGTTCTTAAACCAGTTTTAGTCCAAACACGAGGGGGGGGGGATAATGGCAATTAGATGGCCGGTCGAGTGAACGTAACTCTCCAATCCGCCTATTTTTGAAAGCTGGTGCCCCCTGTCAGGGAATTGGTTTGATTATCTCTCGGCTGGAAACTTGAGGAAGGAAATGGTGAAAAGATGGTGAGAGTGCAGGCGAGCTGGTGGTAGCTAATCATGTCGTATTACACCTGAGACTGCGGTGGAAGAAATCGGAAGAACTTTCAGTAGAAGGAACAGACACAGAGACGTTCTCTGTGTCTGTTCCTTCTACTGAAAGTTCTTCCGATTTCTTCCACCGCAGTCTCAGGTGTAATACGACATGAGAAGGAAAAGGTGCCAGTAGGAAGAGGAGGGAAGCTTCTTTGTGCTCACTTGCTGGCAAAAAAAAAGCCACTATAGGCACAAAAGCAATGTTTTGGGTGCTCAGTCTAGGTAATATTAGCTCAATAGATCCAATAGAATCTAACATTGTCACTCAAAGGAATGTTGGCACTTTTCATGCCATGCCCAAGCAGCTTAATGCCGAAAGACTCTCAAACCGGGAATTGGAAGAGGGTGACTTGGTTTTTGCGTCTCAAAGTTACAAGTTGCTTCGATACTTCGCAACCGGTTTGAAGGGCAGATGATTGGCTCATTTGAAACTCAACTAAAGACGGAGGCTGCGACTCCTATTGGTACACTAAGGGCTTAAAGAGTGTTGCACATGGTTTTTTCAACTCTGTCTTCCGCCGTGCCTTTTGCAGACGTGGTGGCACGGCAAGTGGTGGCCACGTACGCCAAAGAGCTGGGAGTCAAGAAGTGCCTCGTCGAGGAAGTGGCCACAGTGGCCGACTCGAAGACCCTCTCGTTCTACGTGGCAGCGTGGAGCTACCAGGCCTACGTCGACGACAACTGCCGCCTCTCGCTCGAAGCTCTTGTGCACGAAGTCGGACTCAAGTGAACTCTTTTCTCGCGCGTGCAGCATGTGTGGAAGGCTGTTGACGGGTGTAGAGACTTCACTTATCGTCACCCGTTACAGCGTGCATAAGGCGGAGCTTGTTGTGGATGGATGGATGGGTGTGTATGGCCGAACCCCACGATGCAAAATAGCAGTCAAAGCTGCAGTGCGCGATATCAAAAGACGCAAACTTTGCGTTCTGCTGTCGCCAGAACGTTAGCGTTGGCGGCGGTGGAAATCAGTTCTTTGATCGACGTTTTATTGATGATCATTTTGTCGACAGTTCGAGGTTCCTGCATTTGTTTCATCGACGCACCTCGCGACGTTTCGTCGAAATAGTCCTTCCGCGCGCATTGCCTCGGTCGCCGACTTCCGGATGGTGTTTTATCTTGCTGAACCCCGGGCTGTCCCGACGAGGCCTCGGGCAAGCTCGGGCCCGAGATTATAATAAAATTGTTCCACGAGCGGAGCGAGGGGTGTCCTCGCACTGGGCGGACCGTTTGCAAGATTGGGACTAGGGCTCATGGATTGGTTTTTGCTCCGCCATTGCCCACTCTGGTTCTGCTTCTTGCGAACGAAATGAATCCAGGAATTCTATTCAATCCACTTAGTGAAAAAATGAAAGACGTTTACAATTCCCTGTAATGCCGAATTCGAGCGCAGCTCTTGAGGAGGAGGAGGAGGAGAGGGTGTGTCCCTCATCCGTGCTCCCCTCCTTTTCCTTTCTCCTCCTCGCCCTCCCTCATGACGTCACTTGTGACCGTAGTGACTTCACGTGTGACGTCATTGTGGGAAACAACCCATAATGCAATGCGCAGTTACGCTCATGGCGACGCCGCTCAAGCCGAAAGATATTTAAGAACTGGGCTCTAAAAAAATAGGTTGTCAACAAAACGTGTGTGCGTGAAAAGTTGTAGACAAAACGTGTGCCCATAAAAAGTTGTCCATAAAACGATCGGGACGGCTTTGGCGGGGCTTTCTTTCAGAAACGCTACGCAGGACGACTTTCTCGCCGTAGAGAAACAAAACACGTACCAAGTTCATTTGTGCAACATCGCCACACACCACACACCATACAGTCCGCAATACCACTGCCTGGGTCACTAAAGTGCAGAAAAAGGGCAAATTTTTTTCGATTGCGCTCTTTATGACTATCTACTTTACCGAGTTAGAAGCTTCCTACGATTGCAAATTGCAGGCTGTCATTTTTAACTGTTTTCCTCATTGTCGAAGCACCGATTCGATTTGTGAGGCATAGATTTGTACTACTCTATCTTTGGAGAACACTACACAGACAATCGAAGGAGAAAATCTTGGAGAAGCTTCAGTCATACAAAGAAAATATTTAATTCCTAAGTAACTTATTCGTTCGATGCGTGATAATGTATGTACAAGTGCGAGCTGCGTCCTCACCGACACAGCTCACTTCAGACTCTTGAGCTTCTTGATTTCCTTGTAGACACTGAAGCTTTGAACTGGAAGAGATGGGACGGTAAAGTTTAGTTAACATTTTGGGCATTTTTTTAGGCTCGTATCGATCTCACTTACTGTATGGATCGAACATCCACTTTTCAGTTTTTTCGTCCAGTCGTGCCCGCTTCAGCACGACCTTGTGCTTGGAGACGAGGCTTTCGAGAAGCACTAGGATGAATCTGAAATCAATCGTCACGGCTTAGATCGAGCCTGGACTCAGCTCGCGCAGGGGGCGGGAAAACGGAGAGTTCTCGGCCGTTCTATCCCGTTCTAAAAGGGGACTTTTGAAGGGTCCGCTTACTTTGACTTTGCTTTCGCCATGAGTCCTGTCGCTCGAACTTAGCGGGCTCTAACCTCGGTCAAACCACGCTTCAAACCACACTCTCTTCGCAGAATATTTGGTCTTGTTTTTCTTGCCAAGCAACTTTTCGTATTTTCGGCCAACCTATGCCAGTGAATCTCTCGGACGACGAATTTCTTCAGGCGAAGCGAAATCGCAAAGCGTGTGTCGATGAAGTCGATCGAGCCGTTTCTAACTCGCCGCACATTCGCATCGAAATTTGCGTTCAGGTTCACGCGTGAATGTAACTCCTAATAGCATTTCAACGCTTTTCATAGGCGTCTAAATACAATACAATATTTATTGAATCGTTTTCATGTGCTCCTTTGAGTCAAATCAGACTTAACGTAACGAAGTACGAAGCGTCCTGCAATATGAACTGTTTAGTCTGCTGCTTTGTTTGGACTGTGGTTGGGGTAGCCGAGTGAGTCGTTGTCTTACTTGTGTGTGTCGCTCAACCCCACTAGTGTACGCAACCGTAGATCGTCTTGCGCAACCCTTTCAAGGAACTCTCCCGATCCGTTTCCCGGAAACTCAGAACCGCTACTCTTACGGAAACAACAATACGCCAAGGCATCGGGGACTGGCTTCTGATCTGTTTATCTGTGGTGGTCCGCCATGTGTAACTTGACTTGACAAGCTTTGCCTTTGAACTTCGCGTTCTTTGGTTTTCATCTCTCCGTGTCGGCAAAGAATCCAGTCCGGTTGATCGGAAACGGCCCAACTATTTAAACACGCCCGTTTACGTGGAAAAGACCCGGAAATTAGGTTAGAGTCGTTTTGTTTTGGGGGGCACCCTACCCGGATACGAACGGCGGCGCGGCCATGACCGCCAGCGCACTGGCTGGGTCTATCCCGAGATGCAGCGCGCGGTCCGTGACGTCAGCTTTCCGTGCAAGCCAGCTGACTGCTGTTGTCGAGGGGGCCTGTGCTGCTTGGACCATGTCCGCTACCTCGAGTCCTGGGTGCTAGCGACCCCGTGTTTATTTTTCTGGCCGAGTTGAGGTCCCCGTCGTGAGTGAGGAAACCGTCTCGGGGCTCCCTAGGTGCGCGTGTGCTCACACGCACGTTCGGTTGGGCAAGGGGGGGCAAGGGGAAAAAAGAAAGCACGTCCTAGGGCTTTGCGGCTGCAATTTGTGTTGCCCCCTCCCTCCCCGTCCCTTTCCAAAAGACCGCAACGCCAAAAAGAATTCAAAACAAAGGACTCTCGTGCTGCAAGGCTGGCCTCGTGTACGAGCTCCGAGGACGGCGGAGGATCGTCGCCACCGCGCAAAAAGCAGCGCGTTGCCACCATGCAGGCTACCAACGGCTGTTCTGCTGCTGTGCAAAATGGGGACGATTCGACCACCGCCGCCAACGGAGCCGCACCAGGCGAGAAAACCAAGGTTGGCTCACGCACCGAACAAGACATTATCAGACTCATCGGTCAACACCTCAGGGGTTTGGGGCTCAAGTAAGTTCGTTCGAAGATCCACACCGATCGTTCTTGTCCCTCGTTATGCTGGTGCCACCTCTCTCTCTCTCTCTCCCACTTCTCCGATTTCTTTTTGTTTGTTTCTCTTCTTTCATTGTCGGAGTTTTGATTCATCCCCGAATCTCTCGGATGTTTTTTAAGATGTCCCGCTTGTTCTAAGATCCCGACGAACTCTTGGCCGTTTGTTTGGGAGAAGCCAGCAACGCTTTCATCTGCTCGTTTTCAATACACACTCTGTGACTCTGTCGTAATGTACGTACGTGCATTTTTTTTTTATCTATTAAATATTTTTGATTTTTTGGAAACCCTTCTAATATCCCAACATCATGATACACCAACTGTTTTAAGCGTCGTTTTCGTTTATTGGCACGTTCGGGGTGCGAAAAGTGGTGCTGCTATGTATGTCTTTTTGTTTCCAAGTTCTTCTTACTCTTTAAGATCTTCACTAGTCTAGGTTAAAAATCGTGGAAGATCCTTTTATTTCGAAAAGCCTCGGGCGCTTGTTTTAGTGAGGCAATTCACGCCAAGGCTTTTGTTAGCAGTTTGCATTTCGAGCTTCGTGTAATCCGAACGAGGATGGACGTTTAGACATGGTCTTACGATCTCGGTGAAGATAGATCCAGAGCCTTTAGATCCATAAAATATTGCTTTCATGTACTATTCTGACTTTAAAATCGGTTCGGATTAGATCCAATCAACTGCGTAAGGTTGGATGACTAGGGTCTAGGTCATAGTCATAGGTTTCAAGATCCAAACATTCCGTCCTTTGAACTGCTGGGAAATTCAGTGTGTCTGTTCACGGGTGCAAACAATGCGCGTTTCTTTCGCAATCTGGGATGAAAAAATAATAATAATAATAATAACTCGACTCTTTGGTTTAATCTCTCGGGTTTCAGGAAACATTTTTGACGCGTTGCGAGATCATAGACAGCAGACGCCGTTTGTGGGGAAAATAAGTAGACAGCTGGCAGGACTGACAGCATAGTCTACGGCTACGCAGTTTCGGTTCATTTATTCATTCTACGATTGCTCGGATTCGCGGCCATGATTAAAGATCTTCTCCAGAATCCCGGCACATATGTGTCAGTTCCGAAAAAACGAATAAGTGATCGGCTTGCTGGCAACAAGCTTAGCAGACGATCGACGTCCGTGCGTCGCTTTCATATTTGCTTAGCTGAACTTGTGTGCCGCATAACAGCTTAGTCATTCCGGTTACGCGCCTTTGTTAAGCTCGACATCATTTTTCTTTTTTTTTTGTTTGGGGGGGGGGGGGGGGGGGGGGGACGGACCGTAGGACAGTACGGTCACGCACCTTTCTGGAAAGCGGAGGCGTGTTTCATGGGAGGGCCGTGGCCTTGAAAGGCGATCCGGCTGCATTGGACATGCGGTTACTTGGGTTTGTTGTTTTGGGGCTTGCAAAACAACTGGCTCTGATTTTCTTATTTTTTCTTCTTCTTTTTAATGGCATATTGAAGGATTGCTTTCCTTCCTGACCTTCATTTTGAAGATTATTTCTAACATATCATTATACATATTATACAAAATACACAGCACGAGGTCTCGACACCTTGTCCTGTCTTTTTTCTGTCTCTTCTATGTTTTGACGTTGCTTCTCTACCCCAGTCTCAGGTTAATTCAACATGGGTAATATTCATTTAACTCGCTTTTACCATATCCTTACCATATTTTCTTGGTTTGCATGTATTTAGTTTTCTTCATTTACACTTTTGCTATTATAATCATGCCTTTACCCACTCCTCCCTCCCGGATAATGGAGTCCCCCTTTTCTTCTGGTGATCCAGAAGGAGTCCCAGAAACAATAGTGGCTGAGAACCACTGTCGTAAGGGATCAAATTCCTAGACCAATTCTTTCAGGGACAAGCTGTTCTTAAGAAAAAATTATGTTACCCTCGGTAGACTGTACGGAATACAGTGCACTGTGCTCCATTAACCTTTTCCTACATTTCTTGGGTCTGCACCTACGGAATATATTGTAAAAATATTTTTTAGTCTGCACGTGCAGAATATATTATACATTTTACTTGGGTCATGTAACTAGGGTGACCGCCCGTCCCGCGAATCGCGGGACTGTCCTGCATAAGGGCTCGTGTCCCGCGTACCGCAAGAAATATCAAAATATTCTAAATGTCCCGCATTTTACACTGTCGTAAAATTCACGACTCAAGTCGTGGCGCTGCCGAACAACGGGGCACTGGGAAGTGCGGAGGTCGCTGGTAAACGTGTCAATCGTGATGGTGCGCCATTTTTTATCCGAGAATTGCGGGAAGCGACCGTCGTTCTTGCAGAAGCCCTGACGCGAATGCGCCGTTGTGCGTCTCTTTCCTAGGTGGCAAAATATTGCAGAGAAAATTGCTCACCAAAAGTTGAAGAATAAATTATTGTAATTATTTTCAAATCGCGCCGTGTCAATGCAAAAATAAAAAAAATAGCTGTAAATTTTTTTTTTTTTTTTTGTGAAAATGATGACGCAACGCAAAAAGACTGCAACTTACATCGATAAAAAAAACGACATAGGGTTCGAAATTTGTGTAGGAGCATGTTAGTAAAAATAAGAGCCGACAGGAAGCCATAAAAGATTTACTGATTCTTCTTTTCTTTTGATGCATTGAGTTCTGCTGCAGTCGATTTTATTTTTTCAGCTTAGACACATTTATTAGTATGTGTGGCACTAAAAATTTAAATATATATTACTGGGAGTGAAAATTATTTGAGCTTAATTGCCACATTGCAATTTGCAGCTCTATAATATGCTTTCGGACAAGACAGTATACTAAATCTGTTAGCAGAGCCACATTTCGTGGCGTGTGTTAGAAAATTTCCTCGATTAGTTATTTTTCCCATGATTCTTTTTAACCTGAGACTGGAGCACGAGGGGAAAAAAATGTTTCCTCCTTCTGCCCCAGTTTCGGGTTAAAAAGTATCATGGTAAACTTCAAACCAGCTCGAGTGCGCACTATGTTCTTTTGTGCAGTTAGAACAGTCGAAATATAATACTGTTCTTCTCTTACACACCCCCCCCCTCCCCTCTTCGGTCAAGGTGTCCCACATTTCGCGAGGAGGGATGTGGTCACCCTAGATGTAACTGAAACCCACCCGCACGTAAAGCCCGTCAAAGAAAGCCTTTGTACCGATTTTGAAGGTGAAGAGGTCTTGGGATGAAACAGTAGAAGATGTGTTGCCGAATATGTGAAGCCTGTCTTGCGCCAGTCACTCAAATTGAAATCTCTGCAAGTTGTAGTTACCATAAGCTCAAAACCTGCATGGACAACCCAGGTTTAATATTAAGTAAGTTAATCAGACTTGGCTATATACATATTTTGCCAGGCTGATAGGCAAGTTCTGTGCTACAAGTTGTACTCTAGGTGATTCTTACATAGTTTCTATTTGAGGTGACATTGGAACTTCGTAGCCATAGTTTCAATCTGAGGAGACATTGAAGATGCGGGTAAGCTGGCAAACCTTCGACACTGCAATCTCTGTACGACGTTTCGTCGGCGCATACAAAACACGAAACTCGTCGAAATATTGTTGTGCTGCTGCATTTGCTGGCAGATCAGTCAATTTTTTTAACCTCATTAATTTACCTAGTGGGACTACGTTACAAGCGCGTGGGATGGAAATTGCCCGTGGACGCAACTTCTAGGGACAACAGAAAAAGTAGCAAGGTTGGGCGCGATAAGCGCTTTATCTCCAGTGGACGCAGAGTGTCAAGTTTGTGCCTGCACTCATCTGTTTGCCGACATTCGCCCGCTCTCTCCGTTTTACTTCTCGCCTCACCTGTGTAGCCTCGCGCGGCTCCCTGTCGATATGCTATCTTGCCATCTTGGCGGGACATCCGCGTTGGCTGCCACGTCATTTCCAATTCACACCGTTTATTTAGAAACATAACAATCATTTGTTTGTGGGCGTAACATTCCCTCGTGAAATAAATTGCACAGCCAAGCAGGACAGGCTGTCAAAGCCACATCATTCCTTTCTCAGAATACGTCCGTCTATCGAAAATAAGGCCTAATTGACATAAGTGTTGAGCTTAGTTCTCGCAGTTGTTCTTCCGAAACGTTCAATTTAGACTTTGTATTCCTTTAAAAGCTTTTAAACAAAGGACTGACTTCATCTACGGAGCCTTGTAAAACTGCATGCACGAGTGGACAGGTAATCGAGTTAAGCATTTTTTCCCAACTTTTTCTGAGTCTGAGTGGGGAAAAAGGGCTATTTCTTGGGATATTACGGTATGTTGCTTCTCATTGCAAGGACTACATTTGGCTTCAATAAGCTTTTGGTGTAATCAAGACAGTCTAGAGATTCTCTGAGCAGCCACAATTATAAGTTGTTAGTAAGCGCGTTGATAATGATGTAGGTTTAGAAAGAGTTATATACGTAAAGACAAAGGACCGGACAACACATCTTTTAGATGTGTTGTCCCGTCCCTTGTCTTTACGTATATAACCCTTTCTAAACCTACACAATTATAAGTTACTCTTTTTTTTTATGAAAGCAATGATTGGCACTTAGTTTAGGTGTCACTGTGTTATTTCTGGCTTTTTGTCATTTAACGTGATGGATGTAAGTGGTTAGTCATATTTTAAAGATTGCTCGACTGTGAGTGCATGTCTCGGAAACTGTCTAGCGGAACGAGATTGCCAAGCTATAGTTGTTGCATATTGCCGCCCTAGCTCTTTTTCGAATATTCGACCTAGAATGTTTTGGAAAGAGTTAAGGCGAGACTCACTAGACAAGGTCATTCTGGCCTTTTTATAGTTTACGCTCAGGGTAAGAGTGTATGCGAATCTTTGAGATGAACAGCGAAGCGTATCTTCATGATGGTGCACGGGGCAATATAAATTGTATGTTATATTTATTGGTCATACCAACAGCTAAGAGTCTTAAACAGTATTGCACTAGTCCTGTACAACTGAAAATATGTAGAGCATTGTCAGTGTGAATCGTAAACCTTTACTATGAGATCTTAGAAATGAAAATGGAAATAAGATACGCTGATCGAAGTTTGTGGTGCATCCTTTTAAAAGACAAAACAAAGTGGAAAGTTATGAGATGGGGTTTGTACGTACCGCCGTCAATGGGGCTGCCGCCATACTCATGATCACCTCAAGCACTGTAGTACAGAAGGTTCACTCACCGCGGAGTGTTACTAATGCACCCGTTTATGGGGTAAATTGACATAATTGTGTGTGTGAATTTGAGGCCAATTGTTTTTTTATTTTATCGGAGCACTCACATTTTAACAACAACGAAACGTCGTGAGAACCACTCTGTGCAACGTATGAACCATGTTCAAAACTTACTAAATATGATTGGAGACACAGTGCCCTGCTTATAGAGCACTGATTGCATCAGGTGTTACAAGCCCACGACACAAGTCCTTAATGAGGAGGCAAAAATCAGTGTAGGTGTCTGCTCAGTTTGTCCCCAAAATACTTGTTTATATGGTGCTGTATCCATATTATTGGACTTTATAGTAATGGGACATGACCACACACAAAATACAAAACAGACAAGACAGCTTCCATACATTTCTTTTATCTCTCTCGTTTATTCATTTAATCGTTAAGCACTCGGGAGTTTTTGCACGAAACTACTGTGGGTGGATTGGCCTGGCCTGACTTGCCTCTCGGTGCTCTGCCTCGTAGCCGGACAGCAGAGCAGCTCATCCAGGAGTCTGGCTGCAGCTTGGACCACCCAGCCGCTGCCAAATTCCAGGCACACATAATGGATGGAGACTGGTCCAAGGTGAAGAGCTCTTTTATTGCACTTGAACTTGAGCATGCAAACAAACTGAAGCGAGAGCTGCATTGATTGACTGTCGCCACTTGGTACACCTGCATTCCGGATTGCCGATTTTAATGGCCCCCTTATTATGGCCGAATAGATTTGAATGTGCCCGTTTCGAAAGGAAGCTCTTCCTGCACAACAAACCCTTTTCAAAAGTCAGGTCCACCTAGCGGCAGTTTCGAAAGCTCCCAATATTTACGCTCTAATGTGGTGATAAGAGGACAGAATTGCCCAAATCGAGCTCACTCGGCTTTGCAAAGCGAAGGCGACGTAGAAGGACCAACTTGCAGGAATCGCTTCCCCGCTTTCCATTCTGTGCTTTCAAGGACATCTAATTTGCCTGGTATGGCGAAGCTGCTTGATGCTGCCATTGAAGCGTCAGGTTTGGCTTTGAGCAGAGTGGTTAGACCCAACATTTGAAAAGGGTCTATTATGTACAAAAAAATAAAATACGGTAAAACCTTGTTATAACAACATTGAAGGAGCGGTTGTAATTATTTCGTTATAACCATTAGTTTGTTATAGCCAATGTCCATTTCTTCCCACTATTAGCAAGCAAGGGGAATTATGATTGCTTTGTTATATCCATTAATTTGTTATATCCCATTTTGTTATAACGAGGTTTGAGTGTATAGAAAAATGCTGTTTCTGCTGCCCTTGAAACCCTCCTATTGGATGCTGATGCTGTCTGTGACGCAGTAAAAGTTTGTTGTTGCCTATGTTAAATAGTTCCTTGGCACAGCATTGCATCTATCTCTACCTCTTCGGCTTGTCTTGGCTCACACTCACTTGAGAAGGCTTGGATATAAGTCAGTGCAACGAAGCGGAGGTTAATCATCAGTGTGGTCCGTAACTGCAAAGCTATCAAGACTTGAAACATATCGAAGTAAACAATTGCATATCACATTTCCTCAGGAGTCGGCAGTTTACAGAATGCCTCTCTCAGCTTGGCGTGAGCTTGACGTTGAGCAAACGACCAGTGGCTCTCCGATGGGGCCATTGTGGACCATTTCAGTAATCACTTTCTGCGCGCTGCCGTATTGTTTTTGTCTTGGGCCATGGAACTTGACCTGAGCCTGTGCAGTAGCTCTCTTCCACAGAAAATGTGATGCCATGCACGCGTCCAAAATCCACAATCCAGTGACTCCCAAATCTTTGCCTGGGTGATAAGTGTTGTGTTCTTGATTGCATGTATGTTGGAAGCATTCACTTTATTGTCATCATCAGCAGCCGCCATCAGCTTGTTATAGCATGTTATTTCTTTTCTGTCAGACCAGATTGCCTTTTGACTTCCAAATTATGAACAAAAAGAAACAATAATAAACTGGTGGTGACAAACAATTTGCTGATGGATGGATAGATGGATGTGAACGGCTCTACCCTCGATAAAGGGCGGTCGTTTGCTCCACCTGGTATAAGGATGATGAAGTGAATGTTGCTGACGCAGAATCAGGAACGCCACATCAGGCGTTGGAAAGGTGTATAGAGTGCTTTTTGTGAGCCTGTAGTGTCGTCAAGATGGACAGTACGGCAAACGAAGAAAAAGATGAGCCTTATCAGCGACGGTTTTCTTTTTTTCTTGTTACAGGCAGAGTCGGATCTCAACGAACTGAAGACGTTGCTGGCGTCGTCGCAGACACTTGTGGTGAGCACCGACTCCGCGACAGTTTCTCGCTTCGATGAACTTCCGCGGTTCGCAACTTGCGGGCACGAGACTGAAGTGCCGCGTTCACGATACGCGTCGCTGAAGATGGGAACGTCTTGTCACGTTACTTGCAGGAGATGCAGTTCCTGATGCTCGAGCAAAAGTACCTGGAGCACCTGGAGGAAGGCCACCTCCTGGAGGCACTCAATTGCCTGCGGCACAGCCTCACCCCGCTGCGGCACAACACCCAGCGGGTGCACGAGCTCTCCAGGTGAGGGCGCCCTCCGCCGCTACGGTGCCTCCAGCAACTGGTGTGTCTGGTGTCTCGTACCACCCACGCGTCTAAAGTGGTCCAGGGGTCCGATTTTGGTCACCGCGAGAGCCAGACCTAATTTGCCGCTTACGGAGCGAGTAAAAATAGCATTCGTAGACGGTTTGTTTGCTAATGTGAGCAAAGAATGCGGTTCGCCTGCTACAGAGCGCCACTTGCAGACGGAAATGAAACGAAAGCATGCTGATTCAGCTTTAAGTATGCTGGGGTGACTTACTGTTAGGCCCACTTTAGACGGGGCAATTTCTCCCTGCAACTTGTTGTCGCAACACCAGCAATGCGGGCTGCCCGCATTTGCACGCAGCAACCGATTGCTGCGATTTGCCATTTTCGTTATCAAATTTTATTTTTCTCGCGCTATTTAGAGAAGCAGTTACACGCTATAAAGATCTTCTTTTACCTTTAAGTGGCGTTGAGAATACTGACTGATCTTTCTGAAACGGTTTATTCCCAAAGACAATCGATTTCAAACCAGAACCAAGACTTTAGTTGTCATTGTCACCGGCTCTGGTGTCACATGGAAATATTGCGTCCCTGATTGGCTGCTGGCACTTCAAACGTCTTTGAGTTGTCCGAGTTACTCGTCCGTTTCGAGCCGGACGCGATCTGAGCAATTCGTGTCGCACTAGGGAAAGCTAGGGAACAACTCGCCAGCAACGCTAAAATTGCTGGGAAAGTTACCCCGTCTGAAGTGGGCTTTGGTACAGGGAGATAGTTTATTCTCTCGTAATGGCGTGTGCAAGCCGAATCGGACGAATGCATAGAAAATCGGGTTTGTGTGACTCGGAGGTTGGTTTCACTTCGACGTCGTCTCTCGAGTTTTGGGCCATGTCGGGACGCCAAAAGAAGGCCGCACGGTTTGCGTTCTTGTCTCGACGCAGTTACATGATGTGCGGGACGCCGGAGGAGCTGCGCCTCATGTCCCACTGGGAAGGCAAGGGACTTGCGTCGCGGCAGAGGCTCATGGAGAAGCTTCAGGGTGAGCCAATCTGCCCCTCCCGACTTTGTGCCTTGCGTGCTTCCGACCTCGCTAGTCCACGGCGAGGCCGTCTTAAAACCTCGGTGTCCGCATTTTGTGAGCCTCTTGTTTGTCTTTTTATCTCCGTCCAAACATAGTGCTGGCGGTCCAAACCGATTGCCGAAGCTTCGTAACTAACCGTCGTCTCGTTCAAACATCATAAGTGATTGGCTGAAAAATTCAGTTGGAAAAATGGGGCCTGTTTTTTGCCCGTTTTCGGTAGCTTGTGCCATTCAGCTCAATACCGTATTTACTCGAGTAATAGCTGCTCTGTTTATGAAGAAAACCTGAGGGTTCGCTTTTCCGCGGAGCACGCAGATTGCCAATCACTGCGATCGACAACATGACTTTAGCGGTTTACAGGGCAGAGATAACGTCTTCGCGCAAAGATACCATCTGTGAAGATTGCATTTGTATGGAGAATTGAGTTCTCGATCTAGTTATTCGCTATGTTATTTATGTGCAGCGCGATGATTGGCTGTATATGTGCTTTGCGGGAAAGTAGAAGCCAGGGCCTTGTTCATAAATAGTGCGGCTATTGCTCGAGTAAATACGGTAAATTCTAGAGTTCCGTCATCCGCCATCTTCCCCATTTAAAATTTCCGAAAATTGCGTCAACTTTTGAATAAGATAACGGTTGAGGCCCGTTCAAACAGTTGCGACTTCCTAGGACCGTGTACCTCGAAAACTCTTAAAATCTCTTAGGACGAGAGAACCCACTGGTACCACCTGCCTTGAAGCCGTGGAACACTAAGCGGTCCCGTATATTTCCTATGTTTTTCGCGCATCATTCCTTGTTTCCTGGCTCGGAAAACCGTTTTGTCGATGTTATAAACAACCATTTCTTGTAGGTAGTACATACATTTGTCCTTGCCGATACCGCAAAACCTTCGCTCTAGTGAAACAGAGCTCCTCGGTCACGAAAGATGTTATAGAGGTTTTAAGGCACTTGGCCCTAAGGAGTCGCAAGTGTGTGCCCTTGGGTCTGAAACTTTGCCAGCGCTACGTTTGGCCGGTAAATGAGCGTTTGGCTACGCATAGCTTATTTTCTTGATAAAAGAAACCCTGTACATTTCTTGGGGTAACACCTCATAGATTTGATTGTTATTAAAGCTTCGGAGGCCGAAATACACTCAAGGTCACATAATTGAGGTCACGAAATGCCCGTGACTGAAGCGCCCGTGGCTCAAGTGCCCTCGGCCGAAGCGCCGATCACGTAAGCTCTTAAGCGCCGGTAGTTGAAGCGTTTGGGATCTCCCTTGCTGCTACCCGTCTTGGGGAATGACACAGCGCACCGGTTCAACAACACGAAAGCATTTAATGACCACTATCGCCCACGCCGCGATTCCAAAAGCCCCCGCGCATACGCTGTGACGGCCCTTTATCAGCGGCGGAGCGCTACTCACGTGGCCAATTGCCCTTGGCCTTTTCGCTGTAAAGATGATCACTGATGATTGTCGGAGGGGCAACCTGAGCCAAACGCTTTGAATCCCCAGGTTGCCCACAAACTGATCTGACCCGACATCCTTGAGGTCGTCCTAGACGTCGTCTTTGACGTCTAGGACTCTAGGACGTCGTCCTAGACGTTGTTGTTGAGGTCTTCCTAGACGTCGTTCTTGACGTTGTCTTCTAGGACCCTGTCATAAACGTCGTCCTCAGCGTCGAGAAAAACTTCTTTAAAAATGATGCGTGCACGGCATATTTCTTTTCCGAATTGTTTCACTAACAATGTTCCTTTAAAGCTAAAGGCCCGTTCACACTCATGCAACCTCTTAAACTGGGTTCCTTGAAACCTCTTGCAACGAGAGGACACACTGATGCCATCTATTGGATAGCAGTGTAAACTTGGTGGTCCGGCATATTTTCTATTTCTCTCGCGCATTACCCTTTCTTTCTTGACTCGAAAAACTTTTGTCAACGTTATAAACGAGCCTTTCTTATAGCTATTAAGCACATTTGACCTCAGAAATCCCGCAAAACCTTCGCTCTTGTGAAACGCAGTTTCAGGGTCACCGCATAGATGGCGCCAGCATGCCAGTGTGTTCTCTCGTCCTAAGAAATTTTAAGAGGTTTTAACAAGTCTCGTCTCTCTCGGTCGTACTCGGTTGCAAGAGTGTGAACGGGCCTTAACGCATTTCATAGCATTTTTTAGTTGAGCTTGTAGACTGGAAGTGCTTTGCATTTAAGAGCGAAACACATGTACGACGAAACCGTCCGATCCGACGTCCGACCACGCAATACGACGGTCGGAGGCGAGGGTTTTCAACGCTGTCCGATGCTACGAAAACCCTCGCTCCCCAAGGTCATTCCGGCAGTCCGCACGTCCGGAAGGTTTCGTTGTACATGTGTTTCGCGCTTTAGGAGAAAGGGACGGAAGACGCGCCGGTCGCAGATGCGTTCCGTGGCGCCGTAGCTTCGACTCTCGCAAACGAGGCGTCCTGGTGGCAGGGTTCCTCCCGCCAAGCGTGATGCTGCCCCCCCGGCGCCTGCGCGCCCTGCTGGCCCAGGCGGTGGAGCTGCAGCGGGACCGGTGCCCCTACCACAATGCCCCGTTCTCGCCGAGGGGGGCGCAGAGCGGGGAGGCCGGCCTGGAGGACAACTGCTGCCTCCTCACGGATCACCTCTGCTCCAGGGAACAGTTCCCCTGCCACACCCTGCAGGTGGGCGACGCACCTGCCGGAGAGATCCGGACTCTGCACGACGGCATTCGGACGCTCGCTCAATTGCGTACAGAAATTTACAAAAAAAACTGGTAGCCATATTTTAATTTGTCGACTGAACCGCCGCGTGCGCGATTGCGACATGCAAGAGACGGGACGTTGTGACATCTTTTTTTATTGGCAAACGTCTAGGTAGCACACTGGAGAAACGAGCATGGCAATCCTAGGGGCCCAGTTTATGCTTTATATGGTCTTGCTTCAAAGCGTTAATTAGTGCCCGAGTACTTTTTTTTTCCCATTGCTATACACCAATTTGTGTTTACAAACAAACCGGAGCGCCCCTAGCGGCACATCGCTGGCACCGCGCGGGCACGATGGGGCGTAAGCAAGAAGCACCACGTCCGTATCAACAAACCATTGCAATATGATGTTGTTGGCATCCGTGCAAGTCTCCGGGCTTTTTTTCGTGTTGGAATTGTTGATTATACCTGTTCGTAGCAACATCTGACTACTTTAGTGGTCCGAGTGAAGTTAACAGGGCTCGTTACGCCGCAAAATTTCGCGTAAATAATGTGGCGTGCAGCAATTCATTTGGCGTAAACGCCGCAAAGTGGACACTAAAGCCCGATTCGCGTGATGAGATTCTGCTCGCTATTTTCCGTCGTGGCGTCACTTGGGCGGCAAAAGCATGAACGGTAGCTGTGATGCTCGTTGTCGATACTGAAAATCGTAATCAGAAATGGACCAAGTGAATCGGGCGTAACGAGTTGGGGATGGCCACTGGTAACGATGATCAACACTATTGTTGACACTGAAGCCTGCTTATCCCAAACAACTTTCAAACTTACGTCTTTTGGGGACAGCACTTCTTATCGCTCCTTCGTTAACTGGCTGCTGTTGTTTCATGAGCAGACGACAGTTTGAACTATCAGACGGCCGTTTGAATGTGAAGACGCACTGAACTTGGTCCGCGGGTGGTTTGGACAACCTGGCGGTTTTCCCGCGTTCATGTTGGAACAAAAAAAAAAAAAAAAAATTTGCAACCACAAGTATTTGTGAACTCAACCAAAAGTGCTTTTGCAAAGCAATCGCGGTTCGATGGTGCCTGGTTTCCATTTTCATTGCACCTATTTACGTTCTCGGACTAATCGAGCAATCGGAAAACATGAAAACCGATCTTCAAATCTTTCCCGGCTCTTTTGGTACAACCCTAGTCGCGGTGTTTTGACGAGAAGGCAAGTTTTAGTCTGGCTTGTTCAAAAAACAACACAGGAATGCCCGCAACCCCAGTCTAGAAGTGCGCCCAATGCGCCATCACCGCGGCGTGACGTAACAGAGTTGATTTGGTGTGTATGGCTCTTCTGTGGCTTGTTACATAACTGCCAGAGTGCCAGACTTAAGCCAAATATGCCACGCGTGAGCCGAAAAAACCGGCAGTGAAGCCTAAATCTGGCACTTGTTGAAGCTTAAATCTGGCACTTGTTTGGCAATTTAGGCCCAAAGTTGCCACCTGAAAACTGGGCAACTAAAAGTGAAGCCTAACTCTGGCCAATTTAGGCCAAAACATGCCAGCCGATAGCCAAACTACCAGCAGTGAAGGCTGACTTTGGCACTTGTTTGGCGAACTGGGGCCAAGGCACCCAGACTCTGGCCAACGAAGGTCAAGTTCGGCTCTACCTTGGCTTCTGCAGGCGTTCTAAGGCCTTAAATTCCCAGTCAAATACCAAATTTTGGCTGAAAGAACAGTGCTACCTGGACTGTGACTAATCACGCGACGAAGTCACGTATTTAATGAGTTGCAACACGTGAAAGAATGTCGTTATGTCCCATGACCTGATGTCACATGACATGATTGTGTGACGTCAATGTGTTGCTAATGTCGCCACACCGCAGAGCAAACGATGCATTACTTCTCGACGGCGGAGGCACATGCAGCATGCGCATTACGCCTGGCTGAAGCGGACAGACAGGTCAAAAACGTCTACCGAGTTCTTGACCTTTCTGTAGTGCATAACTTGCGTATTAACAGTATGACATATTCACGTATCAGCAGTGTGATGTAGTAAAGTGCGACATAGTGCGCAGCTTACGTATATTCGTGGAAATATTTGGGGAAAAGAAAGTAATAAGCGACGAGCTACCAAACGCCAGCATCCGACTAGAAATTCCTGGGAGATGCTTACACTTCACAGCGCACAAGAACAGACACACTTCAAAAGGTCACTCGCACAAAGAAAGAACACCCACGCTGTGCTGTGAAGTGCTTCAGCACTGTGTGGGTGTTCTTTGTGCGAGTGAACTTTTGAAGTTTGTCTGTTGTTGTGTGCTGTGAAGTATAAGCGTGAACCACCAACTTGCCCAAGCTGAAGTTTTGACCAATTCCTGGGACATTTTCATGTTTTACCGAAATGGGGTAGCCGTATTGGCCGAGTTACCCAACCTGGGCGACGAACAGAGGGCTAATGCTTGCTTCCTTCATGACCCCCACTCTTTGTGGCGCCAGGTGCTCAACGACCACTGCGACGAAGTATGGTACTGCCGCTTCTCCCACTCGGGTGCCCTCCTCGCCACCGGCTCCAAGGACTCCACCGTCAAGATCTGGGAAGTGAACCCGGTGAGTGGTTCACTTCCTTCTCGCCCATCAGATGCGCTGCTTGTTGTTGTGCAATTGTTTTACAGTGACTGTTAAGGGCTAGCTCCCCCACTATCGTGTTCGCGGACAAGCGGCGTGTCAACACAAAACTCGAGCCAGTACAGCTTCGCTGGTCTTCCTTCTTCACCAGAGTGGAAAAGCTGAATTTCTCTAGGAGTCGTCTTCGACGTCGTCCTTGAGGTCGTCGTAGACGTCGTCCTCAAGGTCTTCTTAGGAGTTGTCCTTGAGGTCGTCCTAGACGTCGTTCTTGAGGTCATCCTAGACGTTGTCCTTAAAGTCGTCCTTGAGGTTGCCCTAGACGTCGTCCTATAGGTCGTCCTAGACATCGTCCTCCAGGTGTCGTCCTTGAACTCGTCCTAGATGTCGTCCTCTTGTCGTTGTCCTTGAGGTCGTCCAAAAAGTTGTCCTTAAAGGACACATGCAAAGGAAAAAAAACCTTTTTTTAAACAGCTTAGATGGAAAAAGGATATCATAAGACAATTTTACAACAAAGAAACAAAATTTTTAGAGCTATATTTACGGCGCTATACGAATTTGTAGTTGGCACTCGCAGGAGCCGCCGCTGGTCACGTGGTAGGCCCGCGCGCCGCCGCACTGCGTTGCCGACGCATGCTGAGCGTTGTGCGAACGCCGCTTCAACGCGTTTCTTCACGCCGCCGTCGCCGCCGCCGCACAAGTTCGTCTGCTTCGTCTGCTTCGGGGCGCCGCCGCTGTCGTCTGACCGGCGCACAGGTCTATCACGTCTGCTTGCACTTTTTCAGGAGTTTCCTTTGGGCTCTAAAAGTTACTTATTTGTCTTGGTTTTTTGTTATACTTCAAACAAAGATGAATAAGTTACTTTTAGAGGCCATAGGAATCTTGCGAAAGAGCGCAAGCACCACGTGATAAATAAGGACCAGTCACGTGATGAATACGGACCACTTTTCCGCGGTGCCCGCGGGCGCCAACTACAAATTCGTTTTGCGCCGTAAATATAGCTCTAAAAAGTTTTTTTCTTCGTTGTCAAATTGTTTTTTAGCGTCCTTTTTCCATCTAAGCCGTTTAAAAAAAATGTTTTTTTCCTTTGCATGTGTTCTTCAAGGTCGTCTTAGATGTCATCCTCTAGGCATCGTCCTAGACGTCATAAATATAACAGCTTCGCTGGTCCTCCATCTTTACACGAAGTGGAAGAGCTCTACAATTTTCTGCACGGAGTTCTACCGACTTCATATATCACTGAATGTTGAAAAAACATATTTACAGTGATGCCTGCAATCCTGCCAGTCTAAATGAAACGGGTTTTTAAGCAAAAGTTAAAGGACTTCTTAATGACCGAGATTAATGCTCGACCTTGTCGGGCATTCTGGTTTTAGGCTCGGGAGTCCTTCCAGGGAATAGGGGAGGGTTCGATAGATACAATATGATTTAAACGGAAGGTGACTTGCGGTTGCGGCGTCCTTTGAATGACCAGGTGACCCTGACGCTGTCGCACAAGCGGACGCTCGAAGGCCACTCCTACGGAGCGTCGTTTGTGGCCTGGAGTCCAGACGACTCTCACCTCATTGTTTGCGGGCCGGAGGACTGCTCGGATCTCTGGATCTGGAACGTGCAGGTTTGTTAATTCATTTACGTACTAATTTTTTATTTATTTCAATACCCCCGGGTTTTAGAGGCATTACAGAGGGGAGGCAAAATGAACAAAACATATTAAAGTGATAGCTTTACAGGGCCAACCAACCTTGGGAGCTGCGTAGGCACAAAATGTGTAGGTCGGTCAGTCTGTAACTGACAAACGACCTTGAAATAAAAATGGCAACCGGTGTCGGTGATCAAACCCTGGTCACTGATGTGGAAGCCGGGTGCGCTGCTATCTAAGCTGCGGACCCAGCATGCAGGAACGGGGGGAGCAGAAGCAGGTGGTGTGAGAAACCGCACAGAGTGGATTGAGGTGGGAAGGACCAGAAAGAGAAGAGCAGAAACGGGTGGTGTAGAAAGAAGGCACAAAACAAGTAGTGGAAAGGGCAGGAAAGTGCGCTTTCCCATCCTGGGTGACCCAAAAAGGTTGGCGCAAGGGCTTTTTATTCAAGTGGAGCTGAAGGGAAGCGTGCGCAGCTTCACAAAGTGATAATGGTGTGACATAATCTGTTTCTATAAAAACCCCGCCCTAGGCACTACCTGAACCAAGAGCACCCCCTCCCCCCCCCCCCGAAGCAGTGAAAGACAAAGGGTCATCCTGTCATAGGCACCATCCGAAATAAGAGTGCCACCCACCCTATAAAGCTACCACATTTAGAAGTGTTTGGCATGATGAGTAAGCATGCAGCCAATCTTATAGGATACAAATAAGTCTAGTGACATGAGCAGCCGAGGATTGACAAGAATAATTGGTTGTTGCAATTCGAAATGAATTGAGTGAGGATTTATACACTAAAGATGCGAAAAGGCAGTTTTATTCGTATGACGTTTAGGGAATGAAGGGGGTGGAAGATTTAATGCGGAACGCATTTGAACGGCTTGCCCAGCCATTGCGTTGCCACGGCTATAGCTGTGTTGTGCTTTTATTGGCTAAATTTGGCAGGGTAACGTCCCGCTAAATTCAGCAGGGTGCCACTCTGATCCAGACTGAAAAAGATGCGTCTAGCTTTTGACGTGAAACATTGTTTGGCTACGTGTTTGGCATTTTGTGAAGCCCAAAACTGAAGCCTGGACAAAAACATGGCCGTGAGGCTCGACACTGACTAGTTTAGGAAGGAAGGGGTGGGGAAGAGGCAATTGCAGTGAAAAAAACATTTGCCCCGGGCAGGAATCAAACCCAGACCATGTAGATTATTAAGAGAGAGTTGAGGTGCCATTTGGCGGGAAACCCCTGGGGTTCATCCGCTCTGCGTCTGAGAGATGGCAACTTGGCAACTGGTCACATTTTTAAAACCCAGGTTAGCGCCGGGATCTCCATTCCAGGAATTATTGATAAAGGTGTGCGAATATCAAAATCTTTCGAAGCGAAGCGAATCGAATAATAAAGGTTACGAATCGAATCGAATATTTTCGAATACGAATAGTAGTTTCAAACAAGGAGATATTTGAAAACAAATATTTTCTATTTGATGTGAATTAAACAAGAATACTTAATAAAAAACACAACTGGATTTTTTTTTTCAACAAACGTTTATGAAAAGGTTACTTTTATTGCAATAAGAAAAATGTCACATATGTTACTGTTAAAAAAAACTAATGAAAAAATATCAGTCTTTAAAACACCATTCCTTGAGTGAGGTTAGAGAATGTAAATAAAAGTGCAAAAGTGAAGACAGTTCGACAAGCCACAACGCAGTCGGAGACCGCATCGCGGACAAAAGGAGGCACTTGAGCGTAAACGCAAGTACACAAGCGGTGGCGGGTCCGCAAGCCGCAATACAAAGTCGATGATTGCGTCTCTACTTTGTGCGATCTCTTTTTACGCTGGTGAACGCAACCACATGAACATAAACGGAAGTACACAAGGGGAGGCGGGTCGACAGGCCACAGCAGAGTTTCAGATTGCACGATCGCGTTGCGCAACCGCACTGACTATGCGCCACCTCTTTCCGTGTGCAATAGTTCTGTCCACAGAGGGCGCCACAAAGATGCAATAAATTAAGAATATGTTTTTTGTTGTTTTTTTTTGGCAAGGGGGGGGGGGAGTCTCACTTTTACTAGTGAAAACGGGTAGAAATAAATAACAAAAGGAATACTGGCAAACTGATGAACCAGAAAATCAAGCGAAAAATAACACAAGCCAGATCATAGAGATCATACATACTAACTCTAGAGGAAAAGGTCCGCCATTTTCCCATACATTCTGGCTGCCGCAAGCGGCGGATCATGCAGGCAGAACCTCGGGGTCCCAAACACGGTTACATCATCAGAGCAGTTTCGTGAACTTCAACAATCCACGAACTTACCGGTGGAAAGATATTCGCGTTCCTTTCAAAGCTTTCTTTTTGCATAGCGCGCAGATGTACAGCCTCGCAATAACGCTAAGCTAAACCATATACCCGGCTTCGCCGATGGGGCGCGGGTGGGCGCGGTTGAGGAATACGAAACTGCGCAACCACCAGATTTCCGAGATTTTGACAGAAGGGAAGTTAATGCAGCGTAATGACTTTATTGCTTTTTATAAGCGTTAGAATAGCTCAGAATTTAGTTTACAACGTTAAATTATCACTGTTTATATTGCTGAGAGTTTTCACTCTTCGCGTTTACCATTGCGACTGCCGTCCTTCAGCTGGCAACGTTGCTTTCTTTCTCTCGTGTTCTGTCGCTCTCTTTTGCGATCTTTCACTCGGGACCCCGGGTGTCGGCGCACGGGATTTGCCACTCCTCCTCACCCACCTTTACCCCCCTGAGCCAGATATCACCGATAGCCAGGGGGGTAAAGGTGGGTGAGGAGGAGTGGCAAATCCCGTGCGCCGACACCCGGGGTCCCGAGTGAACAATCGCAAAAGAGAGCGACAGAACACGAGAGAAAGAAAGCAACGTTGCCATGGTAAACGCGAAGAGTGAAAACTCCCAGCAATATGAACAGTGATAATTTAACGTTGTAAACTAAATTCTGAGCTATTCTAACGCTTATAAAAAGCAATAAAGTCATTACGCTGCATTAACTTCCCTTCTGTCGAAATCTCGGAAATCTGGTGGTTGCGCAGTTTCGTATTCCTCAACCGCGCCCCACTGGCGAAGCCGGGTATATGGTTTAGCTTAGCGTTAACGCGAGGCCGTACATCTGCGCGCTATGCAAAAAGAAAGCTTCGAAAGGAACGCGAATATCTTTCCACCGGTAAGTTTGTGGATTGTTGAAGTTCACGAAACTGCTCTGATGATGTAACCGTGTTTGGGACCTCGAGGGTCTGCCTGCATGCTCCGCCGCTTGCGGCAGCCAGAATGTATGGGAAAATGGCGGACCTTTTCCTCTAGAGTTAGTATGTATGATCTCTATGCCGATAGCCGAGGTGAGCCATAAATCCGTATCCGAATCCATAGCACCTTGGCTACTGTAGTCACTCTAGGTACGAAATCACGAATATATGGTTGTGCTACATTAAAAATGAATGTGGACAGGAACGTATACAAGACGTCTCGGGCGGACGCCCAAAACGTCGTGCGGTCCGTCGCGACGATGCATGTGCCGTTGCAAATCGTAGTCCTTCATCCTATCTATCGCAGCGTTTGCGCCACGACCACTTAGCCAACTCTGCAATCCGGACATCACGGCAAGCAAAGGACAGATCGCGCTACCGTCGTGCAAATAACTTTCCAATCCTTCCTACAAAAAAAAAAAAAAAAAACAACACTTAGGTTGGTTGTGTAGTTTTGCCAAGCTTGAAACCATACTGTGCAGTCCAAAAACAAAACAGGCACTAATCAATGAGTTCCGCGTTATTCATAGTCTTCGAAGTATTCGAAGAACTCGAATAGTTCGAACAGCGAAAGGGCGAAGCGAATCGAATCGAATAGCAAACATTATTCGTGAAGTATTCGAAGTTTCGAATATTCGCACACCCCTAATTATTGAGTGTATGTGCCACGCGTTAAGCCGGTCGCTAAACGAGCTGAGGGAGAGCGCTGAGAGCGTAGATGCCACACGTTTCACGTGCAACAGATTTGCCCAACAATTTGCAATGCATTTATTTTTATTTTTTGAAATTTATTTTGATCATTAATTTTTTTTTGCCAGTGCTTTTGTGAGGGCTAATTTTGTTTGGCATATTTTATATGGAACATGCCCTGCAAAGGGTGTACAAAATGAAGGAGCTGATCCAGACATAACTCACTTTCCAGTGTGTGTGGTGCCTATAGTGGGTGACACTTCATCACACGCTGCTGGATTCTTAACATGTCAACAAGTATAGTTTATCAATTTTAGACTCGTGTGTGTGTTTTTTGTTTTTTTTGTACACCATTTAAGCGGGCGGGCTGGCGAGCTGGTGGATGCTTGTTACGACTGAACCTGAGACAGAGGGAAAGGGAACACAGTCCCCAATTCCTTTTCCTTCCTCGTCTCGGGTTCACTGGCATCTAATGTTGGAGTACGTGGTCACGTGCAAGAGTGGCCTGCACTATTGATTGACTGTACGCAAGTTAGACCCTGCCTGAAGCTCTTTCGTGTTGTTCAGATGGGAGAGCTGCGGGTGAAGATGACGCACTCGCCCGAGGACAGCCTGACGTCGTGTGCATGGCACAAGGACGGCAAGAAGTTTGTCACGGGCGGCATCCGGGGCCAGTTCTACCAATGTGTGAGTACCCAAAGCCACGCTGGGGGCATCACGGGGCAAAAAAAACTCGGAATATGTCAAGCTGTTTAAGCTCATTACAACAGACCTGGTTACAACAGACATTTGGATAAAACGTACCACTTCGTGAAGTTCGGTTGGTTTTCCTCCACGTACCATTGACTCCAGTTCATATCCGCATGCAACATACTCCTTTTACAACAGATCAAAATCTTGGCCAAAATCAAGGTCTGTTATAACAAGCTTGGGCTGTATATGTTTTGACTTCTGTGATTATGGTATAAATTGTTGGATTTGAGTTGGATCTCATCTGTGTTTGTTCCGCACAGGACCTGGACGGCAACGTGTTGGACTCGTGGGAAGGGGTGCGGGTGCAGGGCCTGTTCTGCCGAAAGGACGGCCGCACCGTGCTGGCCGCGGACTCGCACCACCGGATACGCGGATACGTCTTCGACGACCTCACCGACTTCAGCCTGTGAGTGGACTGAAATGCTGCTAGTAGAGGATTCAAATATCTGTTTAACCGGATATTTGGTTACACTGGAGGAAAGCAAATCTGGCTATCCGGATTTTAATTTACGAATAACCGGTTTGTCAAACCGGTTATTCGGTTTCATCTCTCGTATAACTAAATCAAGGACTGTTTTGTTTTTATTTCTTAGTCCTAAGGCGACAAAGAATGCATTGTGTTCCTCCGGCAATTAGAAAGTAAAATTCACCGAGTCTCTTATGTTGTTCCTAAGACGACTTAAAGGCGAAAGCCCAAGTGCCGATGCATTAAAGAGACACACGATTTACTTTCGTCGCCTCATCACTTGTCATTCGTGACATTTTGGTGGAGGTGTTGGGTACAATCATATGCCCGTAAAGCGTTGTTTCACAATCTCTCTATTTGTTTCATATGTTATTTCCAGATTTCACGCACTGCAATTCTTTGTAGTCCTCTCACTTCTCTTTAATTCACTTTAATTTTAATTCAGTTTGATTCCTCTTAATTCACTTTATAGTCCTTTATTTCCAACGATTACTCTTACGTCTATTTAATTACTCTTAATTCACTTTAATTCCTCTTAATTCACTTTGATTCCACTTAACTCGCTTTGTCATCCTTTCCCTCTAATTCGCCCCAGTGGTCACGTAAACGTTTTAATACCTTTAATGTCGCCAATGTGTTTTCACTCCAGATGTTTTTGCTCAACGATGAGACATGTAAGGCTTTCACCTTAATAAATTTACTAATTCCTGCGTACCGTATTTGCACGAATATAACGCGAGGGCAGGTTTTGATGTCATCAAAAAGAAAAAAAAATATTATTACTAATATAACGCGAACCGAGGCCGCGTCAATTTCTCGCACTCGGGGCCATAGCAGATGTGAAAAGTCAATGGAAATAGAAGAAATATCAGTTTATGTTTTGACTGCGCTCATCCTCACTGCTCAGGTCCTTCCGTTTACAATCCACTTGGCGACTACGCAATAAGCAGCAGCACGGCACCTGCTTGTCTGGTAGTTCCTTTTTCTTTCGTGTGAGCTTCTTTGAGCTCCTCGGCAGCCCACAATCCAAACAAGGTGCGAAGCAGAAGCACCATCACACAAACACCAGATCACACTGGAGCAGAAACTAAACAATGCGCAGGCAGAAAAAAAGACTTCTGATTCCGATACACGATCACACTTCTTGTTCTGTTCCCTCTCCATAAACAAATGCCTCGTGTTGCACGATTGCACAAACGCGGTTGGTGGTCTTGGGCAGTCTTAGCTTGGCTTGTGTTCACTTGACTTGGCTCGGCTTGGCTTGGCTCGAATTGGCCAGTGCCCGCATTCCCACATGGCGCGCGCGCGCGCTGAGTTTCTGCGGCGTGCGCGCGTTGTACAAACACAAAAGCGATAAAAATGTTTTTTTTTTTTTTTTATGTTTTCTATTTGCCCCTTTACGTGGCCCAGTAGCTAATAAATTCCCTTCCACACCCCCACTTCTTTTCCCGCCGGATATTTTGCATTGAACCGGAGGGATGGCTTTCTCCAGACTCGCGCGCCTCGCGGCTGAACTCGATTCCGAATATAACGCGAGGTGCGTTTTGGAGCACCTAATTTCGAAAAAAAACTCGCGTTATATTCGTGCAAATGCAGTATATGGCAAGGAAAGCGAACTGTTGGGAGTGCTTTGTCCCGCTTGTTTTCCACGGAGCACGGTGTTTGTACCCAAAACAAGGCCTCTGGACTGGAATAGTTTCGTCGTCTGCGTCGATCGAGCACGGGGCAAAGATTTGAGATGAGCGTTGCGTCGGGCGCTTGTCTGGGTCTCCTGCCCAATGGAGGATTCGCCTATTTTGCACAGGCCCCAACCAACTGCAAATGCGGCATTCGGCGCTGCGTTTGAAACGCAAACAAATACCATATTTACTCGATTGTAAGACGACTCCATTGTAAATGAACACCTTACATTGCACGTGAGAACGGCAAAGTATCTGTTTCGAAAGCCCAGCCTCCAACTTGCGATCAATGCCTTCCAGCGTGTTTTGGTTGCGCATGCACGCACAAGGTGCATGAGATGCCCAGGCGTTATCGAAACTAGGAATTTCACGCTGGAGGCGGGACAACTGAAGCTGCTGCCTGTCGTACTCACTTCGTCCGCAACTAGACTACGACTTGTCCGCACTGCGATGTCAGTCCCGTCGTCATCACTGTTACGAAACACGTCGTCGGCGTCGTCCAACGAAATCTCGCACTTCGCAAATGACTGCATCAACCGCATCTTCCGCGCTTGCTTGGCGATCGCATTGGACGTCACGGGTAGGGACCGATTGCGCACTTTTGCAGTGTACGTTGCAGGCCCGACCTCCAACTCCGGAAGGCATCCCCACCTATCCAGACTTTGGCCCGCCAAAGCCTGTTTGTTCGCCGTCGCACAGCTTAAGGTCCCGCGCCATTGCAGACTCCACTGGAGCATCACCCTCTCCAATGGGTCAAACTTGTGTCCAAGAGCGCAGTTGTTGGTTGCTTCTGGGTGAAGAATGGCCGTAAACGAGTACCGAAAACCTAAACTGCCCGCATCACACGTGTCAATATAAGAAAACATAGTTAGCGTCCCAGCATGATCTCTACACCTGATCAAACGACGTGTGACCGTAAGTCAGGGAAAAAGAAGCCGCGGGGAGCAAGCCAAGTGGGCCGTGAGGCTGTTCCAGCGGCCTCTGGAGTGGCTCTTACAAGAAGTGCTGTCACCCCCGGGAGTCTGCCACGGCGTGCACTGTTCACCGCCATACATTTGGGTTAATTTGCAAATCGCTATCAATAATACTCGCCTGCGCAAATAAAAAAAAAAAGAATTTGTAAAACGAGCGCACAAAATAGCGCAATGCTACAGGTATAGCCGGCTGAAGTTGTAACGAGCCAAGATGTCCTTGATATCGCGATTGTTTCGTTTTTGTTGGCAGTGGAATGCTTTGGTTCGATTACAAATCAACCCCCTCTCGTCAGATTTTAAAAAAAACTAAAAAAATCGGTCGACCTACATTTGTGTAAATACGGTAATTTATGTTATTGTCCTTATGGGTGTAGTTTTGAACTTAGCCGCTAGGGCCACGATGGTTGGATAGATGAACGACCCCTGGAGATCGTCTTTAATTTTTGAAACCTGCAGGCGACAGGGTTAAGCCACCAGGCAATAGGCCGCAGAGACACACATTTATTTCGGCCAAGCAATCTCAATGAATATTCGAGTGTCTAGATACTTATGTAACCGAGTAACGTTACTGGTTATTCCATGTCTGGTTATCCGGTTTTCAAATTCAAATGACCGGATAACTGGTTGTCTCAAAAACCCGTCTGAACTGCTGCCTCTTGTCGGTTACCTTTCTTGAAGTGTGACTCAAAGCTTGGTTCAATTATGTTTTTCTTTTTTCCGAAGTGACATCGGCAAATAAAGAAATCTAAGTCGATTGGGTTTCAGTCTTGGGATCGACGCCATGTGTTGCCATTGGCTCAAACTCTGTTGTGATGCAGGGTTCAGAATTAAAAGCGAGCGTTGGACAAATTGCTTTTAAGAGTAAATTTGAGACCCCTGCTCCTTGCACAGGTGTCTTTCCCACTGTGATGATCCTGCAGTTCTTGTTACACAGTGACAGCTTTACACGAGAACCCGCGACGGGCCCTTCATCCGACCGCTCGATGTTGCGCGACGTCAATTTCCCCGCTAAATTAACGAGGAAATTGAAGTCTCAGTTTCAAGTGACGGTGTCACGTGACCTGGCATCGCACGACGTCGGGTCTAGCGACGTCGATTTACACGCCAAATTTAATGGGAAAGTGTATCTACCGGATTCCGACAAAGTGCTGTCTGTTGCGAACCCCACCAAGTGCCATTTCACGTTCACTGCATTTGACGAAGTGTCTAAGCCAAGTGAATTTTTTTTTGTTTTGACAGCATTCAGGAGGATCACTCCATCATCTCGTTCACCTGCGACGACACGGGGAGGCTGTGCCTCCTCAACATCGCCACACAGGTGAGGAGCAAAGGGAGGCCGGGGAGCTGTGACCTCATGCCCCCGTGGCTTTTTAGGAATCACTAGTGAAGTAAGGCAAAATCACGTAAGAACGCCCACCCAAAATGAAAAGATAATAATATTAATCTTTATTTTATGTGTCCACGAACAGCTCATTGCCTTTTGTGTGGTACACAACAGATTTTCAAAATTAACGCAGGAAAGCAAACGCATTAAAATGAAACTGCACCGAAAGACGAAAAATATTGGCCGGGCGATCTTTGGGGATGCAATGACAGATGTTTAGAAAAACATTAGCTATAAACATTGGGGGCGCCTGCATGAACCTGGAACTCATACTGTAGGTTGTGGGCGCAGCAGATTCACGTGTCACGGTACGATAAACCCGCGGGAACCCGCGACGAACCTGCGAATCACACGGAACGGATATCGCGCATAAAAAGATACTGGAACTCGATCGAAGCTCGCATGTCATGGGAACAGATACACTAGGCTCGCCATCATTCAGCCTCTGATATTTTCTACTTCTAGTTAATTCAAACGAAATCCAAAGTTTTAGTTGTCCCGCTATGTTTTTAACATATTCATAAGCCGCTTAATTCTGATAGCGTTTTCGTGTAATTCATACTTTTTATTTGCGCAGCCCTGTTGAGTTTGCTTCTTTCCGAGCACCGATGCACCGCAGAGGCAACACCCTCGGAGCTTGCTTCCACGGGTGTTGCTTCTGTGCAGTGCACCGGTGTTTTTTGAGAAGCGAGCACACTCAACGGGACTCAAGTGGGCACACATGAGCTACGAAAACAAATATCACGCAGAAATTTTCACAGCAACTTGCGTGGACGCTGTGCTTGTTGCTACAAAAACTGCCTCGCAGTGCCCGTTTTCTTTGCTCGTGTGTTCCTGCTTAATAGTTCACACTAGACAATTTCTTGGCCTGATGAACAAACTTAATTTTGTACTGAGTTGTATGCTGTCTAAACAGTCCACTATAAACAACATTTTTGAAGGATAAATAAACTTGGGTCATCTATTTCACAAATGTTTAATGTGTGGCATACCTGCTTATGATCAGTAGGCCTATGCAGAGGAAATCATCAGATATTTGCTTTGTATGTATAGCCATTCATATGGCAAGTCCTAATTTTATTTTGTATGATATTTAGATGAATTTCTGATAATTCAAACAAAATTTGTGGCTTCATGGAGTTTGAATTAATGAGAGTCTACTGTACCGCAGATTGTAGACACAGCAGATTCGGAAATCACGGTGCAATAAATACGCGGGAACTTACTGCGAACTCGCTTGTCGCATGTACCGGTACCTCAGAACGCAAGGTTGATGCAATTCCCGTCGGTCATCGCGTAATATCCGACAGAAATCAAAAGGTGGGCGATGTTTCTGAATTTTTATGTTGGGGATATTTGACCAAAGACATAGGATGGGCTATCTCTTGGAAGAGGGCCATACGTAATTTTACAGTAAGTGTCACTGGACTAGTCTAACTTGTTCTGGTAGCAGTTAGAGGGCTGTGCCCTGTGCTGTGTAGCGCTACAGATCCAGTCTCGTAAAGGGTCCAATCTAACGTTTCTTGGTCCACGACAAATGGAGCCCATCTAGCAATGAAACGACGTGGACATCTACAGTAGGTGGGAGCCGACATTTTAATGCCGAATTGCAGTCTGACAAAAGGTGACTGAGATTTAGGGCTCATCCATGTGTGGCCCACGGTTTGCCACTGGCACACTAGATGGCGTCGCATACCCAGAGTCTCCAGGGCTGTGTGCGCAGTGCGACGCTAAGGAGAAGGGGGCTCTCACTCGCGAACACTCAGGCCGCGAGAGCAGGAGCCATGTCAGCCTACGCTATTCTTTTAAGTATTAATAAACCCAGTTTTATCTTGCCTAAAATGCACGGCGTTAAAAACTCAGATGTGGAATCAACAGCGAACTCCCCGAACGTAAAACAATGGTTCAATCCCCCCCCCCCAACAATGGTTCCTGCTACTTGCAACTAGGGATGCCGCGAACTTTTTTCGAATCGAAGTTTCGATGATCGAGTCAAGCGGTTCGAAAGGTTCGAAAGATTTCGATTTTTCGAATTGTCTATATCGTAAAATTCGGCTGCGGTCGAATTTTCGAACTTGTTAAGCTAAGAAGTTCGACGCTTTTCGAACCGTCGAACTTATTACGCTAAAAAATTCTATCTTTTTCGAACTTTCGAACTTATTGCGCTGCAAGGTTCGATGCTTGTCGAACTTTCGACCTTGACTGACCAAAAAATTCTATGAATTTTGAACTTTCGAACTTATTTATCAAGAGAAATCAAAGTTTCGAACTTTCAAATTCTTGAAAGTCAGAAGGTCGACAAACTTCAAACTTTTAGGGTAAAGTTCGACGTTCGTCGAACTTCGAAAAACCGGCGGACGGTTTCATTTGATTTCAAGTAGTGGGGTATATTCGTAATTTTTTTTCTCGAACTTTTACTCGCGGTGCTGCGTTCCTTACGAAACACAATATCGTTTATTTCAATGTTCTGGCATGCTTATTTTTAAAGAAATAAATTCCCGAGGGGGCGAGGAAGGACGACGGGTTTTTGACGATTATTGTTTGTGCCAGATTTGAAGCACGCTGCAGCCGGAGCTATTTATGGTAGATATGTTATACTTTTTTAAGAATGATCTATGCATAGCCTAGGTAAGTGCCATCTTAAGATGTGATTATTGTTATTCAACGTGAGTTTCGAAGAAATGTCCAAACATGTATCTGCATGCAATTATGACCTAAACTTGATATTTATTTTCGTCTAAGTTGTTTGAGGTATCGCATTTAAATTAACACCACATACAGTACATATCATTGCCATCTGCAGAATACAAAATAATATATTTGTTGTTTTTTCACATTAAGGAATAAATTAACTCGTGGGAGAAGATTTCTAATATTGTTCAAGTTCAGCATTAAAAGAAAACTTTTTTTTTTTTTTCGCTTCACGTTCGTGGGACGTGTTTCTTTTAGCCTGTACACATTTTGGTAGAAGAAACTTGTTTCGAAGTTCTGAACCTCTGAATATGCAAGAATAGAACACTTCCGACGAATTCTTGATATTTTTTTTTCTCCTGCTTTTTATTCCCGCATTTATTTTTTTTAATTTTTTTTATTTTTATTTTTTTTGTTACTAACGGCACAGGTGTTCAGGTCGAAAAGACAGCTTTGAACTTCCGAACCACTAAGCATGTGACGACCAGTGCCTTCTGACAACGAGTTTCTAACAATGACCATCTACGCAACCTTTTATGCAGTGAAGAGCGACAGTAGCTATACATATGCATAAATAATTTCAGATTAAAGTAAGCTCGACCACGCCCTCTTTCCCCGTATTGTTTTCCTTAACAGTCCGAAATACCTGCAAGGGAAAGAAGGAGGCTGAAGCCCCCCCCCCCCCCCCACTACCCTCTTTCCCCCCGTTTTTCCTCTTCCGACGCCACTTGTATGGTAGAACGCTCCTTGACCTCGAGTTGTGTCGGCTTTTGTGCTTTTTGCGAGGCGATTCCTCCGTCCCAGAAAATAAACCTCCAGGACAATTATAAAATTCACCTGATTGGATTGCTACCAGCGTGCAAGGGGTGGCGAGCTAGTTTGCCAGGTCGCTTCAAGGTTTTTCTGAGCCTCAACCTCCTGCTCGCCCTTGGCCGTTTCGAACTGGATGCGTCTCGTAAAACTTCGCAGAATCTAGATATCACACCCTAACTTTTCTAAACTTGATTTTGTGAAAACCAGTGAGTCGTGAAAACGTTATTTGAAACTGAAACAGTGGAAAAACTTGAAAATCGGACTTCGAACTTTGAAAACTTGGATTAGAAAGAAATTCAAAATCTTCAAAGTTTTCTTGTTTTGTTTTTTTAATTTAGCGTTAAAAGAGAATCGAAACCTTTGAACTTTATGCAAAAAGAAATTCGAAATCTTCGAATTGTTCGAACTTCATGTCTATAAAAATTCGAAGCGTTTGAAGTTTTCGAAGTTTTTTTACAAAGAATTTCAAAATCTTCGAATTTATCGAACCTGAAGTAAAAAAATATTCGAAATATTCGAATTCGAAATTTTAGAAACCGTGAAAGCTTCGAAATTTTCGAATTCGAAACTTTGCTGTGGTCAAAAGTTGAGAATTTTTTTAAATCGAACCTCGGTCGGTACGAAAATATCAAAATTTTTCGAAATCGAACCTCAGTTCGCTTCGCAAATATCGAAACCTTTCGAAATCGAACCTAGGGTGGTTCGCGACATCCCTACTTGCAACGTTGCATCTTTAACCGCCACGAACAGCAAAGATGGTAGGTACACGAACAAAGGGGATCAGACAGCTAGTGTAATCCAGCACGAATCCAGCAACAAAGTTCCAACTCCATCAGCGACTCCTTGGAAAAATTTGCCCGGGTGGTTCCAAGCCAGGCACGTTGGCGGGTGGTGAATTTGTGCCACGACGACGTAGGGCACTCCGCCGTGGACAAGACCCTGGCAAAACTCGGATGGGCATATTGGTTCGCAGGTATGAGGCGGTACGTGCCAAGATATATTGCCGCTTGCATAGAGTATCTTTTCCGTGAGATGCCTTCCGGAAAGAAACCGGGATGATAACTCTGGCGGTAACAAGTTTGACCAAGATTTAAGACGGCCAGAATTGAGACTCAACATTGTCTCGGGTCCAGTGAGGAATTAAAAACACCTTTCGTCAGGTGGCTAAGACTACACTGTTTGGACTCCCGTTCAACTACTGTTCACGTAGCATCGCTGGTGACCATGTGGAAAATGCCCTTCCAGAGGAATTCGACTGCGAGGTGGAAGCAAAGATAGTTGCAGCGGTCGAGAACTTCCGCGGAAACCAAAGAAGGCAACGGAAAAGCTACAACAAGGCGAGATCTCCAGCGCCGACTTACGAGCCAGGAGATACTTGTAGAACGAGAGCCTACAGCCAGCGGAGAGAGTTCAGAAAACCGAAAGAAAGGTACAAGGGACCGCGCATTATCACGGAGAGGCTCCCCAACGATTGCTACCGCCACGGAGACCTTCCTGAGATCCTTCCTGTGGAACTCCCCGCTGCATCACGATTATGGACAAGCTGAAACCCTCGACTCGGAAGAGTCCGAAAAGATTCCGACCAGGAGGGTCAATAAAGCAGGATGGCCGAGTGTGGTCCACGGTTTACCACCGGCTCACGAGATGGCATCATATACCCGGAGTCTGCGGGGGCGCATGCACGGCACAACCCCAAGAGGTGGAATTCTCACATTTACTGACACTCTCGCTCGTGCTGCAGTAGAAAAAACCATGCCTGCCTATGCCATTCTTTTTTAGTATTAATAAATCCAGTTTTATTTCCCCTAAAGTGTGTATGGCATTGACACGTGTTTGTCACGTCACGTGACTCGAGGTGATAACGACGTTCACACACTTGACGTTTGGTGTCACACAATAGACAGAGTACAAATCATGGAAAACTCAAATATTCTATGAAAATAGTAGTCTATAGTGCTAATGTTTGCAACAATTTCTACAATTAAATGAATTCTATGTCGAGCGTCAAAGATGCACAAACGTGCCTACTTTTTTTACTTTATATTTGTGAATTTTCATAGCAGTGTTTTTAAAATAAAACATTAGAATTTTTTTTTATATTATTGTTTGCATAAGGGTCTATCGTTTGTATATAATTTGTTGCTCTAGTTTATAAAGGAAAATATTTACGGCGCCTCAAACATGTCCCTAAGTAATAAATTCAGCGTGCAATTAAAAAAATATATATCTTTGATTTTTTCTTATTTTTTTTTAATTGAGGCAGAGCGTTTTAGACCTGATCACCGTGTAGTTCCATGAAAGGGGTACTCCGCCGATTTTTTGAGCTACCCCAACTCTCTATACTTTCGGAATCACCGACTTTTACCCTTTCGGGTATGCTATATTGTATCGCGAAATTTAGAATAGTTACTGTGAAATCAGCAAGTGAAAATGATTCCAAAACCAACATTCAAACACTATTTGCGTCTCCAGCACGACGCTCGCCCCCCCGCGGCGGAAACGGGAAGCGCTCTAGTGAGGGTCCCCCGATCCTCCGGCTCAGCGGGCACGGCGGAACTGCTCGCGATCCTGGCTCGCGAAATGTAATTTCCGAATGCAAACAACACTCTTCACTGTCCCAACGTAGTGCTGCAGCCGATATGGGATTGTACCTTAGTGTTGTGCATAGAAGCAAACGCAAGCGGCGTGTGTTTGCGTTAGAGTTGCATGCCCCACATTGTGCGTGTGCCTCATTGCCATGCGCCATATAAGATCGCAATTTTAGGCTCGTCGCATGTGCAGTGTGGAACACTCAAAGCTAATGCAAAACACAGAACTTGCGTTTGCTCATACACGCAATACTAAAACTGACTACTGTTTTACCGGCTTCCAACGCCAACGAAAGGTGCTGCAGTGAGCAGACGTGCAAGCAGGTAGGCGTTCCTTCAAAGTGGAAAGGCTGAGATTGGCAAAACGACGGAGCGTAAAAGTGAAAGTAACTAAATGTTATAAAAAAATTGGTAATTAAAAAAAAGTTTTATGTATATATATATTTTTTTTTTAGTTTCGAGCATTTGGTCTGGAAGGATATTGGCGGCGACTTTGGACGTTTTGCCGATTTTCAAAAGTCGCGACTTTGATAGCAAAATATACTTTACCCACAATTAATGTGATTTTATGTGGATTTCTCACATTAGCTAGAATCTTTTCATGATTTTAGACTATTTTTATTTTATTACTTGGTAATTCAAAATGCTGCAATTGGCACCTGTGATAATAATTAGCACACTTTTGATTGTCATATTTGTTTGTGTGTTTGAAATTAGATCATAAGCAACAAATTATATTAGAGCTTGAAAAATAATGTATGAAAATATTAATGCAAATCGCGGCAATGTATGCCCCCAATTAATGCCAAGATCACAAAAATACGCCATTTAACCATAATAGTCTTTCCAGAAAGGTATAATTCTGTTTACTTTTTAGCACATGAAAAACTCTGACATCGTTATCAAGATAGACAAACAGTCAAACACTGGATGTAATATAAAGTCCTATGCGTCACGCATTGCTCTAAAACACACACACACACACTTCAGCTGTCTGACTCGGATTCCGTCTTTGGGTTGTTGCATTGAGAACAGCGTTTATTGAGTTATTTGTTTTGTGGACATCTTGTAAAAATTGGAATTATTCTCTTATTAAGTACAAAACGAGCGTGTTGGTAACGGTAATTAGACATGAGGAAGAACATAGAAAGGGGGGACGGACAACCAAGACTTCCATCGTCTTCGTTGTCCGTCCCCCCTTTCTATGTTCTTCCTCATGTCTAATTAATATTCTCTTATTATTGTGCTGGGAATAATGTTAAATCAATTAATCATCTAAATACCCAAAAACCCATTGAAAAGCCCGCAGTTCATTATTTCCCATCACAATTGTCCGAGCGAGAAAAGGCAGCGAGAACGCACAAATATTAGCACTGATTTTTTCAACAACTACAACAACTACAAAAATCAGCCTGGATCGAGCATGTATGTCACAAAATAAAGTTTCCGCAAACAACTTCTCTAACTAAATAATTACGATGTAAGATACACTTTGAGTTATGAAAGAATCCGAAATTAAGACCTATATCGAGAAATTAAATCCAAAATAGAGGTTAGTTTCGGTTTTGCTCCAGAATTAAAACGCACCTCCTTGCGTAAATATTACGCTAAACACCGTTGTTGTTTTCAGGGTAAAGAGGTGACCTGTGCTCATAACACCCCATAAATAATTTGTGTCGCTTAGTGAAGCCAGCACACTAGACAGGCTGAACAGTGGCACGCATCTCTGACCCTCACTATAACCACCATTTGGAAAATGAGTGGCATTATCTATAGTTAGTTGGAGTCACGAACACCTGCACCTTTCAGTGTCCTGTCCAAGGGGAAGGCAGGCTTGCAGGCCCAGCAGGCAGCCTACAAATAGAAATGGACTATGAAAGCATTTCTTTTGTTTCGTGCTGCTGTCCCGGTGCTGGAGCGAGCTTCTAAAGCATTCGTTTTTATATCATGAAACTGCTTGGAATCAGTTGGGAGCAAAGTCTACCGTCCAAGCAGTGAACCCCTGCCTTCCCCGGACGTCACTTTCTCATTGTTGCCAGTAGAAACTTTCACCTTAAAACACGGTGAGGACCAAAATTCTAAATTAAAAAACTTTGCCAAAAAAATTTGGGCTTAATATTTGGGTTACTATTTCAGCAATGTCTGTTAGTGCGTTTAACAAATTTTCAGGCAAGTGAATAAAACGCCAAAGAACCTCTATAAAAACACGTCAAATTACCTTGTCTTAATCTCTGTCACACGATTGATCAAAGCGTATCTGCCAATAAGAAATTTCAGGAAAACCCACCGTTCCTCGTGTATTGTTCTACGTTACCTACACAACAACTCGCAGTGTCACAAGATTAATCGTAGCGTGCCAAATAAAGAAACGTCGTTGAAACTGGCTGTTTCTCAGACATTGCAGTTCTGAATGTGGTAGTTTGATTGACAGATGGAAATACGTCTGTCGACTTCTGCCCATCATTGTCGCAGGGAGTGCACTTGTGGGACCTGGAGGACAAAGTGCTGGTCCGAAAGTTCCAGGGAGTGACGCAGGGCTACTACACGATCCGCTCCTGCTTCGGAGGCATCAACCAGGTCTTCGTCGCCAGCGGCAGCGAAGGTACGTGCGGGCTACGAAGACGGAAGTCCCGGTTTCGCGTTGCGAGAGGCAGCGGTTGCTCGTGGGCTGAAAGCCAGTAAGAATGGCAGATGAGCTTGACTGTGTACAAAGTATTTTTTTTTTTTCTATTTTAAAAGGGGTGAAGAGTGGAGGCTTAGTTAGTATGGATGGACTATTAGATGCGACATTCAAGAACAACCCCCAAAAATACGAGGGGAAAAAAAATAAAAAAATATCGGGTCAACATTGTTAAAGAACAAGACTGCAGAAGATTCTGAATATTTGACTAGCATTCTGAATAGGGAAAAAAAGAAAACATGCATGGCAAAGGCATTGATCACTTGGAACTGAAGCTTACACTCGGAAGCTTTCTCAATAACAAGACGTGACTAGATTGCAATTGTGTGTAGGACTTCTTGGTCGTCAGATTGAAATGACTGCCACCGGCCACCTCCCTGGCTCCGAGGCAAAGTCCCCGGCCTACAGATACCCAGGTGGTGGGTTCGACTGGTGGTTTAGGCGACCACAGTACAATGGTGGCTCGTTGTGGAGAAGGTGCCGTGTAACTGAGAATTTGGTTGTGCTTAACCTTTAACTATTTTTAGTTTTTGGGAGTTGCTCACCCTCAACAGCTTAATTGTTGTCTTCAAAATTACAATTCTTGCCTAATAAATCAAATTTCTAGCCACAAGCAAAATAGAAGGGGAATTTTAAAAATAATTCAGTGCTGTCTCCTGTTGGCACAGCTGCAAACTAAGCCTGCTTCGTCCAAAGCAGTCAGGTTAAGTGGGGAAAACTCGCCAATGCCTCCATGTTGACGAGCTAGGCTCGTCCAAAACGGTTAAGGGGTTAGAAAGCCCCCCGGTGGTCACAATCGACCCTCTGCTCTTCGCCAGGGCATGCCAGACCACCTTCGTTGGTTTGGCACATAAAAACAAACCCCAAATTTGATTCGATCTGACGGCCGCCGCCTTTCTCGTCTTTGAAAAGGATCACAGTAGGCCTCCACACAAGTTTTCCAAAACATTGACTCGACCGAACTCGCGGTGCCTACGAGCCGTGCTGTCGCTCGTGCTCGTCTGAAATCGAGATGCTTTTCCCCCTCCATCCAACAGACAACAAGGTGTACGTGTGGCACGTCAAGTGGGAGAAGCCCATAGCGGTGCTGCAGGGCCACACCCGGTCGGTGAACTGCGTCTCCTGGAACCCCGCCCACCCGTCCATGATGGCCAGCGTGTCAGACGACGCCACAGTGCGCATCTGGGGGCCGGCCCAGGCTCCCTCCTCCTCCCCACCTTCCTCCTCCTCCCCAGGTGAGGCCCCTCACCCCGATCAATTCACTTGCTCCACAAACATCCGACGGCTTCGGCGCCGACGGTTTTTGCGTGATCGGAATGGCTGGAAGCGCAAGCAACCGCAAGGTTTTACCGCTGAATAGACCCCTTTTTGCAAAAGAGCACGGCATCCAGTAGCCGTTCGCTTGGGCACATACAGCGAGTATATAATAAGCACGAGCGCTGCATGGGTGTTCGGCGTGTATTTGAAAAGAGCCTATGGTGAGAGCTCGCTGCTGCCATCTATCGTCATAGGAACCCGTCGAGACGGCAGAGACGACCGCCTCCGCCGTCTCGGCTGATCTGGTACCTCGATGCGTCGGTGCCGGTCCTCTCCCTCGTCGCAGCGTCATGTGTGTGCGTTCTCTGGGATGCTGGGTGTCCCTGCTGGTAGGGGAAGATTTGGTGCTGCAGGCATGCCATCCGACATAAACGAGCATCTAGTAGAATGTATACTCCTAGTAAAGTGTTTGGCTCCACACCCCCTTTTCTTTGTCACCTGCTCGTTAATTTGAATTTCGTTCGCCGCGTTTGGCACCGGGTAGACGTGGAAACGTTCTGCGCACGATCGGTTAAGCCAGCTTTTATTAGCCGTGAAGACCCGTAATCACCCGCTCGACATCACGGCACCCGTTGTCTTTGTGTGTTTGCCGTCGCTAGCTTAACCGATCGTGCGTGGAAAGAAAGCTCAGGATCACGCTGCCTTCGCTTTTTGCGATTGGTTCAGTGGGCAATGGCAAATGCACAAAGACGACGAGTGCAACGACGACGCACTTTTGGCGCCGCTCGATTTTCTTTGTCGTGGCATTGGCTGTGGTTGGACCTAATGTGAAACGGAGCGTAGCAAGCTTTCTCCGTACCTCGAAAATCATTTTGGCCGTCTTACGAGACGCTTACGAGTCTTCTTTTTTCTCCTCTTGCTTGCAGTGGGTGACATGGCAGGCGCATCGCCCCACTCGAACGGCAGCAGCAACGGGGTGTGCGACGGCGACGGAAACTCGGTCGTCTAGTCCTCCTCCCTCCCTTTTTTTCTCCTTGTCTTCAAGTTGCCTTTCTAGGAGACTTTTATATATATATATACATGCATTATACATACGTGTATGTGTATATATGTATATGCATACATACACACACACACGCACAGCGAGCGTGCGCTGCAGCAAGCCAAGGCGCAGGCTGGCGACGACGACCTTGGGGGTCGTGGCCAAGGTCGTGGAGAGCTCGTCTCTGGAGTTGTCTCGGCACGCGGGACAAAGCCGGGATCGGGAAGCGACGGAGTAAGCCCAATCCGCCGGACCGTGAGAAACCCGGTTTGGGCAGACGAATTGGACCGTTTCGGACGCAACGGATAAGAGAGGAAAATTGCGTTTTGGTTCGGACGCCCTCGATGCGGCGTTTCGAGCGTGGGGTTGATTTGAATTCGGATCTAAAAAGGAAACTCATTGTTGTTTGCAAAATGAAGCGAACGAGGCGTTTGCATCGAGGCGATCAGATTATATTATCATTATCGCTATTATTACGGTAATTATTTGGAAGGGCGAATTTCTTTATGACCGACGCTGGGGCACGCGTGACTAATTGACGTCGGCCGAATAAACCGCTTTGTATAGGCATTAAATTCCTTCATTCTTGTGTGCTGGGTTGCACTAGTTATTCCCGTTTCGCAGCTAGAAAGTCTGCGTTAAACCTTGATATTTTGCAAAAAAAAAAAAAAAAAAAGGAACCTCGTTTGTTTCGCTAAAATCCGAAAATAGTCCATGGGCACTTCCTTTTTTCACAAATGTTGGCTTTTAATGCTTCGGCATTGTCTCATCAAGGTGACTCGCTTATTATTACGCCTCCACGGTGTTCCGATATCATGGTTACCCCTCTTCTTCCCAGTACCATTAACTGTTCACTGTTCTAGCATTGCAGTGTGGATATGAATCCAGTATTGTGCACGAGCGTTAAAACTGTCGGCGCTTTAGATGCTTCCGAGGCTGGAAGTGAGCTAGTATCTTGGAACATATGCAAAAACGAAAACTGGCATTGCGCCGGTAACTGACCGCCGGAGACAAGTCGGCAACTATTTGGCAACGAGATTCCGCCGTCGATGTTCCATTTCACAGTGTTGTATCCGTTTGGTCGAACCATTTTTGGCTTTGCGTGGTTGGCACGAGGTCTCGAACGTTGGATTGCGAGGAACGCCGGAAATGACCAAACATTTCTGCGTCGCAAATGTGCACGTGCTCGCGACAACTCCTTGGGACGGAGGGAGGGAGGCGGCTCAACGTAAGCAAAATGCAAAACAAAACAAGCATGCAGCGACTTTTTTTTTTTTTTTTCGACAACAACCTTTGTAAATAGATTCACGTGTGTGGTGAACCGTGCGAGCGTTTTAATGGTAGTAGAAACTGCGCGTTAACAAAGTTTATTTTGAAACTTCCCTTTCTTTTCTCCTGCATTGTGTGCGAGTGTGCAGGATATCTCTAGAAAACATGCCAGTTACGAAATGTGTAATGTGTGCTAGATTTCTGTGTGACGACGAAAAAAAAAAAATCCAGGCTATGCTTTATCTTCTTTTTTTTTTTTTTTGGGAGACGCTTCCACTCGAAACGTTGCCAAATACATTGGATGCACCTTTCGTTTTGAGGGACGGGAAAGGGCTCTCTTCTGTTTTAAACAAAACTGTTTGTTGCTGTTCTAAGCGTCGTTGCAAACTGCTTTTATTTTTATTTTTTTGCAACTACCGCTTGGTATGCTTCCTCGATCGGCCACCTGGCAAAGTCAGTTGGAACCAGTTTTTGCCATAAGGGCAAAATTGTACTTATCCGCCGTCGCTTTCCAGTTGTTTTTGCGCTGCCCCGTTCCTCGAAATCGCATTGTTGAGCACAATTGCCTCATCATTGCCCTGCACTTTGCAAGCAACATCCAACATTTTTGCGTTCGAACGTCGAGTTCAGAAGGCCGTGAAACCTTTGTTCCTTTTGACACGTCCGAACGAAGCGTGATTACACGGCGCTCCAAAAGGCAGTGAAAAGTGTGCGTCTTGAGGGCCTGCTATCATTGCTCAAAAGTTTCCACCCGTGCACCTGCTAATTCTCTATACCTTGGATGTAAGGAGGCATTGACGAGCACTGCCCAAGTTTCGTCTAGTCTGCTTCCGCAGATTCTTGCTACAAACGCCGCGAATTTCACGGTCACGTTTCCGCAGCGTGCACAGCCAAAATTTTCATAAGGATTGTAGACAAGCGGCCGCGAAATAGAGTGCGACATTCGAGTCTTCGCAGCGTCTTGTCGCCGATAACTTGTAGCTGTGAGAACGGTTTGGAAAGTTCTCGCATTCAAATTGCTGGTTTTCTTAAGTTTTCACCGCCTTCAGAAGCGGCACTCGCGTCTTGCGGTCGCATTTTGGACAGAAACGCGAGAAAAGTTGGATTTTGCTCGCAACAAACAAAAGGATCTTTTTTTTTTTTTGGTCTGGCGGTTGCAAGGTGTGTGCGCCGGAGCTTTTGCTTGCCATTTGGTTGCAACAATGGCAGAAAGGGAGGCGAGGTGAAGGGACGAGCTTGTTGCCGCGCCCCTTGTCGAAACTTGCAATAGTACTGCCATGTGCCTGGACATGTGTGTGGAGACAATAACTCTATTTTGGTTGAAGCGAATCCTCCCGGCGGCGGCGGCAGACCGCGCACCGGTGTTCGGCGAGGTCTTGGAAATCTTGTCTTTTCTGTTGCCTCCTGTTCTCGCAAATATATTTTACTGCTTTTAGACAACGTCTTGCTTCGTGGACTGTTCCCTCGTCGACTTGCAGCCTAGGTTTGAAAAGGAACCTACCGGGCGGCAACCGACGCTCTGTCGAATATTTCGGCGAAACTTCCGCTCCCATCCGGAGGCTTTTTTTCCAGGAGGTTCGTTTTCGAGACCTTAATAGCGTCTGCTGCCATTCCGATTTGTACGAGTAAGCGATTCACGATCGTCTCGACGAACCACGAGAAACATGGGTCCGTCGAGACGACGTCCAATAACAAGCTATCGAGTTGCGAAGAAAGTATATTTAATTTCAATCGTTCGAAACATCCAACACTACTGAAGTGTATAGAGCTCTTCCTATAGTCAGGGACACCCAAAGAATGCTAGAAGCTGGGCCTCCAGCAAGTACTCGTTCCTTTATGTCGGGCCTTGGCAGAAAGCATGCGCTTGAGACAGAGAACTTGTTTGGTTTTTAACCCTTTGCCCACTGTAGTTGGCTTGAACAAACGATTGCCAGTTTTATAATGCGTAACATTTATAGGGTCGGCTCTCGGAGCTTTCGTATTCACACTGGAACGTAGCCTCGATGGCGTCATGGTGCCACGTTGCACTGTCGCGTTCCGAGGGCACTCAAATTGCGTAGCATTTAAGGGCCCGTTTCTTTTGACTGGGGGGTGCTGTATTGTCCCGAGACTTGCATCTTTAATGCTGTCGTGAAGCAGTGTTTAGCTTCCCACCGTGAACAGTCTTCGGGCGTAAACTAGCGTCGCTCCACGCCTGTCCACAGGCACCAACAGCGTTTGAAAGGATGCAACGCACCGTGAGAAAACAATCTAAATATATCCAATTTTACTGGCCAGGGGCGTGACCACGCGTCTATAGTTCCTGCGCGACATTGTGCAACGCGACCCACCGTCACGTTGCGTGGCAATGTCTGGCGGCAGTGACTTGCCACGTGATGTTAGGCGACGTGCGACGTGTGCGATGCCGCCGGCTGCATGTATTCACTAAACCCTCAGTGTGCTCTTCAGTGGCCTCCTTACCGTGCCTGCAAAAGGATGAGTGCAATGAAGCCCCATTAATGCTATGCATTACTTTTTAATGTCTGGGAAATGCCAGAGGCGGCCCATTTTTAACCGTCTGTTTTAACCTACCGTAGTGTCCAGAGAGATAGCCCACCTAAACTCGAGAGCAAATTGAGGCCAACTTTCGGTGTTCAATCAAGAAAAAGTTTTAAAAAATGCTATTTTTAGGTTGTGTCCCTGCCAAACTTGTTATTGCGGCGAGGGACAGTGAAGCAAAGGTGACTGTACTCCCCAGTCGGAAGCGTTCGCTTATATCCCGCCATTGCTAACTAAAACATGGGGTGCAGGCAAGCTGGTGCAAGTTTACCATTATGTTAAAACACCCGAGACTGGGTGTGAAAAAACCTTGAAACAACCAAATGTAGAAGAGACGGGGAACAAAAGTCAGCCAGACGACGTCTCAAACTCCCCTAATAAGTTTATTCAATAAATTTGTTATATACAGACCTTTGAAACCAAGGTCGGCACCAACCAACACAACAAACAAAAACAAAAAAACCTTTTCTTTTTCTTAGCTTTTCTACAAACTTTGCAGCCACCTGACACACGCAAGATCATGGTGTGTCACAAGTGTGTACATAGGTGGCTTCAAAGTTTGTAAAAAGATTGGAAAGAGAAAAGGTTTTTAACGTGAAAGCACTAACTGTCTCATGGAGCGAAGCCGGTGTTGTTTGTAGCAGCAAAACAGCCTTAAATTCCCACTGGCTTTGTCACACCTTGGGTGCAGCTGGGCAGTGAAAGGGAGGGGTCGCAGCATACCACTGCCTTGGGTGCCACTGACCCTAGCGACGCCACTGGATGGACTACTGCAAAGGTTAGTCTGGCAGGTCCAATTGCAGGCAAGTTAGGAATCGTGTTATTCCTCTACAGTGCCCAAAATAGATCTTCCAGCATGGTTTCCAAGTTAACGGTCCGAACGATCATTGGATACTGTCTTCCAACAATAATGCTGCACAACCTATCCTGAATGCAAAAATGCATAGTTTATAGACCATTTGCAGGAGACACGAGGCAGAGTGTTCGAGCACTAGTGAATAACCAAACTCCAGCTTATTGAAAACAAATATAGTTCTTTATTTTGCGAGAGACCCTTCGCTGTGTCGTGATGTGTGAGACTTACATTTCATCGAAAGCGGTTTAGCACTAGTTCGCTGCTCTTGATGTTGGAACAAGTGGCCTTTCTATTACAATATATAGTTCTTTTACAATCTTTTTTTTTTTTACAGCTTCATAACCTTAACGATAATGCCACATGCATATCACATATACACAAAGCTCTGTTGCAGTATTGTAATTAACAGAGGCACATACTGTACATGGTACTAGCCCCAGGGGGTGGAGCACTCCTAAAAGGCGATGAAATTCAGGGAGTTGCAACCGACATTGCCTCCAGTTCTAGGACCCTTTCCCTAAGAGTGACTGCACCCGGCAACAGTAACAAGTTGAAAGAAATATTTCCAATGAGGAGTGGTCTGCTGGGGCAGCACCTAGACTACACTCCAGGTAGAGTGCTTCATCAAGTGGTTTCTTCCCAAGGAAATTCAGCCAACTGCTCCCCAGATTCCACAAACTAAGCCATTCCCACATCAGCACAAACTATTACTTCCCCGAGGGAAACAGCACAATCTAATACTCCCCCAAGGGAGTAGGAGTGTAATCTAACGGATTGCACTGTTTTGGCAGTACCTTAACCCAAGGCAGGAGTAACTCCTCGAAGTTCTTGCATGGCTGTCCAGTCTAGCAGTGTGGCGAGAAATTCCGACCGAAGTAGTTGCTCCCCGTGGGAGCTAGTATACTCTGAGGCAGAGTTCTACTCCCCAATGTGTAGTCCACTTGCTGCCTCTTCACGGCTGTCAAAGGGAGTAGTTTGCCTCCGAATATATTCCCACTCTGCTGAGGGAATCAACTCCGTAATGGAGTTAATTTGCTCCATACCTCATGAAGGAGTAGGTTTCTCCCTATAATATCCTTGCAGCTGTCAAAGGGAGTAATTTTCCCTCGGAAATATTTCTGCTCTGCTGAGAGAGTCACTCGCCCTAAGGGAGTTTCCTCCACGCTACCCAGGGGAATAGTTTCCCCCTAGAAATATGTATTTATTCTAACGAGTCGCTGTTAGCAACTGGTCGCTCCCCAGGAGTGCCTACAGGAAAAGGAAAGTTTACTCCAGGGAGTGAGGGACCACGGAGAAAGGTAGTATAGGCGTGGTCATTTCCAGCTGGATGGCAGTGTTGAGACAGTCCGTGGCGGAGTCAAAGTCGCCCGTTTCCTGAAGCACCTTGCCCATGTTGAACCTGGATGCGGGAAGGACGACGTGTGCGGGGTGTGCCAAGACGTTGCTCACTAGGATGCTAACTACATATTTCAAAATTATCTCGACGAGCCACAACCCTCAACACAAGTAGCAAAAAACACGGGATGGTAACTCCCATAAAGCAATCTTCTCGCCACAATTCCTGGTTTCGTCCACTCCAGCCTGTCCTGCGTTTCTAGATTAGCAACAGATTATGCAGTTCTTGATGTCAGTGTTCCTGAACAACCAAAGGGCTACAATAGTGCGAAAGGACGTTACCTCTGCCAATTTTTGGTTCAAGCCCAATTCCAGTTAATTGGTTAACTGCCTTCGTGCTCCACCTTTTTTTTTTTTTCCTCTTGCATTGCGCTTTTTGAGACGTTTGTAAGACGCGCGTGGCTCCTCACCAGGACTGGTGACACATGGGATCGATGGCAACGGCATCCCTCAGGGTTTTCTCGGCCAGCTGGCTGCTGCCCAGGTAGTGGTACACCAAGCCCTGTGGCAGAAAGACGAGCAACCTTGTTTTGCGAAAGATGGGCCCCTCGTATTCTCCTCAAGACAACCATGTCTGTAGCTTTACGGCATAAGAACCTTTTAAAACGCACAACATTTGACGGAATAGCTCCGAGCACTTTGCCGAGCAACAAATGTAGCCTCGACAGCGTGCTGTGCAATCGCCGACTGCTCTTGTAGCACGAGGACTTTCCTTAGTGCGCGCTTGGCGGCAGTGAAGCAGACTACACATAGTACTACGAAAACCCTTGCTGGCACCACTAAAGCGGCGGGCACAGCAAGGTGAAGAAGGAGGGGAGAGAACTGCAAAACGAGAGTGCCAGCCCAGCTGCGACGGCAAGTTTGGATGCCATTACGCAGCGGCCGATCGGTTGTTCGCCGCCAGTGGACGGACAATCTGTTTGGTGCGGTACGTAATGCGCGCCACAGGCGGTGGTTTCGGGCAAGCGTCAGCAGCGGCATTCTAAATGCTACGCAAAATACCAAAGAGACAGCCAATATTTTTTTATGCTTTCTTTATCCCATTTCCTAAAGTGACCTTCATTTTTGAAGTTATGAGGTTCAAAGGCAGCAGTCGCTTGCAGTTAGGTACATACAGCATGCAAAACTTGGGGGACACAAGCTTCGCATTTAAAGCGCCGTTCACACACTTACAATGGAGTACGACCTAGAGATAGAAGGCTGGTTTTTAAGCCTTTTTCCTAAGACCGGATGCGCAACAGCGCATCCGGTCTTAGGACCGGATGTGCTGTTGCGCATCCGGACTTTTGCTGTCACAAGAGGCTTAATGACCGGCCTTGTCTCTCGGTCATACTCTGTTGCAAGTGTGTGAACGATGCTTAAGAGTGAAACGTGATAGTGTTATCGGGCCCCATTCGCACTGCCTTCTCATTCGCCATGCAAGCTTGCCTCGTGGCTTCGAATCCCGCCTAAAATATTTCAAATTTTTTCTTCAAGGCAAATTAATTATTTTATAAAGGGGAAATCATTTGAGACATGCCGCGACCTTTAATTTCTATTACATGTCATGTTTTAATCACTTTCATTCCACGTAAGACGTCGCGTTTCCCGTGAGCGTTGTGGGTTTCTTTCGTGTGTCACGCGAGTTGTTTTAAATTTCTGCACGAGGTCATCTGGCTGTGACGTCATGACCCTATCGACCAATCGGTATTTTCCCGTCGCAACGCCACTGACGCAGGCTCTTCTGCGACATGAGCTCCTTAACGCTATCGCGTTAAAGCAGTTAGCAAAAACGTGACACCGGCATTTTTCCACACTTTGCAGGCAAAGGTGTGTTGTTGAACATCAAATTTTCTGTGGGTGCATTTTATATCACCACTTGCTGCAATCAGTTTTCTGGCTGTAAAGTAAAATTTATTGCTTGTTTGTGCCAAATGCACTCAACGAGTTGATAATGACTGAACAACCAGAGCCGGCTAGTAGCGTCATAACCAATAGAAACGGAGTCCCGAGGAACTCTTCACAATGTACGAGTGCAACTCACAAGGTGCTGGAGTGCCGTTACATGCAACGGGTTGATGGAGACTGCGTTCTGGAAGCACTGCTTGGCGTCCAGGTACTCCTTGCGCTTCTCGTGAAGAAGCCCCTTCTGCGAGACGGGGCAAAGCGTTGTCGGCCGCAAGCAATACCGAGAGAACTGTACAACAGCGTGGCTAGGGTACAGCTGGCCAGGAAAGAAGCTTTGTGAGAACAGGCCATACTGCACCATTGGTGAGTATAGGTGCTACCCAAACATGGTATCACTTCACGGACAAATTTCCGTTCCCTCTAAAAGAGGAACACGAGAGAAGTGACCCTCTGCAATTCTTTTGGTCTGCTCAGAACATGCGTGCCTAATTAGCCTAATATGAGCATTTCAATTGATACAGTACATAAATGGCAAATAGATGTGAGTGGTGGCGAACCGTCGGGTGCTTAAGATATTCCAGTCTGGCAAAGCTTTGCATTAAATGCCTGGCAATAGTACCTGCCACTTCAGTGCCGAGTGAGAGTTTTTTGTTTGTGGCTGGAGGATTAGTTTTCACCCGAAGAAAGCGCCCCTTACCTGACCATGAGCAGCACTTGATTTTTCTGCATGACAACTTGTAATCTTTTTCCCTACAACTAGGATTTTTGTTTTTGTGTTTTTGTTCTCGTTAACACCAGTGAGGCATTCCGACATGTGCAGATAAAAATGGTGTGAATAAACGCAACTGCCTTCTGCTACTCAATATTCCAAGCAAACTATTCATATTCAATCCATATCCAAAAATATTAATATTTTTACGTTGTTCTGGGACTAAGCAAGGAGACGTCCTTTTGCGGTTCGGCTTTTAATTCGAAAGTGACCGGCGCGAAGCCGATGGCTCGTGCCCGTGGCACCGAGACAGCCCGTCGTCTTCTTCCTCGTAGCAATATTCACACACCCCTACTTTTTCTTCAACAGATGAAATGATGGCATTTTTCGCAGCCGTAGATGTTTCCAAGCGGTTGTTTCTCAATCTGTGAGTACCTTGTCCGAGTGTCGGTCAGTGCTCTTGAGGCTGCTTGGACGACTAGTTTAGCTCAGTCTTTTAGAACAAATTTGTAATCTTTGGAGGTACATCCAAGTCCCTCGAACAGTCTTGGTAAGGTTTCTGCAATCTTCTTTCCGTAGTCATTCCCGCCTGTCACAGCGTTGACATTGTTGATAACACCAGATGACTGGCATGCTCCGAGGCCGAGAAGTGTTTCCTATGAGGTTAACCCACACGATTCCAATCTGTCCGATGACTCCTCCGCTGTAGTTCCTCAGTACAGTCTTCAACGGTTTTGCCGGACTTGTTACCCTTAGTCTCTTGAAAGTCGATAACGGTAGCAGGTTGGCTTGGGAACCCGTGTCGAAATTCAGGTGAACTTGCGAACAAAAGGTTAGGGCGTAAAAGAGCTGGTGGTGGTTAAACATTTGACTTGTCTGCCAAAAACGGTCAAATGCATAATCCAGTCAGCACTGCCATTTCCGATCTCCAGAACTGAGAAATTGTCTTCATTACTGTGTTTACTCGAGTAATGGCCGCACTATTTACGAGCAAGGCCCTTGCATCTACTTGCTCACAGAACACACATACAGCCAATCAATGCGTTGCGCATAAATAACATAGCGAATAACCAGATCGAGAACACGATTCTCCATACAAATGCAATCTTCGCAGATGGTATCTTCACACGAACACGCTATCTTTGTCCAGTAAACAGCTGGAATCATGCTGTCCATCGCGGTGATTGGCAATCCGTGTGCTCCGTGGAAAAGCAAGCCCTCAGGTTTCTTCATAAACAGTGCGGCTATTACTCGAGTAGATACGGTATACACTCCGTCAACTGTCTTCTTGAATTGCAACAAGCTGAAAAGTGATTCTTTTTATTACATACGTGGCATGTTTTGTCGTATGCTGGACATTTCCGTGATGCATGCTGCATTTTCGACATCTTTTGGTATTGGAGCGAGCTTGCGTTTCAAACAGGAACCACGCTCTTTTCTGATTTGTCCCAGGTCTTCTGCTTTTCTTTGGCTACTTCTGACACTTTGCAGAATGTGACTGCCTTTTTTTTATTTAGATTGTCTTCTCTTTTCTCGTAATCGCTTCTCGGTGACGCCGTGCACAATCTGGTCTCGAATCATGGAATCAGCTGCTCACAGTTGCATGATTGGGCCTTTAGCTTTACGTCTCAATGAAACGTTTCAAATGGCTCACCACCTGAATTTATAGCGCTCGTAGATCTCGCTGCATCTAGGAGTGCAATATTCCTCGAACTTTGTCACAAGGACGACATAGCTTGCCCTTTCTTCTTCCGTCAGCCTAAAGGTGTTGAAGAGTTCGATGGCTTCAGCACCTGCGACGTGGAGGAAAATCGCTGCCTTCTGTTTATCATTGTGTGCCTTGGCCGGTTTGCTAGCGGCCAGGTAGAGCTCCAGGCGTTACTTAAACTTGTGCCAGTTGTCGGCTATGTTTCCAGAGAGCAGCAAATCATCAGGTGGACAAAGTCCTTCCACGGCCAGACGAAGGAAGACCCACTTCTGACACCGTGTATCATGGACAACGCAAGACCATCATGGCGAGCAGTGGAATATCACTTTATCCTCCTCTACTATTAGTCTGCGTATATCTCATGCTGGTATATCCCGATACAAGTAGCAGCTATACCAAAAGTAGAAATTTTGATAAAGCCAAGAGAAGTTGCCACTCGCCCAATAAATCTACCCGTCTCGTCGAAATCAGTGTCGGAGCAGTAGACACTTCTATTCGGCAAACACATTTTTATTGCTCCGACAGAGGCAGCTAGCTCTCCCTTGCCATAGCCAAAATTGCAAAGATTTGCAATTACAACTATGGCACGATGCCTTCTCCCTGAGGAACTTTTGACTAGGGTTCTGCATTTTCGGTAAATCTCGATAGATCCTGAAAGGTAACCCATATTGTCAGAAATATGCTGGTTTTGCTAAAATTGGGAAAAATCGAGGAACCGCAAGTTTAGAGATGTTTTCGGAAAAGAAATACCCAAGCTTCGCTAGAAGAAAGTTTTTATCTACAGCTTAATTTTGTGCTGATTTGAAATGCAGCTCCCAGCAGACTGTGAGAGGCTGCTCGAATTTCTTTAAAACCACACACCTTGTTTCTTTTGCTTATTAGTACGGGGTTCGTTTTCCAAGTATTCGGGTCACTCATCTGATCCAGGAGGTTTGGAAACCCATGCCAGTCTCCTGTTCTTCTTAACACGAGCCCCGACAAGCACCAATCTTTTGCCCGAAGCCAAGAATTGACACCAAAAAACACTCAAATCCATGAAAAAAAAAAAAAAATAAGAAAAAAAAACCCCTCGAAAAACAGGAAACTTTATTTGTGACTTCTCTGTCTCCCCTCTCCAAACGGAGAGAAATAAAGAGTTTGAGTTGACTTACCAGGACCATGAGCTGGTGCGAGAGCGGGTAGATGTTGGAGGCCTCCAGGATGCAGGCCTCGGCTTCGGAAAGCTGCTCCATCTTGAGGTACAGCTCAGCTATGAGAAGCCACACCTGCAGCTGAAGCAGCCACAGGGCCTGGGGGCCCCGCCTGTTCCGCCCGGCCTCCGTGCCTCCCCCGCCATGGTGGCCCGCCCCCACGACGGCCCCCGTGCCCCCCGGGGACAGGGCCTCGGACAGCGCCTGTTCCACGCGGGCTGCCGCCGCTATCGAGTGGCCTGCGAGCGCGGTGGGGCACGAGGATCGTCAAGCATCGCACGGGAATCGCCCTACAGGTGCGGCGGAGCACAAGAATCGAGAATCTCACAATAATCACCAAACATCTGCTAGATTCATCAAGAATTACACAAAACTTACAAAGAATAGCACAAGAATTGGTAGGAATTTCGCCCAGAATCGCACAAAAATCCCCAAGAATGAGTAAGAATCACCAAGAATCAAACAATTAGCAAGAAACAAGAACTGGTAGGAATCTGCCGAATTCACCAAGAATCACAAGAATTGGTACAAATCACCCAGAAGTACAAAAATCACCAAGAATTGCATAAGAAAATTAAATCATTTTTCTTTGGCTGGTTGGGTGAACTTCTATACTGCGTGTCGCTAGTGTGCAGTGCAGGCAAAGGCAACGCCAGGTAAAGAGAGAAAGGGGCGAGCACCAGGAAGGCGGGATGGAAGAGGAGGGGGGCAATGGAGGGCGAGGGGAAAAAGGGAGAGCACTAGGAACATTAGAGGAGAGGAGGTTTCTCTCTTCCTCCGCAGCTTTCCTAGTACTTGCCCTTTATCCCCTCGCCAGACGTTGCCTTCGCCTGTACTGCACGAAACTAGTGACACGGAGTATAGTGACACAACGTTTGCAAGCATGCCATGTCATGGATAGATGGAAAAGAACAAACATATGTAGTACCAGAAACAAATATAACTTCACGGATGGAACATACCTCCTTGTTAATTTTTAGCTCGACATAGTTATACAGAATGTCAAATGTTCACAAATGCAACCGTCGCCCGACTATACACCTGAATAAATATCACAGTACACACGATAAAGGCACTGCTTCGAGTGAACAATTCACCCTTTTCGAAATTCAGTATCGCAACTTCGATTGCTACTAGGTGCACGGAATCTGTCGTGCTAATGGCGGCCTTCTGGTGGCTGATGAAGTTCAAAACATACACCTCAGTGAATGACACAAACCCTGTGCATTTGCATTGGCCCACATTAGCACAATGCGACGCATGAAATGGATACAAGCGCTGCAGCAAAAAACCTTTTGGACTCGCGTCCAATCAGTCTTTTGGCACACACCAAGTTACAGTCCACCGACTAGTGAATTACTCTGGTCAGAGCTCGGTACAGACCGCTTGTTTTTTTTACCATCGAAACTGAAATGAATCGAGAAACAGCTGTATGGAAAAGAATACATTCTCATCTGTCACATATTGTATGGAAGTGACGATACCCAATGAAGTGCTACATTTTCATTATTGCCATTAGTACGGCAAAAGTTGTGACTTCTGTTTCAACCACTAGATGGCAGTGAATTTCAGGAAGGGTCCAAGAGCGACGGCATATCAAACCAACCCGTCCTGTAAGGGACAAGAGGTCGTACCGGATTCCCGATCGGAGAAGTCTGCCGACCGAACGTGGAAGGAACCGCGGTTGCAGCTCGTCACCCTCTGCAGCCCTGTGTGAGCAAAATCGCTGCACCAAAATGCAAAGGTTAGAGGCCCGCAGAAGACTATGCCATTTAATTTTTATTTGTTGCAGACATTTCTAAAAAAAGCAACTGAGCCTTTACAGGTAGCAATTAATGGAGGAGGAGGAGACGAGAGTGCGTGGAGACGCCAGAGCGCAGAAACCCTGAATTAAGATACACTTTAAAGCTTGCATTTTTGAACACAAAATGTGTTTTAGGGGAAGACACTGTTCTTGGAACGTTTTTCTGTCATTTCTGATCTAATTTTTATTACATTTTCACATCTATTATAAGTTCTTGTGCTCAGCACAAACATAAGCTCAATTTTTCCTGTTACTATAGTCTTCAAAAAAACCTAAACTTTATCACAAATGTTTTTACCCAGCTTTTTTTTACAATACAGCAAAAACCTTATATAACAATAGTTACAAGTTATAGTTTTAGCATCACTCTCAAAAAAGTAATCACAAGTTAAAAACTTTTCTAGTTATAATTAGAAATGAGTCATTATAATCTTTGCCAATTAGAAAATTTTGTAGGTAACATTTTTTAGAAATAGCAGTTTTGTTGCACTTTCTAAATTTTTAAATTAGAAAGTGCAAATTAATAATGAGAAAAAAGGAAAAATCTTTTCACAACGTGCTTTTAAACATCCTGGATATGAAACTCTGAATCAATATAGCTGCAGGGTGATTCAAGGAGACGGCAGGCTCTTTAAATCGACCGGAAAATTCGGTTTCTTAACCTATCGCGCCACGACTTTGTGCAGCGTTGCCCACAGATGGTGCATTTTTGTTTGTAAAATTTGCAAAGAGCAAACTTACCTGAGGATAAAGAAAGAAAAAGGCTTAGCTCCTATGGAAACGCAGCGACGCCACCGGTCTTCAAACAACACGGCGCCGTTTCGCACGGGAGACAAGATATGGCGCAAGCGGTTACGACGCCAACTACCGCCAACGAACGCGCAGACGATGCCGAGAACCAGCGTATTTAGCAGACAAGAAACTGCAGTTCCTTGTTGTTACCGCGCCTGTTTTTGTTTCTGCGACTGTCGCCGCCTGCGGAACGCACGCCGCTTTTGAGTCGAAAAGATTGTCCGCTAAAGACGTTGGCTCTCGGCGCCGTATGCTCGTTCGTTGGCGGCGTTTGTTGCGCCATCTCGTGTCCCATGCGAAACGGCGCCGTGTTGTTTGACGACCGGTGGCGTCGTTGCGTTTCCATAGGAGCTAAGCCTTTTTCTTTCTTTATCCTCAGGTAAGTTTGCTCTTTGCAAATTTTACAAAGAAAAATGCACCATCTGTGGGCAACGCTGCACAAAGTCGTAGCGTGATAGGTTAAGAAACCGAATTTTCCGGTCGATTTAAAGAGCCTGGTGTTTCCTTGTATCACCCTGTATATAAGTGTCCACATCCTGAGTGTAGTACAGGAAGCTTTCGAAAAATCAGAACCGCGCTTTTGGCCCAGGTAAATAGACTGTGCATCGCAGAAAGTTCAAACTCGGTGAGGATGTGACGCTGGCGGTTGGGATGGAATGCAAAAGTTTGAGGAGAGGACATTGCCTTGATCAAAAAATAAATGAGAAAAAAAAAAAATTACATATGAACCGATGTCCATTCAAACCTGATATCGTTAAAACAAGAAATGACACTGTGGGAGCATGTAGCATCTATTTCAGTGAAAAAAATTTCTCTGCAAAAAAGAGGATATTGTTTTCTTTCTCGCTATCAAGTTTTTTTTCACTGAAATAGATACTGCAGGCGCTTTTAATCATGGCTCAATACAGGTGCTCAAAGTGTCATCTCTTGTTTTGACAACATTAGGCTTAAGGTCTATTCACACGATGCATCTTGTTGGCGAATCTTGTGTCGCAAAACTAGGTTTCGGGAAACAGATTCCCCGTCTGAACGCGACCGAAAGAGTGGCGCGCCTCCGAAAAAAGTGGCGCGTCTTCCTCGCTTCTGGAGCAATTTTTCGCTGAAACCTCACCGGGGACTGTCAATCACCCGAAGAAGAAACGCGGGCGCTGCCAATGGCCGCTCGACTTTGCTATGACGTCTGACCTTCGAGGAGGAGCGAGCTTTTGGAGGAGTCCGATTTTCGGCCGATTCGGTATCCGAGCCAAAGCCGAGAGAAAATAAACAAACATGGCGAGCGACAAGCGGAGGAGCGGTGCGTACGGGCGACGTCCTACTCGGCGTTAGGTGTGTGAACGGCGCCCACAGGACGGGTTGGTGGCGCGGTACAGATTCATCAATAGTTGCGACGAGTGCAAGCACCGGATATAAACCTGGTGACTGGGAATAACTTTCTTTATTAGCGGTGCAAAAATGTCCGAAATGCTTCGAGATCATCTGCCTGTTCTTTGACGTTTGCATTCTTTCCCGGGTTTGGCAGGACTAGTAAACCCAGTGAGCCGAATCTGACGAAGTTCTTTGAGCGGTATTAATAAAACAGACTGCCTCTTCACACTGTGCGTACTTCATATCATTTTGATGAGAAATGCTTGGTATTCCCGGTGCAGATGACAAGGTTTGGCAAAATTCTCGTGAGTCAATACGTCACAGGTTTCGCGCGTCAAACTCCACGTGTGAACAGGCCGATTTCGCGAAATCTTGGTTTTGCTAAACTGTGGCGCGTTGAAAAGATGCATCGTGTGAATAAGCCTTCAGCTGGACGTCGACTCGTAAAGAAATTTTGTTTTTCTCAATTATTTTATGATCCAGGTGAAGTCACGTTCTCAAACTTTTGCGTTCTATCCCAACCGCTAGCGTCGCATTCTCACGAAGTTTGAGCTTTCTGCAATGCTTATAGTTTACGCGAGCCGAAAAACACGGTTCTTGTTTCATGGGAACCCCCTGTACTTACAATTTATGTTGTTTGTAACTTAGATTTAAAAAAAAAAAGTTATACCAGGCGGTTGCGAAAAAAAAAAAAGAAAAACACTAAAAAGCATTACACCCATAGGGGACATAAAGATTTCACAGGGTTTCAATTTACCACCTCAAGATGTCAGTAAAGTGCTTTGCCGACTGAGCTATCCAGGGCCGGTGGTCAGATACACAAGAGCAAAGTCCTTGGCACGACACGCGAGGGAGCAGTCACTCGCTATGCCCTCTTCTTTGCGACACAGCATTGTAGAGGTTACAAAACTGGCGACAGAACCCACAAACCTACCTCTTCAGCTCAGCTTCGTAGTAGGCCTTCCACTGGAGTAGCATCTGCTTGCTGGTCAAGAGCGCTTCCTCGGGCCCGAGGCAATAGTCTTCGAGGTGGGCTTTGGTGTACATCAGGCTGCAAGCCATGTGAGGAAGAAACGCACATCACAAAATGTTTTACGCCCACGCCTTCAACGGACGGAGTGGGCTACACACTACAGTCACTAACGTATGCGTCAGAGTAACAGTGCTTTGGGCATCTCAGTGCTTGCAATCACTGTCGCTGGTTATCCGAAGCTTTATCTGAAACCGCAAAAAACGCTTTTCCGCCCCCCGGAAATTTTAGAGCAGACCGCGACGATTGCCAATTGCCCACGCTCTGCACTACCACAAAATCCCGTGCACTAAAAATTCAGAACTGTCTCCTAGCTCCCGTTCCTAATTTCCCACAGGCCCGTTCGGTGGGTCTACGCTAACCCCGGGGTGCTGCAATGTGAATTCCTTACTTGAGGCAGTCTGGGTATTCCTCCAGGGTAGCCGTGACGAGCTGCAGCGCCTCGGAGTGCTGCTTCTGCGCCGACAACAGCAGCACCAGCAGGTGCAGGGACGGCAGGTGCTCGGGGTTCAGCTCCAGGGCACGCTTGGCGTGCAGCACTGCGTTGCTCAGCTGCATTGCACACAAATGGCCAAGCAGGGTTCACATTAAGCTCTTTGAAAGATACATAGTCAGTCAATCAATCGATTAATTTTATTTCTCTCTGTCACCGACGTAAGGGCAGTTAATTGACGAAGCCCTTGCTTCCACTTTATAAAGTACTGGATAAGATGAAAATGGCTCTCCTTTTAAGACTGACACCCAAAGCAAGGCGGTGCAGGACTCGGTATGAATTGTGCGTGGTGATGTAGCAGAAAGCAAACGCAAGAACTGATAGCACACACTCCACTTGTTGGTCTCGAGCAACATGCTCCGAAACATTCGCAAGTCGCGTTACGTCGAAGCGTCTACAATTCGGCGCACAGCAGCAACTTTACAGCCTAATGCACTTGGTTAGTGTTGCCTCAATGTGACGCAATACTAACCACGATTTTTAATAAAACATTGCAGGCAAATAACCTGTGAACCTCCTTTTTAATTGCCTTTTCAAGGCAAACATTCCATCCATTAACCGTGATGATGATGATAGTTGATAACAACAATAATGAACCATTGTGAGATATGATTCTGCTGCCTTTGCATACGAGCTCGTGTAGTAGGATCACTGTTGACACCTTGGTGCTTTTCTTGAGAAGCCGATATAGGATGCAACAGTAAACGAGCTAAATTTCGCTGCTGCCAACGGGTCACTGAGTCTCGGTAGGTAATTCCTTACCTGTCGGACCTCGGCATAATGCAGAGCTAGGTGGAACTCGGGCAGGTGGTAGTAGGGGTCTGCGCTCTGTGCCCTGCACGAAATGCAATCACACATCCCTCTCGTTGATGACAACACAATGTGTGGAGGCTTTTAACGAAACCATGCCACTAAGCAAGCCATGCCTTAAAGCAGTGGTTCTCAAATAGGGGTCCGCGAAGGCATTCTAGGAGGCCGCGAACCCTTGCCTCATCAGTCAAGCCCAGCAATGAAAGTTACTGAGAAGAAACGTTCCAATTTTCGGGTGAGCTTTGTCGTGTGTACGTGAACTAGAGAAGTCTACTTCACACTAGCCCTTACTTATATCCATTTATTAAATAATTATCATAATTGACCTATACATTTGCCTTCCCCTCATTACGAATGGGATTCTCCATCACCTCCGCCGATCCACAAAAGGTCCGCAAAACATCAGTGGTTGAGAACCACTGCCTTAAAGTAAGGACACTTCTGCTGTGTTGCAGCTGGAGGACGGAAAAATACTTCCTGCAATTGCAGGTAAGGATTCAGATGACTGGCAACCACGACTTAGTGCACCAAGTATCTATATATGAAAAGTGTAAATACTAAGTGGACAAAACTAACCCGCAAGTTGAGATTTAAATATGTTCAAAGAGATGGAGCCGATCAGAGCATATCAGTAGAAAAGAGAGTAAAGGAAACTGAGAGGAAATTGTGAGAAGAGAGAATGCAGGGGAAATCAGCTTTAACAATATGCAGGGCACAAAAAACAAGAAATAAAGAAGGAACAGCTGTATGATAATTCAGTGCGGAGCTCTTTGCTGTTTGAAGCTAAAACGGGGGTGCTAAGAACGAAAACGTATAGGGCTAAATTCTAGAAAATAGACACTCTGTGCGACGTATGCAACCGCGAAAGGGAAACTATAGAACATGTAATTTTAAGGTGCACAGGGCTTCGTCCCACCCTCTTGGGGAGGATGATTACGGATTTGAAGGGGGCACTGGGTTTTCCGGACATAGATGGACGGATGCATAGGGGAAGAATTGCGGTAACTAAGAGGAGATTAGAAGATTGGTGAAAAAGACCTAGGGAAGGATAAAAAAAAAGAAATACAAATAACAATAAGCAATAAAATCACTTTGAAAAAAAAAGGGGGGGGTCTGTTATAACAAAATTTATACAAATTAAAAAAAAAAAAAGAAGGGATGACGAAATGCTAGGCTAGGTGGCACAAGCTGCCACCCGTTACGAATAGGGATGCCGCGAACTTTTTTCGAATCGAAGTTTCGATGATCGAATCAAGCGGTCGAAAGGTTCGAAAGATTTCGATTTTTCAAATTTTCTACATCGTAAAATTCGACGGAAGTCGAATTTTCGAACTTGTTGAGCTAAGAAGTTTGACGCTTTTCGAACCGTCGAACTTATTACGCTAAGAAATTCGATCTTTTTCGAAGTTTCGAACTTATTGCGCTGCAAAGTTCGATGCTTGTCGGACTTCCGAACTTGACTGACCAAAAAATTCGATGAATTTCGAACTTATTTATCAAGAAAATTTGAAAAGTTTCGAACTTTCGAATCCTGAAAAGTCAGAATTTCGACGAACTTTGAACTTTTAGGGTACAAGTTCGACGCTCGTCGAACTTCGAAAGGCCAGCGGACGGTTTCATTTGAATTCAAGTATGAGGTACATTCGTAGTTTTTTTTCTCGAACTTTTGCATGCGGTGCTGCGTTCCTTACGAAAGACAATGGCGTTTGTTTCAATGTTCTGGCATGCTTAGTTTTAAAGAAATAAATTCCCAAAGGGGCGAGGAAGGACGACGGGTTTTTGACGATTATCGTTTGTGCCAGATTTGAAGCGCGCTGTAGCCGAAGCTATTTGTGGTAAAGATGTTATACTTTTTTAAGAATGATCTATGTATAGCCTAGGTAAGTGCCGTCTTAAGATGTGATTATTGTTATTCAACGTGAGTTTCGAAGAAATGTCCAAACATGTATCTACATGCAATTATGCCCTAAACTTGATATTTATTTTCATCTCAGTTGTTTGAGGTATCGCATTTAAATTAACACCACAGACAGTACATATCATTGTCATCTGCAGAATACAAAATAATGTATTTATTGTTTTTTCACGTTAAGGAATAAATTAACTCATGGGAGAAGATTACTAATAGTGTTCAAGTTCAGCACGTCATTAAAAGAAAACTTTTTTTTTTTTTTTTCGCTTCACGATCCTGGGACGTGTTTCTTTTAGCCTGTACACATTTTGCTAAAAGAAACTTGTTTTGAAGTTCTGAACCTCTGAATACGCAAGAATACAACACTTCCGGCGAATTCTTGATAGTTTTTTTTTCTCCACCTTTTTATCCTTGCATTTATTTATTTATTTATTTTTTTACTATTGGCACAGGTATTTAGGTCGAAAAGACATAGCTTTGAACTTCCGAACCACTAAGCATGTGACGAGTAGTGCCCCCCCCCTCCCCTCCCCCCCGCTACCCTCTTACCCCCCTTTTTCCTCTTCCGACGCCACTTGTATGGTAGAACGCTCCTCGACCTCGAGTTGTGTCGGCTTTTTGCGAGGCGATTCTCCCGTCCCAGAAAATAAACCTCCAGGACAATTACAAACTTAACTTACTGTATCCCAGCGTCACTCGGGCGGCGTTCGATCGGATTACTATCAGCGTGGAAGGGGTGGCGAGGTAGTTTACCAGGTCGCTTTAAGGTTTTTCTGAGCCTCAACCTCCTGCTCGCCCCTGGCCGTTTCGAACTGGATGAGTCTCGTAAAACAGTGTGTTCGTGCGATCACTACTGCGTGATGGAGGTTAAAGACGCCCCCCACCCCCAACCCCACCCCAGGCTGGCGGTCACAATTACTGATCTATGGTCACACGTCACTCTGCACTGGCAAATATTCCAGCACATCCGGGACACTCTTTGTCTCATTTAATTGCCTGACCAACTTCGCAGAATCTAGATATCACACTCTAACTTTTCTAAACTTAATTTTGTGAAAACCAGTGAGTCGTAAAAACGTTATTTGAAACAAACTGTGGAGGAACTTGAAAACCGGACTTCGAACTTTAAAAACTTGGACTAGAAAAAAATTCAAAATCTTCAAAGTTTTTTTGTTTTTCGAATTTAGCGTTAAAAGAGAATCGAAACCTTCGAACTTTTCGAATTTTATGCAGAAAGAAATTCGAAATTCTCGAATTGTTCGAACTTCATGTCTATAAAAATTCGAAGCGTTCGAAGTTGTCAAATTTTGTTCCCAAAGAATTTCGAAATCTTCGAATTTATCGAACCTGAAGAAAAAAAAAATATTCGAAATATTCGAATCCGAAATTTTAGAAACCGTGAAAGCTTCGAACTTTTCGAATTCGAAACTGCACTGGGATCGAAAGCTGCGAATTTTTCGAATTCGAACCTTGGTCGGTACGAAAATATCGAAATTTTTCGAAATCGAACCTCAGTTCGCTTCGCAAAACTCGAAACCTTTCGAAATCGAACTTGGGGTGGTTCGCGACATCCCTAGTTACGAAGGGTATAGCCATTGACTCCATAAGTGTGACTTCATGGGTCCAAACAAACCATTGCTAGGGTCGTTGTTATGGACAAATACATGTGGCTAGGTTCCGCTATGAAAACCCGACCGTTCAAAAATCAGGAGTAGGATTCAAACTTCTGAAAATCACAGATATAGAAAGCTTGAATGTCATATATGTTTCGACAGAAGTGTGCCGCTAATCGCTTGTTTCTGAAATATTTACGACTGCAACTTCCGGTCCTTAAGATGCCTGCAGCAGACGACGAATGCAAGAAGTATGCCGTCTGCCACATGCCCACCGGCCAAGCCGGCGCCGGCGTATGAATTATGTGAATAAAGGCGATGTTCTGAAATTGCATTTGTTTGAAATATAATGAGTTTCAGACACTTATAAGAATTCATAGTGGGATGCGATGCGATGATGCGATGGTGTGATTCGAGATGATCGTCTGCCAAAAAATTGCATTGCACACGTGAGAAAAGCACTTCAGGCGATCGGTTGAGATCCCAAATTTTGTTTGCGGACTCGCGCTATGGGAGGGTGCTTCGTACCTGGTTGTAACCATCGCGTGGAGAAAGATTCCTGCAGTTTCTTAAGATTTCCGCAAGACCCCAAAGCACAAAAGAACTGGATAAAAAAAAAAGCATAAGGTGATTTTATTACGGATTGTACTCGCATCGCGGGTTCGATAGAGATCCTCACCAAAAGAGCGCATCCACAAAATTTGATGTACACCAAGGAAAAAAAATACTGCGAAATGGCGATAGACATGCAATTCTTTAATAACCTGACAACCTCAATTATAATAATAACAAACGATTTACCTCGACGGCGTACGATTTGTTTCTCATGCCGGCAATGCACTTCAGGTCGGCGTCATAACTGATCTGCATGGCGTGGTTTGATTTGACGGCATTTTCATCCCTCTGAACTAAGCTGGGTAGGAAAAAAAAACGCACATTGCGGAGGCCTCTACGGCCATGGCGATGCACTGTTTTTGTCGCCCGTTTACCGATGCAATTCAATGAAGACACCCGCTGCAACAGAGGCCAGCGAACCTATCGTGTTGTCTGCTACCAAAGCAAAACGGAGTGTAATACTTCAGAAATGGCTTTCATCGTTGCAATACGATACTGAGACGACAAGAACATCTTCGTAATTAGATATCAAGAAGTTTCGTTGCTTACAAAAAATTATTTACTTACTTGTAAGCAAAAGTCTAGCCTCATGTGGAGTCTCCATGCATTAGTCCATAGCAACGCCCCTAGCAACGGTTTGTTTGGACCCAGACGCCATGTTGTGACGTCATCACTTACGGGGTCAATTACCATCCATCCATCTATGGTCCAGGCGTTGGCACTCTAAAGCATAGCTCATTCAGTGCCTCTAGAACAACCAAGACACGTGTTTCGACGCGACACCATCAAGACAGAAAGTGAAAACAACACCGGTGTCTTTGCAATGCCGCTGTACACTCCAAGCCTCCTCCCTGTGTGTGGGCCCACCTGAGGAAGCACTGGAAGGCGGTGGCCTTGTGCTCTGCCCGCCTGCTCTGCGGCCGGCGCTGGTCGGCCATCAGGGCGTGTCCCACGCCCAGCACCAGGTGGCACTGTGCCAGCAGGCTCTGGGAGTGCTGCTTTTCCCTGCTCAGGGCCTCTTCCGCAAACTCCACCCCTTCCTCCACGCTACCCAAGTGCTCCAGGCACACCTGCACACAGAGGACGACGCCCGCTCAAACTGCACAGCGTGCATGCCTGCCGTAAAAGCCCGTACAAACTCCCTACCCCGAAAGATCGTCCATCCCATTGTACGGCGATGGCCATTGCTGGCGAGGTTTTGCAGCGGATCCCGAGTTCATTTCGTGTATGCCGTGGCCTGCTAAATTTGGCGGGAAAATTTCTCCGCAAACTTCCGCAGGACTGCCGTGATATCCCGAGACATAGCCCACCTAAATTCAAAAGCAAATCAAGTGCAAATAAGGGGTAAACGAACTTTCGGTGTGCGATCAAAAAAAAATGTCGAAACAAATGCGAGTTTTAGATTTTGTGACCTGCGAAACTTGCAATTGCAGGGAGGGGCGATGAACCAGAGACGACTGTCCTTTCTAGTCAGCAATGTTCGCTCATCTCCCGTCGCGGTTAAGTAACACCATTTATGCGGAGGTCACCATTGGCCAGGGCCCTGCAATTATACTAGAAGTGGGCTATTTTTCTGCGTTTTCGAAAGAATAGCAAATCGTGCTAAAAATCGGGGGTGGGGCATTTTTCGGGATGATACCGTAAGTTCACTAAATTTAAACACGGGCAGTGTAACTGTGTACAGCAGTGTGCAGCGTCTCTTGGCCGTCACTGCGGTGCTTTTGCGGAGCACGGCAAGGAACTGGGAAATTCTTCTCCCTAAATATTCGTAGGTCATAAATTCCAAAACATTGTCCGCACCTCGATTGTCTTTAGACATCACGCAATGGCCAACGTATTGCGTCAAGCATGCCATCTGTTACCGGTACAAACCCACGATAGGCAAGTTTGTGGCAGGTTTCTGCGTATTTATCGCAGTGTGAAACGTGAATCTGCTGCGTCTGCAGGCTGCAGTGTCAGTTCCCGCAACGCAGGAGTTCGTAGTGAGTTCCCGCGTGCTTATCGCACCACAAAACCCGAGCTTGCCATGCCTTTGATTTGCAGTATCGGCTCCTGTGTCATCGAGTTCATGGCGAGAGCCCCCCCTCCCCCCCACCCCTTATGTCTTTATCACCCATTTTTTATAAAATTTTGCTGTTGCATCCCCACAAAGATCACCCACCCAATATTTTTCACACTTTATCTATTCACTATAGGCGAGCATCTATTCTGGATTTTACGGTAGACAGCAGCAAGGTCCCTTGAACGTTCGTCCAACCCGTTTTTCCGAATGCGCACTGCCCAGAGATCCGGGGCGTTCCGTGGAAGTGAGCAAAGGGGCGAGGAATGATCCCCCACCTTGGCAGCCAGCAGGCAGGGGAAGCTGTTGTGTGGCTGAAGACGTGCACACTCCTTCAGCATCAGGCAGGCCCTGGAGAACTGCAAGGACAAAAGCACAGTGACCACAACCGCACATTCTTGACTAAAGCAAGCCAGTCGATTCAATCTGCTAAAACAAGCTACAGGAGAAGGTGCAGGTTCAATGCGGGGTGATGTATTCCACCACCTTCAAAGGACCACAAAACAACCTTTTCTGCTCTGGCTAAGTGGCGCACACAGTATCATCATTTATCATCATTTATTTTCCTTGAGGGCCCCAGGGGGCATTATACAAGGGAGTGAACACACTAAAAACATCAACAAAAATAGTTAATAAAAAACACGCTGTAATCTATACTTGTATTTCAGAAAGAAAGAGGTTAACGGCTGCAGCAAACTTGTTAGTATCAGTCATGTTTACAATGAGGTCAGGTAATGAGTTCCAATCGTCAATAGCAGATGGTAAAGTCGACATTTTATAGGAGACAGATGACGAAGTAATTGAGCGCAGTTTACATGAGTGGTCAAAACGAGGAAAAATACGGTAGGGAGGTGATAGTAGAGAATCTTTTAGATGGTTGTTGTGGTAAAAGATTTTGTGAAGAAGAGTGAGACGTGACACCCTTCGACGTAAAGAAAGTAAGTCAAGGTTAGCTGATTTGCGTAATCCTGATATGCTAGTGTATGGGGAGTAGTCAGAGTAAATAAAGCGAAGACCTCTGTTTTGAACGGATTCAAGGTTGTTAGTTAGATATGATTGCCATGGTGACCATATGGATGAAGCAAATTCAAGTTTAGATCTGACCAAGGTCGTATAAGCTAGTAGTTTTACTGAAGGTGTAGCTAGTCTGAGGTTACGGCGAAGAAATCCGAGAGCACGGTTAGCATCGGCAGTGACAGCATTTATGTGAGTAGTCCATGACAGATCAGAGGTCAGGTGAACGCCTAGGTATTTATATGAGGAACAGATAGCTACTGGGATAGTGGAAAGGTGACAAGAAAAGGATGAAACATGTGAACTGCGGGTGAATGATAGAGATTTACATTTATTAAAGTTTAAAGTCATTTGCCATTTGTGGCACCACTGAGTTATAAGTGCGAGGTCATTCTGCAAAATTTGATTATCGTGGTATGAATTAATAGGTCTATAAATTACACAGTCGTCGGCGAAGAGACGTATTGAAGAGGATATGTTGAGGTAGAGATCATTAATGTATATTAAAAATAGAAGTTCGTGTTTCTCTTAGGAGAAATCCCTCGCACTCTTTTCTCGTCCTCAGCTAGACATTTCTCTCCCAACCAGACAGTCTCTTCTCTTAACACAACAAACAAGGGTACTAGTAGGCTGCAAGGCTTTGGGACCCTGAAACCCTGCACAGTCTTTCTGACAAGATAGTGTCGTGTAGGAAAAGGGGCCTATTGCCAACTTCCAGTTTTCGTTTCACAGTTCCTTGGAAGGCTGGCGTACAAAACTGCTCCCACACGAGACCACTCCTGATCCAGTGGTGATTAAGCTGTCAGCTCGTCCAAATCTTAACGTCTATGAGAGACAATGAACTCACCTTGCCGGAAGACAAGAGTGCCAATGAGAACTGCATCCACACGTGGTACTCCTCGAACGCAAACTTCATGGCTCGCTCAAACGACTGGTGTGGCACAAGATCCAAAAAGGTGACAAAGACAAAGAATAAGCTACGCTGCGAATCAATGCCAGTGATACTTTCAGCTTGCGGTTACGAGTCGCCATATTTGGTGAAAATATGTGTAGAATCAAATATACAACTTAACTTGTAATAGACATGTGCGAACATAGCATTTTTGGAAGATTAAACCGGCTATGCAAACCCTTCGAGGATACCGAATGGAATAATTAAAAGATAACACATGAAAACTGAGGTGTCTTTTTCTTCAGCCGTACTACTTTTCCAAACACACTCTCAAATGAGACGTATGGCAGAATCACTAATGCTACTCTAAAATCAATATTATAAAAAAAAAAAAAAAAAAAAAAAACTTCCAGTAGAGCATGCATTTAGACAGGTCTCTTTTAATAGTTAACACATAATGCCCCAAAAATGTAGACAAAAACTATTCTCAACCTTTCTTGTTTTTAACAACTCGAGGTACAGCAGAACCTCGTCATAACTAAGATTGATATAGCCGAGATACAGAAAAAGCGAAGCGAAGTCAAGAGATACACATAACGCCGGTGAATTCATTTGAGGTAACGATGTAGCAAACATATTGACGTAGCAAAGACAATTTTCCCGAGAAATAGATCTTACAACAGACAAGTTTGCGACACGCGAGTCAACGGCACGGAGTACCTCGCACAGGATCTGGAACTGGCCGAGCCGAGACAGGATGATGGCCAGGAGGTCGTAGACGGCCGTCACGTTGTTGTACGAGTGGATACGCGCGTCCAGGAACTCCGGAGAGCGGTCAAGCACCGCATTCCGCACGGCCTGCAAACACACGAGGTGACCGTGGAAAAGGTTCTCGTCGCACACATTTATGGCGAGGACAACTCGGTGAAAATTTCACGAGACAGGAAAATGATGCGAGAGCGAGACGGAAAAGCGACGGGACCGAGAAATAATGTAGCGTTGCCACCCCAGCAGAGCGCCCTCGTGGGTGGCACCTCACCATCATCCCAGTGGCGTTCTTGTCAGCCAATAACGTTCTCGTCAACCAACAGCATTCTTGTCAGAAGTTTCAGGACGAGTCTCGGCATGTACACGATTGCACCAAGATTTACCAACCCGGAAACATTGTATGCGTAACGATTCTGTCAGGTGGAACCAAATTAAGTACTGCCACAAATTGTTTACTTCCAATATTAAGAACATGCAAGCTCCCACTGGAGTCCTCTGTTCTCTGTGGAAGACGCAAAACGCAAAAGCCGTCCGACTACAATGGCTAATGGCGCTGGGGAGTAATCAATTATACGAAGGCCTCACCATGGACTCGCTGATGAAGAGCAGCAGCAGGACTTCTTCGTACTCGGTCTTGGGCATGAACAGGCTGCAAAAAAATATGCGTCGTCCAGGTTTCCGTTCAGAGCTTTTGCAATATGTCTCTAATCCGAGTTCTATAAATATGCATACAGTAACGACAAAACAGATGGAGAGAAAAATATATTTCTGAGCCGTGCTTACGACTGCCCGGTGTACTTGTTAGGCCTCCAGTGCTTCCCTTGTTTCTTGGTCTCAATGCGCGGCTCGTAGTCGTTGTAGACGCTCTCCGAGAGACCTCGCAGGAGCACCTCGGCCAATTGCCGCGACATCGTCTGCAACGGGGACCTCGTTCGAACTCCACGTGGATCGGTCGCACGTTCGACAAAAAAGAAGGCAAATTCGGGGGGGACTAGGTGCCATACCGACGGAGGGCATTCGGTGCACCCCAGCAAAGGACTGAGGATTAATTACGACCAATTGGAGTTTTTCCGACGTGCAACCAAAATATCGGTTGCACGTCGCCTTCTTCGCGAGATTGCGGGAATCTGTAGGAACTCTTTGCCTCCCCGCGGCCACTGAGGCAGCTTTCACGTGCCCGTGCAAAACAGTTACCCCCTCTGTAAATTGCCGAGGGAGAGAAGCTAAAACCGTGCAAAACATTTGCGGGAAAGTAGATTTCCATAAAAACGTGTTCAAATTGATATGACAGGTGTGGAAACACCACGACTCTTATTCATGCGTGAGAAAACTAAAGAACACATTTACCAAAGACCCCTTATAATTCTATGCATGTAATCTTTGCCTATTTCTTCCTTTAATTTTCGTTCATTTTATTTCTGCAACGTGTCGGCGCCTATCGCACAACCGGTGGTGACAGAGGGTACGCTCTGACCTGACGCAGGGACTGGGTGGAGCTCGTCTCTTCGGCACGCAGGACGTTGCGGTACTGGTCGATGGCTTGCCGCAGCTTCCTGCGAGGAAGCCTGGGTCAGAGGCGACTAGAGACACGGCCAAGCAAACTTGGCACCTTTAAGTCTATGTTGGACAATGTTCTGCAATGTGCATCTCGTAACAGTTGCCACACCACAAGGCCACACCCACTGCGCCTTGCTGCTAGTCGCCTGTAGCAAAGCAAGCCTTTAGTACCGATCACCGGTGCGGAATGTTGGTGTTACCACAACTTTTTCACGTGGTCATTCTTTCCACAAGAGATAATCTACCCGACAACAGCTGTTCATTACAGATTCGTAGAGTCCTTATGTGATTTGCGTGCCTTTTCTTGCTCCTGACATGCATCATATACTATAGCAATTTCAGAACTCTGTAATTTGATCATGACGTATGCTTTTTCTTTTCTTATGTATTGCGATTTTGTATGTTTTATTTGACGTCGTGACGTTGAGCTGTGAACTGAATGCACGCAACGTAACAAGAATAAACCCTGTAACTACCGTACCGAAATGAAGAATCAAACTGGTAGACTTTCTAAATACAAAAAAAAAATGTAAACACTTTGCAACAGGACAATTTGATGCACCCTCTGTAGCACATAACGGTGGTCAGTGCATGTCTCGGAAAGAGCCTCCAAAGAACATGAATATGACATCTCGGAAAAGTGCGGGCCGGAGCTCACCCGCTCTTGATCATGAGGAGGGGCGCCCTCTGAAGCACCGTCTCAAGCACGGCGCCAATGCGGTACTCGGTGTTGGGGGGCAGGGGAGAGGAGGAGGAGGCCACGGCAGCCTGCGCCCCCGCGGTGGTCGCCATTGGGAGGACCCCGCCAATTGTCCCCTGGGCTTTTTCGACCTCCTGGGAGAACGAGGCAACGTTTCGGGAGCCATCGAATCAAAAATGTGCCACAAAACTAATGTCGTAAATGGATTTGGACGACAAAGTCTACAAAATAGAATAGACTCATAATGCTTCTATTTGCAAAATAAATTAGCAAAACAAAAAAAAACATCACATTTTTTTATTTTTTTGTTAACTGCATGTATGTTGCTGCTTTGAGCAACGCATTTTTAGGTTTGCTCTCCAACACTTACTCCTTCGCAAAACTTTTTTTTTTTTTTTGTGGTTATTTTTACATGTTGGGTTACTCAGTAGGCAGCAGTAAATGCAAACTTCCAGTAGGCAGCAGTAAATGCAAACTTGATGTATACAAAAGGCACCGATTTATTGCACGAAATTCAGACGAAAACAATGGCTGTATGTCAGAATCCCCTATAGTTAAAGCGGTTGTTGCACATAAAACATTTATGGTACCTATATTCGGCCATATTGTCCAGACTATACTCGGTGGATTACCGTAGAATACTGTGCATCCGTCCATTCCGCACAAAACACCCACCCACGAAATTGGAAACGTCTGAAAAAATATGCAAAGTAGATATATATGTAAAATTGATCACCTCACATGCGCCCACCCCTAATTTTACGCAATTATCTTCAAATTTTGAGTGGGAGCTTGCTCGGTATTTTAAGGTATGTGTTTAGTAACTGAAATTTAATGTGGTGAGCACTATCTGCACATGCAGACTACACAATAATTTATTTGTTCAAGATCCAGATCGTTCATTGGGACGAGACCCAACGGATTTTGTAAACGACAGGATTATGTAGACAATTTCTGCACAATACAAGCTTCTTTTTTCTTTTTTTTTTGTGTGGGCAAATAAAGTGGGCATTTTTTAAGGTATGCTGCATATGAGATTTTTTTTACGAGCAAAACTATGCACCGGCTACAGACAATACACCGGGTGTTAACTATAGTTCAGAAAATACGGTACTCTCAAAGTACTGTCAGAAGGCGACAGAAAGGGAACGCCACACTACGATGATGCCGCAGTCACGAACCGTCGAGTCGCCGTTCTTCGTTTTCCGAGCTTGCACCCACCTGAAGGTACTTGAGTGCCAGGTCACTGGCCTGCACAAAATATCCGGCGATCTGGTCATCCCGGTTGGCTGCCCGAGTCCTGCTCGTAGACTTCAGGGGCACCTTCTCCAAGCACAGCCCTGCAAGACCACATGCGTTTGAGAGCTTCGTGGGTCGCCTTCCCCCGGCACACTGTTCGTCAATCACCGACATACCTTCACTTTGCTATAAGCCCACGCAAACAACGTGGCCATAACGATAGTTATCTCTCGTCCAGCTCGCTCGCACTTTCGCATCAGTTGCATCATCATGCACAGCCACAACGTACCGAGAATCGAGGACGAGAGTATGATGCTCCGTTTCTCGAGTCATTATCTGCTCTAGACGTATAGAGCACAAAGGCAGGTTTGCACATTTGACTTTGAGTCTGCCCAAGCAAGATGTGCCTGCTATACTTTGTTTCACATCAAGCCCGATTGCAGCAAACGCTGGGATTAGACGGAGTCAATCAAACAGCGCCAAAACTGTATAATCAGGGCACTCTACGTCTTTGCATGTTTGTTACCAGGGGCTTAACCAATTGCGCACAGCCAATGCGCCGGCATCCCACACTTTTTCCTGCGCGATTGGTTAGCCGGCGAGAGTAAACACACATTCTATCCAGAGTGGTCGGACACATCAGACGGGTGCCGTTTACCCTTGATGGCGAAGGACTCGGCGAGAATCTTAAGAATGCGGTTTGACAGGGACTTCTCGTCCAGGCGGTCGATGCCACCGCTGTCCAGATGCGTCAGGGCCTCCTCGTAGAACCCCTGGGCGTACAGCAGCTTGGCTAGCAGAAAATGCCCGTCCGTCGTAATGCCAGCCTGCAAAGGAGGAGGTGTTTTGGCCGTAACCCCCTCCAAGCTGTAAGGCTAGCCAGCCCATGAGCCGTCTCGTGGGTCGTTCTATGGAACGAGAGACAGGCTGCCAACTGTGCCCGTCATAGTTATGTTTCCTCATTTTTTGGTTTTTCCGGGTACCTTAGTTTATTGGTCGAGCTGCCAGCAGACGAAACGCTTGAGTTTGCGTTTTCTGAACAATTGTGCGCAGAGGAAAGCCTGCAGTTAGGCAATATTCTAAGAAATATTGCTTACGTACCTCCCTTGCCACTGAAAAGTCCTTGCTTAAAGGCTAGCTTAAATTGAATACAAATTCCATGTTAGTAGGCATCTTGAAATCAATACCACACTGCCGAGTGTGAGTTGCACCTTGCACTACCAATTTCAGCTTATAGCACAGACCCAATATGAGTAATGTACTCTCCCGAAAGTCAACTATATACTTGTAGATCAATAACTTGAAAGTAGCAGAAAAATGCGCTCCACAAGCTCTTGAAGTGCATTGAGAGCAAACACTACAGGTATTAAAAACATATCTTAAATACTAATTTGAATACAAAGTGAACTTTAAGTACTTGCACCACAAAGTAATCTGGATATATAGTGAATGAAGGGCATAGCCTGCATGCCTTTGCTCCATGCTCCGTGAAGCAGTGCTGAAGGTAACGCTTGGCTTCTGTCAGTCCCGTCTTGGCCTTCGGGATGTTGACTTCTGTGGGGGGATGCTCTTCGAGGAACTGTTCGAGCTTGCTCTCGCCGATGAAGAAGCTTGCCATAACCTCTGTTTCATGCATCAAAATAGAAAGCGCTCATTCTTAAGCAAGTATCCCCAGAGCTGGGAAGAAAAAAAAACTTTCAGCCTTTCCACTCTGGTGTACTATGGTGAGAATGAAGTAATGGCCGGCCGCAAGTCGGCAAGCCAAGGTGGAAAGGCTGGAAAGGTTGCCGCCGTCTATGAGCGATGGCGGCAACCAGACAACCGGTAAGCCAGTTGTCTGGTTGCCGCCGTCGCTTATAGATGGCGGTAGCTGTCCAGAGTTTTGTGTCATCATTTGTTTGCTGGCGGACACGATACTGGGGAAACTAGCGCTTAACAGCTCCGCTGTAAAACCCCAGAGTTGCAACACTTGACAACCGGTCATGTTAACTTTGCACTCTCAATGCCGGCAGGAAATTGAAAAGGTCTGAAAACGTTCAGCAAATCTGGAATTCATCACATACCAGCAAATTTGAATGCTTCGAACAGTGTCGACCCGCATACAGCTCAGCTTTACAGGAATACCGACAGAGAGTGAAATACTACACAGCATGCTCAAACTTAAAGGGGCCCTGCAATCCTATTTAAGCATCTATTTTTTTTGCAGTTTCTACATCTCTTGTGGTTCGGGCAACCCAACGAACATAGAGAGAGCAACTAAATATCAGTGCGTCACATTTTAACCGGACGATGCGGAAGCTTCTTCCACCTACGGGGGCGCTTCGTGGTACCAAACGCACGCGGCATGTGATGACATTGTGACATCGGCCCTGGCCAGCTCCTGCCTTACAAGTGGTCAGAGCCGCTAAGAGCTTTTTTTTAGTTGAAATACAAAATATAAGTGGCACAAACCGTTTCAATTATTTATGAAAGTAGTTTTTGTTCAGTATTTTAGATCAGAAAAGAAACAAATGCGGTTTATAAAGTATGGAAACAACAAATGACTTGTCGACATACCCACCACCAAGCGGTGGAAAAGGCGGCGCATACTAGAAAGGGGTAGTGGGATTGGGCGCCGACGAGCAGTGAGTGTAGAAAGGTCCCTGATGTACGCGGCAGCGCTGCAGTCGTACGGGCTGCAGGATCCGACTGGTTCGGAGCTTTAGGAAGGCCTTTGGCGACAGGTTTGGTTTGGCCGTTTCGTGGTATGGCAGCGCGAAGTGGCTCCAATTCTGACCTGATCTTTACCCCGCGTTTGCTGTCGTTTGTGGCCAATGCAGTGTCATGCCGAATTAATGTTTAGTCGCGCAGTTAATGTAATGCGAGCCGCCCTGGCCGCCTGCTTCATCTAGCCCAGGGGTGGCCAGGCTGACTCGGCCGAAGAGCCGCAAACAAACCCACGAAACTTCTAAGAGCCGCGGGTGGCGGGGGGGATGGGGTGGGGCAAACTTAAATTTTGTATAGTGCCTGACTGTACGTATGGGGGCACAAGGCGGTACGACTGTACGTATGGGGGTACAAGTCTGTCAAACCGCAAGCTGTGCTTTATTCTGAAATCCTTTCTTTTTTTCCTAGGGCAACGCGGAAAGGAGCGAAGGGGGGGGGGACCCCTACGAGGAATCCGCGAGCCGCAGTTGGACCAGCAAAGAGCCGCAGTTTGGCCACCCCTGATCTAGCCTATCCAGCACATGCTTTAGTGGAGCCCTCTCGAGCCGTCGACACTGAGTGCGGCAGCCACGAGCGCTCGCTGAGCTCGCTACCCCTCCTCTAGTTCACGGCCACCCAAGCCAGGACCAGGGGCGTCATGAAGGAGGTTATTTTTTGCTTGTTTTTGTAATTTTAATTTGCCTATTCGCAACTCCAACGCCCTATAGGTGGCGGGGCGGTAGTTCCAAGATGGCGGAAGAGACGGGGATAGATTCTCCAGGATATCCCGAGCGCCTGCTCGCGCTGACGCTGTTCAGCGCGCTTAAAATGCTTTATTTGTCCACAAATGCGAAGCGGTTAGGGAGGGATCATATTACAGGTGACGGAGATGCTGATGCACGTTGGGAAAACTAGCATATTATTATTTAAAAGTTGCAGAAACGTCAAATTGCGAAGCTTTGTGGTGAGCGAGCGTGTTTTAGGCACCGGCCACGTTACTGTCTGTGGCAGAATATTTTTGAGGGTGATGAAGATATGTTTGCGCTTTGCCTGGCCATTAGTGCTCTAAAAGGAGAGCCGCGAACGGCGTTCACTGTATTGGTGTCTTCGCGTCACAGCCTCTCAAATCGCTGCTCACCGTCTCGGTTTTAGTGTATTGCAACACGTAATCAAACTGCTCTATGGTTATTGATAGAAAGTTTGTTACCGCAGGCTATAGCCTGCGGTAACAAAATGGTACATCGCACGGTATACCGTGCTCATCACTCTTAAAAAAAAAAAAAAGATGTTGTAGTTTTTACACTCCTTGTCACATATTCGACACCTCAAAACTTCAGGTCGCCGTGAAGCCTACTGACGTCAAACTGACGGCCCCAACTTTTACGAGAGGCTTGACGACGGCGCAATATAAGATATTAAACAGCTAAAGTATGCATCAAAAAGTACCGAAAAAAAACAACAAAAAGAAACACCGAGGCTCTGCAGTAGGGCAAAAAAAAAAAAACGATTACTTTTTTTCTTTGCGGTCATTTACACTTACTTAAGCTATTTTAATAAGTTGCACAACTCGGCTATCAAGCCGCTCGTGAAAGTTGGTAGCGTCGGTTGAACGTCAGTGCGCTGTGCGTCCAACTGAAGTTTAGGGGTGTCGTACGCTATGCGAAAACTGCCTATTAACATAATCGGCGTGTTTAGGGGTTTTATTTATTGCTCTATCACAAATAAATATTTTAATTTACCTTACATTTTTTGTACCGTGTTATTTGCAACATTGCGGTCGATCCCTCTGGCCAAAACTGCGCGTTCTAAGCTCTCGTCACGAACGGCTGGCTAACACAAACGCACTTAAAATGCTTCGAGCATTTCTTTATTTGCTTTGTAATTACCTGAAAGCAAGTACGGGTGATTCTGTCTTTTTAAAGTGCTTAGAATAAATGGTCATGTTCCTTGTAACGGCCTTAAAACACGAACCCATTCCCGATTTGTGTTGCTCGACATACCGTTGCGCGACGAGTTTTCTCCTACTTATGGCAAAGAATAGACTTTTCGTAGACCGTACTATAGAGTTCTTCATCATTAGCGGGAGCGTCGTCCGTCACGTTGAGCACAGGTTGAGCTGGCGGCCATGCACAAGAACGAAAATCCGCAGCGTATGCGATACACGAAAAGTCCCTAATGAAATTAGACATCCCGGTCCTTCGTGCAAGACTGTTGCAAGGCGGAGCACAAGAATTCCTTCTTTAACGCGCTCACTTTTGTTCGCTAAAACGGCTTCGCGCATCAAGGCCGACAGTCCCCGCCACCGTTTCCGCGCCACCGCCGCCGCTGCCGTCCCCGGTCCTCTGGTTCTCCGTTCGTCCGCGGGAGGGCGAGCGGCGCGCTGGAGTTGCGAATAACTTCTAAAATAAAGCGAAATTCGAGAAACAAAAAGTTATATTAAGTTACTACGTTTGGTGCGCTCAGGTTCGGTGCAAATTAAAAACCAGTCAAAAGATTGTTGCAGGGCCCTTTTAAAGGGATGCAGAACCGAAATCTGGATTCCACAAAACAAGGCGGCAAAAGCATGCAACGGGATGCTACAAACACCAAAACATCACTCATACAGCGATATCTCAAACGGATGACCGTATTTAAAAAAAAAAAAAGGGGGCACATTTGACAGATACGTTTACGTCTTGTTTCTCCGAGAAGGAGAGGGAACAGCCTCGCGTCTTCTCCGCCTCACCGCCTTGCGGGGGTGAAGCAAACAGAGGAGAAACGAGATATTTTGACGTCACGCGCCTCGTCAGCCTTGTTCAATCTCGACCTCTTTTTCCAAAAATACGGCCGTCGATTCGAGACATCGCCGTACGAGTAGTGTTGTAGGGGTTGTAGGTGTCCCGTCTACAGCTCCTGCATTGTTTTCTGAAATCCAAATTTCGGTTCACCATCCCTTTAAGGTAAACAATCAATGATAATCTGGAATGATAATAGCACGCTTGTATTTTGAACAGATTGTTACATGGTTTTTCGTTCTGCACTAAAATCTTGTGACATGCGTGAAGACTTGTCTTGGCACAGGGATACCCTGTTTCACACAATTTGGCCACGGGCAAAAACCATGTCCCCGGCAAGCCAATTATAGCGTTGCAGTGAGGCACGTAACAACCTACCGTCGGACGGCACATTTTTCGCGGAGAGCTGTCAAATGATTCGCTCCATTGCTTCAATTGATCACACGTGTGTGGGTCGCAGCTCCTTTGGTCTTTAATAAGTTGGGCTGGAACGGAGATTAGGCTCTGCTAATAAATAAAATGAAACCTTTGCGTGCTAACCGAATTGATCTTATTTTGGAACAAGTTATTATTGTGCCAAGTGTTGGATATCAGCAATGAAAAAAGGTACAGCCATATGTTGCAGGTTAAGATAAGCTACCCAAACTCCTCCCTCAACGCTCTCTGCTTGCCATGGCTGGTGGTTTCACTCACTCCACCCACTTCCTCCCCAGCTTTGCTAAAGTGGAAAGAGTGAAGGGTTAATGCGAGGAGCCTGTAACTGAGCACGAGAGCAGTAGATGGCGCAAGTGGTTTTAGAGCGACTGAAAGGAGTTACGTGGTTATGTCACTGTTCGGCGGTGTCCCTTGGAATGCACAGACAGGAGGTTTGTCTTTCTTCACCTCCGTCATCCGAGAAACTATGGACCCTACATACCATGCATACAGCGAGATAAACAAGCGCCGACAACTGAATAAACACTATGTGCGAAAGCGAAACTGAATACCGAGCTCGAATACGGTTCGAGTCTGTAGGTGATCGGAGAGGAAAGCAACCAACCTGAAGCTGGCCCCCCACCGCGCTGCTGAAGTTGTTCGGCGAGATCCTGTATTTTCCGCCAGTTGGCCTCATCGCGGCATTTGAAGATATCATTTTCGATTCGATTCGTTCCTTTGGCAACTTTTCCGGCCATTTTTGAGCACCACCGCCGCACATACCCTCAAACCCAACAAGTTTCTAGTCCTAGACTGTGGATTTTGATCTTTGATACTAGCTTGATCTGGACACAATTTATAATATTTGTTTTATATCTTAAGTGAAGTGCATTTGTATTTATAAATGATTATGAGGAACTTGGCGTTAAGTTACGTCATGTCCGTTTTTGATCGACTTCCTCCCCTGCTTTCACAGGGGTGATCCCCGTCCACCGAATCAGTCCTTTTCTATTCAATGGCGGTGTGACGTCGGTTCAAAATTTGTGAGTATCTCTCTTTATTTGCGATTTTCGTGCGCTTTAGCTGGACATTCCTTAAATTTCGGGTGGTTATAAAGCATATAGTAACTACGACATCGAATGACCTTCGTTTCACGTAACAATCACTGGGTTTTTTTTATTAAATTATTTGCGATCAAATCGAACATCGGCGCTAGGGCTAACCGCCTCGTGCATCCTGTTTTGTCCTAGCATAACGTCATGCCTCCTGCTTGTCGCAAAATGTTTATCTCGGTAGCTTCCGATTTAATTGGCTTACTCGGAAGGTTATGTCTTAAATCTCTACGTGATTTTAAGTCGGAAATAATTGTTACCGGTGTCGAAGCGCAGATGCCTCACGGCATCGCTACAACGTGGTGAATCGCCGGGTACCAATCACCGGAATCTGCTGCCAGAGATTTCTTTCGAGTTGGGTCTTTGTTAATCATTTAGCGGGCCTTTTTTGGTTGGCGACCGCCTCTTTCAAGCTACGGTCAAGCCCTCTTATAACGGAGCTGAAGGGCAGACTATTTCCTTCGACACTTCGGCGTTCTTTTCTGTACAAGAATTCGACGGTGAGTTCCCCATCTCGTTTGGATGTCCCTACTCAACACTTTGTTATAAGTCGGCTAGACTGTAGCAGTAAAAATAGCTGGTGCGTAGTGCTGTCAAGTTTCGAACTATTTCTTGGCTTGCGTTTATTATTTATTTTTTTTGTGCTTGTAAAGTTAGCCAGCGCATATGGCCCACAAGGAGATCGTGGTGGAGGTTGGCACAGTCGTATCTGCACGGATTGGCGTGCCTATTGTAAAGGCTTAATTTTCCGTTTATAAGATTTTTTTCTTTTTTTTTTCTTCAGGTGTATTTAATTGTGGCACCCTTTACTAAACCAGACCTGACAGTTTTTGAAACTCGTGTTAGGATCTAGTTTTGCCTTTGGAACAGTAGTTCGTGTAGAGAGAGCAAGCTCTTGAAAAAGTGCCTCACTGCATCTTTGCAGGGCGATCGCCTCGAAACTTGACAGCACTTTGCAACGAAAAGGAGGGCATAGCAGAGTCGGCCACCGTAGTGTCACCGACAGCCCTCTCCACGAGGTGCTCAGAGTCGTCTGCTTAGCGGCGACCGACCCGACAGCATGCCGCAGAACGAGCACATCGAGCTCCACCGGCGCCGCTATGGCTACCGGTTGGATCACCACGAGCGACTGCGGAAGCGCAAGGGCCGCCAGGTCCACGAAGATGCGCAGAAAGCCAAGACTGTCCGTGGCCTCAAGGCCAAGATGCTGACCAAGAAGCGCTACTCGGAGAAGGTGCAGATGAAGAAGACCCTCAAGATGCATGAGGAGAAGCAGACGAAGCAGCGGGGGCCCGAAGCCGCCGCCCAGGGAGCCGTGCCCGTCTACCTGCTGGACAGGGAGAACCAGTCGCGTGCCAAGGTCCTCTCGAACATGATCAAGCAGAAGCGGAAAGAGAAGGCGGGCAAGTGGGACGTGCCGGTGCCGAAGGTCCGCGGCGTCGGGGATGCGGAGGCCTTCCGGGTCCTCAAGACTGGCAAGCGGAAGAAGAAAGCCTGGAAGCGCATGGTGACGAAAGTGACGTTTGTCGGCGAAGGCTTCACGCGGAAGCCACCCAAGTTCGAGCGCTTCATCCGCCCGATGGCGCTGCGCTTCAAGAAGGCGCACGTGACCCACCCCGAACTGAAGGCCACCTTCTACCTGCCGATCAATGGGGTGAAGAAGAACCCGAGCTCGCCGCTCTACTCGCAGCTGGGGGTAGTGACTCGGGGCACGGTGCTCGAGGTGAACGTGAGCGAGCTGGGACTGGTGACGCAGGGCGGCAAGGTGGTCTGGGGAAAGTATGCGCAGGTGACCAACAATCCGGAGAACGACGGCTGCATCAACGCCGTCCTCCTCGTCTGAGCGGAATAAAGAGAGTTGCGATTGGATGTGGTGTGTGGCTGCATTCCTTCTGGATGGGGTGGGCCGGTCTGTGGCAGTTGGACCACTGTGTCCTCGTTATCTTGCAGAAGGCTAATCTTTCAGCAGCTGAAAAAACTAGATCAAAGATTTGTCAGTATCTGCCCCGTTTTTAATTCTTTCATGTGCTTGAATCTTTGCCATGAACCTACTTGTTGATCCTGCTTGGTTGACTGGACAGCCGTCCAGTTGTGAAGGAAGCAGTCTGCTCGCCGTTTGTGAGAAGCTTTCTGTTCTCACAGTGTACCTTGTCTTGCAGTGGGTCATGCAGATCTTTGTGAAAACTCTCACGGGCAAGACCATCACTCTTGAGGTGAGTGTTTGCCTGTCGTGCTCCCTGAAGGTAGTCTTTTGCTGGGATGAATCATGTACCACTCTTACGAATCTCACTGGTGATAGACTGCATACACCGAATCACTAAATGTACTTCTGATGGCTGTCCTTCTAAAGGACGTCTCTAGTGCTACCTGCAGAGCAGAATCTTCAAGTTCGACTTGGTGCTTTGCAGGTCGAGCCCAGTGATACCATCGAAAATGTCAAGGCTAAGATCCAAGACAAGGAGGGTGAGTTGGCCGCTTGACTTTGTTAATGATGTTGGGGCTTGTAGTTTATGCTGGGAGATTTACCTCCAGTACTGGTGTCATGGATGTAATGGGAGGTTATTGTGGCTTCCCCGAGTCTGTAAAGTTCTACAATTAGTGACTCCTGCCTTTAAAGTAGGCTGTTATATCCTTTTTTTTTTTGGTGTTGACTCAAAACCTTTTCGAGATGACCACCTAAAATACTACGAGGTATTGCCATAAATATTGTAGCTCTTGTTTTGACTTTCCTTTGACAAACAAGCTATCAAATTGTCATTTTCCCTTTTTTTATATATATATATGTGCTACGACACATAGTGTGTCATATAGCAGTTTGTTTGTCCTCGATTGGCTCTGCAGTGCCAAAGCAGCTTATGTGACTAAGGCCATCCTTGATTTCACCTCGATTGCAGGCTCACTATAAGCTTCAAGAGCAAGTTCCCGCAATCCTGCTAAGCTTTGAGCGCTCGTGCAGTGCAAGCATTGTTCTTGGCAGCACACTAGTAGCTTCGCTCGCGCATGAAGTTAAAGGGCTAGTGTAACGATTTTAGTGTTGAAAGAATTAGCAGTTTGTATTTTTTCATCAGCTTCGAAAAACTGCTATTCCTGTGCATAATCGCAAAGAAAGCGATATATTTGCCGATCTGCTGCCGCTTGTGGTTAACGAAACTGATGTGCGACATACCCTGTGGGATACGCCGAAGTGAACAAAACCTGTCCACCCTTCCGCTGCTCCTCGCTGTCACCCCCGTGGCGAACAATCCTTTGTGTCGATCGCTCACTGCAACCTTCGACAATGCTAATCTTTTTAGAAGTCAATAATCGTGGAAGAAGCGGCTGGGGTTTCTGAAGGGAAAAACCCAAGGGGAAACCACGTGATCCCCCAGAGTACTCACTCGAAAGGCGACATGGAGTGTTGAAAAGCACTTTGACCTTCGATTTGTTTCATTTTTTTACATTAAAACTAGCGCTCTCAAGAAAATACGGTTTTCTGTACTTCGTTCTTTGGGTGCTACAGATTAATGTCCGCAGTTCATAGTCTGAAAATCATTGCACCGCCCCTTCAAACAAACTGTACGCGACTTTGCCGCTTTTCCCATGCCCGTGTTGCGCGTCTTTGCAGGCATCCCCCCTGACCAGCAGCGTCTGATCTTTGCGGGCAAGCAGCTGGAGGATGGGCGCACCCTGTCGGACTACAACATCCAGAAGGAGTCGACCCTACACCTGGTGCTGCGCTTGCGTGGCGGCGCAAAGAAGCGCAAGAAGAAGAACTACACCACTCCCAAGAAGAACAAGCACAAGAAGAAGAAGGTCAAGCTGGCCGTGCTCAAGTTCTACAAGGTGAGGGGGTGGCCGTGCAACAAGGTTTGGGTGGGCCGGGTTCCGCTGCAAAGTCCGGAGGGCGATCTGTGAACTCCAAGAAGTGCCACAACAGCAGTTCTGAGCTGGGCCACTCGTGTCCCATCATTCATTTGCAGGCACTACTTGGTTCACCACTACGCTGACAAGTGCAACGGAAGCTCCACGCTTTTGGCCCAGTCGTGTGTCCAAGTTTAGCCGCGTAATTGCATCAAGTTTTGAAAGTTGACAAATAGTGCTCGCTTTTCTGAAGAAAATTTGTCTCGATAGCAACATCCATCTTATGTAGTGGTGTTTCTTGCTCCAGATTCAGCAGCAGATTTGATGTAACAAGATGTGCAATTGTTGCCACATTGTGAGTTGGCAGATGAAGGTGGGCTTCTCTGGGTCTTCTAGTTTGGGACTTGTCATGAAAAGATGGTAGTCAATTTCTTCTTCATGAAATGTGCTAGCATTTTCTATCAAACTAGGTCTGCTTGGTTCACTCTAGCTCAGCTATACACCTTTTTCAGAAGGACACAGCCATCTTGAAAGTCATCACTTGTATGCGTTGGAACATAATTTTGATCTCTACATCGCTGGAAGGTGTTCACAATAAATGTGCAATTGTCACATTTTTGTCTTTTCTCATCTATATTCTCTCGCATACTCCAAGTTGAAATGTTTTATTTTTTCATCCCGCATACCAGATATGGAACCCACATGTCTGGGAACGAAACGAAAAATGTCTATACAGCAGTACCTTTGTTTGGAGTCGTCCGCTTACTCATAAATGCGGTTTCCTGCTCCAAATGAAACGAGCACACTTTCAGGGCCTTTATGGCATTTTAAAACGTGGATGTTTACACCTTTGTTCAGGTGGACGAAAATGGCAAGATCACTCGCCTAAGGCGGGAGTGCCCCAGCGACGACTGCGGAGCCGGTGTGTTCATGGCCGCCCACTTCGACCGGCAGTACTGCGGAAAGTGCTGCCTCACCTACGTGTACAACAAGCCCGACGAGAAGTGATGGCGCGTCCGCTGGTCAAAATAAACCGGGGAGAAAACAATGTCCCGTTGTCTCTGCGTCGTGCCTTGGGCCGATGACAGGCCTTTTTTAAATAACTGCATTGTTGCAGTTATTTAACTGTTGCCCATTGTTTTATACAGTGGCATCTAGTGACAAGACTGCTTGGGTAAGGTGCATCTTTCTATTTTGTTCCCATGGCAGTTTTGAGGGGGCACTGAGGTTGATTTTAAGATAGTATTAATCTTGACCCAACTGCCCTAAATATGCCAGTAACAATTTATGATTGTGTGGCTTTTTTCCCTTTTCAGAATGAAACAAAACATTTGAACACGACCCTTTTTTATGCAATTGATCTAAGATTAATCTGCTATGGGTTGCATTTTTGAGAGGGAAGAGTTGTGCATGATGGTAATCTTTGGTTTTCTAGGATGCTTGGGGCATGTAGGTTGAGTTAGCATTGTCAGACAGTATCTCGAAATCCAGTTTGGTACCCCTTTGAGTGTCTTGTAGCTACACAGGTAGAAGACAGACAAACCTATGGGTGCATGCGCGCTTTTCTCTTAACTGAGCTATGTTGGTTTGCATCTTGATGTTGCAGTGTGCTGTACAGATATGGGAGGCTGTTCAAATGCTGAGAGGGGTGCCTTCCTGTTTTTGGTGAGTTTTCTTTTTTTTGCTTTATGTTGGATGTGCTTGCATTGTGATGAATCATGTACCACTCTTATGCATTCCACTGGGGATAAACCCTACACACCGAATCACTATATGTACTTCTGATTTGCACGTTGCAGACAGACAAAGCTATGGTGCACAGGCACTTTTCTTTGAACTGAGCTATTCTTGTTTGCATCTTGATGTTGCAGTGTGCTGTACAGATGTGGGAGGCTGTTCAAGTGCTGAGAAAGCCCTGCCTGTTTTTGGTGAGTTTTTTTTTTTTTTTTTTTTTTTTTTTTTGCTTTAAGTTGCACGTGCTTAGTGGCATTGTGATGAATCATGTACCACTCTTACGCATTCCACTGGGGATAAACCCTACACACCGAATCACTATATGTACTTCTGATTTGCATGTTGCTGGTGGTGCTGAAGAGTGGATATCTGGAGCTGGGTCCTGAAGGGTTTTGTTTCTTTGTGCAGGTGGGAGTGCCTCTTGAGGTCTGAAGACATGGTCCAGCTCTTTGGGTCTGCATTGATGGAGGTCCTAACTGTGGTTCAGTTTTGTAGGCTCTATGCATTGAGCCTGCAATGCGTAGACCTCCTTGGCATGCTTCACTGCACCTTAATAAACATTTCTCGGCATTGGTTGGGTGTCGTGTCGAATGGTCACTTGGCAGTACAGAATCAAGGCATCTGCTATGTCTTGTTTTGGGGCTTGCCTGTTTGTGTGATTGGCTGTGTACTCTGCTTCATACTTTGGGTACAGCGCTGTCAAGGCTGCTGGTGAAACATGGGGTTTGATCTCGGATCATCTGCATGTGTTCTTGCACAAACAAAACCATGAAGAAAGACAAGCGCTCGTGCCAGTAGATATACCTGCACCTGTGCAGGTTCGGAAATTGCCCGATAGTCGTGGACGCCGGTGATTTCAGCCCCAAACAAAAAAGCTACTTTAGAATACCGCGCATCTGCCCATTCCACATTAAACGCCAATTACCAGATTTGTAAGATCTGAGAAAATGTGCACAGTAAATTGATGTGTAAAACTAATGCCTATTTTTTTGTGATTATCTCCAAAGTTTGGGTGGGCGCTTGCCCGGTATTTTACGGTATGTTGATCCACACGGGCACGGTGTGGCAGCGCATCTTCTACACATTGCCATCGGGTACTACTACAGGGACATGGGACAGAGATGGAAATCAAGGCACGGCATCGAATACTACAAATGCTTACATCTCTGCAGTGTCTACATTGGAGAAGACATGTTGTGGTGAAACAAAGATTTTGTTTTCTACGTGCCCACCAAGACTGTTCCAAGAGTCTGGATGAGGCTCTACGCGACCAACTGGTTGAAAAGGTACAAGAATGTCTTCTGCTCGAGGGCGCTGCGCTCACTTTAGACAGGGCCATCCTACTGGCTCGTCAGGTGGAGCAAAGCAGAAGGGAAAACCAGCAAGTGAATAACATCTCGGCAAGTTCTGCGCCAGTTCAGGTGGTACACGATAAAGAGCCAAAGTTGGCCGGAAGAGCCAGTCGGGCTGGCCCAAGCGTTTCCAACCAAGCTCCACCGAAGAATGCAACGTGCTACAGATGGGGGGGGAGGGGGGGGGGGGGCAGCTCAATGCTGCATTGGTCCAATTAATCAAAATGCATCGCAAGAAAGAGTGAGCGTCACGAATGTCGTAAACACGGACACTTCGGATCAGTCTGTTGAGGAGAAAGAAGTGCGCCAAGCAGCACGTGCAAGGTGGCGATTAACCACGCAGGTGTTGAGCAAGATGTTCATCTACTACAAGTAAAAACACCAATCGAGTCTCCTGCGGTGTATGTCACCGTGAATGTTGAAGGAAAGGATGTTACATGCTTGGTGGACATCGGTTTTCATCATGTCATGAGATGTATACAAGACAATCTTACCGACGAGCAAGCCTCTGCGAGCTGCAGAAGTGAAAGCTAGTACCTGACTATTCCAGGAAACCAATTCCATTGTAAGGTTGCATTACTGCTACATTATCCTATAGACGTGAAGTGAAGTGTCTGTGCATGCTCAGTGCCGTCGACAGCGCCACCGCAGCTGCGTGACGTCAGGGACGCGTGTTGGTTTATAGGGAATGGAGCACACCAACCTTTCTGTACGTCGTATTGAAAGGAACCACTCTTCTAGGACTTGATGCACTGTCGGCATTATTGCTTCGAATTGAAGGATCTACAATGTAATGTCGCCCGGATTTTCAAACAGCTTGAAGAGGAAGAAGAGGTATGTCAGGTGACCAACTGTTCGTCTATACACATGAACTACAACAGGAGACATCCAAAGATTTCTACATACAGAAGTTTTCCGAGTGCAATTCAAAGTCGCTGGCCATCAAAGAGCACTCAGGACGACCAACTGCGGCCATACTTCAAGATCTGTTCAGAGCTGTCCAAGATGGAAGGTCTCCAAGGAGATAGGATCAATCTGCCGTCTACTCTGACAGCAACAGTCATTGTCTTGGCTCATGGTGCTCATCCAGGAATGGTGCGTGGAAACCAGCATCTCTGCCACTACTTCAGCCCGTTCCCCTACCTTCAAGACCATGGGAGTAATCGGAAATAGATGTGGTCGGACCATTCAAACATGCCCACAACACTGCTGATTCATGATTACCGTTGTGAACTTACTACAGTTGCTGTCCAGAGGTGGCATTCACAAACAATGCGACAACAACTACAGTGATCAGATTCCTGCATTCAATTTGCAGCAGAGAAGGCTACCCATCAGAAGTGATGACGGACTACGGCAGTCAGTTTATTTCATTACCGTTCAAGGACTTCCTCTGAGAAGGAGGAATCCGCCAGCTTCATTTGTGTGTATACCACCCTTTGCAAGGGGCGGCCACTGAATACCTTAGAGTTTACAGAGCAACTCCTCACCCAATTCAACACCAGCCTACTTGCAGCATGGCCGAAATCTTAGGACAAAGCTGTATCTCGCGGGCTTGGTTCATCTTCCAGTGGCCGGAGCATCTTCAGAAACCAAGCAGGAACTCGAAGAGAAGGTGAAGAAATATGCCGATGCTAGGCGAAGTGCAAAGGCTCGGGAATTTCAACCAGGTGATGCGGTGCAATATAAAGAAAGGTCACATACTTGCTCGACGACGGGAAAATATTGAACGAAGAGTTAATTGCTGCATTTTGGGGGCCTACTACACCACGTGGCACTGGCTTCAGCATACCGGATGATGTTCTACCCAAAATACTGTGGCAGCCCAGTGAGGAGCAAGAGACTCTTTCAGAGTTAGAACAGGCCACTGAAACTGAAGACATTCCTGAACAGGATGTTTCGACGATGCCACCACCAGAAACACCATTGGTGAAACCTCGGAGGTGTGGATGTAAGAAAGTGCCTCCTGCCTGGTTTAGAGACTACGAAGTTTAGAAGAGTACTTAGAGTATTAATTGCTGTGTGAATAGGAACTATATATTTTCACAAGGGGGGAAAATGTTTTGTTGCCACTATTCGAATGATAGATTCATAATCATCATCGTGAGGCATTTACGGGTGAGCCAAGTGGGTTCACATTTTTGTAATGAGCCGCCACTTCGCGCAGCGCGGGGTGTCGCTAAAACGTTGATTTGTTCAAATGTCGCTGTTCGCTAAAACGTCATTCACTCGTGTGACACGGACCCCTGCTAAAAACAAAAATTGGGTCGTGTGTATGTTTATACAGCCTAGAACTTGGTCCACCTCAACGGGCGACGAGTCCCCCAGCTGTAGACGAGCAATTTAGCCAGTGCAGTACAACCGCTAGCCTAGGGTCTTTAATGTGCATCACGCAGTAGTGATACACAACCGCAGGCCGATGCGATGCTCATCCAGATCGAAACTGGCAGGGGTGGGGATTGAACCCAGGACCCCTGCTCTTGCCGATACAACAAGCGCCCCACTGACTTCCATGACGAGGCATTTGATATGACGCGTCGCAACCATTTTAACTGCTGTTTATTTAGATGCCCGTTTTTTGCAGTCACAGCTAACGCCAGTTGCGCTCCATAAAACAATTGATGCTCTCGCATAAAAAAAACGCAAAATTTTGCGTGAAACCGTTGTTTTCTCGAGCGCACCGGCTTAAAAGCACAGTGGAAGGAACACATTTAGGTGACGACTCTCTGTCCGACGCGGCGACCACATTATGTTCAGTGCACCGAGCACTTCACTCGCACGGAATTAGATGGCGCCTGAGTATGGGGTACTTCCCAAACCGACCACTTCAATTGTTTCTCCCAGCGGTGGTTCCGCATCCCCTTGCTCACCACTTCTTGTTGTACCCAGTGGAAGAAACACAATTAGGTGATAACTTTCTGTCCGACGCTGCGGCCACATTATGTTTGACGCACCGAGCGCGCTTCACTCGCATGGGGATAGAAGGTTTCCAAGTATATATGGGATCCCTCCCAAACCGACCACTCCGGTTGCTTCTCCCAGCGGTGGTCCTACATTCCCTCACTCACCGCCTCTTGTTGTACCGCACCACCACCACCAAGTGGCCAGAGTCCCTAAATCTGTGTTCTCCTCCTCCTTCTTTGAGTTAAGGCTCACCTTCGTGCACGATGGTGGCACCTGTGATCGACGCAGCACCAGAGCAAAACACGAGGCCAGCGACTGGCCGCACACCACCACCACGCCACGGAAAGGGCAAGCACGCTACGTCTCCAACACTCTGGCCCCGTGGCCGCCGAGGAGGGACCTCATACCTCAGCGCCCTATGCGGCGGTGCGGAACTAACCATTCCCGGTTCGAGGCTAGCTCCGAACACGATCTGGTCGCTCGCTCCCCACTGCGGTCATCACCTAAATGTGTTTCTTCCACCGTGGCACAGTGGCATGAGAGCACAAGCCGTTTTGTCGCCTCTCCAGGCTGCTTAGCTCCTTTCCTCTTCCTCCCATTGGCGTGAAGGTATTGATATTACTTGTGGTATCATAGTACTCATACCGTGGCTGATATTTTCTGACGTTCCTTTTATCTCTGTGCTTTCTTCAGGGAATTACGCATTCTTCATTAAACCTCTGTCGGGCACCACAAATGCATCTCTGTCCACACGCAGAACAAAAAAGAATGGTGGAAAAGGAGTGAAGTAAATAGAGAAAAGAACAAAAAGTTACGACGCAAACAAGTTGGTGAACGTTTAACATTTTAGACAAAACCCCGAGATGGGGGAAGGAAGGGCGACACAACATGAAGCTGTGTTTGAGACTTCGTATTGTGCCGTCCTTCCTTCCCCTCCGTCTCGGGGTTTTGCGTAAATTGCAGAGAGAAAAAAGTAATTACCACCGTGATAATTAACTCCTTGTGCCTACCCCCTCCGACCCCCCTGCAAATTGAAACTCCCCGCCCCCCATTTTTAGTTCCCAAGAGGATTCGAATTCGGAACTTCGCGGCTTGTTCTACCAGAAACTTTGCGAAGAATCATTTCGCTCATATTTCCAGCCTTTTCCCAGCTTTTTTCGTAGCGTGAGCTACACTGGCCGAGGTTGAGCAGTTTCGCGTGGCTCCTGAAGAGCCGTGATGCGCATGCGCGTGGAGCAGTGACGTCACATGGTACACAACTGGCGCGCCGGAGCCGCCGCCACGCGCGCCTTGCCGGTCTGCACATTCCAGAGGAGTGACGTCATAGCCGCGGCAGACGCACTAACGCCAGCCGAGTGCAGCTGTAGCCTCCACCATGGTAAGGAAAAACTAGCGCCACGAGGCGCTAGTGGCAGGAAGGCGAACATACGTCTGGTCGGAGATTAAAATTGGACTCGAAAGACTGCCAGATGGCGCCACCACTGCCGTTGGCGTGCGCCGTGCGCCCTCCTCCTCCTGCCCCCCCCCCCCCCCCCCCCCTCCCCCGGTTTCTTTCTTTTTTTTTTTTTCTGGTTTGTTTGCTAGACTGGTGCCCTGGTGCCGCGCCGGCCGCTGTGGGCGGCCAGCACGGCATCGGTCTAGCAGACGAGCCGCTCGCGATACACTTCACAACAACTGCGCTTCACGTGATAATACCAGTGCAATCAAACAGAAACAGCACGTTCATTGAAATGCATTTTTTTATTGAACCCCATTCAAATGAGTTGCGGTATTTCAAACCCGTATCTACAAACTCCGTTGGCAGTCCACCGCCCTCAAAGGGGAATCAAGAACTGTAGTAGGCACTAAACACAGTAAGGTTGTCAAATATGTAAAACGAAATTAATTACTTCAACGTACAAACTAAGAGAAAAACACTTATCATCGAATTATATATCTAAATGGCTCTAAAACAACTCCCACAAACTAAACTTCTGAATACCCAAACAAACAAATCAACCCCGAAATAAAGGAAAAGGCTTGCAGGTGAGCTGCATAAGAATAAACGATAAATAAATCATAAACAAACTCGCTAATAGGCAATGCAATTAAGAAAGAAAGAGAACAACTACTGTTTTGGAGTGACTACATCTGACTGTAGGTGCTTTATCGGTACTCTATCCTAACATATAAACACGAAGCTGTCAAATTAACTGAAGATTGCTCTGACAGCAACTCACCCAGAGGAGCAAGTCCTTGCAGCAACGGATTCGTAACAAGAACGGTGGGGCACGCGTTTTTCCACAAACGAATCTTCCTACAACCAAATCTTGCAAACACGGTAGCGCCGAAGCGCTCGCTGCACAAACGCTGGCGCAGCTTGCTCGTCGGCAAGCCGGGCAGGCTTCCAAAGTCCCGGCGATTTGCATACGCAATCCATTTCGATGCTCTGATGGAAAAATCGAGTTTCGAACGCTGACAAAAAAAAAAAAAAAAAAAAATTGATATAGAGGTTCACCTGTCATCTGTTGGAAAGCAGAAGAATGAGCACTCCGAGGTTACTTCGCCGCGCTGTAGACTCCGTAAAACGCCGTCATGAGGCACGCAAAACACTCGGCAGAATCTCCGTCAAATTAGAGACGTACATCTCTAATTATTATAAGCGCGCAGCAGCGTCGCACCGTACTTGCCGTAAAATCCGCACTTTCGATTTTAGCACGCGCGGAACGGTTTGAAAGCTTGGAGTGACGAGCGAGCGCAAACAAAACAAAAAAGACAAAAACGGTCGTTTCCCTTCGCTCTTACTGATTGGTCGGAAGAGCCCAGAGTGCTTCGCTTTCGGTAGCGAAGGTCATATACACGTCGCCTGCGCTGAAAATCATAGCGGCGAATATGAGCATAACAGTTTGGTCGTGGTGGTGGTGGTGAATACGTTTATTTAAAGAGAAAAAAAAAAAAAAATATATATCTCTGGAGACTCGAAGTTTTCATGACGCGGTGGCCTCAAGGCTTGGCATCGTCTCCTCGGTTAAAGGTGTTAGATGGAGTTTCCCAGGTCTCCCTCAGAAATATATTCTAAGAGAGATCTGAGGATCCTGGTCTTGCGTGAGGTGTCGCCCGCTGGGTGCGTCCAGTCCTGCAGTTTTGAAGGTCTTTCGTCATTCGCCATCTTACTGAAGATGAGTGTTCTGAGGGTGGAGAGGGCCACACATTCCCAGAGTATGTGTTTAAGTCTGGGAATGGATTCCTCGGCTTGACACCGCTGGCATCTGGGGTCGGGAGGGACAGCGTAGGGTTGTTGTTTCTTAAGTCTTGCCAGGTCCATTTGGTATCTGAACCTGGGTGTGACTGCTCCTCCTGTGCGTATGCGGCGGAGGATCACCGATTCTTTTCTCTTGAATTCTTCCCTAGGGAGAGGATGTTGTTCTGGGGTCCATGATCTTGCCAGAAGATGTTTTCGTGTCTTCTGGGCTAACCTGAGTTCCTCCCTTGGATCGTATGGGGGAAGCTCAGAGTCTTGTTGCTGTGGTGTTGAGCCTGCCGTGGAGGACTGAGACAGCAGTTTGGTCGGAGTCGGCTGGGTAGACCTACCCTCTGGACCTACCACTGATCTCTATGACAATTGAGTCCTACGAATATGCTCTTTGGATGGACGTACGAGAGAGAAGCCAGCGACACTGCAATTTTGTGCTACCTGATTATTACTTCAAAGATCGAGAAGGCATTCACCCCCACAAGCTTCACGCTACTGCTATGCCAACCTGCAAGTTCATCCAAACCTACAAGGACCCTCGCATCTTTGAAGGATTTGCACAGCCGAGACTTGGAGAACCCCTTTACGCCCAATATGAATTGGAAGCCAACAGACTTTCAACTTTCTCCAACGACAACAACAACAACGACGACGATGACGACGACAAATGGATCCTCTATGCCAGAGCTGGATTTTTCAACTCCTCAAGCATTCGGGTAGACGCAACCACTGATTGCACGTGTTTCTACTGCGGAGTGTCTGTGTACGTCACCGACGCTGAAACGAATCCCTGGAAACTACATGCCGAACAAGCGCCGAATTGCACCTATCTTCGTCTACACAAGAGTGAAGAAGATATAGAGCGAACGGTATCTGAATACCGTTCATCTCAAGTTTATTGGGCCATGTGTTTACCGGCCATCGAACTTCTGTTGAAGGTTCAAAAAACAAGAAAAAAGGTTTTCCAATTTCTGCGTATGGGGTGTGCGTTAACATCACCCTGCAGTGTGGATGTGTTTGTTGGTGCTGTGAGGGATCGTGATCCTTATTTATTGTTCCCGGTGAAGCTGACAGATGCATCTGAAGACGCTGAGCCCTTTGCGCTAGAGTAAAAGCTTGTCACAATAAATAATTGTCTTTGAAAAATCGAAATGCGTATTGCCTTTATTTCTTCTCCCAATGAAGACATTTTTATTGTCGAGGTTGTTTTCCAAAAAACGGGGGCGCTTTAGCGGTTCCGCTACTTTTTTACGAAAACATACTTACTGCCCACACTCGTTGTTTTTCGGAGACGCTTTTTAGTGCTTCCGCTAGCTCGTTTTTCCGAAAACACTTTCGAATGTCTGCATCTCTCTTGTTCCCAAGACAGTTTAGTGTTCGGGCACTTTTCACATCGGTGACATGTTGGTGCCTCCGTTTTTTTCGTTTGCCGGACCGATTCGATTGTCGCCGCTATATTTTTTTACCTACCCGATTTGACGTCGAGTCGCCGCATCCCCTGGAAACGTCTTTAGTGTCAAGGTTATTTTTTCGGGGACGGAGGCGCTTTAGCGTTTCCGCTCGTTTTTCACGAAGACACACCCGACTGTCGAGGCCACCTGTTTTTTCGGGGGCGCTTTAGCGGTTCGGCATGTTGCCTCCCGCCAACAGTTTTGGCGTATCGGTGAATTTTTGCGCGAGGACAAGTTAGTGTCTCCGGTTTTTTGCGAGCCTCGACATTTTTGTGTCCCCGTTTTTTTTCGAGCCTACCCGATTTGGTGTATAGGCGAATGGCCTAATGACGACATTTTTGGTGTCGAGGTTATTTTCAAAAAAGCGGGAGCGCTTTAGCGGTCCCGCTTCATTTTTTACGAAAACATTGCGAATGTCTACATCTCTATTTTTCCCAAGACGCTTTAGCGGTCAGGCTCCATTCTTATCGGGGACAAGTTGGTGCCTCGGTTTTTTCTTTTGCCGGACCGTTTTCGATGCCCCCCTCATATTTGAGAACCTACCCGTTTTGGTGTCGAGGTGATTTGACTAATGAAGACACTTTTTGTGTCGAGGGGATGTTAAAAAAAACGGGGGCGCTTTAGCGGTTCCGCTACTTTTTTACGAACACATACTTACTGCCTACACTCGTTGATTTTCGGAGACGCTTTTTAGCGCTTCCGCGAGCTCGTTTTTCCGAAAACACTTTCGAATGTCTGCATCTCTCTTGTTCCCAAGACAGTTTAGCGTTCGGGCACTTTTCACGTCGGTGACATTTTGGTGCCTCCGTTTTTTTCGTTTGCCGGACCGATTCGAGTGTCGCCGCTATATTTTTTTACCTACCCGATTTGACGTCGAGTCGACGCATCCCCTGGAAACGTCTTTAGTGTCAAGGTTATTTTTTCGGGGACGGAGGCGCTTTAGCGTTTCCGCTCGTTTTTCACGAAGACACACCCGACTGTCGAGGCCACCTGTTTTTTCGGGGGCGCTTTAGCGGTTCGGCATGGTGCCCCCCGCCAACAGTTTTGGCGTATCGGTTAATTTTTGCGCGAGGACAAGTTAGTGTCTCCGTTTTTTTGCGAGCCTCGACATTTTTGTGCCCCCGTTTTTTTTCGAGCCTACCCGATTTGCTGTACAGGAGAATCACATCGTGAAGACAACTTGAGTGTCTTGGCGATTTTTTTGGACACGGAGACGTTTTAGCGGTCCCGCTTCAATTTTTACCAAAACATTGCGAATGTCTAGATCTCTCATTTTTCGAAGACGCTTTAGCGTTCAGGCACACGGTTTTTTGGGGACAAGTTGGCGTCCCGGTTGTTTTTTCACGAGGACAAGTTTCTGTCTCCGTGTTTTTTGGAGCCTCGACAATCTAGTGTTTAGGACATTGCGATAATGGAAACACTTTTATTGTCTCGGCTATTTTCCGCTTGGGGACACTTTAGCGTCTCCAACATTTAAACTGTCAATGATTTCATTGACATCAATATGCTGTGTTTAGGCGATGTCAATAAAAATCATTGACATGGCAATGAAATCATTGACATAAATCCACTGTGTATAGGCGATGTCAATAAAAATCATTGACATGGCAATGAAATCATTGACATGGCAATGAAATCATTGACATAAATCCACTGTGTACAGGCGATGTCAATACTTTTTATTGAGATGGCAATGAAATCATTCGGAATCCATGCACTTGGGGACATTAAGACGTCTCGGACCTGTTTTTCGGGGGCGCTTTAGCGGTTCCGCTACTTTTTTACGAAAACATACTTACTGCCTACACTCGTTGTTTTTCGGAGACGCTTTTTAGCGCTTCCGCTAGCTCCTTTTTCCGAAAACACTTTCGAATGTCTGCATCTCTCTTGTTCCCAAGACAGTTTAGCGTTCGGGCACTTTTCACGTCGGTGACATTTTGGTGCCTCCGTTTTTTTCGTTTCCCGGACCGATTCGAGTGTCGCCGCTATATTTTTTTACCTACCCGATTTGACGTCGAGTCGACGCATCCCCTGGAAACGTCTTTAGTGTCAAGGTTATTTTTTCGGGGACGGAGGCGCTTTAGCGTTTCCGCTCGTTTTTCACGAAGACACACCCAACTGTCGAGACTACCTGTTTTTTCGGGGGCGCTTTAGCGGTTCGGCATGGTGCCCCCCGCCAACAGTTTTGGCGTATCGGTGAATTTTTGCGCGAGGACAAGTTAGTGTCTCCGTTTTTTTGCGAGCCTCGACATTTTTGTGTCCCCGTTTTTTTTCGAGCCTACCCGATTTGGTGTATAGGCGAATGGCCTAATGACGACAGTTTTGGTGTCGAGGTTATTTTCAAAATAACGGGAGCGCTTTAGCGGTCCCGCTTCAATTTTTACGAAAACATTGCGAATGTCTACATCTCTCTTTTTCCCAAGACGCTTTAGCGGTCAGGCTCCATTCTTATCGGGGACAAGTTGGTGCCTCGGTTTTTTCGTTTGCCAGACCGTTTTCGATGCCCCCCTTATATTTTGGAACCTACCCGTTTTTGTGTCGAGGGGATTCGCCTAATGAAGACACTTTTTGTGTCGAGGGGATGTTAAAACTACTTTATGCCTTTGCGAACTAACGTGTGGACATGGATTGGTATTCTGAGGAAGATCGTCCATTGGGAGTGGATTGGGTGAGTGATTTTTTTTTGAAAATCATAGTAGGAGTGCATAAAAAATCTAATTTGACTTATTTATACTCGTAGAGACCACCTTTCTGCAACGGCCGAAACGAGATGTTTCCAATGTACGGCGCATATGTACGCAGCGGACTCGTTGACCACTACATCTCCGTTGCCGAGGCTCAAGAAGTTTTCCGCCATCTTAACGTACTGGATGCTGGATGTTCTGACCACTTATGTACGTCATGGAAAGACATTTGTTATCGGTTAACGTGGTGAACACCAACAACTAAAGTAAAAAAGACACTTGTTCAATACTATACATATAAAAAGAAAATCAATGAATGCATTTGTACAGAATGTGTGGAATTATATATAGAGAAAAAAAAACATGTTGTCCGCTCAATCCCTGCAACATGTGTCATGTTCTTTAAGGGAGTTGCGAATTTTTATATACAGAAAAAAAAATGTAGGGGACTTATTCGATTACATTACAGAATGCACAAAGGAGTTCTCTGTGATTTCGGACAATTCTATGAAAAGTTTTTGCATTTACTTTGTCGCCAATTATACAGAGAGTTTTTAATTTCATATTCGATCGCCCCAAGTAGCGGATTCCTTTGTTCGTCATTCGGAAGTAGTGATAAATGATTAGATGTTGCAACTCCCTTAAAGAAGACGACACATGTTGCAGGGATTGAGCGGACAACATTGAAGCATCGGTAATTTCGAGAGAAACTAATCTTGGCGCTTTGGTTACAATTTTGTGCAAGAGAGTATCTGTTAAATTAGTAATGGTTATTTTTAGGTGTTCAACGTCTTTGGAGAGATTTTCAATATATTCTACGGAGTTTAGGATTAATCTTGTGCAAGATAGGGTAGGCGTTTCAGTGTTTTTAGTCAATTCCACACTTTCTGTAGTTAGGGAAAATAACTCTAGGATATTATCCCAGTTCACACTGCCGTGAATAAGACACGGATTATTAAAATTTATCAAGTGTCTAAACACGTTTTCGGCTTTGTTGATCGGAATGATATTACGGTGCGTACGTACGAACGTCCCTGCTGGCAATTGACTGTCTTTCGACTTGTTGCAAAAGTCTACGAAGAAGACATCGTCAACGGTCTTGATGGCGGGGGTACCAGTGAAATCGCAGTGTGCAACAGCCTCAGTGTTGTCCATTGTGAATTTGCTGACATCCGCGTTATTGGAATCTTCACTATGGATATAATCGCCGCTTGTGCTGATTGTGGAAGTGTTGGAATCTTCTCCGATGAGCATATCGTCTCTGGCGGTCGTCTCATTTCTGTCGACGCTGTCTTTGACGGTGCTCTTCATGGTATTCGGTTCCTCAACTGTTTTTGACCATGCCTTGAGTAGTTCTCCAAATTCAAACAAATTTTCCTGCAAATTGTTCTCCACTTGGCCATGGATACACGTACACTCCGCTTCGGCTTCCACATCTGCGCGATAAAAATAAAGCTATATAGTTTCTTTTACACACTCTTTAAAAAAGTAGAATTCTTACCTTGCATCTTTTCCTCGTCGTAGGAGTAGGAGACTCCGGGGAAAAGATCCGCCAGGACCTTGTACTCGTCAAAGCTGGAGGATCCGTGGTCGTCTAGCATCGGAGTAAGGAAATATCAGTCGTGGGTGGAGGTTTTGTGTGGAAAAGCACATGGTCACGTTTCTACTATAGCTGTATATATAGAGAGAGTTGAGATTCTGCGAGAAGGAGAAGTTATCGATGTTGAACAGGCACTGTTTCTTAATCGCGCAAAACATCCGTTCTTTCGAAAACGTAAAAACAACACTAATGGTGGTGTAGACATACTTTTTTTTTTACGGAAAGAGGAGGTTGTGTGTAATCTTTAAGAAAATAAATATCTCATGTCAAGAACATCCCGTCTCGAAGTGTGTAACCTTATATCCGAAGTAAGATAAAACTGTGACCTCCTCCCCCAACCCCTTACATTTTCAATGTCACATCTTACTGTAGTTTCTCACGCTGCCAGATGGATGACATCCTGCTATATTTAAATAAACAGATGTAAATGAAATTTTAAACAGTAATCTCTAAACAAGAAGGGTGTGGTGGCCTTGGTATATCACATTTCGTTTCTTAGATTTGCAGTGAAGTTTTTTGCGGCTTGTACGGCAGCCCTCTCCTACCATCCATAATTCCTTACTCGCAAAAGTCTAACTAAATCTTACTGTAGTTTCTCACGCTGCCAGATGGATGACATCCTGCTATATTTAAATAAACAGATGTAAATGAAATTTTAAACAGTAATCTCTAAACAAGAAGGGTGTGGTGGCCTTGGTATATCACATTATTTCGTTCCTTAGATGTACAGTGAAGCTTTTTGCGGCTTATGCGGCAGCCCCTCCTACCATCCATAATTCCTTACTCGCAAAAGTCTAACTAACTAAGTAAAGTAAATAGAAAAGCATCTACTAGTACACATGTAGTGTAAAAAAATATTCACCTTGCATTCTGTTGACTTGTTGCAGAGAGGCCTCGGCACCGGTCACGTTCGAGGTCTGGAAATCCATTTTTTTCTGTCTTGGCCTTGGGGTATTTCCAGTATTTATAACTCTTGGCTATAGTTATACGTCAATCGCACAAAATTGATAAAAGACTGCAGTAGTGGAAGTAGTTGATAAGAAATGCACATCGACACGCGTCTTTTAAAGATAAACACGCGAGAAACTGTTTTTGCATATTTTGGGGAGCAAACTGGGAAACGAATCATCTTATTGGTCTTCGTAAAATATTTTCTCTAAAAGTGGTCACAATTGGTGGATGGATTTTGGAAGATGAGAGGAGGGGGGTCGTCTATTGGTTTGTGGTTGGTTAAAATATTTGGGGGTGAGAAGGAAGGAAGGGATCGTCCTAACTAATCTTTTCTAAAGATTACTAGGAAAATTCCTTCTTTCGCGACCACTTAACTTTTTGTCAATACAGACTTTGAAAGCAAAAATGTACACAATGGGGTAGATAGATGGCTTTGGGTGGGGGAGAGGGGGGTATACTAGCTTGTGGTTGGTTAAAATATTTGGGGGTGGGTAAACTCTTCGTTCGACCTCTTAACCCTTGTTGTCAATACCGGTTCTACTTTCCAAGAAAACTGTACACAATGGGTAGATGGATGGCTTTGGGGGGGTGGAGGGGGCGGGTGAGGAGGAAGGAAGGGATCATCCTAACTGATCTTTTCTAAAGATTACTAGGGGGGAGAGGTATACTAGCTTGTGGTTGGTTGAAATATTTGGGGGTGAGAAGGATGATTTTTCACAACACCAACAACACTTCGTTTAGTCGGCAATAGTTGTTACCGGTGTCGAAGCGCAGATGCCTCACGGCATCGCTACAACGTGGTGAATCGCCGGGTACCAATCACCGGAATCTGCTGCCAGAGATTTCTTTCGAGTTGGGTCTTTGTTAATCATTTAGCGGGCCTTTTTTGGTTGGCGACCGCCTGTTTCAAGCTACGGTCAAGCCCTCTTATAACGGAGCTGAAGGGCAGACTATTTCCTTCGACACTTCGGCGTTCTTTTCTGTACAAGAATTCGACGGTGAGTTCCCCATCTCGTTTGGATATCCCTACTTAACACTTTGTTATAAGTAGGCTAGACTGTAGCAGTAAAAATAGCTAATGCGTAGTGCTGTCAAGTTTCGAACGGTTTCTTGGCTTGCGTTTTTATTTTTTTGTGCTTGTAAAGTTAGCCAGCGCATATGGCCCACAAGGAGATCGTGGTGGCGGTTGGCACAATCGGATCTGCAGGGATTGGCTTGCCTATATGTGTTAATTTTCCGTCATTGGCTTTTTTTTTTTTTTGCTAGTTTTTTTGTCTATTTAATCGTGGCACTTTTTGCTAAACCAAACCTTTGCACTTTTTGAAACTCTTGTTAGGATCGATCTAGTTTTGCCTTTGGAACAGTAGTTCGTGTAGAGAGAGCAGGCTCTTGAAAAAGTGCCTCACTGCATCTTTGCAGGGCGATCGCCTCGAAACTTGACAGCACTTTGCAACGAAAAGGAGGGCATAGCAAAGTCGGCCACCGTAGTACCTCCGACAGCCCTCTTCCGGAGGTGCTCAGAGTCGTCTGCTTAGCGGCGACCGACCCAACAGCATGCCGCAGAACGAGCACATTGAGCTCCACCGGCGCCGCTATGGCTACCGGTTGGATCACCACGAGCGACTGCGGAAGCGCAAGGGCCGTCAGGTCCACGAAGATGCGCAGAAAGCGAAGACTGTCCGTGGCCTCAAGGCCAAGATGCTGACCAAGAAGCGCTACTCGGAGAAGGTGCAGATGAAGAAGACCCTCAAGATGCACGAGGAAAAGCAGACGAAGCAGCGGGGGCCCGAAGCCGCCGCCCAGGGAGCCGTGCCCGTCTACCTGCTGGACAGGGAGAACCAGTCGCGCGCCAAGGTTCTCTCGAACATGATCAAGCAGAAGCGGAAAGAGAAGGCGGGCAAGTGGGACGTGCCGGTGCCGAAGGTCCGCGGCGTCGGGGATGCGGAGGCCTTCCGGGTCCTCAAGACTGGCAAGCGGAAGAAGAAAGCCTGGAAGCGCATGGTGACGAAAGTGACGTTTGTCGGCGAAGGCTTCACGCGGAAGCCACCCAAGTTCGAGCGCTTCATCCGCCCAATGGCGCTGCGCTTCAAGAAGGCGCACGTGACCCACCCCGAACTGAAGGCCACCTTCTACCTGCCGATCATTGGGGTGAAGAAGAACCCGAGCTCTCCGCTCTACTCGCAGCTGGGGGTGGTGACTCGGGGCACGGTGCTCGAGGTGAACGTGAGCGAGCTGGGACTGGTGACGCGGGGCGGCAAGGTAGTCTGGGGAAAGTATGCGCAGGTGACCAACAATCCGGAGAACGACGGCTGCATCAACGCCGTCCTCCTCGTCTGAGCGGAATAAAGAGAGTTGTTTTGCGATTGGATGTGGTGTGTGGCTGCATTCCTTCTGGATGGGGTGGGCCGGTCTGTGGCAGTTGGACCACTGTGTCCTCGTTATCTTGCAGAAGGCTAATCTTTCAGCAGCTGAAAAAACTAGATCAAAGATTTGTCAGTATCTGCCCCGTTTTTAATTCTTTCATGTGCTTGAATCTTTGCCATGAACCTACTTGTTGATCCTGCTTGGTTGACTGGACAGCCGTCCAGTTGTGAAGGAAGCAGTCTGCTTGCCGTTTGTGAGAAGCTTTCTGTTCTCACAGTGTACTTTGTCTTGCAGCGGGTCATGCAGATCTTTGTGAAAACTCTCACGGGCAAGACCATCACTCTTGAGGTGAGTGTTTGCCTGTCGTGCTCCCTGAAGGTAGTCTTTTGCTGGGATGAATCATGTACCACTCTTACGAATCTCACTGGTGATAGACTTCATACACCGAATCACTAAATGTACTTCTGATGGCTGTCCTTCTAAAGGACGTCTCTAGTGCTACCTGCAGAGCAGAATCTTCAAGTTCGACTTGGTGCTTTGCAGGTCGAGCCCAGTGATACCATCGAAAATGTCAAGGCTAAGATCCAAGACAAGGAGGGTGAGTTGGCCGCTTGACTTTGTTAATGATGTTGGGGCTTGTAGTTTATGCTGGGAGATTTACCTCCAGTACTGGTGTCATGGATGTAATGGGAGCTTATTGTGGCTTCCCCGAGTCTGTAAAGTTCTACAATTAGTGACTCCTGCCTTTAAAGTAGGCTGTTATATCTTTTTTTTTTTTGGTGTTGACTCAAAACCTTTTTGAGATGACCACCTAAAATACTACGAGGTATTGCCATAAATATTGTAGCTCTTGTTTTGACTTTCCTTTGACAAACAAGCTATCAAATTGTCATTTTCCTTTTTTTTATATATATATATGTGCTACGACACATAGTGTGTCGTATAGCAGTTTGTTTGTCCTCGATTGGCTCTGCAGTGCCAAAGCAGCTTCTGTGACTAAGGCCATCCTTGATTTCACCTCGATTGCATGCTCACTATAAGCTTCAAGAGCAGGTTCCCGCAATCCTGCTAAGCTTTGAGCGCTCGTGCAGTGCAAGCATTGTTCTTGGCAGCACACTAGTAGCTTCGCTCGCGCATGAAGTTAAAGGGCTAGTGTAACGATTTTAGTGTTGAAAGAATTAGCAGTTTGTATTTTTTCATCAGCTTCAAAAAACTGCTATTCCTGTGCATAATCTCAAAGAAAGCGATATATTTGCCGATCTGCTGCCGCTTGTGGTTAACGGAACTGATGTGCGACATACCCTGTGGAATACGCCGAAGTGAACAAAACCTGTCCACCCTTCCGCTGCTCCTCGCTGTCACCCCCGTGGCGAACAATCCTTTGTGTCGATCGCTCACTGCAACCTTCGACAATGCTAATCTTTTTAGAAGTCAATAATCGTGGAAGAAGCGGCTGGGGTTTCTGAAGGGAAAAACCCAAGGGGAAACCACGTGATCCCCCAGAGTACTCACTCGAAAGGCGACATGGAGTGTTGAAAAGCACTTTGACCTTCGATTTGTTTCATTTTTTTACATTAAAACTAGCGCTCTCAAGAAAATACGGTTTTCTGTACTTCGTTCTTTGGGTGCTACAGATTAATGTCCGCAGTTCATAGTCTGAAAACCATTGCACCGCCCCTTCAAACAAACTGTACGCGACTTTGCCGCTTTTCCCATGCCCGTGTTGCGCGTCTTTGCAGGCATCCCCCCTGACCAGCAGCGTCTGATCTTTGCGGGCAAGCAGCTGGAGGATGGGCGCACCCTGTCGGACTACAACATCCAGAAGGAGTCGACCCTACACCTGGTGCTGCGCTTGCGTGGCGGCGCAAAGAAGCGCAAGAAGAAGAACTACACCACTCCCAAGAAGAACAAGCACAAGAAGAAGAAGGTCAAGCTGGCCGTGCTCAAGTTCTACAAGGTGAGGGGGTGGCCGTGCAACAAGGTTTGGGTGGGCCGGGTTCCGCTGCAAAGTCCGGAGGGCGATCTGTGAACTCCAAGAAGTGCCACAACAGCAGTTCTGAGCTGGGCCACTCGTGTCCCATCATTCATTTGCAGGCACTACTTGGTTCACCACTACGCTGACAAGTGCAACGGAAGCTCCACGCTTTTGGCCCAGTCGTGTGTCCAAGTTTAGCCGCGTAATTGCATCAAGTTTTGAAAGTTGACAAATAGTGCTCGCTTTTCTGAAGAAAATTTGTCTCGATAGCAACATCCATCTTATGTAGTGGTGTTTCTTGCTCCAGATTCAGCAGCAGATTTGATGTAACAAGATGTGCAATTGTTGCCACATTGTGAGTTGGCAGATGAAGGTGGGCTTCTCTGGGTCTTCTAGTTTGGGACTTGTCATGAAAAGATGGTAGTCAATTTCTTCTTCATGAAATGTGCTAGCATTTTCTATCAAACTAGGTCTGCTTGGTTCACTCTAGCTCAGCTATACACCTTTTTCAGAAGGACACAGCCATCTTGAAAGTCATCACTTGTATGCGTTGGAACATAATTTTGATCTCTACATCGCTGGAAGGTGTTCACAATAAATGTGCAATTGTCACATTTTTGTCTTTTCTCATCTATATTCTCTCGCATACTCCAAGTTGAAATGTTTTATTTTTTCATCCCGCATACCAGATATGGAACCCACATGTCTGGGAACGAAACGAAAAATGTCTATACAGCAGTACCTTTGTTTGGAGTCGTCCGCTTACTCATAAATGCGGTTTCCTGCTCCAAATGAAACGAGCACACTTTCAGGGCCTTTATGGCATTTTAAAACGTGGATGTTTACACCTTTGTTCAGGTGGACGAAAATGGCAAGATCACTCGCCTAAGGCGGGAGTGCCCCAGCGACGACTGCGGAGCCGGTGTGTTCATGGCCGCCCACTTCGACCGGCAGTACTGCGGAAAGTGCTGCCTCACCTACGTGTACAACAAGCCCGACGAGAAGTGATGGCGCGTCCGCTGGTCAAAATAAACCGGGGAGAAAACAATGTCCCGTTGTCTCTGCGTCGTGCCTTGGGCCGATGACAGGCCTTTTTTAAATAACTGCATTGTTGCAGTTATTTAACTGTTGCCCATTGTTTTATACAGTGGCATCTAGTGACAAGACTGCTTGGGTAAGGTGCATCTTTCTATTTTGTTCCCATGGCAGTTTTGAGGGGGCACTGAGGTTGATTTTAAGATAGTATTAATCTTGACCCAACTGCCCTAAATATGCCAGTAACAATTTATGATTGTGTGGCTTTTTTCCCTTTTCAGAATGAAACAAAACATTTGAACACGACCCTTTTTTATGCAATTGATCTAAGATTAATCTGCTATGGGTTGCATTTTTGAGAGGGAAGAGTTGTGCATGATGGTAATCTTTGGTTTTCTAGGATGCTTGGGGCATGTAGGTTGAGTTAGCATTGTCAGACAGTATCTCGAAATCCAGTTTGGTACCCCTTTGAGTGTCTTGTAGCTACACAGGTAGAAGACAGACAAACCTATGGGTGCATGCGCGCTTTTCTCTTAACTGAGCTATGTTGGTTTGCATCTTGATGTTGCAGTGTGCTGTACAGATATGGGAGGCTGTTCAAATGCTGAGAGGGGTGCCTTCCTGTTTTTGGTGAGTTTTCTTTTTTTTGCTTTATGTTGGATGTGCTTGCATTGTGATGAATCATGTACCACTCTTATGCATTCCACTGGGGATAAACCCTACACACCGAATCACTATATGTACTTCTGATTTGCACGTTGCAGACAGACAAAGCTATGGTGCACAGGCACTTTTCTTTGAACTGAGCTATTCTTGTTTGCATCTTGATGTTGCAGTGTGCTGTACAGATGTGGGAGGCTGTTCAAGTGCTGAGAAAGCCCTGCCTGTTTTTGGTGAGTTTTTTTTTTTTTTTTTTTTTTTTTTTTGCTTTAAGTTGCACGTGCTTAGTGGCATTGTGATGAATCATGTACCACTCTTACGCATTCCACTGGGGATAAACCCTACACACCGAATCACTATATGTACTTCTGATTTGCATGTTGCTGGTGGTGCTGAAGAGCGGATATCTGGAGCTGGGTCCTGAAGGGTTTTGTTTCTTTGTGCAGGTGGGAGTGCCTCTTGAGGTCTGAAGACATGGTCCAGCTCTTTGGGTCTGCATTGATGGAGGTCCTAACTGTGGTTCAGTTTTGTAGGCTCTATGCATTGAGCCTGCAATGCGTAGACCTCCTTGGCATGCTTCACTGCACCTTAATAAACATTTCTCGGCATTGGTTGGGTGTCGTGTCGAATGGTCACTTGGCAGTACAGAATCAAGGCATCTGCTATGTCTTGTTTTGGGGCTTGCCTGTTTGTGTGATTGGCTGTGTACTCTGCTTCATACTTTGGGTACAGCGCTGTCAAGGCTGCTGGTGAAACATGGGGTTTGATCTCGGATCATCTGCATGTGTTCTTGCACAAACAAAACCATGAAGAAAGACAAGCGCTCGTGCCAGTAGATATACCTGCACCTGTGCAGGTTCGGAAATTGCCCGATAGTCGTGGACGCCGGTGATTTCAGCCCCAAACAAAAAAGCTACTTTAGAATACCGCGCATCTGCCCATTCCACATTAAACGCCAATTACCAGATTTGTAAGATCTGAGAAAATGTGCACAGTAAATTGATGTGTAAAACTAATGCCTATTTTTTTGTGATTATCTCCAAAGTTTGGGTGGGCGCTTGCCCGGTATTTTACGGTATGTTGATCCACACGGGCACGGTGTGGCAGCGCATCTTCTACACATTGCCATCGGGTACTACTACAGGGACATGGGACAGAGATGGAAATCAAGGCACGGCATCGAATACTACAAATGCTTACATCTCTGCAGTGTCTACATTGGAGAAGACATGTTGTGGTGAAACAAAGATTTTGTTTTCTACGTGCCCACCAAGACTGTTCCAAGAGTCTGGATGAGGCTCTACGCGACCAACTGGTTGAAAAGGTACAAGAATGTCTTCTGCTCGAGGGCGCTGCGCTCACTTTAGACAGGGCCATCCTACTGGCTCGTCAGGTGGAGCAAAGCAGAAGGGAAAACCAGCAAGTGAATAACATCTCGGCAAGTTCTGCGCCAGTTCAGGTGGTACACGATAAAGAGCCAAAGTTGGCCGGAAGAGCCAGTCGGGCTGGCCCAAGCGTTTCCAACCAAGCTCCACCGAAGAATGCAACGTGCTACAGATGGGGGGGGAGGGGGGGGGGGGCAGCTCAATGCTGCATTGGTCCAATTAATCAAAATGCATCGCAAGAAAGAGTGAGCGTCACGAATGTCGTAAACACGGACACTTCGGATCAGTCTGTTGAGGAGAAAGAAGTGCGCCAAGCAGCACGTGCAAGGTGGCGATTAACCACGCAGGTGTTGAGCAAGATGTTCATCTACTACAAGTAAAAACACCAATCGAGTCTCCTGCGGTGTATGTCACCGTGAATGTTGAAGGAAAGGATGTTACATGCTTGGTGGACATCGGTTTTCATCATGTCATGAGATGTATACAAGACAATCTTACCGACGAGCAAGCCTCTGCGAGCTGCGGAAGTGAAAGCTAGTACCTGACTATTCCAGGAAACCAATTCCATTGTAAGGTTGCATTACTGCTACATTATCCTATAGACGTGAAGTGAAGTGTCTGTGCATGCTCAGTGCCGTCGACAGCGCCACCGCAGCTGCGTGACGTCAGGGACGCGTGTTGGTTTATAGGGAATGGAGCACACCAACCTTTCTGTACGTCGTATTGAAAGGAACCACTCTTCTAGGACTTGATGCACTGTCGGCATTATTGCTTCGAATTGAAGGATCTACAATGTAATGTCGCCCGGATTTTCAAACAGCTTGAAGAGGAAGAAGAGGTATGTCAGGTGACCAACTGTTCGTCTATACACATGAACTACAACAGGAGACATCCAAAGATTTCTACATACAGAAGTTTTCCGAGTGCAATTCAAAGTCGCTGGCCATCAAAGAGCACTCAGGACGACCAACTGCGGCCATACTTCAAGATCTGTTCAGAGCTGTCCAAGATGGAAGGTCTCCAAGGAGATAGGATCAATCTGCCGTCTACTCTGACAGCAACAGTCATTGTCTTGGCTCATGGTGCTCATCCAGGAATGGTGCGTGGAAACCAGCATCTCTGCCACTACTTCAGCCCGTTCCCCTACCTTCAAGACCATGGGAGTAATCGGAAATAGATGTGGTCGGACCATTCAAACATGCCCACAACACTGCTGATTCATGATTACCGTTGTGAACTTACTACAGTTGCTGTCCAGAGGTGGCATTCACAAACAATGCGACAACAACTACAGCGATCAGATTCCTGCATTCAATTTGCAGCAGAGAAGGCTACCCATCAGAAGTGATGACGGACTACGGCAGTCAGTTTATTTCATTACCGTTCAAGGACTTCCTCTGAGAAGGAGGAATCCGCCAGCTTCATTTGTGTGTATACCACCCTTTGCAAGGGGCGGCCACTGAATACCTTAGAGTTTACAGAGCAACTCCTCACCCAATTCAACACCAGCCTACTTGCAGCATGGCCGAAATCTTAGGACAAAGCTGTATCTCGCGGGCTTGGTTCATCTTCCAGTGGCCGGAGCATCTTCAGAAACCAAGCAGGAACTCGAAGAGAAGGTGAAGAAATATGCCGATGCTAGGCGAAGTGCAAAGGCTCGGGAATTTCAACCAGGTGATGCGGTGCAATATAAAGAAAGGTCACATACTTGCTCGACGACGGGAAAATATTGAACGAAGAGTTAATTGCTGCATTTTGGGGGCCTACTACACCACGTGGCACTGGCTTCAGCATACCGGATGATGTTCTACCCAAAATACTGTGGCAGCCCAGTGAGGAGCAAGAGACTCTTTCAGAGTTAGAACAGGCCACTGAAACTGAAGACATTCCTGAACAGGATGTTTCGACGATGCCACCACCAGAAACACCATTGGTGAAACCTCGGAGGTGTGGATGTAAGAAAGTGCCTCCTGCCTGGTTTAGAGACTACGAAGTTTAGAAGAGTACTTAGAGTATTAATTGCTGTGTGAATAGGAACTATATATTTTCACAAGGGGGGAAAATGTTTTGTTGCCACTATTCGAATGATAGATTCATAATCATCATCGTGAGGCATTTACGGGTGAGCCAAGTGGGTTCACATTTTTGTAATGAGCCGCCACTTCGCGCAGCGCGGGGTGTCGCTAAAACGTTGATTTGTTCAAATGTCGCTGTTCGCTAAAACGTCATTCACTCGTGTGACACGGACCCCTGCTAAAAACAAAAATTGGGTCGTGTGTATGTTTATACAGCCTAGAACTTGGTCCACCTCAACGGGCGACGAGTCCCCCAGCTGTAGACGAGCAATTTAGCCAGTGCAGTACAACCGCTAGCCTAGGGTCTTTAATGTGCATCACGCAGTAGTGATACACAACCGCAGGCCGATGCGATGCTCATCCAGATCGAAACTGGCAGGGGTGGGGATTGAACCCAGGACCCCTGCTCTTGCCGATACAACAAGCGCCCCACTGACTTCCATGACGAGGCATTTGATATGACGCGTCGCAACCATTTTAACTGCTGTTTATTTAGATGCCCGTTTTTTGCAGTCACAGCTAACGCCAGTTGCGCTCCATAAAACAATTGATGCTCTCGCATAAAAAAAACGCAAAATTTTGCGTGAAACCGTTGTTTTCTCGAGCGCACCGGCTTAAAAGCACAGTGGAAGGAACACATTTAGGTGACGACTCTCTGTCCGACGCGGCGACCACATTATGTTCAGTGCACCGAGCACTTCACTCGCACGGAATTAGATGGCGCCTGAGTATGGGGTACTTCCCAAACCGACCACTTCAATTGTTTCTCCCAGCGGTGGTTCCGCATCCCCTTGCTCACCACTTCTTGTTGTACCCAGTGGAAGAAACACAATTAGGTGATAACTTTCTGTCCGACGCTGCGGCCACATTATGTTTGACGCACCGAGCGCGCTTCACTCGCATGGGGATAGAAGGTTTCCAAGTATATATGGGATCCCTCCCAAACCGACCACTCCGGTTGCTTCTCCCAGCGGTGGTCCTACATTCCCTCACTCACCGCCTCTTGTTGTACCGCACCACCACCACCAAGTGGCCAGAGTCCCTAAATCTGTGTTCTCCTCCTCCTTCTTTGAGTTAAGGCTCACCTTCGTGCACGATGGTGGCACCTGTGATCGACGCAGCACCAGAGCAAAACACGAGGCCAGCGACTGGCCGCACACCACCACCACGCCACGGAAAGGGCAAGCACGCTACGTCTCCAACACTCTGGCCCCGTGGCCGCCGAGGAGGGACCTCATACCTCAGCGCCCTATGCGGCGGTGCGGAACTAACCATTCCCGGTTCGAGGCTAGCTCCGAACACGATCTGGTCGCTCGCTCCCCACTGCGGTCATCACCTAAATGTGTTTCTTCCACCGTGGCACAGTGGCATGAGAGCACAAGCCGTTTTGTCGCCTCTCCAGGCTGCTTAGCTCCTTTCCTCTTCCTCCCATTGGCGTGAAGGTATTGATATTACTTGTGGTATCATAGTACTCATACCGTGGCTGATATTTTCTGACGTTCCTTTTATCTCTGTGCTTTCTTCAGGGAATTACGCATTCTTCATTAAACCTCTGTCGGGCACCACAAATGCATCTCTGTCCACACGCAGAACAAAAAAGAATGGTGGAAAAGGAGTGAAGTAAATAGAGAAAAGAACAAAAAGTTACGACGCAAACAAGTTGGTGAACGTTTAACATTTTAGACAAAACCCCGAGATGGGGGAAGGAAGGGCGACACAACATGAAGCTGTGTTTGAGACTTCGTATTGTGCCGTCCTTCCTTCCCCTCCGTCTCGGGGTTTTGCGTAAATTGCAGAGAGAAAAAAGTAATTACCACCGTGATAATTAACTCCTTGTGCCTACCCCCTCCGACCCCCCTGCAAATTGAAACTCCCCGCCCCCCATTTTTAGTTCCCAAGAGGATTCGAATTCGGAACTTCGCGGCTTGTTCTACCAGAAACTTTGCGAAGAATCATTTCGCTCATATTTCCAGCCTTTTCCCAGCTTTTTTCGTAGCGTGAGCTACACTGGCCGAGGTTGAGCAGTTTCGCGTGGCTCCTGAAGAGCCGTGATGCGCATGCGCGTGGAGCAGTGACGTCACATGGTACACAACTGGCGCGCCGGAGCCGCCGCCACGCGCGCCTTGCCGGTCTGCACATTCCAGAGGAGTGACGTCATAGCCGCGGCAGACGCACTAACGCCAGCCGAGTGCAGCTGTAGCCTCCACCATGGTAAGGAAAAACTAGCGCCACGAGGCGCTAGTGGCAGGAAGGCGAACATACGTCTGGTCGGAGATTAAAATTGGACTCGAAAGACTGCCAGATGGCGCCACCACTGCCGTTGGCGTGCGCCGTGCGCCCTCCTCCTCCTGCCCCCCCCCCCCCCCCCCCCCCTCCCCCGGTTTCTTTCTTTTTTTTTTTTTCTGGTTTGTTTGCTAGACTGGTGCCCTGGTGCCGCGCCGGCCGCTGTGGGCGGCCAGCACGGCATCGGTCTAGCAGACGAGCCGCTCGCGATACACTTCACAACAACTGCGCTTCACGTGATAATACCAGTGCAATCAAACAGAAACAGCACGTTCATTGAAATGCATTTTTTTATTGAACCCCATTCAAATGAGTTGCGGTATTTCAAACCCGTATCTACAAACTCCGTTGGCAGTCCACCGCCCTCAAAGGGGAATCAAGAACTGTAGTAGGCACTAAACACAGTAAGGTTGTCAAATATGTAAAACGAAATTAATTACTTCAACGTACAAACTAAGAGAAAAACACTTATCATCGAATTATATATCTAAATGGCTCTAAAACAACTCCCACAAACTAAACTTCTGAATACCCAAACAAACAAATCAACCCCGAAATAAAGGAAAAGGCTTGCAGGTGAGCTGCATAAGAATAAACGATAAATAAATCATAAACAAACTCGCTAATAGGCAATGCAATTAAGAAAGAAAGAGAACAACTACTGTTTTGGAGTGACTACATCTGACTGTAGGTGCTTTATCGGTACTCTATCCTAACATATAAACACGAAGCTGTCAAATTAACTGAAGATTGCTCTGACAGCAACTTGTTGTAAATTCCTCGTCGCCAAAAATGTTGTATTAATGAAAAACTCGGACACCCGTAAAAAAAAAGAAGAGCAGGGCCTGCGTGGGCCTGCGGAAAACGAGGGGTCTTACATGCCGAAGAGGTGAGCGGCGGGCGCCGGCGGGGCCGGGCGCGGGAGCCCCGGACGGAGAGAGAGAGACGTCCGACGCGGTCGGTGGCTGGGTCGCTGGGTCGCAACTCATTTATTTAACGGTCAACAACGTGGGGGTTGAGCGCCACGGGGACGCAACCCTGATAACACGGACAATGGTGTAACGGTGGCGCCATCTGGTTAGTGTGGCGAGAACTACTTAAATGAAAAAATTGAAATACTACACAACTCACCCAGAGGAGCAAGTCCTTGCAGCAACGGATTCGTAACAAGAACGGTGGGGCACGCGTTTTTCCACAAACGAATCTTCCTACAACCAAATCTTGCAAACACGGTAGCGCCGAAGCGCTCGCTGCACAAACGCTGGCGCAGCTTGCTCGTCGGCAAGCCGGGCAGGCTTCCAAAGTCCCGGCGATTTGCATACGCAATCCATTTCGATGCTCTGATGGAAAAATCGAGTTTCGAACGCTGACAAAAAAAAAAAAAAAAAAAAATTGATATAGAGGTTCACCTGTCATCTGTTGGAAAGCAGAAGAATGAGCACTCCGAGGTTACTTCGCCGCGCTGTAGACTCCGTAAAACGCCGTCATGAGGCACGCAAAACACTCGGCAGAATCTCCGTCAAATTAGAGACGTACATCTCTAATTATTATAAGCGCGCAGCAGCGTCGCACCGTACTTGCCGTAAAATCCGCACTTTCGATTTTAGCACGCGCGGAACGGTTTGAAAGCTTGGAGTGACGAGCGAGCGCAAACAAAACAAAAAAGACAAAAACGGTCGTTTCCCTTCGCTCTTACTGATTGGTCGGAAGAGCCCAGAGTGCTTCGCTTTCGGTAGCGAAGGTCATATACACGTCGCCTGCGCTGAAAATCATAGCGGCGAATATGAGCATAACAGTTTGGTCGGAGTCGGCTGGGTAGACCTACCCTCTGGACCTACCACTGATCTCTATGACAATTGAGTCCTACGAATATGCTCTTTGGATGGACGTACGAGAGAGAAGCCAGCGACGCGGCGCCCCTATCGGCCCACCCGGGAACTCCGGAGCTGCATTCGGCTGCTAACGCCGCCGCATGCCCAGTTGTGCGCCACCGTTGCGCAGTAGCCAAGTTGGACGCTGCACCGGAGCCGCTTGATAGCGCCTCTCCTTTTGTGCGCATGTAAGCTCCTTCTGCGAGTGTAATTTAAATTTCGTTATGACACGGCAGGTGGCACAAGCCATTGCCTAATTCAGAGTTTTTGTGGTTTTTCGTCGTATTTAGCTATCTACCTAGAAAAGAAAGGTGCATAGTCCTGTCGTCCATCCATCCACTCGTCTAATTTAAACATGGCGCCGACCATGTGTTACTGAACGAGACAACCCAGAAAGGTTCCTAATTTTCAAGCAACGAAACTCGGGATGGCTCACAAGGCGAGCGGTTACATCAAGACCACGCTGAACAACGGAGTGGGCCGCTATGTCTGCCAGTTGCAGCGGTTGACGTTCAAATTCTGCAAGACCCACGGTTCGAGTCGGGGCCTTCGCGAGTACATCGAGAAGGAGCTCGTCGACTTCGCTCGCCAGAACCCGGGCATCGTGGTATACCTGAAACCCAGGAGACACCGCGACCCGGTCGTGGTCGCCGAGTACCTCAACGGGGAGCGAGACACCATGCGAGTCGCCGACCAGAGCTCCGCGGAGCTGGTCAAGTGGATCGAGTACCTGCGGACGCGGTCCGGCATGCCGATCGTGCGGCTTCGCAAATTCGCCCACACCGACCATCCCAGCATCCAGGGCAAGTACACGCTGAAGTACAGGGTGTCTAGAAACGAAAATTCACAATGGCCTTTTTTTTATTTTTATTGAAAGAGTTGACTGCGCCCGAGTTATGCTCCCATAGCCAAAGCCATGGGAGCATCAGTGACTGATGCTCCCATAGCTTTACAAACTCGTAGCTTGCTCCAATGGATCTTGACGCTAGTTGTATGCTTTTTCTTAGCTCTAGCCATGCTGATGCATCACCAGACTTGGATCTATTGGGTAGGAGATTGAGGAGTGGCACTCCCGAGTGGCCACCTCGGGAACTGAACTAACGCTGTGTGGTAAACAAACCCTCCGACTGCAGTCATTAGTGCATTCGCTGCCATGGAAGACGACGGCGTGAGGCTCGTGAAAGATATGTATAATCTAGTCCTCTCTTGCATTCAATGTCATCGAAGTCAGCTTGGAAGGCAGAAGTGTCGGCCACGCGCACTGGATCATCCGTGGCTGACGCGGCAGCCGCGTTTTTTTTTAAATTATTCACAAAACACATACTTAACCTTTCAGTAACCCCATCTCTTGCGACAGTCGTGGACGACATCGGCGAAAGCAAGCGGTGTCTCGCTGAAGGAGAGGACGTGCTCAAACGCGATCATGTCATTGAGTCGTCAGCACCACAGCCGACGGCGGGCAGTGTCCGCATCGTCGCGTACGTGCTGCTGTCCTCCACGCTGCATATACCCAGTTCAAATTCATGCTTGGATCGAGCGGTGCGGAATGCAGCAAGTGCGCATCGTATCACTATATGCAGCAAACTCGGAAACAATGCGGCCTACGCTGGGCGAGTGCTGGCATCGGAGTTGTTTGCCACACAGCGATTGTTTGTGGTGATGATGATGATAATGAAACTGCACCCCCTATAGACCAACACGCGGCTTTGACGTCACACCTCTGCGGTGGTGCTGTTGTCGCCACTGCGCATGCGCAGAAGCTTCACCTCATGCGAATCTGGTTCCTGCACTTGCGCAGTGCCCACACCTGGTGTGGGCAAACGCTGGCTTGTTTGTAAACAGTGTGTTGGTCTATAGTTCGATCTCGTCGCCAAAACTCGGGGACAACTTTTCTTGTCACTTCCGAGGAGACGAGGAAAGCGTGCGTGCATGTTTGATCAGCGTGCACACTTCTTTAATCAGCAGAGGTACCTTTGACTCCTTTGTCCATATCATTCAAACCTAGATTAAGAAATATTTCGTGGCATAGACTCCGTCAGATGCAACGGAGGTGAGATAGCACTTGATAGGGTTTTAACAAGCAACACTTTGTATCAAAATTTAAGGGAAAGACCGTGATATCACGTGACACCGTAATGTCACATGACATCACAAGGTCAGAGCAGCATGAGCAAGAAAGGTCCGTGGAGTGTTCCCACGTACAGCTATCGATAGCCTCCTCTGTACTGACAAAGCTTGGCAGAAAGTCGCGTGACGCGGCCACCAAAAGTGAAAAGGTAGGGCGGCAAACAACGGATAAGGGGAGAGTCATGCAACGGGTGCCCCGCTGCGGCGAGACGCCGAAGTACACTATACTTTTTTCTCGTGTTGTCGAGGGTAAATGGAACTCCACCCCTTCCTCGTTCCTGTTTCGGTTTTGTCTGTTTCGTTTGTGCTCAAAATTACTACGTCAATGAGTTGAGCGAGTTGGTTATTATGCATTATGGGTGGAACCAGCTGATCAATGAGCCTCAATAACCCTGCAACCTCAAGAAAAGCTCTTTCTGCAAGGCACCCTGTAAATAGTCAGTATAAATAGAAAAAAAGGGGCAACACAATTCGGGATTCAAAGAAAAAAATGGGTACGCATAAAAACTAATAGAAGAGGAGGATGATTTATTAAAATAGTTGGTAGTCCAGCGGTAGGTTGTCTTTTCTGTTTCTCCTTCCCTCATCGTTCAGTTGGTTCCTCCCGAAACGCTCGAAATTGTGGGGCAAGCTACCGGGGCTGATTTATTACAGATATTGATACACGGGAACAGCGTCGAAAGGCAAGTATCCCCTGCTTGGAGTTTTTGCCGGTCCATGCGCCATAGGGCACACAACTGCCCAGACAACGCAGGTGGTCTTGAGGGCGTCTTCAGCTGGTCTGTGGCTGTGGGAGTGCGGTAGTGAGTGGCGAGGACTGTGGCGTAGCCTCGACATCAGCAGCCAGTCGCATCAGTTTTTCCCGAGCCATAGTGAACAGTGTGTCTCAAGTCCTCGCCGCTCAAAAGCTGTGCGCTCACTACCGCACTCCTCGAGAAATAATCTGTGCTGCCAGATCCTTTGCTCTAAATCTGCGACCGGGGGCTCTATGGCGACATCATCGAACTGCCAGGCTTTGTGAGTATAGAGGAAGCTATGAGCTATTGCTTTAAAAAAAAAAAAAAATAATGGTGTTACATTTATATCGTTAATTAAGTTCTATTTTGCTTCGACGCTTTAGGGTTCTGGACGCCCTTTACAAACCGACCCACGGAGCTGAACCTCGAAGAGTTCCCCAGCGAAAGGCTCAGCAAGTTTGTCTCCGTTTTTCCCACGGCCACTGAACAGCTCCAGCAGCTTGCGCGGGACAGCGGTCTTACGCCGGAAGACAGCCCCGCTCAAAAAGACCCGAAGTGAACGTCCCTACGAGAGTCGAAGCTTACACGGCGACATTTGTAATGTGTAGATAATAAACTAGACTGAAATCACCCAAGGCACTTCGTGGAAGTTACGCTAAAAAGAAGGACTCAATGCTATGTACAAGTTTTATTTCGTCTGCAAATAACAAAGCCGTGCTCACATTTTTTACACACTCGAGGCAAAATGACAAGGGGCCAAGCTCCGCACGTTTCAGTAAAATGGCGGCATGCCTCGAAACCACCAAAACTAACAACTCTTGTCGACGCAAAACCAGTACACCGACTCCTCTGGGAGCGTGGAAAAGAAGTTTCTGGCAGAAATTGTGTATTTGGCTGTAGAATTTTACCGTCTGCAAAGGAAGCAGAATCGAAAATTCATTTACAAGTGTGGAGTTGCAGTTCCTACTTGCTGTTCCTAGCACCTGTACACAACGGTAAGCGCTTCAAAATATTTACGAAAGGCGAACGGTACATCTAGAACTTAAAAAGTGTTGACAGTATGACGAGAACTAAGCACGCTAAAAACGGTATTGTTCTAGTTGGTCAACAAGTATGAGACTTTGATGCAAGAGTGAAGGCATTGCAAGTTTGGCTCAGTTCGCATGCAGCTTTACTGGAAAGAAACTTTGAGTTCATGCCTTCTAAGCGGAAAGTTGATGCACATGATGCCATTATCAGGTGCACATTCAAGCACCGAATAATGCGGAACAATTTTATTGGTCTTTAAATTATATCTATGGGCCTGCCTCATTACGAGGCTCAGGAGATAGCAAGTAGACACTGATTCGTTTAGTCAACATACAGCGTTAATGATAAATAGCTGATCACAAAACAAGATAAAAAAATAATGAATGATGACACCTCCAACTACCAACATATGAAACTGATCAGGTGCAAACCAACATGCACACATTACAAGACTGCTACCACAACTCGATCTCCATTTCTGCCAGCACACAAAGACCATGTGTCGCACGACACCAACGGTGCTTTCTGATCCTAAAGTAATGTTTGCAAAACTCTATCAAGATTCACGTCACTATATGGCTGTAGTGTTCAAAACTACGGTGCTAAGGTCCATCTGTCTACAGCACTACAGGACAACTTGCTCAAGTAGTAACAAATCTCGCACGGGCATTCATCAAACAGTATTTACATGCACGGTAATGTGGTTTGAGCAATCTAATGTGTCATGCCACAGCAATCCCAGTTGTAGCTGATGCCTCACCGTTTCACAAGTCGTAAAACAATCAGTATCTCTTGGTCACCTAGCAGACTTCCGTTTCAACTCCTTCACACTTTCCTCCAATGCTCATGCAACAAAGTAAGAAGTGTTCTTGATGCTACATGAAAACGATTACATTAATGTCCCGACAGCAAGTTGATGTACTATGACTGTTTGAAAACTGGAACAAACACCACTTAAAACTGGCACCTGCATGAGGGCACTACTTCGTCAAACACTTGAATTCTGCCAAAAAAAGAACATGATGAAACAGTATGTGATTTGGCACAAGCCAGAACTTCAGTGTAAATGTGTAGTTGAAAACCATGTGCTACGTCTTCAACATGACGTCTTGTCGGGTGTTAGGTACTGCTTCATATTTTTGATGAAACGCGGGGCACTGTTTCATCTTTTGTTGCGAACCACTTCACTCAAAGTTGCCAGACTGCCAATAAACCACAGAGACAAGTGAAGAGGCAAATTATGTATGTGAAAGCCTAAGATTGCAAATTACTTTTGTGCGCAAGGTGAGATGAAACTCAACACGGCACTGCCAATCACTTTGAAAGCAGGCAAGTGGGCGACAGATACCCAACTAAAGACAAATCTAGAGCTTTTCAATTTAGCAACCAACATCCACTCTGGTGTTCCAACTTCTTGGTTCATTCATTACAATTCTCAACTCTGTTGAGTTTCTCAGTTCTAGTACTGTGGGATACAAGTTCCATAATTAGCAAGATGCACTTTACCAGGAAAAGCAGAGAAATTTTAGGACACAAACGCAAAACGACCCTGAAGTGAAGAATGGTATGCTAACTGCACATTTGGGCGAGTTGGTAAGAGTTCATTGCAAAAAGCTCAACTGGGACGAGGACAAAGAAGAAAGATACGCAACCGCGTCACTTTCACGTTTCTGTTTTAATGAGGTATTGGTTACTAGTCGGTGCTTGTCCTGCGTATCTCTCTTCTTTGTCCTCGTCCCATTCGTGCTATTTTTCACTACTTTCAATGCATCCGGCACTCTAACACAAGTGGGGCGCAACAAAAAGTCATCCAAGCTGAGCTGCATCATACGCCACAGAAACAGGGGGTGCTTCACCACACAAAAGGCCACTTTCTTCCTTCCCAGTGCAAGCACACACCCAGCGTGCACCAGAGGCATGTCGGGAGTGTTACCAATGTGGCCACATACACAACAGGCGAAAACGGCTCACACATCTTGGCACATGCGTGTTTTCTATGTACAGGGCATGCAATTTCGTGGCCACGTCACGTCCACTGGCTGACAGACACGTTTCCTGCAATCACAACTCTGTTTCGTGCAAACCGACCGGACAAGACACATCAATTGGCGAGCTCATAATTACTAACGCTGCGATTGCAGAGCAATCTTTTGCTGTCACATCAGATTGGTTGGTGATTACGAGTTGCCGACACAGCAAGTAGACAAATGCTGAATTATAAATATGCCTCGGGCACACACAATGCTGAAACCTCCCTTTTTTTCTTTTTGTTTTCTAAAGTCAAAAGATCAGATCACAGTTTTATAAGCAATAAATTATGGTTTATAAATTAGCTTAAATATCCCCCTTCTCCTAATTTTACTGTTATGTCACTACAGTTGATTGCCGTTCACTGGACTGTATACCTGCGCCATTTGGACGTGTCTACAGCAGCGCCAAAAGAATGGAGTGGCGAGTGAGGATAATATGCTGCCACGAAAGTCAGGCTTTCGATTTCTACATCCTCTAAACCGATTTTGTCTTTGTTACATGATCACATACTACATACAGAGCTAGTCGACTATTTCACAATTTTGGCTCAAGAAGTGTCAAGGTATTCGTGTCCGTAAAGCACTGTTTAATACCACTAAAGAAAAATACATTTCAAAAACCCTAGTTTAAGCACAGAAGAGGCGAAAAATATTTGCATGGCGACATCCGGCAACATCTGAATGTTGCCGGATGTTGCCGGAAAAGATTTTATACGTCGATTAAACTCATGCAGTCAAAGTGACGTCCCAGTTCTTGGCTCGAAGGTACACTGTCCTTGCCTGTAGTGCTCTATCTAGCGTTCTCAACAACTTTGCTAAAATGCCAGCACACTGTGGCGCACTTACCAGACAGTTTGTCTTACTTCGTCACAGCTTGTTCAGGGCTGTTTCGTAGGGGGAGATGAGCTAAAAAATACGCTACAGGTACCACAGCTACTAGCTTGCAAGCTGGGCTACATGTGCTGCACACTACCGCAAGACACGTGCATGTTAAAGTGCACCTACGGCAACTCTGAAAAAAATATATATGTGGCTATGTATACGCAAAGTCGTAGAGCAAATCTTCATCGTGATGCAGCACGAAATATCGAGATGCACATTGCAAGAAGCCCCTTTGGCGACACACTTTGCGCTTCACTTCAAGATTGACGATTGCTCTGGGGGTATTGGCTCTTGGACGTCTGAGAAATGTAACGCCGTTTATTACTATGACGTAAAAAAAAAGCTTTCCCCCAAGTTCAATTTAATCTGTTCCTGTAGTAAGCAATGCTCATGGCAACATCTAAATATAAACTTTATAGCATGAAATAGGATTTATTCATTGGCAAGAGCATTATTTCAAATGTATAATCCAAACCAGAGTGGAGTGGGGCTCAATTGGGTCGAACATGCTTTAGACAGCAAAAACCGCTTCTGTAATCACACTAATGTGTTGCTAAAGTTTTGCTTGGCTGGATTTTTTTTTTTTTTTTTTTATGTTGGGAGAATAATTTTTTGGAGGGAACAAATTTTTTCCACACCAGTTGTTCCCTAAACTCTACTCATTGAAGCCAAGAAATAGCAGTGAACTTTTTTTCCGTTAGATCAAAGGTTAAAACAACTTCCCAGTCAAACTTAGATCAAAGGTTAAAATGACTTCTCAGTCAAACTATGTAATCCAGTAGTATATTAAAAAAAAAAAAAGAAATAGCATTGTCTAGTTGCATTAGAGTGATCAATTACAGTATTTTATTCTGACAAATTAAGTAATGACTTTTGCAATCCATTCAGACCATGCTCAATCCATTTGAGCCACGATTTAAGTTTGCACAATTTGGTGCCGGTAACACTATACAAGCCTCACACTGTCACAGAGGAATGCTGTGCACACGTTGGTTCTGGAACAGTTTGGCACAACGCATCACCATCACGCTCACGCATTTGGCATCACAAGGGAGCACAAGAGTGTCGGAAAACTTTCACGTCATAAACTGGCACATGTACAGTCAGTGTTTATGGGACAGCACTGTAACATTGTTGTAGCATTAGTGCTCTTGAAAACATTGCTACTATCACAACGGGCTGTTTTGACAGAGGCATTAGCGAGTCAATGCTAACGCTATAAAAGGTCCGTCAAGTCAACTTGATACCACAGGCGGCATTTCCATTCATAACACTGTTCTCTGCAAATATTCAGAATTTTCATATTCTTTACAGAAACCAACCAACGGCATTTGAGCTGTGCCGCAGATTTGGTGATTGGACAGTTTGCGAAACTGCCCTCCAGACGTCTTCAAGGACGCTCACTGAAAACTGAAAATACTGTATGCACAAGTTGGCACAGCACAATCACATTATTGATATCAAACCTCAAGTTTAGTGAAAGCATTTGATTGCTTTAGTAATCATTTATAGTAGTACTTCTACAGCAGTCTATGCTCACTTTTCATGTTTGCCTTAACATGCTGTTATATATTCCAAGTAAAACAGGCTTAGACAGATATTTTATTTTTATTACAACTCTTCAGAGCTTTAAGCTCAATTTCAGTACCTGGCTCGATCTACCATAACGTTTGCTGATCAATCAAAACGAGAAACCTTCAATGTCTGATCAGACGTTAAAGGAACTTTTTAAAAAGATGGACACAAATTGTTAGCTTCAGACAGAATACGGATGTACGTAGTTGGATGCTAGCTCTGTAAAATACTCGGTGGATGTTTCACTTAAAGAGATGCGAGTTAGTAAGTGCCCTTCCACCGCTTGATGTTCCCCCATTTAAATTTCAATGACTATACTTCAGTCGATTGCCTAAAAGAGTAAACTAAGGCAAGGAGTTTCTAAAAAAAAAAAGTGAGATCTGGCACATATGCACTTGTTTGAGATTAGCAAGAGCTAAGAAACTGCCATAAAAAAACATTTGTCACTGAGCAAACATATTTAAGCTTCAGATCACCATAGATTCCTGAGATTAAGCATAGCCCTCTCCACCCTAAATATTGTTAACAGAGAGCAGATTGGTTCTGTTGGGCAACGTTTGAGCTATGATTCCTTTAACCCAGCATATCTTTGTTAAAAAAAAACGGCTTAGAACTAGGGCAGTAATATGTACTACTTGCTAGGTACATGCCGTTCAAAGTGTTTCAGCCCTCTGTATGCTTCAACGGGTCAGATGACCAAACTTTGCAACTCTGTCGCGTCGTTAACAATTTTCGAGCGTAGAATTCTTGCGTTGCGTCACTCGGAAATAAAAACAGTGACGGCAAACAAGTCACGACGGAAGAAAGTGGCGTTCAATACCCGCTAGCCTTTACTTTCAAAGTTGGCGTCACAATTACAAGTCGAAATCCCGACAGTTTGTGACAGTCGCCCTTAACACAAAGCATCTTGCCAAAAAACACAACAACGATGAATTCCCCGAACAAAGAGCTGGGGGGAGGGCACCCTTTCCTTTTCTTGCTGGTTCCCACACTTGTGACCGCTTACGACAGAGCGCTTGAAAACCTCACGCTGGTGCCATCCACAAGGTGACCCTGGAACTGCATTTCAGTATAGAGCGAAGGTTTTGCAGTATTTGCAAGATAAAATGTACATATCATCTATGAGAAATGGAAATAGTCGTTTATAACATTGTCAAGGGTTTTTTGAGCTGAGACAAAAAGAATGATGCGCAAAAAAAATGGTACATATACGGAGCTGCCAAGTGTTCCACAGCACATCAATAGACAGTGCCCCAATGTCCTCTCGTCTTAAGAGATTTTAAGGAGTTTTAAGGCACTTGGTCGTAAGCAGTCACAAGCCTTGACCGGAACACTACCCAGAAAAAAGAATTTTCTGCAAAAAAAAGTTGTCTTTGAAAGATGCCCTATTTAGATCCACCAACACCTAGAGAGTATTCCCAGAAAGTTTCATTTGTTTACACTGCATAGTTTTTTTGTTTTTTTTATAAAGTGTTTTCATTTTTTTGGTGCTAAACAAGGTTCAATCACTTTGAACGCGTTTTTCTTTGTTCCACTTTTTGGCATCAATTTCACTTTAGGAAAACAATCGTTTTGTCACGGGACAAAGGGAAAGGCTCACTCATTGTTTTTCCTAACTGGAATTTCATAAGCAATGCAACTGTGGCATTGTTTTCTTTTTTTTACTTTGTGGATGTCTTTTATAAAACATGTTAAAGGGGCCCTCCGGAGCTTTCTGCGATCGTCTGTTTATGTTGTTATATTGCGTAGTAGGTGCAAGTTAATATGTATACAAAGTTTTAGATTACCAAACCGTTTATTAGGCAGATGGCAGAAGAAATATATCGGGACTATTTTCTCTTGGAAGACAATCCCCCATTCCCTGCCCACCGCTAAAACTTGACCAATGGAAATGCTGCATCTCGCGGTGAATGCGAACGTTATTATTGCAACAGTTTTTAAGCTTGTTGTAAATTAGAGTTTGAGAAAAACGTAAACTGATTGTGGTGCGGGAAACATAGTCCGCAATTATCGCTCTAAGACCAGCGAACTATGTTTTCTCCCCGCAAGCTTGTTGCTAGGGGGTGATGTGTCGGCTCGTCTGCTTCCCGGGGCGTCTGCAGGCGTGCGTTTGCGGGACATGTGTTCCTTCTTCCCGTGGATCCCGACTCCGAAGTCAGCTTTGCGATCCTTCCACGTCAACGAGTCAAACTTTTCCTTGTCATCTGTGGAATGCGACTGCGTATTGCAGTAGTAATGCGACGGTGCGGTGCGACGAACGACGACGGCCGAGCACAAAGACCGAGCTCTTTGACGACGGTCCGCGCGTGTTCGAGAGATTCCTCCGCGGGTCGGCGGTCGGCCGCGTTGGTGACGCGCAGTGACGCCGGAATCCTTCGCTTGCTATTGGCTGACGCGTAAAGAGATGCCCCTCCCGTTTTCCGGGGTCATCTCAGAAAGGGGGGCATGCCGGGGACTTTGGTAGCAATTTTAATAGAGAAATCCGCCGCGCATGACCGTAATTTTATGATTTTTAGGATCCTTAGGGCCTGTAGATTGAGTTACCGCCATAAATAGACCATCGCAGAACGCTTCGGAGGGCCCCTTTAAGATTTGGTCGATGACATAAAGAGCAAAAAATGTATTTGATTTTTTAGCGCAATGTTAGCTAAAATAAATAACTTCTTGGAAATTTAGTTTTAACAGTTGCACTCTCCAGGCATTCTAAAGCACGTATAGCGAAAAAAAAAAAAATAAAAGTTGTGTATTACATTAGTTTTTTAACGATAGTTCTCCTAATCAATGTACAACTATAATTTCTTTCACAATTCATGTACACAGATGAAACTTCGCACAGCATTCTGCCTCACAAGTGCCAGTATATACTGCAAAGGTCATTAAGTTCAAACGTTGACCCCTTTGGGTAGCGCCCTCCCTTAACCAGCCTTAACAAAGCGTCTCGCCAAAAACACGTCGACAAATGCCCCGAAGGACAAGGAGTCGGGAACAGGGAAGTACCCTCTCCCTTCTACACAACAGGATCGTCGCGGTTATCCTCGTCTGCCCCGCAGACGATGGTCGAAGAGCTCGTGGCGCCCGACACGTGGCGCGGACTCGGGTCGCCGTGGAACGTCACGCTCACCACGGGGAGGCTCACTTTCCGGCGAGCCCCGTGAGTCCGCGCCGCCGCTGCGGCCGCCGCCGAGAGGCTACCTGACCGCTGCCGGAACTTCTTCTTCCCCGACCGCTTGACGGCCGCCGCGCCGTTCAGCACGGCGCTCAGCGTGAGCGGCTCCAGCTCGTGACTCTCGCTCGCCGGAATCTGCGCCGAGACCGCTGGGCAGCTGGCGCTGGACGTCGATAGGGTAGACTCGGAGAGCGCGTAGACCGTCTTGTCGACGGCCGGCGGGGCGGAGGTGTCGCAGCATCGGAGCGAGGGGTAGTCGAGCTGGAAGCGCCCGCGCTGCGGTCCGGCCACGCTGAGCAGGGACTGGAAGAAGAAGGTGGCGTAGGTCCAGGACACGCCCGTGACGAGCATGAGGAACGTGCCCACTTGGAGGTAAGCAAGCACCAGCGAGGGAAACATGAGGGCGCCCGAGAGGAAGGTCGTGAAGGCCGCCATGGCCACGGGGCTGCCGATGCGGGACAGCGACTGGATCACCGAGGACTCGCGGTCTTCCTGCGGGAACGGGGTGCGACCGTCGGGTATAGGCCGGCGTCGTTTGAAGAGGCAAACTCGAGTAAGTAAGAATCGGACAAGAAAATCTGAGATTGTGTCTTGGTAGCTCCCATTGAGAGCCATATACATAATCTTGCTTCATGCGAGAAAAAAAAAAATCCATCTTTTTCTGAAATTGTTGATTCGAGATATTTCAGCACAAATGCGCGCATTTCGGGTGGTAACAGGAGTCCCTTGCTTGAAAGCCTGCCATGGTTGCTTGTGAGTTGATTGCATACAAATGCATATTTTTACTCCAGAACCTCCAGAAAAAGATGCATTGGCAAAAAAAGGTTGAAAAGAAGAGTGTGCTATAGACGATATTTAAGAAGCTTGAACGAACACAAACTGCTGTCACATAAAAGCCATTACGATCAAACGTGCGAGGAAGACTAATAATAAAAACCAGGATAGAAAATTGACGCATAGAAGTGATCCACGGCAACAAAACTGAGCCAGCCCGGGGTGCACTGCAAACTATAGTTAATTTCTCAATTTTGTTTAGCATAAACATAAAGGATTTACAGTCAGTCCCAGGACATAACATGACTTCAATACACCTTTCCAGTGCTTTTCAGACGGGCAGAAAATGCCAACGTACTGGACCGTGGACGCATGCATGGCGTCCGATATTCCACTGAAGAGGACTACCGTGCATGCTCGTAACGCATTCCGCAGTCCAGGAGGCGAAGATGGCCTTTCACAGAAGGTGGTTTCAGTCATGTATTCATTAATATGAACACTTCCGTTACCCCCAAAAATCATCCATAATGCGAGCTGTTTGCAATAAGGAGACAAAAATGCGCACATTTCTGTTCCCAAAAAGCTTGTATATATAGGGGGCATCCATACTAGCGAGACGTGACTGTATTGAAATGGTCTATACATGGTGCCCCTTTGTATAACGCTCTCTCGAGGGTGACCTACTGGTTTCTGCACTATGAAATCCATCCTCCGACTTCCTCTTTAGCAGTACACTCTCTATAACACTCTCCCGCAATGTTCGAGACACGTGCAAGCACAGAGAGGAGTACCTGGGGAGACAGCCTGTAGGCGACGCCGTAGTGGATGGTAAAGTCCACTGCCAGCCCGATGGCCACCGACACTGTGATGCTCTCGAGCACGTTCAGCTTCCAGCCCAGCAGCACCAGCGCCCCGACCGTGGTGAAGATGATGCAGGCGATCGTCACGATGGCGTACAGGCTGACGAGCAGGTTCAGCGTCGTCACCAGCAGCGCCACAAACGACACACTCACCGCCACCCCCATCGCCACCAGCGTCCCGCGGGACAGGCTGCCCTGCAGGTCGTAGAACTCCAGCTCGCTCGTGAACCAGCCGTTGCGCATCCCCGCGGGGGCGCCCTGCATCTCCCTGCTCACCCACCCGTCCACCCGCGTCCGGAACGCGTCCATGTCTGCGTGCGCGTTGGAGTATGTGTACACCGAGTCGTACTCCAGGACCACGGCACCGACGCGTCCGTCGCGGAGAAACCGCGGGCCCGCCACTCCGGGGATAAAGTAGTAGCCCGGCGTGTGGTGGAGGCTGGCGATGGCGCGCCGCAGGCACAGGCCGAAGACGTCCTCGGCGTAGGGGAAGCGGCTGGACTCGCAGCAGGGCGAGCGGTCGGCCTGCTGGAAGCTGTCGACGCAGCGGCGCTCCATCCAAGACTTGAAGGTCTCGATGAAGCAGCCCGAGTAGAGGGCCGCACCCAGGGTGGGCCGGTGGAAGGACTGAGAGCGCAGCCGCTTGCAGAAGGAGAGCAGCCAGTCCTGGGAGGACGGGCGGGCCACGTTGAACGTGGGGTCCAGCTCCAGCGAGCCCCGGTCGAACGGGTCCAGGTAGTTGCCCGTGTCCACCGGAAGGACGCCCCAGACCACACGGATGGGCAGCTTGTGGAACGGGTCCTGGAGGAGCAAAAGGGCAGGCGGTCTTTGTTTCCAGTTAATGCTAGGGTCTCACACTTTTGTATACTCCGTCTCGTACTTCGCGTGCAACGGCCGTCGAAGTTGCTGGTGCGAGCAAGGGGCTCGATCTGGCAGTTTGTTCTCTTACAAAAATGAGATGCTGGGCGAAGCCATGCGTTACAGGAGCTTTGACAGCGTCACTCACAATCACTGACAAGGTGGGAAAGGCAGGGAGGAGCTTCAGTTGCTTGCCTCCAGTGTGAATTTCCTAGATTCGAAAATGCTTCGGCATCTCGTGCACCTTGAGCGCATGCACATATCTAAAGCACAGTGGAAGGCGTGGAGCATGTGCCGAAGGCCAGGGTATTTGAAAGGCACGCCCTGCCATTCTCAGCCTGTCGGTAACAATAGGTGTGAAGTGTGTCCATTGAGTGCACTTACTGAGCGCCAGTGCACTGCAGATGTCGCTTCTCTGCAGCGCACCGGTGCTCGGTAAGAAGCATGCTCAATGGGGCTAAGTTCACAATAGGCAACATTTTTACTGGATGAACAAGCTTATTTTATTTTGAGGTGCCATTTGCTATCTAAGCAGTCCACGACAGACAACATTTTTGAAGGATGAATAAACTTATCTCATATTTACTAGTTGGATTGTGTAGAGGAAATTATCAAATATCTGTTTTGTATGTGTAGTCATCTATATAACAAATCATAATTTTAACTTGCATCATATTTAGATGAATTTCGGATGCCGATAGCCACCCATGGATGTCTAACTATGTGCAGAGCACTCCCTATCATGTGCATTAATGTTCACAATGTCTGTGGGCTCCTGCACTACTTTAAAACATCAATGCAGAGTTTGAGAGGGATTCCTCCACCATCAATCAGGAGAGATGGGTGTTCTTTGAGTTTGAAGAACTTAAGAACCCCAGGTTTAAAAGCCAAGGTAGGTTAGGTTAGGTCGCCATTTAAAGTAAGGAAATTACACTCAACCTGTTCAGTAACTAGATTTAGATGGCTCATAACGCCGACGTTGGGCTGCATTGTATCATGCTGTCCAGCTTACTTTCTTCTTCCCAGCCAGGTCATGAACCGTTGTGTCAAAGATGATACATACCCTACCCAAAACTATGGAACGCAACTTTGACCACTGCATTCAGCGTCCTAAACTGCCTTACACATTAAGAGTAACCACAAAGTGGCAACAAATTACGTCGCAGGCGCCGACGTGCCATGCCGTCAGACATCGCAATCCTAGCAGCTACTCGTGAAGCTTAAACGAAAATCATGAGCAAACAAATGCGTCGCCGTCGTCATGGCGTCCCGGCTCGTGGCTGCTGAAGGCTCCGTGAACTGCTGAGTTAAAGGGCGACCTCTCTACCTCCGTTGCTGCGCTGCCATGGGGATGGAAATCGAGGGACCGGTGGCCGGCACTTTGCCTCGGAGCCACCGAGGCGGCTAAAGGCCCCGGGCTAGCTGTGGTACTGCATTGGCTAAGTTTCCCACCTACGGCGTAAACCGGTGTTGCCATACCTCAAAAGCAGACGGACCTTACACTGTCTAGACACGAAAGCCCAATCTGTTTTTTTATGTACCGAAACAAGGAGAACTGTAGCCGCACCTTGTTGCGCGCCTTCTCGAACCAGAAGCGCTTCTTGAGCTCAAGGTCGTAGCGCTCAAACGGGTGTCCCGCGCTCAGCACCTGGAACTCCTTCGACTCTGGGAGGCTGAGTCGCGGCCGGCAGAGCACCACAAACGCGCCGGCCGCGGCCAACGCCGCCAGCGACGCCAGCCAGAACCAGCGGAGCCGGATGACGGCGCATGGCAGAAGCTTATCGAAGAAGACGCGCGACGCCTCGGAGCAGCTGTGGTGCAGGCGCCAGAAGGCGGCGCAGAGCGGGGAGCAGCACCAGAAGCGGCCCAGACGGGGCAGGTAGACGCCGAAGGGAGGCACGCACAGGCAGCAGGCCGAGGAGCACCACTTCTCGGCCACAATGAGCGCGGCGGGCAGCCAGGTGACCGTGAAGAAGAAGTTGGCCAGCACCGCCGTGCCCGCAAACAGGCTGTGGATTAAATAGACTCCAATTACAATGTGCCGCAGCGTACGTTACGAGCCGCACTGGCCGATCAAGTGCTCGATGCTTGCTACGTAACGTCGCACTAGGCACGTCGCTTCACCCAACCAGAAGTTCACGTGACACGCTCCAAACTGCGGGTTGGTTCCGGCGGCTCGTAGCATCAGCTCTGATACAAGGTCAAGTTTTAGGTTTTACGAGCCAAAGCAACGAAGGGCCTATCTAGCGTGCCCCAGAGGAGAACAGAGGATTCATTTCAGTCACGTGGGGATTTTTCGACACGCAACCAAAATCTCGGTTACGAGGCATTATATGGCTCCGTCAAACTCGGGGTGCCTCAGCTGGGATCTGAACCCGCCACCTGGGGATTCGTAGACTGGCGCTTCGCCTCGAAGCCATCGAGGGGGTGTTAGTTATGTCACATCAAAAAGTGAAACGGATTATAGTCTAGGTTGGCTAAGGTGACATACACATCTAGATTAAGGCCCGTTCACACTCTTGCGACTGCTTGCGACCTCTTAAACCTGGGTTCCTTAAAACTTCTTAAACCAGAGAACACACTGGCGCCATCTATTGGGAAGCAGTGTAAACTCGGCGGTCCGGCAAATTTTTTTTTATTTCTCGCGCAATATCCTTTCTTTTTTGGCTCGAAAAGCTTTTGTCAATGTTATAAACGAGCCTTTCTATGGGTATTACGCACATTTGACTTCGGATATCCCGCAAAACCTTCGCTTTTGTGAAATGCAGTTCTAGGGTCACCGCATAGATGGCGCCACAATGTCAGTGTGTTCCCTCATTCTAGAAACATTTAAGAAGTTGTAAAAGATCTCGTCTCTCTCAGTCATACTCGGTCGCAAGAGTGTGAACGGGCCTTTATGTTAGACTTGGGGGTTAGGTTAGATAAGCATAGGACGACTGCATACCTATGCTTCAAGAGCACAGTGTCGCATATACAGCTACACTTCGGAAGCAAAGTGTCGTGATGGTCAGCCGTTTTGTGTCCAAGTATTGCAGGGAAGCGACCCTCGTTCTTGCAGGAGATGTGGAGGCGTGCTGCGATGCACGGGCATGCACAAGCTGTGCCTGCTGCTTACCCATGTACCATTGCGCCTCTTCCTCAAAAGTGTGCGTGCACAATGAGACATGTGCATGCTTCTGGGAGGCAAACTGAGAGGCAAGCGTTGCCTAGTCTTTGTGACGGGCACTTTAAAACGTCACTCGAAGTATAAAGATACGACGACACATAAGCCAGGAGGCACACACTATTTTTGATAGTCAAAGCTTCTGGCTCTTTATATTTAGGAGGAAGATATAAATTTTGCCAATGCCAAGTGAAAAATATGTTCCTCCCAAAACTTGTTGCTCTGGAAGGTCGCTTCCCCGCAGTACTTCTGGACGTTTTTTGCGCTTGTGGCCACTTCTCTGCCAATAAAGCTTTGGCAGTGCATGTAACTGTCGCCTCACCTATTTCGTCACCCTAGCTAATGTTAGTTTATGTTATGTTCAGTAATTGGTTTAGCTATAGGTGACGTGTTAAACTAGAATATTTAATAGTTAAGCTGGCACAATAAGAGCCCAATCTGAGACGTCATCGTTTTGCAATGCGCTGCTCTAAACTGACGCCGAGTAAGACACTTCCGGTCAAGGAACGGCTAGGGGAATCGAAGTCACCTGAAGCAGCGCACGGCAGTGATGGAGCTGCTGAAGCTGGCGAAGAAGGCTGCCGCGGTGGTGACACTGGTGACGAGCATCGAGAGGCAGGCGTGGTGCAGGGTATCGCGCACCAGCTTCACCAGCGTCCCATTGTTCTTCTCCGCCTTGGCGCTGCCCCAAGTCTTGCAGTAGAGGAATGCATCGTCTGCACCTATGCCTGCACAGAAGGTAGGCATCCCATACTGAGAGTTTAAGACACACGCATACATCATAGTGCTAACTAGCGCAATAGACAGACACAGAATTAGAATTATCAGGACACAAAAAGCATGTGCATGAAAGCCACGGCATAAGAAAGAAGGTTAGGTGAAGACACTTCTCCCAAGCTCCCCAGCGAGCTTGCGAACAGATTGTGTTTTCCTCTACCTTCTCTCCCATTAGCTCTTCTCCCCGGGCGGCCGCAATGGCGCTGATGTTGGGGGGCCACAGGGAGCAGACGACGTCCACGTCGTCTGATTGAGGGAATGTTGTACGATGCCTTAAAACATCGCTCACATTATAAAAAGACCGCAATCACACAGCACCTTGCTGTCATACAATGTCCAGGGGTTGAACGAACTTGTAGCATGTCGGATTTGGGTGTTAGATTGACACTTCAACAATGCTTATCAAAAAGTGTATGCCTTCCACTATGGCTCCGCCCAAAACGCGGTGTTGCGTGAGGCCCCTCCCCGAAGTACTTTTCAACAAATTTTGCACGTGTAACCGCTTTCTCATTGATCAGAATTATTGGCGGGAAATCAAGAAAGTTTCGAAGTAAACGCGCAAACGGCCAGTTTCGACTTTCTTGCCATTCGCATGCTTACATGCCAGGATCTCGATCTCCATCTGTCGAGCAACTCAAAATGGGCAAGTAATGTTTTGTACCGAATGGTAGCTCTGAACACTGTTTCTGTAAGGAGCAAAATGTCCTCATTTAATTAAAGTACCTGCAGACCTTTATCGCCTCCCATTATGGAATCATGCGATTCCCCACTTTGACCGCAAGCTTCAGCCCAGCGATTGTGTTTGCAAAAAAACACTTCAGCCCGCATCTGATTTTCAAGACCTATAACATGGAGCACGATGGGAAAGTACAGCTGAATGCACTGAAAAGGTCAGTACTCTCGGCAGAAGTGGTGCCATCAATTTTTGTTTTTTAAGTGTCCAAAGTACTCGTCGTAGGCGTCGTCCATGCCGCCAAGGAAAGTGCCGAAGAAGCGACTGCTCGTTTTTCATGAACTTTGCAAAGCGACGCTGCTCGCAAATTTCGTCTAGCGTGGCGGCGATCGTCGACACCACCTGAGCAGCGGTGCCTCCGACGACCTGTTCTGGCAATAAAACAAACCACGCGAAGGAAGGTGTGGGGAAACATGAGGAAGCAGAACCACCGGTGACCCAAGCCGCAAGGAACAAAAACGTCGCGGGCACGGTGTCACAGCAGAAACCACCAGTGACGCATGCTGCGGAGGAAAAAAAGAACATTGTCACGGGCAGTCGCGGGCATGGTGTTTGCAACAAGTGAGCATTGCAAGACCCTCTCGAAAGCTGAAGGCCCTCCCCAGTCGGTAACGGAGTACTTCATAGTGGGCACACACGCACTCTCCAACACTGAATTTGCATCAGTATCTCCGTCGATGATGTCTTCTTCTTGTTGCAAAACGGGGCACTTCAAAAGAGTTGAGAAGCTTGCTTTTTTTTTCCGACTGAATCGCACACACGGCAGCTTCCAGCAGCATTCGTGGCACCATTTCTGAGAATACAAAGGCCCCCCCAGTAACAGTGAAGCGCCACCTACATCAAAAAGTACTGGAGGTGAGAGTAGGAGCCAACATTCTTAGGTTGCCCTCGTGGCGGAGTGTCTTCACCTAACCTCCTTTGTTACACCGTGATGAAAGACAACTGGAGTTTGATGTCACCACTGCTCAGAAGACTGATGACCTTATTAATTCTTTTTTTTCTTTACTCTATTTTTATGTTAGCTAGAATGAAGAAAAATGTGCCTGTCAGTGGCTTTTTGACATAGATCCTTCGAGCCACGGCACTTTATCTAATAACGATAATTACAAGAATGATCATTATTGTTATTGTAGCTATAACAGCACAACAAATGGTTATCGAAATCAATATTTATGTATAGAGTGTTTTCTTTTAAGATGGCAAACATTCAAAACAAAGAGGACATGAACAAAAGAAACTAATTTCTGCAAATAACATTACTGATCGCACGGGGCACGAGTATAAAAACACAATTAGTGTTCTAAGTGATAAGTGATTTATTTGCAAACTAACAAGTGTGTATTCGGCAGTGTGCCAGGCAATGCAGAGGGGTAAAAACTCTTACGCGAATGCGTCTGCTTCCACACCGCCGAGTATAATGATGATGAAATGGTACAGTACAAATGAATCCTGTGAATAATGACAATGATGACCGGATGATGAAGAGGGTGAAGAAGAGAGTCAGGTTTAGCAGCGGTCTTCACGACGGTGCTCTTTGCGGGGCCGTTATGGGCTGCTGACTTCTAGCAGGCCAGACTCGAGCGCCTAGCAAAGGCTCCCTGCTTGCCCAGCATGCAGACAATCCGGCTGAATTTCCGGTAATGCAGGAAGTCCAGCACCCCCGTGGTGAAGCTCCAGGGGTTGGCACCAATGTTGGCCGGGCAGCGGTCTTCGCCGCTGCCCGGCCAAACATTTTTAGTTGTAACTAAAACGCACTAACTTTTCAACTCTTCGTTTTAGCTGACATATTTCAATTGGTGATTTGCTGCCCATTACTCATTTAGGACAAATGAGTTAATAAGTTAGAAAAAAAAAAATCTTCGAGTGATCTTGTGACGAATGTAGGTAGCTGTGGCAGCTGTGAACGTGTGGCTAAAGGCCCACTTGCAAATACATTACAGCACTCAGCGCTATCTCGGCACTATTAGTCAGCACTTTGACACTTGTCGCCATACATGTCTGGTGGCGATTACACATTTAAAAGTGCCTGCCTAACTGCCGACCCGCGGGCTCTGCAAGATGTATCGCTATCTGCTGTCTTTTGCAAACTATATAGACGTCTTATTTGAACGGCGTTTCGCTTTGCTGTGTCCATTTATAATTTTGAAATTAGCTGCCCCAGGCACGTTGTTGCAATAGGCCTTTGTGGAGGTCACATTCCTTCCTCTCGACTCCCTCTCACACTCCCGGGGGCAGGAGAGTGTCATTCCATTGACAGTCGGCGACCGGCCGCGCTAATATACTGGCAACATCGTTTGGCGCCGTCTTGGAGACGCGGCACATTTGGGCCAGAGGTTAAGCCAGCCACTTCCTGCTGTAAGAATCCTCAAGTTAAGTCTCTTCCGGCGAAGACCGTTTGAGGGATCAGCCGGAATATCTCTCGTCTTCGGAGGCCTTCTATTCTTCAAGCCAGACTCAACGACAACGGCGGCGGCTCAAGAGTGACAAGGCGCCATGTACGGGGACGTCTGGTAGTGCGAGATGGGCGTGTGTGCAAGGGGAAGAGACCTGGGTGGGGCTCGAAGTCCTGGAATGAATGCTTTGCTACCATTGGCTGCGAACATGACTGCAGGGACTCCCTACTGGAAAGGCGGGCCCAAGTTACCCTTTAAAAAACACAGCAGGAGGCTGTGAGGGTGTGCTAATCTAAATGGTTCTGTAGATATGTAATAAACAGGGTTCTTTCGTGAGACACCGTCTTGTCTCCTGATGTTCCTGCCTGGGGTCATCCCGCGGTTCCTGTCCTAGCCTGGCCCTGCCTGATCCTGCCTGGAGAACTCCTCGGTCCCAACAGCGTGATACGGGCAAGGTGGTCGCTTCGCACCTGGGCTGCTCTGGCGGTAGCGGCAACTGGAGCGCCAGCCCTTCCAGTTCAGACTACTAACGCTACTCAGAATTGAATTTGGATGACGAGGGCTCGCCATCCGACGGAGAAGCTCCGTAGAGTGCCCTTGGTTCGTAATCTGAAACCGCCCGAATGTTGCGGAAGCAAACGTGCCAAAATAAAACCCAGTGGAAGAAAGGTGACAACTTTTGACCTCCAACATTTCCATTTGATGCTCCTAAACCTGAACAGGTCGCGTGCACTGCATGGGCTAAACAACTAAGAAAAAACCTGCGCACTGACCCTTTCTTTATACCGTTCCTTGGGAAACAAAACTTTACCGCTTTGAAACATCTCTGGAAAAAATGAAAACTCGACCTTTGGAAAATAAAGCTGGCTTCCGAGCGCAAAACGCCCGAAGCACAGGACCACTAGACCTGTGGGGGCGGGGTTCTTCGGGGTTGGGGGCGTGTGACACATTGGTCCAGAAAGACGGGGCTCACCGATGGCGATGGTGAGGGTGAGGATGTTCATGAAGGGGAAGAAGGGCACCCGGTACACGGTGGTGTAGAGGAAATAGGCGGTGCCCAGGGAGAAGAGCACTGCCAGGCAGGTGACCAGGGTGACCAGGAACGACTGGGTGTAGGCCCACATCACGGCGAGCACCGCCGCCCCAGCCAGGGCCACGTACAGGGTGTCGTGCACCAGGTATTCGTCGAAGAGGGCGTGCTTCAGCCCCAGCTCCATGGCCACCACCTTTAAAGGATTGACTCTGGGCATTGTACATACGGCCGATTCTGCAACTATAGGTCATCTGTCGAGTCAAACAGGGCACGCTTCAGCCCAAGCTCCACATGGCCACTTCATGAATAAGACGAAGTGTTGAACGCAACTCCGGTCGAAAACAAAACCAAAATAAATTACTGGTATCGCTTTAATGGCACGAATAGTGATCACAGCCTAAATATTATCTCAAAGTGAAGCCGCATACTACGCTAAAACCGATTTTAAAGATACATCCTGCTGTCCTTTAGCAAGTGGCAAACGCATTAGCTTTTAGTCAAATGACACTGGGTGGCGCACACTGCAGCACTCCCGTGACGTCACGATGGTGCTACGATCGATTCCGCACTTTGTGCCACGTATTGCAGCACCACTGTGACGTCGTGTCGCGGCCATAAAGCTAATTATCAGTGTTGACATCCCTCTCTAGCAGATAGTTTCGGTTTGGCCATAGGGGTCCGAAACAAATCTTTGACCCGCAATATTTGTAAAACTACATACAATATTGAAAGAAAAAAATATTTACCTTGTAATTCAGAAACACTGACCAAGCTGAAAACGGTCGTAATCCCAAATTCGAAAATAATCACCGGTGCTTCCCTTGAAGAAGCCAATGTTTCAGCTGCTACAACTGACTTTTGGCATTGCATGCACTCGATTCCCGAACTAGCTTAACTGTCGAGTTTAAGAGGTCGTGCTTCAGGCTCCACATGGCAACCATCCGAGATATGCAGATGAATGAACCGTACTAGATGAAACATAAAAAAATTCTACAAATCCGCCGAAAAACTAGGTAAATCTTTGGCAGAGCCGGGATTTGGACTCCGGGCGTCCCATGACATTACTCCGCCTAGTCTTTCTGGCATTTCTTATCTGTCTTATTAATGCACCAAAACAAAATGTATCCAATCAGAGGTGTTTAGAAGCACACGCCGCCGCATGGAATGCGGTACGACGCTTGCTGGCACGTGGTAGTGCTCGTTGTGCTCCAGGATTCCTCTCGCTGTCTGTCTCGTCACGCATAAATATATTATTTCTCGTTTATGAAACAAGATTTATGAGATGACATTTATGAGACGAGACATACAGAGAGAGGACTTCTGGAGCACACCGAGCACGTGCCACATACCTGAAAGCGTCGTACCGCTTTCTACACGGCAGCGTGTACTTCCAGAACGGCTCTGATTGGATACATTGCGTTCCTGTGCATCAACAAGACGGATAGGAAACTCCAGAAATATAAGCCGGAGTGGTATAGAGTCAGGGTACCCAACCAGATACTAAAAGGCCCAAAGTTCAGATCCTGGCTCCGTCAAAAATTTTTGACTTTCGGCGGGTTTGTAGAATTTGTTTTGTTCGATCAGTTATGGTGTATTTGCCCACATATTTTTAAATATTTCCTCTTTGGAGACCACATTTGACGATAGAAGTCTCCGTGATATGGTCGCCATTTCTAAGCAGATGGATTACAGTAAAACCTCGTTATAACAAAACGGGATATAACAAACTAATGGATATAACAAAGCAATCATAATTCCCCTTGCTTGCTAATAGTGGGAAGAAATGGACATTGGCTATAACAAACTAATGGTTATAACGAAATAATTACGACCGCTCCTTCAACTTTGTTATAACGAGGTTTTACTGTATTATGAAGCCAATGTTTCATGCGAGGACTGACTTTAGGCATTGCGATCACCAAATTCCTTAACTAACTAATTCCCCGAGTTGAAGTCCATCGACACGCTAAATCCCCGAAGTAAAACAGCTATTGAGCTGTTATAACTCGTGTATAGCATGGCTCAGCTGCAATTGGTACAGATTGAGAGTCAAGCAGTACCAACCCTTACCCAGAGGCATAACCAGAGGGAGACAGAACTTATAAAGATTAAGCCCCCCCCCCCTCCCCTCCCCAAACTCCCTCAAAACGGAGTGACAGAGTCAATTTCATCAGTATTTGTAAATCCACGTCACTATATGCATGCAAATAAAACGAAGCAACAACGGGACTGAGGTCATTTGAAGGCAGCTTTAAACGAGCTCAGTCACGCTGCTGGTTCATTTTCTTCGCACTCGCGAGTTCACGCTCGAACGCACTCACCTCGGTGACGTTGTCGTAGAGTGCCCCGTCGCTCTCGAGTTCCTTGAAGTACGGCATGGCCGTCACGCTCTGCGCGATGGGCAAGAAGACGTTGGTGTACGACAGCACGCCTCCCCGCTGCAAGAACGTCCCGTTGAGCTTGCCGTCGTCGTCGCCCCGCGTGGTCGCTCGGGGCCCCAGAAAGTCTGCGTCTGCCAGGAAGTGAAGGATGTTGTAGACAGCGTTGTACTCGGTGCACTCCTGTGGCACCCCTCTGCACAGCAGGGCATCTGTCGTGCAGTCGTGGCTCAGCTTCATGCTGTGGTAGTGTGGAGCGCATGACTCCAGCCGCTGGAACACCTGGCAGAGGGTGGGGGAAATGCAACGCGGTCGGCACCAGACGGTTTTGTGCCGTGCCATCACGGTGCCAAGAGCGCGTGGCCGACTGGTTTGTTTAGTAACCTATATACCACCCGTCGGGTTTCTCCCGATGGGTGGCAAACTTTTCTAAGTGTTTATCGGGGCAGGTTACTCCGTTGAGTGCGCTTCTTAGCGAGGCCCGGTGTAATGCAGAAAAGCATGCACCCGCAGAGTTCGCTTCCGCGGGTATTGCTTCTCCGCAGAGCACCAGTGCTCGGTAACAAGTGCGCTCAATGGGGCTAACCCGCTGAAATCAACACTTCTAAAACTGCGAATAGTGCGGTTCTTCTCGAAGCGAATATCGAATAGCGTATTATTCTAAACTACTATTCGAAATTTCGAATATTTGCACAACCCTACCGAATAAGCTTCCGTGGACGGTCAAACTGGAGAGCGAGCCACGGCAAAATGGTTGTCCGCTGCATTCAGGCAGGCAAAAGCATGACACTTTTATGGTGTCATCGGGTGAAAATTGTAGAACCAGATTCGGGGATGCGGTAAACGGACCAGTCAGAGATGCGCTACAGGCACCAGCGCCGTTCCACTCAGAAACAACGATGTCAACCCTCCTCTTTGCCATTTGGGTGATGCTGACAGATGCATGCGCCTCAATCTCGCCCGGTCATCTTCATGGACATCATCTGGACTGCGGCGGCCTTTGGATCGTCACGCCAAATGACTCCGACTACTTTCCCGGTGATACAAACAACCGAGCCACCAAACTTAAACGCCAATGTGTAGGGTGTCTGGCAACCGGGGACGTCGACAAACGGCTATCTGGACGCATGGCTACTTAACTCGCCAGTCAGTGGGGCCAGTCGGGGCACAGCATTGCATTGGAAACAACGTCAACCTTTCTCTTCGTCGTTCAGGTTGGTTACGTTCCCAATTCTCGCTGCTACCAGGAAGTGACGTCTGATCACGATGTCGTGCCCCTACGACGCTCTTGAGTGTCGTCGCCGTCTGCCTGTGTTCTTGGCACAGAGTGCACATGCTGTTTACCTAGCCTTACTAACTCTGCAAATGACTGGGGACATTGAAACCAACCCCGGTCCAGAGAGTGAGGAATCACATTCTGAACATTGTAACTAGAATAAAATTGGCCAAAGACATATGCTTGCTGAAATTAAGAAGCTTCAGGATACCCAACCAACAACGGACGTGACAATAAGGGGCCTTAAACAAAGGGTAGTGGCAATGAAAGCGAAGCTGAACTCTATGAGGATGTCTTTGGAAGGGAGCGCAAGTAACCCGGAAGCTGCCATCAAAGTTGCACTGGACATATCGAAAGTTAATGCGAGGTGCGATGACGCCGAAAACAGACTTTGCAGATAGAACTTATTGTTCTTTGGTATTACTGACGCGCAAACTGAAACTTGGAGTCAATCGGAGGCAAACATTACGAGTTTTTGTGAACGACAACTGGAAAGTGAGGTTGACTTGAACGACATTGAGCGGTCACACATGCTTAAAAAGTTTTTACCCGATAAAAATTGACCCATCATTGTCAAGTTCCTGCGCTAAAAAGATAGACATAACATCCTCTCTTCGGGCTATAAACTAAAGAATTCTTAGTATGCCGTAAGGGAAAACTTGCCGGAGTCTGTCTGCTATGCTGGAAATAAACTGTTAGTATTGCTCGCCCGATCGCAGAATGGAACGTTCAAAATCTGCTTTGATAAGATGAACATCAATGATAAAAGTGCTATAAATATGACGTCACTTCCGACTCTGTTATTCAAGTCTCTAAGATAGCGGAAAATGCCTAACGTCACTCCCCTTTGCTTAGCATGTGCACGCAAAGCAGTTGAAATGTTTAAACTACATTGTTATATTTACCAATATATGCAGCATCATGCCTAAGCGAGATAAACTAATGCGCATTCATTTGTGATAACGATACAATATGAATACGATACTATACTAACTTTATTTTTCACCACAAATACAAGTGGCCAATGGGAGGCCGGAGAAATGCAGCTCGACAAGGCTCCGGGCCCCCCTTTCAGCAGCTACGATGGAGTACGTATAATACAGTGGTCAAAAAAGAGAAAATCAAATGAACAAATCGATTATCTGGCTGTTTGACAATTGCACAATATCTATGTTTTTTAACAAAATATTCGTTCAGAATAGACGGTAAAGCATAACTAATTTTTTGTTTTCCGTAGTTAGTCGTGCAATTCGGAATTTGCCAGGGCTGGTGATTTCTCTATGAATAATAATTGCTTTTTTCTTTTAAATCAGACAGTTGAAGAATTACATTTGAGCGTCCTAATGCCACATATTTACACGCCATTGTTAAACGATAGTTATAGATTTGGTGTATATTGATAATCTTGTATGATTTGAACAGTGAATGCGTATGATGTATGTAGGAAACGAAACAACTCTAGTATCGTCATTCCAACAGAATCTTGGCTGAAACCTGAAATAAAAGACAGCTAAATGTTTCCTTGTGAATTGCAATTTGACGCTTATCGATGTGATAGGCCGGAGCAACGCGAAAGGGGAAATCTTATTGCGATAAAAAAATGTATTTCCTCATTTTGTGTTAGAACCTGTTCATTTGCATTATGTTCATTTGCGTTTTGTTCATTTGCGTTATGTGTTCATTTGCGTTATGTTGGCATTTAGACAAACAATAATCGGTGCATGTTATCAGGCGCCAAATCGGTGTTCTGATTATTGTGGCAATCCATACTCTGTTTTGCTTCAAATTCATCTTAACCCGAAAGCGCATTTTCTAATCTTTGGTGACTTCAAGTTTCCGAGCATCGACTGGGTTAATTATACCACAAGCAGGCCAAATGACGCTAAAGAATTTCTCGATAACTGCTTGAACTTCAACCTCAATCAAGGTGTTGTGGTGATAATATTCTTGATCTTGTCCTGACTAGCTCTCCAGAAGTTATAGAAAGAGTTAGCTGTGTTGCTGGTTTAAGTGACCACAATACCCTGCTTGCTGACTTATCTGTTCCTGCCCTCCATGCAGATCACCCCCAATTAAAACAATCCATGACTACAACAAAGCTGATTACGTGGCAGTAAATCAACACTGGTCTGTGTGTTACAAATCGTATGCCGGAAACTTTTTACTTTTTGTTAAAGTAGGTGGAAGAAAACGGACTACTTTTTAAAGACAAATTAAACAGTTTTACTGAGTAGTTTGTTCCCACTGTCATTATTTGTAGCAACAAGAATAACCCCGGTACAATAAAAGCATGTGTTCATTGAATAAAAAAAAAAAAGCGATAGTATAAAAGAGCAAAGTGGCTAAACGTTAATCTAGTTTGGAATGAATACTTTGCATACCTCAAAACTTAAATGAAAAGTGTCAGATCGTCAAAGCAAAAATTCTTCTCTTTGGACCTACCGAGATATTTACGTATTAATTAATCCCCAAAAGTTTTGGGAAATATTTTCGCCAAGAGATACCACTCATTTGATACAACTTCAGAATAAAAACGGAGTCGCTGTTTCTGAACTTCATTGTGCTACTGTATTAAATAATTCTTTCTCTTCTGCATTCACCAGCAAAAATATCGATGATACGCAATATTTGCCCTTGTCTGACTTTGTAGATGGCTCCCAATGATATTTCTGCCGAGGGAATACTTCACCTCACAGAAGGATTAAAACTAGCGTCATCTTGTGCTTCTGATAATATTAACTTGAAACTTCTTAGTAACACCAAAGTTATACCTATTGAGTGTCTTAAGTTGATCTTTTTCTCAGTCATTGCAGCAAGGTTCCTTACCTTGCTGCAATGAACTACGCAGCTACGTTGGAAGCTGGGCACGGTCCCTCCCAGGCGTAACCGTCAGAAATGAAGCACCATACCTCGGTGACGTCGGCGGGTGTGATGAGGAGGCACGACGACCGGTTGTGCAGCAGGGCCACATAGTTTGGGATGGACCAGGACGCGCAGCAGGGGCTGGCCCCGCGCTGCTGCTCACGCTCGCAGAGCGACTGGAAGCTCGGCGGAGCGCGGAGTGCCTCTGCATCCAGGCGGCACACCGACTGGAGCGCCTCCCAGCTGAACAGTCCGGCTTTCCGCGCGCCGCCGGGGTCGTCCACCGGTCGATTTCCGTGCCGCGCGCCGAACACCACGTGGCCGTGGTTGCGAGCTGCGAATCGATTTGAATGAGCCGCAGCCGTTAATGAGCCGGAAGCTGTCGTCCAGACGCGAGTTCTGCCAGTACCGCTTCGAAGACAACGCCTGTAGCTTTACCCCCTCAAACGTCGTCGCTGGCGGATCTGTGTGGCGACACCTATCCTCCTTTCGCACCTAAGTGGGGACCGCAGTGGGAGCTACACCTTTCGCCGGATCGACCGACCGCGTCCCTTTCTTTGCCCGACTGAGCTCTCCGCGCAATGACGTGGGCGAGAGCGCAATCGAGTGGCGAAGGATCGACGTACGGCTGGTCCAACGTGGTATTACCTTCCAACGCGGTCTCAGCTTGGGGGCGATTGGAGCACAGCTTGCATCAGCGTCGCCGCCAGCTTATCTTGCCATGTCTCGCAACGAGCGAAATATTAGTGCACGGCGCCCGTGAGACGGTTCGTCGCTTTGCAGCACCTCTCGTCGAGTTTCCGCGTGTTTCCCGCCTGGGGCGGGTTGGGGATCGGCCAACGACGACTTTGTGCTCAGGCCTCGTCTTCTAAATCGTATCTGGAGAGCAGGTCGTCTGCTTCTTGCGCAAGAGTTGCGGTGACGTCATAACGACGCCGAGCTCCGATTGACTTTGATTGAAAGCATAGTGGGAAGACCTCAATGCTAAATGCCTCGAGGTCTACCCATTATTTTTTTAAATCAGCCAATATGAGCTCGGCATTCTGACATTGTCGCAGCCCCCATGCAAGAGGCAGACAAACTTGCGCTCTGCACTCGTATGGTACACCACCTAAAAGTGGTTTCGGCAGGGCACAACAAAGCTGTTGCACCGACGGCACGAATGTGTTCAGCCCCAGGGGGAATATGTCGAAAAGGTGGACATACCTACCGACCTCTAGGGACATCGACAAGCTGAGAACAGAAGGGAGCCGAGAGTTTCATTTGTCCCACCTCCGGAGCATGCTTCCTAACTTCGATAACGCTTTGGCACTAGTCAGCCTCAAGCGTGCGAGCGAAGCCAAAGTACGGCGGAGGGCAACGTGCGCATGATGGAGACTGGGCAAAAGACGCGCCCTGCCATACTCATTCTATCAGTGACTACAAGTGGCCAGTAAATAAAATTTAAATCAATACGGTATATATGTTTCTCATGCATTACATGGAATGGTTTACAAAGAACTGCCCCCGCCACAGAAAGAACATGCAAAGCAAAATATTTTTTTTGACAGCCACCGGCTGAAGCCCAGAGGTTACGCCGACGCTCTCAACGAAACGTTTTTTTCACGGGACCAAAACCCAACAAGTCCTTCTTAGGAGACTCACCGGGATCGCTGCAGAAAAAGCGTCCGCCACTGCCGCTCCCCGATCCCGCACCCGTCCGCGGCACGGCGCCTCTGAAGCTCCACTTTCCCTTGCCCTGCAGCTTCTTGTCCCCGGAGTCCTGCGAGTCCTTTTTGCGCTTGCGCTTGTCCTTGTCTGCTCCCGGAAGGAGGACGGGGGGGCCCTGCATCAGGCGCCCAAACGCACCGTCCTCCCGTTCGTCCGGAACTGCTGCCACCTCCGGCTGGCTCTCGTTGGATGCCAGAGCGGGCGGCGCTGCCGTCTGCCGAGGAGATGTGGCATACGGGAAAGTAGGCGGTTAGAAATCTTCGGGGCTTCGACAGCATGCGCTGTGGAGCGCATCTAGTGTAAACGCAGTAGCGGCACCTTTTTGTGTTTTGCACAGACAGGACGGCGATGAGTGCTACATTTTACCGCTGAAGGGATGACAACACCTTCAACTGTCGACTTTTGAACCAGTCGTTCAATACAGATTAAATTTGAAGGGTCTATTCATCTTGTTGCCTAAATGCACTGTATGACGTTTCTTCTCCTTAGGACAATTTTCTGATAAGCTACAGGGGGAGGTATATGGCTATTGATGTAGGTCACCTCACTTGGCAAGTAAATCTATCATACAAAAATTGCTACAAAATATATCAGCATTTTTTATGCTTCAGTCGTGACTAGAAAATATGGGGAGTGCGGCTATCTATATTTTACCCTGAAAGCTGTATCTTTTCTATGCAAAATGACAATTTGGAAAGCATTCCACATGATGGGCCATTTTCTCCTTTTCACAACCCTACTTTTTGGCAATAAGAACTTCATTTAAAAAGAAAAAAAAAAATCAATCGGGCCACATTCTTTATTAAATTTCAGTTCAGAAACATCCACACCGAAGAATGAATTCGGCAATTCATTGAAATGTTAGATTTCCTAAAACGAAAGTTGCTGCAAAAAAGTGAAACTGAGAAAAAAAAACTATTTGAAGTTTCCACACCACTACATTTGATTATACTGGTGCTGGTGGCTAGTAAAAGACACCAAGAGCATAGGTAGGGTAGATCCTTCTGCTTACACCCAATCTCCTGCATGGCCTTGCTGAGCTAGTCCAAGCTTAAAACGCTTTCTTTGAGTGTTATTTTGTTGTCGGCATGTGGACACGGATTGGGAAATGAGTGAGGAACTGGATATGCTTGCAATACACAAACCAGCGTCACCAATTATGGGCAGGGCAAACACTGTCGGAATACAAAGCTGACAAACCCCCGTGACTTTCTATAAACAAATGCTGGTTTTAGTTCGTCTTCTGTTCAATCAGGGCGGGCTTTTCGATTCTTAATTACGTGCATAGCCTCTTACACGGGAAAGCTGGACTTTTATGGTGTTATTGCCTAAATAGTGATTACAATCGCACAAATCTATTTCATGTACCGAAACTGCAAAGAAATGCTCTTTCCATTGAGAGCATGATCATTATTATAGGGCATACCAGTGTGGATCTACAACTGTTAGAAAATAGGAGACATAGAAGTTTCACATTTCCAAAACATTTGATTTTGCATTGTCGTCTTACTGAAAATGTTTCATTTCTACGTAAGTAATTCATATATTATGCAATAAATATTTGAAGGAGTGTGCACAATATCTTAGTTGTTGAACCATGACAGATAAAAATAAGAATTTTAAAAAAAGTCAACTTTTTTCTCAAAAATTGCTAATTTAAGGTGGTGTCCCCCCTTAAAGGGGCCGTGCAAAGACTTTTTTCTGTTTTTTAATTTGCACCAAACCTGAGCGCACTGAACGTAGTAACTTTGTGAACTTTTTCTTTTCTCGAAATTTACTTTATTTTAAAAGTTCTAGGCATATTAAAATTACAAAAAACGAGCCAAAAATAACCTCCTTCATGACGTCCTTGGTCCTCTGTGCTCCGTTTTCTCGCACCCGCGGACCGCATTGACTGAGGAATGTGGGGAGGGAGGGGAAGACGGGGAAAGGAGGTGAGGCCGAGGAGAGACAGTTGCCCGGGAACGGGACAGCTCTCTCTCCTCGGCTGACCAGGACCAACAACGTCGGGATTTCGTCACATGCCGTGCACGCTCGACACCATGGGGCCAGGATCGTAGGAGGAGGAGGCTTCCGCATCGTCCGGTTAAAATATGACGCGCTGATATTTAGTTACTCTTTCCGTGCCCGCTGGGTTGCCCGAACCCCAAAAGACAAGGAAACCGCAAAAAAGGTAGACACTTAAATAGGATTGCAGGGCCCCTTTAAGTTGGAGCTGGGGACATGCGCATATACGACCACACTGTGCCCCATTCACCCCTCGGCTGACATTGTTGTGGAAGCTATATGCAACTCCCTGGACCAACCAACTGCTTCCCTTTCATCACCTGACCCCACTGTCGACGCACGGGTATGGGGGGAGCGTAATCACGCGTCAAACGATGGACGTTCGACCAGTGCAACGAGCATGTAGCTTCTATCACATTGTCAGCATAGGGGTGAATGTACCGTAGTTTTGCTGACAGCCTTTCAGTTGTAAGAAAAAGAGAGGAAAAACCGTCAATCGCTCGTTCACGCTAACTAGCTGTGGCGCACTCCATACATATGAGCCCCTTGGTGAAGACAACAAAAAAACAAATTATGAGCTTACACGGCTTTTCTATACAGTATAGTAAAATTGTGGAAAGTTTTTAATGCTGGCGGAGGCATTTAAGGTATAGATGAAGTAGTAAATTTATTTATTTTCTATAAATTGATAATGCTATATAGTACCACGCAGGTTCTGCTATACTTGATGCGAGGCATGTCCCTGGAAGTGAACTGACCAATAATTAAATCCAATAAATTGCACCTCGATGCAGGGACGTCTAGCTTAACAGACTAGTGGAGAAGTCCCCAAGCTGTCAGTTTCCATTTTTAAAGTCGCCAAACTTTTCAAAGTACTGTATTTCCTTTTTCAGGCTCTCTTTTCCTCGTCGTACTAAACCTTCGTGAGACCGCACATTTCCCTAATCAAAAGCTCGAAACAATACTCATTTCGGGTTTTGACCCAGAAAAGTCACAGAGTGGTAAAAATATGGACTCCCAAATCCAAATGTCCATGGGATTGAGTCGCATCGAGGAATGCTGGGGTGTTTGCATTCAAACATTGCACATTGCGTCTCCGACCTGTGTACTCGTAGCGCGCATCCTCAAAAGTGGACCCTCAATTCCCACGGCGTCACCGACGTGTCGTGCCATTGCCCGTCGCAATTCTGGCGGCGGAACTCGCTCCACAGTCAGACGGTCGACGGAAACCAAAGCAGACGAGGGACGGGACGCCGCGATGATGGCGACCGTCGAGTTTGCCCCCCTTTTCCACTAGCCTTTCTACACCTAACCGCTGGGATTGAGGCATGCGACAAAACAAAGCGCCGGCTGCTCGGTCGCCGTTCATTGCCGCTTCGAAACCACTTTCGACGCGCGGGTGGCGTACGACGGTGAACGCGCCAATCGGACACGCGTCCCGGCCATCTTAATTTAATGGCCGAAAAGAATTCCACCTGCCTGTTCGGCATCGATGTTTGATGAAGGTGTAGCCGCGGCCGAAGCCTCGGTGGTCGAAGGCAAAGGCGGCCCTTGTTGCTCCTGGGGCCCGGGGTACATGGAGAGCGGTCCGTTCCAGCTCGATCCCGCGAGCAGGTTGTTCCAGGCCGTGGCCCGTTGTGCCAGCACCGTGCCTCGTGGCTCGAACCCCTGCAAGGAAGAAACGACCTCGTGAGGTTTCGGGTAAACCCGGCTAAGATACCATTTTATATATCCTAAAGGCCGATTCGCACAGTTGCATCCAAGTAGTAAGGTGGTCAGTTGGGCGTGTTGGTGCTGATTAAAGGAGCTGTGCAACGATATTCAATTGGAATGTTTTTCTCTCTACACGAGCTTACAACTGGGACTCGAGGATACTCACACGCAACGCCATTGGCCAAGAAACTCCTTTGTTGCGGTGTAATTTCAAGGACAAAAGCGATCATTTTCATTCAATCTCTCCTTTGCAAAATTTTATGACGTAACTCGGGGATCGCAGTACACCCAAGTGACGATATTTGAATGCGGGTCATAATAACAATAATAATAATGATTGGACCCGAGCATTGCGTGGGCACTCGACTTGGGCTCGTGATAATTGCTAGCTCGAGAAGCATTCGGGTAGTGGCCCATGTCCAATCGCTGCAACGACGACAACAGCCGAGCCATAACAATGTCTGGAACTCGGCGCGTGTCCTGCGCTTTGCCAACCCCAGTGCGTGGCTATGATCAACACTGGCGGCATATAATCGGCTCCAGATCACGTGGCCGCTTGTTCTGGCTGCGAGTTGAGGGGGTGAACGCTGCTTGTTTTTCTTTAATTCTTTTCTTGGACTGCTATTGCGTGGGGTGAAAAACGAACGCGTGTTTCATAGGTCATTAACGTTAGGGATTTGCTTCAAGCGGTATTTGCGCAAAGTACAAAAATTGTTGCATAGCTCCTTTAAATGTGGTTAAGGTTGCGCACAATACCACAGGGACAGAGAGGAGAGACATGCAGACGACAGATAAGCGCACACGCGCAACTCGCATGTATTGTCTTAATTCAAATACATGCGAGTCGTGAGTGTGCGCTTCTCTGTCCCCATTTTTTTGCGCGCAATTTTAACCATGCATTTATGTGCGCTCCAGTGAACCATGCCCACCTGTCAGGTACAGTACTGGAATACTTTTCAACCTTCATCCACCGTTTCCTTTTTTTTTTTTTTTTTTATTGTGGGTTTGACATTTCGATTCTTTATCAGGCACCCCTTTCTCGTTGTTAGCGCATAAATCTTATCTCATAAATGCTGAAAAACTTCCAGTTTAGTTATACGCAGGTTTGAAGTGTTTGGGGGCTATGCCAATAGGCGGTGTGGTGACATGCTCCCTCTTCATAAATGGTTACCAAATCTTTTTTTGATGTTCGCGTAAGGGCGGCCTGCCTTTGAGGTACGTCGACACCAGTTAACGACGACGACTGTTTGCCCTGGGGTCTTTAATGTGCATCAAGCAGTAGTGACAGACGATCGCACGCCGGTACGACGCTCATTCAGGTCAAAGTGGGGATTGTCGACATGTCGTGGGAAAGTCACGTCAACCACTTGCTAACCAAAATAGCTCAAATTACTGGCGTAGTTGGTCGTATTAGACACATTCTTTCCACGACAATTAAGTTGCTTCTTTATAATTCACCTTTTTTTACTCACATTTAAACTATTCCAAACTGGTGTGAGTGACAACTACATGTTCAAGCCTACAGCGTGCTCACCTAGTGCAAAACAAATATATACGCCACATCTATAACGCACCATATGGTACACCAAGTGCAATTTTCTTTCATCGTTCCCGCGTGGTCGGGGCCTACGACCTATACAGATACTGTTCGAGGGTCCCCTATAGATCAGAAACACAGAAGTATATAAATAGTAAACGTAATCTGGCCTAGTTAGACATGAGGAAGATACGTAGAAAGGGGGGTCGGACAACGAAGAAGTCTGGAAGTCTTCAATGTCCGTCCCCCCTTTCTATGTATCTTCCTCATGTCTAATTACCGTTACCAACACGCTCGTTTTGTACTTAAATCTGGCCTAATTGCAAATAAAAAAGCTTTTAGTTATTCAACGAGACATAAGGAGAACTGGACGTACCTACAACTCAACTAAACTCCGAAAAAGAATGCCTCTGTCATTTATTGCCATCTCTATTAAATAGCTATCACCTCGTTACTTTGGATATATACACTTGCGAACACCTCTGAACTTCGCAAAACGTACGAAAGCGGGGAATTTTTTTTATTTTTTTTATATTTTTGCGTGCTATTGAGATATGGTAAAATAATTTGTTTCCTATTTTTTTTCTTGTGTGTTCAGCTTTCCAATCAATCTGTCTTCGTGTAAGCAAACGTCACTGTTGTCAATTCATTTTTTTTTGTGTGCGGGTTTTGTTGCTTTTGCTATGGAAGTACCTTTGTACAATTTCTTGCATTCTTTTCATTTTACTTTTCTTTTCCCTGCTTTGTACTTGAGGGGCACTGAGGACCAGCCAAGCTGCTTTAACAGCTTTTTATGCTTAGCTCCCACCGTACTTACATAATAAAAAAACTATTATTATTATTATTAATGCGAAAGCATTAACTGTCCCATGGAGCGAGCTGACGTCATCAGTTTAAAGCGCGAAAATGGCACCTAGTTTCCCCGATCCCGAAGGAGCAAGATTTCGCCTGATGGATTTCGCCTTCACTTCCATTGGCTGGCGTGCGTTAATGGGGCTCCCATTGGCCGCTGCACTCATCAGTTTCCACGACCGCTCACCCCATGACGCTGCGTATCCATCAGCGCGCCGTTAACACGCGAGCGTCCAAGGTCAGCGTGCCGAGGGGAGCACGCACACTGACCGGCGACGAAAAGTATGCAGCAGACGAAAACGGGAGCGGACAAGCAGCTTGCATTCTTTCACATTCACAACTCATAAGAAGTGCTTAGGTGTACCTCGAGCTTTTTTTTGTGCGTGTAGTTTTTGTTGCTTTTATGATGGAAGTACCTTGTATTATTGTATAATTTCTTGCATTCTTTTCATTTTACTTTTCTCACCCCTGCTTTGTGCTTGAGGGGTGCTGATCGATTAGTCAAGCTGCCCGAACAGCTTTTTATCCTTAGCTGCCACCATACTTACATGGTAAATAAACTATTATTATTATTATCATCATTTTTGGATTCTGCAGCGCAAGCTTTCACTCCACATTCTTTAAGCTGAAGTGCGCCAATGCACTCGGCCACCAATTACTCCGTAAACATGATTACAAGCGGGCAAAACACACTGAATAACACTCAAATGCAGACGGGTGATCCCGCCTCAATTTTTTCAGTGCTCGAAGTACAACACTGCACATTCGCAGCTTTACTTTTCTTGCACGGTTCCAGTTTGGGCAGCCCTCAAACGTTAATCCATAATTTGTTTCATCTTGCGCGCACAAGTCAAGACGAAGCAACAAGCACGAGCAAGTTGCCCCGAACAATGCCTGCGCCAAACGAGGGCGCAAGCCGGGCAGGGACGCAGAAAGCCCAGAGCTTGCGCTGGTGGATTCGGCTACGCCCGCACTTAAAGTGAAAAAAAAAGTACAGCACAATGCACCGACCAATGGATGGTAAAATGCGATACCTGGTGTCAACATATACAGGGCGTCGGAACTTAATTCGAACGGATTTATTCGAAAAATAACGAGCCGTGGAAGGCACACAGAGCGGTCTGTGCAGGCAAGCTATTTGGCCTGGGGGGGGGGGTACTTTAGCACTGGGGTATGCTAAAGTTAGCGCTTGTGCAACAGGCGCAAGGCTGGCAGTACTAAGACGCGGGCGACAAGAATATCATTTGAGTTTTACGTGACGCCACTCCTGCGCCTTTTGCGGGGGTGCAAGTTGTATTGACATTTCTGTAGGCAGATGGAGCACTATAGCAGGGTTCCCAACAAGGCTCCATGAAACGCTCATTGATGTAGTAGCGATTGTTGGTAGTTGCAAAAAAACCAGAAAGCGTGGGGTGCATCGTAACAGAGCTCAGTACCTGCAGGCCGAGGCTCGTGATGCTTCGAAGCGTTATCGAAGGTAGGAAGCTCAAGCTGAAGGTGGGACAACTGTCAAACCTCCCCGCAGTTATTTATGCAAACACAATATAGATGGTCGACATATAAGGCACGTACAGGCAAGTTTGTCGTGGAGAAGCAAATTCTACGTGATCGATTCACAGACAGCACAGTAGAAGCCAAGTTTCTTAGAGAAATGTTACCTGTCGGCTTGAGAATTCCTAGGGGGTTCTCTATCAAAAACGTGTTTCCAACAGCTGGCTTTCATGGTTTGCCTGGAATCTACTTGCGAGCTGCCATTGATAGGCAATGCTGCAACTGAACCTTTCATTCTAATAAAAACGAGCGAGGTAATGGTAAATTTTCTAGATTATCCACGAGGTAGGGAATGTGCTTCTTATGAAGGAATAGGTGGCCGAATTGCTAGGGATAGTCTGAAATTATGCCTATGGAAAAAAAGCTTGCCCAAAAACTGTTTAATCCCAGACATTCTTCGCAATATTGACGTACAAGACACGTGTTTGTGCAATGTCTAAACCTTCAGATACCAGAATCGAGAATGTATAGCAATTAAGTTTTATTTGTGCAGCACTGAAACTGCAGACAATATAAAGGAAAAAAAAATAAACAGCAAAAGAAAATGGTTGCATGGTGAAAAACCTTAAACCAACATTCCAATCTACTTGCATCACATCACGTGCTAAAAAACTTGCCCTGCAGCTTTCAGGAGCTTAGTTGCACGCAAACACACTGGCAAAAAGAACCCATTGTTTGAAAACTTTCAACCTATACGATTAAACATGTCTTCTTACTCGAATACAGGAACATTTGTTGTTGGAACAAGCACGTGCCCGGAGCAAACTACGCGTACACTAAAAAAACAAACAAAAAAAAAACGCCGTTTTCTATGTACAATGGGATTACTTCACGAATTTCTCATGATAAAATGATGCAACCTCCCACCCAATACCGCGCCGCCGTAGCAAAGAACCGGATTGTTATTACAGAGCGTTGGAGAGCCGAGCTCGTTGACACACTTCTTGAAGCGAGTCCACGACTTTTTTAAGTCAATACGAACCCACGACCGGTCTTTATATCAACAAAACAATCCGAGAAAACAAACAATTCTAAGTACGGGTCATTCACCCCTTTAATATCCGTAGAAACTCGCTTAAGAAACAAGGGTAACAGGAACGCGAAAAATAAAAAGAAAAGCTAATTAAAAAAAAAAAAGTAATCTTTTTCCAACGCGGCCGACCATTAAAAGAAAAAGAAAACCCGCAAGTTTCAATATAAAAAAAATGTCGACAAAACCGAACGACTTCGCGATATAGTAGCATAAAAAGAAAAGAGGGCAGCAGCCATGAAACATACATGAAGTTACTGACACAAGCTGCACACGGAAACATAATGAAGACCAACCCGTACAAAAAAAACAACACACGACCACGCAATGGCGGCGAAAAAAAAAAAACGTTTCTGTGAAACAAATATCCAGGTTCGTTTGGGTCTTGGATGAACGGGGGTGGTGGGAGGCTGCTGGTTCAACATCGGGGAATGCTTTCTTTTTTTGGTCTTTTAACTTTTGGCCGCGGCAGTTTTCTCCGCTTCGTCTTCGCGGCTGCCGCAAGCGTCCCAGGTCAAGCGTTCTTCGTAAAACCGTATGACGACTTGCGGGCAGCGTACGTTGGCGATGCGCGCGGGCACGATGTCGGCTTCGTCGCAGTCCTTCCACTTGATCAGGAACATGAGCTCGCCGGACGAGTCGGTGGCGCCGATGATGCGATCGGGGTCCAAGCCGCGGTCGAAACCACGTGGCTTGGAGTCAGCATCCTGGCGCTTCTTCTTGCGGCTGGGCGCCTCGGCGTCGTCTTTCATCTTCTGCGCGTCCGCGTTCTTCTTGCGTTTTTCCTCGAACTCGGCGATGAGGCCCGGGCAGTCCAGATTCTCTTCGGGCTCCCAGGTGTTGTCGCTTTCGGTGTAACCTTTCCACTTGAGGTAGTACTCGACCTTGCCCTGACGCACCCGGCGGTCGATGATCTTTTCGACGATGAATTCTTCGGGTTCGGCGGGGGTGCCGTCCTTGTGGGTCCGTTTGTTCTTGGATGTGTCGCCTGAGCGCTTGCCTGTCTGTTCCATGGGCATACAGACAACACCACAACGGTGACAACGCTAGGCCTAACAGCCGCTTGGGAAAAACGGCGGAAACAAGGAACGGACGCAGCCTCGCAACTCCTGCGATTGGCGGGGATCGGCGGGCGGGAGGCGCGGGTGCGCTCGATCGATCGATCCGTAGGCGGCGACGCAACCGGCGTATGCGAGAGCTTCCCCGAGTCCGCGCGTGATTCTGAAGGGGAATGACGTCACAAGTGCCACCACGAGCGGTGTTGTGTGACACCGCATTCGCTTACCGAACCCGACCCGCCAGTTACGCGGAGGTGGTTCGATTTGAGCAGACTAGATGGCGCCACCGCCCCGCTCCGGACTCGGCTTTCTTCGTTTTGTTTGAGGGTTGTTGACGCGCGACCTTTAGGAAGTTCGAGAGCAGGGGAGGGGAGATGGATTCGGAGAAAAGAGCGAAGGAAGAAAAGTAAATGCGAAGCGGAAAACGTCAGCGCTCATAATCGTTCCGAAATAACTCGCTCTCCAAGCACGTACTTCCTAAAATAACCTCAGACTGAAAACTTCGATGCACGCGCGAAATCGCACCAGTCTTTCTATTGCAGCTCCCCCTTCTTGGCTATCTTCGGGGATTGCCACACGCGCTTTGCATCGGTTTCCTTTTTTTCCTCCCTTTTTTTCACTCCTTTTCCTTTTTTTTTTTTTTTTTCGGTTGTCTTTCCAATTTCGGTGAAACAGAATCCGCCGAGGGAGGATGACCTTTGCCCAAAGACCCTATGGCGCGGCACAACATACAAACGCATCACGGGAAATCGAAAACGAGTGTGGGCGCCCATATTTCCGCGTAGTCTTTTAATTAGGCGCTCGCAAGCTCTACTCTAGGGGGCCATAGCGTAATTAACGTATCAAATAAACACGGTTGTCGCGAGGGTTTTCCTTTATATTTTTTTTTCTTCTCTGATGCTATATTTTTATTATTATTTTATTTTGAACCTTGACGGGCTCCTCGCAACGGGAGCGCTTTTTCGCGTTTGGGTTTTGTTGAAACCTAATAGATATCTTTTTTGCCAAATTACCCAAGCGCCAAAGAGAATGATGCTGTACTACACGTTCGTAAGTGTAGAAGATGCCGAGTAAATAGCCAACACGTGGTGTCTTCGATGGACACAAGTGCAAAGTGCCACTTGTTTTTAGAATTTTACCGAGGCCATCACGCGCAGGGCGTCTCTCGCTACGGTCGCAGAATGCTATTTGATGCTTGGGTAATTTACGAAATAATCTTTCTAAAATGAGACCTTGTACATTTTCTGTTTTGTGAACAGACGTAAAAACAAATTTCCCCATAACAGAAAAAAAAAAAAAAAAAGACCTGGAGGCGAATGGGCGTGTTTCAAAAAGCCGTAACTCATCAAGCGGGCAGTCTAGAACCGTGGAACATTGCACGTTTTTCCGCACCTTTACAAGTTCTACATAATACTATGTCGATTATCCGCTTTCCTGGTCTTTCTTCAGGCAATCGAAAGATTTATTCCGATTGACTGAAGTCCAGGCCCGAAACGTTTCAACCTGCAACACCTCATCCCGTCGCTCCTGACGCAGCTTTTTGATAATATATATATTTTTTGTTCACACTTAATGATTAAAAAAAAAAAAAAAAAGATTTGCCCAAGAAGTTCTAGAATGTGAATCCCCAAAAATTCAAAATGCAAACGTTTATCTCCCGATGAGTAACGAAGGCCAACGAGTTTAACAATTACTTTCAGTCTGCTTTTGTTACGAAAAATAATGATAATATTCCCCGTAACCTCAATGCGAGCGTTATCGCCGTGGAACATTTACTAATAATTGAACCATGAATTCTCAACCTTTTTTTCGACCTTGATAAAAGAAAAGGTAGTAGTTCCAAAAATATTCCTAATGAGTTAAAAAAAAAATAGGCTGAATGGATGAGTAAATATTTATTAATAATTTTTAAGAAATAAATTCCTCGTCACTTGCAAGGCGCCAATCGAAAAAAAAAAAAAGCAAAGTTATTCCCACTCATAAATCGGGCAACATCAATAATCCTTCCAAATTCAGACCCATCTCTCTCCTCATGTGTACCTACTGCAAACTACTCGAACACGTCTCACTAAAACAAAAAGACAGAATTTCTCGAGGAGCGGAACATCCTATCTCCTCAGCGACATGGTTTCAGAAGCGGCCTCTCCACGGTAACCGAAGCTAGTTTAAACATTCCATGACCTGCCTTTCAATGTTAACAATCCAAAGCAAATGAGCCTACTACTACTCTCGCACAGTAAATTTATTGTGGAGAAAAAACACGGCATCGGCGAGGGGCCTATAGTCAATTGAAAGAAAGATTACCTATCCAACCGTTCCCAGTTTGTACAATGTGAGCAGGAGACATCCGAGACGGTCGGAGTCATTTCGGGTGTCCCGCCAGGCTCTGTTCTTGGCCCCTGTCCTCTTCCTTCATTTTATAAACGACATCACTTAGAACTTTCGCAGATGACCTCGTCATCTATCGAGATATATATTCGTGTCATGAGGATCATTTAGCCCTAAGTACTTCACCCCAAATAATAAATGACAGGTGCACCGACTGGCAGATGATTCTTAATTAATGCCCAAAAATAGTTCTGCGTGTCTCTAACACGGGAAACACACACACACACACACATCTGCATTTCTTTTTACGGTTTCGATGATGTAACACTTTCAAGGGTCAGTGGATGTAAATACTTAGGCTTACTGATCACCTCAGACTAAGGGGGATGGATACTCATGTTAACTATGACAGTTCAGAAGCTTTTAAAAAGAGCTCGTGTACTTAAGAACACTCAAACTAGCAACCAGAGCCACATGAAACGTTTAGCTTACCCGAGCCTCGTTTGGCCCACACTCGCATATGCTAACATAGCCGGTTCACTCGCACTAAAACAGTCGTAAATTAAACTTGAAAATATACGACCGTAAAGGCACGCGATTCATCTCCAATAGATACAGGCGAACTTGAGCACCCTGAACGTAGTACCTTAATGAAACTTTTCTCTTCTCGAATTTCGATTTATTTTAAAAGTTATAGGCAAATTAAAATTACGAAAACGAGCGAAAAATAGCCTCCCTCGTGACGTCCCTGGTCCTGGCTTGGGTGGCCAATGGTAGAGGCGAAGCGACAGGCCAATCGGCTGTACCTTACGCTGATAGCCGCGTACCCTGCAGCCGCGTGCGCGTCAACGGCTCGTTGCTTGCCTTCCATGCTGTCATGTCTGTCTGTCGGAGTTGCAGCTCCAAATTCTCGACAGAAGTGCGGAGCGCGCCGCTGGCGAAGCCTCTCGGCCCAACTCGTGCATCATTTCATGGGTGACGTCCCGAAACGCGGTGTGCCCCCCTTGGTGCTACAAGACGCGTGCGACGTACCAGGAGCGGGTCCTTGAAGCTCGGCAGTTCCCGGGTGGTGAAGGAGACCACGATGGCGGTGGTGGCCAGCGAGAACACCACCAGGATCACCACGCTCGGGTGGTTGGCCACCTGCTGAGAGTACCTGCAGGGAGACACGGACGCCGTTGAGCTTCGTTCAACGCCGGCTAGGTGGCGCAAGCCGCCGCCCGACTCAAAGGGTTCAGCCACATATATCCATCCAGTGACCGGCAACTCCAGCAAAATCGACACCGCGTAGCGGCAACGCCATGGGCGTACCAACGGAAAAGGGAAGGGGGGTTTGCCGCCGCCGCCGCCGCCGCCGCCCCCCCCGAAAGAGTCACCACTGAGAAGGGCAGACACTTGAAGGAGGGGGGCGGGGGGGAGGGGGCAAACCAAGTTGGTACGCAACTGGGCAACGCCGAGAAGCTCAAGAGAGGAGGTAGTTCCGACTCTGTCGTCTGCTATCGCTGCTTGGTTCTCGTTAGAGTTCCTGTATATGCTACCTACGGTAGCAGAGTTGCGCATTCAGCCTCAGCGCGTGGCCGTAAAGCCGGCTTTCCCGCACAAGATGGATGCTTTGCTCCTCACGTGACTAAATTTGGCGAATAGCGGCGCCGCGCGCGCCACCGCGCATGGAAAACAGGAGAGGAGGAAAAGGAGGCGGAAAGCAGGGAAACATACGCCGGGGCAAGAGAAACGTCGGCGGAGCGACCGTAAAGGTGGCTTTCTTGCACGCCACCGGATGCTTTGCTCCTCACGTTATGGATCTCGGCGAATAGCGGCGTGGCGGCGCGGGGAAAACAAATGCGCAACTCTGGCTCCCGTAGGGAGCCTATACAGGAACTCTAGTTCTCGTAGGCGACATAGAAACAAACATCGTTTCCAGTAATTATTTTTACGCTTCCACCGTGTCATTCCTACCCACTGACTAGAAGAAGGCTTTCATCCTCGAAAAACTGCTTTGCTTTCATATATAACACCGCTTTTACGCTGCAGTGCAAAAAATTTATGGTGGTCCGCGTATTGAACGACGAAAACGACCTCCTTTGGTCAGCCATTTTGCCTGACCAACCGGCGAAAAAAGCGCAAGGAGGGCGAGGGTAAGGATGGCGGGGGAGGAGGAAGCAGAGGGAACCCTGGAGAAGAGAGGGGGAAACCTCCTCCTCTCTTTAGCGTTCCTTCTGCTTCCTCCTCCCCGCCTTCCTTTCCCTGGCCCTCCCCCCCCCCCGCCCCCCCCCCCCCCCCCCAAAAAAAAAGTGAAAAGTTTGGTAACAAGGTGAGTTTGATACATCCCCGGTACAGCGACAAACGACAAACATCACGCCATCCAGACAGACGCGTTCAAATACACCCTGCTTTTACCCATGCCATGCACATAGAAGACGAGGCTTGCGCACGACGTCAGTTTGAGTGGATCCCGGAGAACCGCCCCAGGCGGCGAACACGCTGAAGGTCGACCAGGGCACGCGTCACGTTCGTTGTGAGACGCTGCAAGAAGCGCGGGTTCGCTGCGACGCTGACGCGAGCTAGGAGCGCAGTGATTGGCTGTACGAGTTATCCCATGTCAATCCAGTGCTGCGAATCTTGTCAGTCGGCGTTCCGCTGCGACCCCTCTCGAAGGACAACGTGATATTCACGTGCTATGCATCGGGGATGCTTCAATGGCTCCTGCTCGTCGTAAGGTTGAGGGAGAGGAGGATACCAGAGCCTACGGAGACGTCAGGACGCCGAACTCTGGTTGCAATGATTCGCGGGTAGGCCACCGTTGCAGCTGGAGAAGGTAGGGCGAGGGCAACGTTACTAAAACACTCAGTTGGGAAACTCGCCGTCGAAACCTGGGCCGCTGGCGTCCACCGAGACCGAGCTAAATGCGACAACAGCGCCACTCTTTTTCGTTTGTCTGTACTGTGGTCACCTCGAGCTTTTTGAAAGCCTGTTTTTGCGTAAAAACAAACGGAAAAGACTCTTTTTGTATGAAATTTATTGGAGTTTAGTACCAAATGATGGGCGCGTGATGTTTTTATCATCTTTAGTTCGCAGGGTTTTGCGGAACAATTAGTATTGTTTTCATACAACCATGCCTCAGCGGGCCTTTCAGGTAGCGCGTCCCGCCCTAGGTGCATTTTAACTTCAGTAGTTGAACGCGGCGCATCCGCCGGGGAGACGGGGGTGGCACCCCTGTAACCTCTACCGCTGTATCTGTTCTTAAAGCCAAAATGCAAGTCACGTGCAGTTTTTCGAGTGGCCGCTGCGGGAGAAATGGTGTCGTTGTGTTCGTCATTAGCTCGGTGCTCGGAGACAGATTGGGGCCATTTCTTCAAAGCTGTCTCTATGGGAGTTTCCCAACTGAGTGTTTTAGTAACGTTGGGCGAGGGAAAGGAAGGCCGAGGAGGAGGAAGCAGAAGGAACGCTAAGGAGAGGAGGAGGTTTCCCCCTCTCTTCTCCAGGGTTCCGTCTGCTTCCTCCTTCCCGGCCTGTCTTTCCCTCGGCCTACCTTCTTGAGTTGCAACGGACTATAGCTGCCTTTGTCTCCACTGCACTGCTAGAACGCGGAACGCCGGCGTCCGGCGTTTCGCTTTCGCATTCGAACGCTTTCCACGAGTGCAAGTGACAAGAGCTGCTAGCTTTAGGTCTACCCACTAATCCTCCCAACCAGAGCTCGGCGTTCTGACGTCCCTCTCTCGTCTTTTCTCTCTCTCTGTGTTTCTGCCCTCATAGTTGCGGATTCTCACATTGCTCTATGAGGCGAATGAATGAAGAAATAACGACAATGCATCCCTGTTCCACAGTGCACACAGGCTAGACTATACTTCCAAAAATCCCTGCACGCAACACTGCGCGCGTTGCATGATGGCGACCTGTCTGGTCACGGACAGGAGTGGCACGGTTTCGATTATCCCGCTGATCAGGCAGTGCGTCTCAGCATTGTATGAAAAGAAAGTCAGCGCTCGCTTGCATTGCTCACCCTCCAGCGGCCGTAAGGACCTGCCTATTGTAGGCTTAGCGAAGAGTAGGAGTATAGTCACATATTCGAAAATGCGAGCACTGTATTCGGCCGTGACGGGATGTCGTGAACAGGTGGACAAATCGAAACCGAAACTCGGTGCCAAAGGGTTCCCAAGACAGTCTGCGCGGCATTACGCCGCCTCTAGGATCGCTTCCATTTTGCAGTTGTAGCAGCTGTACACAGGCGTCGCCATAACCAACCTTCAGTTGCCGTTCCCTCTTTTTACGTTTACTTTACTTCATCGTTATCATAGCAGGCCAGGTTATTGACATTTTAAGATTCTACAGCGTCCTTCTCAGCATTGGCCTTTGTGAACGTCCGTTTCAGTGCCTCGGTATCTGGGTAACACAAGGCAAGGTCAGCAATGGCGGCTGAAATCTGGCGCGGGTGTAAAGTGTCTATTACTCAGCGGGCCAGACACGGCTGAATGGGGAAAACATTCTAGGACCGACGAGCTTCACGTACGCGACAGAATACACTCTAAAGCAATCAAACGCTCCCCACATAAGAAAAGAAAAACCACAGAAAAGCTGTCAGAGGCATCCGGATGATGAAGATGGAAGGTGGATTAAAAAGAAATAAAATACAGGAGGCAACCTCTTCCACTCTCCTGTCAGTTTTCGCAGCGCGAAAACTGGCAGGAGAGTTTTTTCGGGCGCGAAGCGGATGTCGACATACACTTGAAGCGGTATTCGCGTCTCCAGCTCGACGCTCGCCCTCCCGCGGCGGAAACGGGAAGCACTCTAGTGGGGGTCCCCCGATTCTCCCGCTCAGCGGGCATGGCGGAACTGCTCGCGATCATGGCTCGCGAAATGTCGTTTCCGAATGCAAACAACACTCTTCACTGTCCCAACGTATAGTGCTGCAGCCGGTATGGGATTGTACCTTACTGGAGAGTTTTAGTATTGCGCATAGAAGCAAATGCAAGCGGTGTGCGTTTGCGTTCGAGTTGTGTGCCCCACGTTTTGCGTGCGCCTCATCGCCATGCGCCATCCAAGACCGCAATTTCGGGCTCCGCGCACGCTCAGTGTGGAACACGCAAAGCTAACGCAAACACACAGGGCTTGAGTTTGCTCGTACACGCAATATTAAAACTCACTACTGTTTCACCGGCTTTCAACGCCAACGAAACGTGCTGCAGTGAGCAGACGTGCAAGCAGGTAGGCGTTCCTTCGAACTGGAAAGGCTGAGATTGGCAAAAAGACGGCGAGCAAATACAAAAGTAAATAAATGTTATGAAAAAGCTAGTAATTAAAAAAAAAAAAGCTTTTTTTTTATTTTTGGGCATTTGGTTTGGAAGTATATTAGTGGCGACTTTGGACGTTACGCCGATTGTCAAAAGTTACGACTTTGACAATCGGTCCCACGCGTCACGCAGTGCTCTAAAAACACACTCACACTTCAGCTGTCTGACTCGGATTCCGTCTTTGAATTTTTTCTAGTGAGAACAGCGTTTATTAGTTTATTCGTTTGGTGGAAATATTGTAAAAATTATAATTATTCTAGTCCTTGTGCTGGGATAATTGTCATTATTTTCTATGACAATTATCTGAGCGAGAAAAAAGCAGCGAGAACGCACAGATATCAGCACTGATTTTTTCAACAACTACAAATATCAGCCTGAATCGAACAGCATGTTACAAAATAATGTTTCCGGAAATATCTTTTCCAAATAATTACGATGTGAGACACATCTTGAGTCATGAAAGAATCCGAAAGTACGACCCATATCGAGAAATTAAATCCAAAATAGAGGTAAGTTTCGGTTTCGCTCCAGAATTAAAACGCGCATCCTTCCCTAAATAATACGCTAAACACCGCTCTTGCTTTCAGGTTAAAAAGGTGACCTGCGCTCATAAAACATTAGCTTCCTCGTATTACCAGGAATAATTTATGTCGCTCAGTGAAGCCAGCACACTAGACAGGCTCAACAATGGCACGCATCTCTGACCCTCACTAAACCCGCCATCTTGGAAAATGAGTGGCGCCACCTATAGTTAGTTGGAGTCGCGAATATCGTGCATGTGTATAGTCTAAAATGCTAGGGAGACTTTCGCGGTTCCCAAAATGATTTGCGCGGCACTACGCCGCTGGGATCGATTTGGTAAGACATCTATTTCTCAGCGGCCATATATGACTGAATGGAGGGGGGGATTTTGAGAAGAACGACGAGTTTCACGTACGCGAGCGACACAATACGTTCTAAAGCAATCAAACCTTAACCAAATAAGAACAACCACAGAAAAGCTGACAGAGGCATCCGGATAATAAAGATAGAAAGTGGATTAAAAAAAAAAAAAAAACTCATAGGAGGCAACCTGTTCCGATTTCCTGTCAGTTTGCGCGGCGAGAAGCAGACGCTATGTCGACAGACTTGAAGCGGTGCCTGTTCAAGGTGCTAGGCAGACTTTCGCGGGGGAAGAAGCAGGATACCAGCCTATTTGTGTCGAAAGTGTGGAAGTCTGCTTTTACGTAGCCGCCGCGTCCTCCCCCCCCCCCCCCCCCCCAAAAAAAAAAAAAAAAAAGAAAGCAAGCCGAGAGTTGAGTGACTTGTTTTTGTAGAACGTTGTTGGTAAGCGTTTTTGGTATTAATGTCACACGAATGAAGCAAACGCGGCGTAAAGCGCAGCCCCTAAAAAACAATATCAATTTATAAATTTATGTTGTGTGTTTTGTTGTTTTTAGGGAAAGGATTGCGCTTCACCGGTGGGAAATTGACCTTCCTAAAAAAAGGTGAAACTTTAGTCTAGAAGCTGCAACCTAAAGGCTGGTGAACACACTTGCGACTGCTTACGAAGAGAGAACAGACTGGCGCCATCTGTCAGGGTACCCGCGGATCACTTGGCAATTCCGTTTATTTTCTATCTTTTTCGCGCATCATCCTTTCTTTCTTAGCGTGAAAAAAGAAAGAAAGAAAACACTTTCGACGATGTTATAAACAATTATTTCTCATAAATAGTACGTATACATTTCATTTCGCAAATCTGCAAAACTTTCGCTCCAGTGAAATGCAGTTCCAGGTTTATTTCATAGATGGCGCCAGCGTGCCCTCTCTTTTGCAGATGGCATTCACTACAGTGAGGCCACGGGTTACAGGGTGGGGGATAGGATGGGCCGCACGGTGACTGCTTTTTTGGGGGGACCGAGGGCCCTGGGGGCACTGAAGTAATTGAAAACCCAACGAAGTCAGGAGAGGCACCCAGGGTTAAAAAGAGGAGAAAACGTAAGAACAGGTATAAAAAAACAGCACAATCAGACATTGGATATATTAACATGCAGGGTGGTAGAAATAGGTTAAAATGGGAAGAGGTAGAGGAGCAACTAAGAAAGGAGGATTTAATGGTGTATGGGTTTGTGGAAACACATCTCAGAGACATGGAGCAGCCACCTTGCAACCCTATGTGTGGGAAGAATGCAACAGAATGGAGGGAACGAGGAAGGGAGGTGGAATTGGAGCATTCATTAAGAAGAATATGAACTTTCAAAGGATCAGAAAGGAGTGCGCCGAACATTTGTGGCTGAAAGGAAAAGTCGCTGGGGAATCAACAGTCCTTGGAGTGGTTTACTTATGGACAGGGACAGGTGCTAAAGAGGAAAACAGAAAAATGATTGATTGCATATCAAGCGACATTAGTGAACTAGGGGAAGGCTCCGAAATAATTATTATGGGAGACATGAATGCCCATATTGAGGGTCTGGATGGGTATACGGACTCAACTGGAAGCATATTACTAGAACTGGTGGAAAAACATGACTTAGTTTCATGTAATACCAGTCAGAAGTGTGACGGGCACATAACTTGGGAAACTGGCAATCTGCATTCAACTATAGATTACGTACTCATGTCACACAAAATATATGGTAAGTTACAAGTAATGAAAATAGATGAAGAAGGTTCCAAAAGTCTTGGTAGTGATCACAAACGTATTAAGCTGAATTTTGCCAGAGAAGTAAATGCTGAAACTAGACAACATAATTCAAAGCAAACTTTCTGCAGCGACAAAGAGTTGGAAATAGTTGTTGAAAGAATAGAGGCAGCAGTTTCAGGGCCACGGCATACAGATTGGACCTATGAGAGCCTAACTAGGCTTTTTGCTCTAGAACTAGACAAAGTTAAGAGTAAACGAAAGGGGAAGCAAGGACATAGACCAAAAAGCTGGTGGGACAAAGAAGTGAAGCAAGCGATACAAAAACGTCAGGAAGCCTCTAGAGAACACAGGTATTCCAAGCGTAGTAGGGAGTCCGAAACGGAAGTAAAAAGAAAATGGGACAATTTTATAACATGTCGCCGAGAGGCATCCAGTTTGATCAATGCGAAAATTCAGAGAAAGGGTGAGGAATAGATGAGTAATGTAAGTAAGAAAGATAGAAACGCTGCCAAGAAGTTTTGGGAGCACTTGAACTCACTCGGTGAAACAACGCAAGCTAGACAGAGGTTCATACTCTCGCATCAGGGAGATCAATTAGAGGGAGGTGATGCGATACAATATATAGGAGCAGTGATGGAGGAGAAATTTCGGGAACGGTTACATGTGGAAGATAGGAGAACCGAAGGAAGTAGCAGTCCAGTTTGTGACATCGCGGATTTTGGACAAAGAGAATGGGAAAAGGCGGAACGAAGAGTCCCTAGTGGCACGTCGACAGGCACAGATGGTATCCCTATCAAGCTGGTGAAGAATTTGGGTCCTAAATCTAAGGCAAAACTAAGGGAGGTAGTGAGTACCATGATAACAAAAGGAAATATTCCAGATGAATGGAGGCTTAGTAGGATGAGTATGATATATAAGGGAAAGGGAGATAAGTCTGATATTAGGAATTATCGTCCTATAACCGTGACACCGGTTTTTCACAGGTTGGTAATGCAGATTATAAAGAACAGACTGGAGGAATGGGTAGATTGCGAGGGCATACTGGGCGAATTACAGAACGGGTTTCGAAAACAAAGAAGGTTGGAGGACAATTTATTTTCTCTAACACAGTGTATAGAAATAGCGCAAAAAGAAAACAGACAGCTCTGGCTGGCATTTCTGGATATCAAGGGTGCCTATGACAATGTGAACCAAAGAAACCTGTGGGACATAATGGAGAACTTAAACCTAGATGAAGGACTAACAGCACTATTAAGGAACATTTACAAAGATAACAAGGTGATTATAACATCGGAAGGAAAGGCGACAGGGAAAATAGAGATAAGACGAGGCCTTAGGCAGGGGTGCCCGTTATCGCCTTTGCTGTTTATGTTGTATCTGAGAGGATTGGAGGATAGACTAGAGAAGAGTGGGCTTGGGTTCAACCTTTCTTACAGTAAGCTAGGCCAAAAAATTCAGCAATCCTTACCGGGATTGATGTATGCGGATGATATTGTACTAATGGCTAACAACAGGACAGAGTTGCAGGAATTAATGAGCATCTGTGGTAGGGAAGGGGAGGAATTAGGTTTAGAATTCAGTAGCGAAAAATCGGCAGTCATGATTTTTAACGAGGATGAAGTTGAGAGGCTGAAGATACAGAATATTACAGTTGAGAGAGCTAGTAAATACAAGTATCTAGGAGTATGGATATGTGATGGTGCAGAATATCTCAGAGACTATGAAAAGTATATAATATATAATGCCTTCGGGCCCTGAGAGTATAATAAATGAAATGAAATGAAATAGGTAAGGGCAACAGAAATGCAGCTGTAATGAAAAATAGAGCACTTTGGAATTACAACAGGTATGAGGTGGTGAGAGAGATTTGGAAAGGGGTCATGGTGCCTGGCTTGACTTTTGGAAACGCAGTGCTATGCATGAAATCCGAAGTGCATGCGAGACTAGAAATAAAACAGCGCGGAGTAGGTAGACTGGCTTTGGGGGCACATTGCAAAACGCCAAACCAGGGAGTACAAGGAGACATGGGATGGGCATCATTTGAGAGCAGGGAAGCGGTGAGCAAGGTAGAATTTGAGGATAGGTTGAGGCAAATGGACGGGGAGCAATGGGCACGAAAGGTTTTCAGCTATTTATACATGAGGAGTGTAGACACAAAGTGGAGACAGCGCACTAGGAAATTAAGAGGAAAGTTTTTGGGCTATAGCGAAGATACGGAAGAGCAAGTCTCAGTTAAGAAGAAAGTTAAGGCCACAGAGAGATCGGTGGCTAGAGGGAATGCAGACAAAGACGGCTCTGGAAAGCTATAGATTAAACAAAAGAGTTATTGCCAAAGAAAACATTTATGACAATTCTAGGGGAAGCTCATTGCTGTTTGAGGCAAGAACGGGTGTTCTGCGAACCAGAACATACAGAGTGAAGTACCAGGAAATTGATACAGTGTGCACTGCTTGTGGAGAGGAGGACGAGACGGCTGAGCACTTGATACTCTACTGTAAAGGGCTTCACCCTATGCCTACCGAAGACAACATAGATTTAATAAAGTCATTGGGTTTTAGAGACAGCGAAGGGAGAGTGGATTTCAAGACTGTAGAGATTACCAAGCAAAGATTAAGTGAATGGTGGCAGAAATCGAGAGAAAACTAGGTATTTTCTTATCCACTGATGGCAAGGGGGTTTCATAGCGTCACTTTCTTTGCACTGCGGAGTGAATATAGATTTCACATTTAAATATTCTAAGCTTAAATGGTAAAACAAAATGGCTAGGTGGCGTAAGCTACCGCCCGATCCAAAGGGCTCAGCCGTATTCATCCAACCATCCATCCGTCGTCAAGAGACCACAAGTGCTCGGTTGCAAGCAAACGCAAGTTCCAATACCCTTGTTACCCGCGGACAGCCTTAGCCAAAGTTAAGTCCCCCCTGGATGCAGTGATGCTGCATCACTATAGGCTCGTTCGAGTTACCTGCACTTCCTTCACCGGTGCAGAAAAGTGCAGGACAGTGAGTGCAGTTCCGGTAGGTGCACCGAGACACCCTCCCAGGATTGATCAAACACTCTCTGTGACGTCATGAGTCATTAGTGGAGACAAGAGGAACGCCAGACTGTCAACTTAGGAGGTGACGACTACAAGCTTCCACCGTGCTTTTTTTAGACACACCATCGACATTGTCGTTGGCAATCGATGATCCTCGTCGTGATGTCAGAGACCAAGAGGGAGCCACCCAAACACCTCGTCCACAATGCGGAGAGCAAGTCGTCTGCTTCTCGCGCAGGAGTTTCGGTGACGTCAGAAGGACGCCGAGCTCTGATTGGCTCTGAATGAAGGATAGTGGGTAGAACTCAATGCAAGCTGCCTTGAGGTCTACCCGCTATCCCTCATTCAGAACCAATCAGAGCTCGGCGTCCTTCTGACGTCACCAGAACCTTTTGCAAAAGAAGCAGACGAACTTGCCCTCCGCATACTCTCGGACAGCTGTTTGAGAAGATGGGAAGAGTGCGCGTGCACAGCTTTGATGGATACTCAAAATCTTTGACTACATACAGCAAAGACAGTATAGTATTCGCGACTCCAGCGACCTATAGACATTTTCCACAGGAGCGCCGCCATCTTGAATTGTCGTCACTTCCAGTATGGGCGACGACAAAATAGTAAAACGTTTCAACCTGCAACTAGCAAAAAAATAGAGGGGAGCCAAAACGAGAATGTGTGACGGTTAGGCCTATATCCTAAATGTCTTCTATTGGCGTGGCGACGGCAAAGTAATGTTTGCGCCCATTCTGGAAGTGACGACAATTCAAGATGGCGGCGCCCTTGTGGAAAAGGTCTATAGGGGGCGCTACTATCGGGCAAATATGGCGGTCTAGTATAGGCCGTGCCGCGCCCTGTGCCAGCTCAACGCACAACATGCTGGGGCATCGGCAAGCAAGCATTGGACTCAAAAAGGTTTGCCCCGCTTTTAGAGAGCAGCTCTTTAGTCGCCCGTTTCCGCGTTCAGCGGCGTGGGCGTCGCCGTCGGCGTAACCGCTCGCGCGTTGCATTATGGGACGTCACAGTTTCCCCGCTAAATTTAGCGGGGAAACTGAAGCGTTGTTCAGATCATGTGACGACGGCTTTACCGCTAAATTTACCGGGGAAACTGAATGCGTAGTGTTGCATCATGGGACGTCACAGACCTACACACCAATTCAGTTTCCCCGCTAAATGTAGCGGGGAAATTGAACTGGTGTTGAGGTCATGTGGCGTCAATTCCAGCAAAAATTAGCGGGGAAGCTGTGGGAGGAGGGGAGAGTACGGAGGAGGAGGAGGAGGAGCGTACGAAGGCGAAAGAGGACACAGAAGAGGAGGAGGGTCACCTATATATATTTATACAGGGTGTTTCAGAAAACGCAGGCCAAATCGGTCTTGCGAAAACTACTCACCGCAACGAAAAAAGGCTTGGTGGCGTTTCGGTCCTGGGGCGCAGGACCGAAACGCCACCAAGCATATATATCTCAAATTGCTTATCACGGTATATCGCAAAATCAAAATCCCTCAAGAACTGCGCTCTAATGTCGCATTGCAGATATTTGCAAACGTCTTTAATTTTTTATCCTCCATGTATCGAACCTGCGGCGATGCGTTGGCGTAAGCGAGATTCCAGAGGCTTGACTTTCTTTCAGGAAGCGGTGGAAGGACTGCCTACTGCCCTTCCACGGCGCAGATGAGAGTTGATAACCGCGATATGTCTGGTTCACGAGATTGCGTATACGTTTCGTGCGGAGCAACCCGGGCAACAAGCTGATACTACTGTCACGACAGAGTCACCGAAGCAACTTTTTAATCGCACAAACCACCGACAACGTGTAATCACGGAAGCCACAAAGAGACGAGCAGAAATCGCCAAAGGACCTGTTCCGATAAGTTCGGTGGCTTCTCCGCTAGGTGCCGCGTCCGTCTCGCTGGAGTCGCGAGAATGCAACTCTACCGAAATACGCGGCACCTAGCGGCTAAAACAAGAAAGCTGTGGCGGCGGTTCACTCGCCAACCTTCTCGACCGAACCAGATATCCTCAGCGCCTGGCAGTCTAAAGACGAATCTGTGGAAGCATGTACGTCTCGAAAACACGAGGTGAAAATCGTGTGGCAATTGCAGTTAAACTGCAGTTAAGTGTGCTCGTGTAACGAGGGTATTTTCCCAGGTACACTTAACTGCACTTACGACCTTCTGCGGGTCAAACCTGGGAGCACGTGCGCTCATTTCTTCTTCAATACTGTGGCGACGCTTAAAGGTGACTTCCGTGTAAAGCCAGATTCGCATGGTGCGATTTCGCTCGCGAATTTGCAGCAGCGACGTCGGGACCCGCATCTTACCCCAGGCTTTCTTCTTTTTTTTTTTTTTTTGCCGCACGATCGACGTGGCAAATGCGCAATTGCGAAGTAAAATCGCGCTGCGTGAATCAGGTTCAATGTGGGTATAAGACAGATATTGTTCCACGTGCCTGTACCTCGACATTTCCCAGAAAACATGTTGCCGAACAAGTTAATTGGACGGGGGAATGTTTCTTTAATAATAAATTCAAACTCCACGACAAAACCGCTTAAAAAAAATTTTTTTTAGGCAACAACAGCGCCCCATCACGAAAAGATTAATTAAACAATTTAAGATTAATGCCTGCTGTCCCATTTAACGAGAAAGGAATTGCCCAAGCACCTGTCCTGCATTCTGTTAGTTCTCACGAAGAAGAGAAAAATTAATAAAGTCGCGAATCGAATGGCGGCCTTTCTGGATTAACAATCTATTTTTTTTTTGTGTGTGTGTGGGGGAGGGGGGTAGTTTCTTAAAATTATGGTTCTAAGATTATCGATTGGCGTAAGCCCCCAACAGATAATCAGTTCGGATTAGAAAAAACGATTAACTACGGGAAGATGTAAACCTTGTTTACATCGAGCGTACTCACAAACACAACACACAAACAGGTACGCGCACACATGGATGGAACGATGGTATACTTCGTTTCGCCTTACTACGGCGCATGCGTGGCGTATCCAACTCATGTTGGAGGCAAACAAACACACACACACACGCACACACGCTATTTTACAAATAAGCTTTGGTCGCTGTTAAAGTTTTTTTTTAATCATGTAAATTAGATTTATTTGATTTAAATCAGATTTGTTTCATTTAAATCAAATTTATTTGATATAAATCGAGACTATTTTATGTAAATCCCATTCGCTTGCATTTTTAAAGATGGCAGCTTGATCGATCACCCCGTCTGCTTAATGACAACAATGCGGAATAAAAAAATTCTGTAAATTTGAAGTACAGTTTAATTAACAACTTTTACATCCGCCATATTATGTAAAAACGTGTTTTTTTTTTCTTGCTAGAAAGCTATATTTGCTTTATTTTTCGCGCTTTGATTTGCTTGCAATAGGGCGTTGCGTAACTGACGAATGAGAGGGGGCTAAAACGAAATCTCAATGCGCAGGTTTGCTCAGAAGAGCGCACTGCCTGTTGCTCGAGTTCGGCCCGGTATGAATATTTCTTGCTCGGTAATTCTTTGATTTCAGTTCGAAACAAATGCACGCAGGAAGCACCAGACGATTCACAAACGCCACACAAAAACGATTTTCGGAATCAGTTTTTACGGGAATGTGATTTAACTCACAATTTAAATCCCCTCGATTTTTATTCTCCACCCGGGAGAGAGCTGTCCAGTTACCTTTCAGATCTAGGTCCATTGACAAAAAGAGGGGTCACCGTTTCTTCCGTCAAGTTTTGTTCGGGAAAACAGGTAAATGTAATTTTGGGTGGCGACAAAGGTTACTGTTCTAGTTTTCAGCTTTGACATTTTAGAAAACGGCAAAGGTGCGTGTGTGTGTGTGTTTATAACAGTAAAAGCTATGATCATATGAAGGGAGCTTCTTTCTCCCTCCAGCGCAGTCTCAGTGTAGAACACTGGAATAAGATGAAAAGAAAATGAGATTTCCAGAGACTATACGTCAGGGAGTCGCCTGACTTGAAAAGTATCGACGTCTATACATAGCTTCTACGTGACGTCACTCGCGGCCATGCCAGTTTTTTTATGCGCCGTCGGAGCGTTCGGTCCGCTGTGTTAGTTTCCCACCGCAGAAGTTGTACTTGGAAGAAACCAGTAGGTAGAAAAAATAACCGTCGGCACCCAGCCATGGCGGCCCTTAAAGGGGTACTCCACCGATTTTTTGAGCTACCTCAACTAACTATATTTTCTGACTCCCCGGCCTTTACTCTCTCCGGTATGCTATTTAGAATCGCGAAATTCATAATAGTTATTGCGAAATCGGCAAATGAAAATGATGCAAAAACCAACATTCAAATATACGCGCACTTTTCAGTGCCGTGACGTCAGTGGCAGGCAAGCTTGCCAGTCGAGCAAGCAGCTAAAAAATAGAATATGCCAATCATTTGTTCCGTGCTGGAGCGCGGGTACTGCAGCGAGCTTCCCAAGCATTCATCTGACACCATGAAACTGCTTCGAATCAGTTTAAAACAAAATCTACAGCCCAAAGAGTGAACCCCTGCCTTCCACTGACGTCACTTTTTCATTGTTGCCAGTAGAGACTTTCAGTTTGAAAAACATGGTGAGGACCAAAACTGTAAATTCAATAACTTTGCAAACAAGAAATATTTTGACCTAATATTTGGGATACTATTTTCGCGATGTTTGTTGGTTAGTTTAGCAAAATTTCAAGCAAATCGGAGACAATGAAAAAACCAGTGGAGTACCCCTTTAACAAGCTATGCATTGAAGCAACACCTGTTTGCAAGTTTCGTTGTGGCTGCCAATGCTCAATCCAGCTGAAGATATATCATTCGATAGAAGGGAGTTGCGAATTTCACTCAGGTTTGTGTCCGGATAATACTAGTTTTTATATGGAATTGCGAAAAAAATACTCGGGCTCACAGCATAGCGTTTCATAACTATGCCCTGTGTATCGGGCGGCCTCACCCTTTAGCTTCAAGTGTGTGCCGTGGAGGTCCGGCTTTTGAAAGAGACACCCTGCGCTCTGTGTTAGTTGTCAGTGATGATTACTGAAAATAACTTAGGAGATATATAGTACATAGTGGTACTGGCTTCATAACTCAGGGGATACTGGATTCAATTTTAAGAGACATAACTATACATGCAAAGCTCCATATCTGTGGAGATTAACAGAGACACGAGTGATTTATTCGAGCTAGCATGAGTTGCATAACGCGCACGACCCGTATACTAACGCAAAAGAAACATGAACTGAAAGAGTCCTTAATGGGTCCTTGGGAGTACCTGCCAGTTTTTGACGTGTGCCCTGAAGGCCAGGAATGTAATGCGAAGTTCAGGTCCCATACTTCAAACTTTTTTTTTTTTTTTTTTTGACAAATTGAGAGATAACCATGCTTGTAAAGACCGCAGATAAACGCAAAAAAAAAAAAAAAAAAAAAAAGATCGGGTCGGGTGTTTTAGCTCATACTGTCCGCATTTGGCCGATTCCGCTGTTCGGATAACGCTCCTATTTCCGGCTCGGTGCGTTGAACAGAGAAAGTACAACTCCCGAATCAAAAAACCGTGAAGGCTATGAACGTGGGGAACAATTCCAATCCCTCTCCATAGAAAAAAAAGAAAAAAAAAAAAGAAAAAGGAATATCTACAATACGCGGTACAAAGGGCGATTTCAACTACGCAAGCGGCTTCTAAACTAAATTCAAACTAGAACTAAAAAAAAAAAAAAAAAAAAAAAAAAAAAGCACACAAAGAAAGATTTAAGCATTTCGAACCAACCTGGGAGAAGTGGGGCAACCCATTGAGAGTTTGGGATACCTTTCCTGCGCATGTTTGACTACTTTTTTACGTAAAAAGAATACAAAAAAAAAATACCGACGCGAGAAATTTATCAAAGATATCATGTCGGAAAGAGGAACGGGTTCATGTAAAAGAAAGAGAAAAAAAAAAGGGGGGCGAAGGTATGCAATGTACTCCATCGATCGTTCAAATAAAATCGTTGATTCGGAACACTTTTTTTTTTCTGCCCAAGAAAACGAGTTTTGAAGTTGAATATCCGAATCAATCAAAACGAGCCCGTTTTTCTTCTTTTCTCTTCATCGCAGCCGCGGGGCTGTGATTAAGAGCACCAAGCTGATGGCTGCACCAAGCTGATGGTCGGACCAACCATCAGCTTACCATGGTTGGTGTACCCGAGAGGCTCGAATCTATATTATTATTTCCTTTTCTCGAGAGGTATAATTGCGGGGCAGCTCAGTATAACGAAGCAGACCCATATAAAAGACGCAGCAGGCACGCTGTCCATACATCGGACAACAAATTACACCATCTTCCCGAGGGGAACCATGGGGTGATGCGGAGCATCGCGGATCGTTATTAACGGTGTTATTAACGGTCTTAGTAACGTTGTTAACTTGCGTGTTATTACGTTAGTCTGTGGGGTGGTGCTGACGCTTGCTTGCGCCAACCCACTAACTGACGGGACTGTTGCTTCCATCCCACTTCATCGGAAGAACGGAGTGGAGTCAACAGCGGTGAACTGAACGCGCGCAGTCAGTCAGTCAGAGTCTTGAGAGCAAGGAAATCAAAGGAGGAACGCGCGCAGCGCGCTACCGCCGCTTATATTCACACTTGAAGGAGAGGAGACTAGAGGAGGAGAGTTGCGCATGCGCGCGCGGTGTGAGTAGAAGCGAACGCACGCGAAGTGCACTCAGCTGGTAGAGAGAGAGAGCGGAGAGAGTAACGCCCAGCTGTTGGAGAGAGGGAAGGAGGAGAGTTGCGCATGCGTAGTGTGAGTGCGGACTACGACGCCGCGGGACATAGACCCGACCAAGAGATGCTCCGCATCTAAAAGACCCGCGGAGTTTCTCCGCGCACATTTACGACAAGAGAATATACCCGCGGGCACGTCTCGAGCATTTGCAAAGCATGTCTGCAATTCGTACATGTGGACGCAAATTTGAACACGCCTGTAAGACAGTTTTTCTTTTTTAATCTAAAGACCAATGTGAGAAGGCCGCCATACGAGAAAGATGGATGGATGGATGTTAATGGCGATACCCTTTGTAACGGGCGGTAACTTGCGCCACATATCCTGAGTCTAAAAAGAAACGCGCCTCAGGCAGCGTTTGCAGACAGTCTTTTGTTTGGTGTATTGGGCCGCGGCTCAAGATGGCCAACGCGCTGTATACAAAACAAAAGCCCGCGTGGTTTGCCCACACCAGGTGTGCTGCGCATGCGCTGAAAACAGACTCGCGTGAGGTGAAGGTCTGCGCGTGCGCGCCGCGTGCAGACAGCAGCACCCCCGCGCGGCCGTGTGACGTCAGAGTCGCCATTTTGAGCGATGCTGGCGCCGCCCTAACGTTTCTACCCCGTTTGGCTCACAATCTACTTCCCTTTAGAAGGGTTAGACAGGAAAATGAAATAGGTATAGGTCATACCATTGATGTGAAATGCTCGTGGCCTACACTCTAAAAAAAAGTAAGCACCCCCCCCCCCCCCCCCTAGTCATCGTGCGTTTTGACGGCTGTAACTACCCCACAGGCTTACTTAGCTACCCACTGGGCTCGAGCCATTGAGCGTTACCACCCTGTTGGAAGGTGATGGGGCAGTCACGTTTTATAAACTCTTGAATTGAACATTCAAGTGCATGCAGTCGTTCAATAGTAAAAGTCACTTCAAAAATCTCAAAAAGTACTTGAAACTTGTCTTTTTTTGTGCGTTGCTTACCGTTTATTCAAATTTGAACCGGCCGAAACCATAAGAGTTATTACAATAAACGCTAAAGGCTCAGCTGGCGCTAGTGTGCTGTTGCATTTTGAAGCAGACAGCAAGCAGTCAGAAATTGACTTCCGGTAATGCATTTCTATGGGAAAAAGCGAGTGCACTTTCTCTTTGCGCTAGTATAAGAGCAAATATCACGAATAATTTGTACGTACTAGGCACATTGGAACATTTCTCAGTCACGCAGACGAAATAAGTGGTCAGTTACAGCATTTTAATTTGAAATTCGCGGCATTAAAAACGGTGTTGACACCGCTTCGTACGTGTATTTTTGTGCACTGTCGGACACTGTTAGCGCGAACACGGCGTCGACGCTTTCCAGCATGGGGGGATATACGTGCCAAACGAACGAAGGACAGGTGGAAAACCAAGAGAGACGGGAAGAACTACGCAGTAACACTGGGTAAGTAACTCTCTGTGCTTGCAGACAATCAAAATAAATTGAAAGCACCGTAATATAATCCGATTCGCAATAAATAAGTACTGCTTTATTCTTTATGCTCGTGAATATGTGCGAAGATGCTTGTTCTGTGTTCAAATCATCACCCGCACGCTCCAAATCTGTGCAAATAGGAAGAAGCCAGAGAACAGGTGCCCGATAAAAACTGCCCAACATAGGAAATATTAAGAAAACACACCTTTCGTAGCCCACGTGCTTTATTCTTTACGTTGCGAACGTTTTTTTTAACCACTCATAAAGATGCACGACGGGGTCATTTTCATATAGTGAGAGGACAGGCATATTAGCAATATATAAGCACCAACGGAATGCTGGCAAACTGTGAACCATACATTCGTTTCGATCGTTATTTTGCTTAGAATCGTCGCTCGTTTCTACATACCTGCCATAGAACAGAGGTTTGGGCCTGAAATATAGCGAAATTTAGCATCGTTCAGTGGTAAAGGAAAAATGTTGTAACTAAAGCAATTACACTTTCACAATATTAATAAAGGTACATACTACCCGGTACAACCAAAATAACAAAAGCTATTCACGTTATTTTCCGGGGACGAGACAAAATTCACGCGCGTTTTCCCATAAGAATACACGGGAAGACTGGAAAAGTAGACTGCATGCTGTCTGTTTCAATTTGCTACCGGAAGTCCCGTAGACACTAGCGCCAGCTGAGCCTATAGCGTTTATTATTATAACTCTATGGTCGAAACAGGCGTGTGGCTCAGTTCGCCCATTCCCACTCCCCCCTTCTTTCCTCCTCCTCCTCCTCCTCCTCCTCCTCCTCCTCCTCCTCCTCCTCCTCCTCCTCCCCCCCCCCCCTTATCTGCGTAAAAAGTTCGAGTTGAGCATGATTTTTGTTAAACGTCGTTGCTATTTGAAAGAGTGTCGTCGTCCGTGTACGTCTTTTATGTTTTTATTCTTCCGTTTTTAAGTCTTCTAAACTGCTTCGAGAGAACTGGAGATTGGTTAGGTATTTTTAGATTCTCACAGCTGCAGGCCGTACAGGAGTACCCCGTTCAACTTTATAAGCACGCCTCGCTTATGCCAGTCAATGTTGACTCGAGAGACACAGTCGATGTTGGCAATGTGCGCTTGCGTCTCTCAATATTTGCGTTACCCGGCGACAGCGATCTCGGCGTGTGGTTTACGCTCGCGCATTTTCAAGGGGCGTACACCCAACGCGGCTAAGTGTATTCCTCTACATCAAAGAGAGCGCAGGCAACCACCGTACCGTCCAATCCAGAATGTGTGCGTAAATAAACCAGAACCGGAAAAGTTTTTTTTATTTATTGCTTTTTAAGTAGACGCGATGTTTTCAAAAAAACTGCGTCCGACGGGGATCTTTTGGCGTCCCACGCAGGCTATGAAAAGCGAAGGATATATATATATATATATATATATATATATATATATATATATGCGCAAGGCACGGTGTGAGTGAATCCATTCGGTGACGTGCGCGACCACAAGCGCCTCCCTGTGGGCGGCTTTGCACAAATAACCGAATGCTCGCGGTGACATTATCCTTCCTGTTCCCATCGACGGAAATTCGAGCAACGTCAGGTCGCGGCAACTTTGACAGTGGTGCTTTAGAAATGTGATGACTCCCCACTCCCCAAGCTTCTATACCAGAAGTGGCCAAACTGCGGCTCGCGAGCCGTATGCGGCTCTTCGCGTGTTAAAGGAGCTGTGCAACAATTTCAGTGCTCTGCTTAAATAATTTGGGAGTTGGTGTCTCGACCTTTCTAAAGTAAAGAACAAAAAAAAAAAAAAAAAAAGTTTTTCCCGCATGGTTTAGTTTTTATTTTAAAGATTGACAAAGATTGATGTTTTCGGCACCTCGCGACTCCTTCACCATCTTCCTAGTCACGTGGGCTGTGACGTCGATGGGGGTTGCGTGGGGTTCCGGTGAAGCTCTCTCTCTAGAGTCATCAGTGAGAACTCACCCGCTCGCGACCACGTGACCACGTGCTTGCATAGAACGATCAACAAGGCGAGAAGAGGAAAGTCTCGTCCGGCTCCGGCTTCTGGCGGCTGTTCGTGGTAGCAGATAGAGCTGACGGTTTTGTGGACCTAAGATAGATGGCGCCACTAAAACTCCGTATAATAAAAGTTTTGTTGATGATACCAGGCATTTATATTTATGTTGGAACGACAAGATTTGAAGAAAAATTACCTTTTATCGAGCAGGTATTTGCACAACTTCCTATCTTTTTACAAGTCCCCCATTGACGTCATGCCGCGTGGTTCTCATGGACGCCGCTCGCGGCTGCAGGTCGGGGAATATTCTAAGTTTTGCCTCGCAATTAAGCGGCGGAATCGCAACATTGCGAAGGAGATTTGTTTTCTTTCCTTTAAGACGAGATAAACAATGTCAAAAGGAGAAGATGCAAATTCTTTCAACGTTAAAAATCGTTGTACGGCTTCACTGTAAACCCTCCCCCTTTCGACCCTACCGCCTCCCTCCCGTTCACACGAGCACATCCCCAAAAAGAGAAATGGAACGCGTTTCAAATCGAAAGACAGGTTGCGGCTTGCTAGCCTCGTGCTACTGCTACCTTACGCACAGTAGGACTGCTTTTGACTCGGATAGATTGAAAGTAGTTCGAGTTTCGTTTATTGACCGTCGCGCTGTGACGGTCAATATTGGCGACGAGATGTTTTGGTGGCGCCATCTCGTGGATTGTTTCCTGTGACGCAGCTGGTAGGATGCGCGCAGACGACACGCTATGTCAAAGCCCGGAGCGGCTATGTTACTTCACATCTATGCCGATTAAAAACGGTTCATATATTAAAGAAACGCGTATAGCGTTTTGTGAGTGGTCTTTGTAACGAATAACAGCGCCTCGAATTCGCTTTTTATATTACAAAGAAAATTTAAAACGTTCAAGAACAAGCCTGGAGCTCCACATTAAAGCGTGCGCGGCGTGCGTCAGGGCTATTCAAAGACACTCTGATTCCTGTTTTTTCGCATCTGTGGAGGCTTCTGTAGAAAATGGTTTTGCATTCACCAGAGTAAATTTCGTGCCGTCTTCTTAGCTGTGCTCGCGCGAACAGTTGTGTTGCAAAGCGCTGCAGACTGGCCTTAGCTACATTGAGCTTACCGATACCGATGCTTTTGTCCAAGCGTGACTTGACAGTAGCTGACGCTTAGGCCCTCTCGCAACGAATACGTGGCAAAGAAGTTTGTCACATCGCGACTTCTGCTCGAAAGAAAAGCAGAAATTTCATAAATTCTTAAATTGTCGGACAGAGCCCCGAAAATTCAGGCGATTGATTAATTTGTTCTATCCAATTTTTTACTAAGAATTGTTTACAAATGCAAAATCGCTCTCTGAGAAGCGCATCACGCATTATGCACATCTGGGTTCGCAAAATTAAACATACAAACGATAGTAATTCATAGCAGGTGTATACCTGATTCTTTTGGGACGCTGAAGTGCCATCGACTTACTAGATTTAGGACTTCGATCGCGAGGGGGTCTCGCGCGTTTCGCGTCGAGCGAGTGAATTAGCAGGGATTAAGTTGAAAGGATTCCGGAAGCCCAGCCATCGCTTTTTCCCCCCAGTTATTTTGAGGGAGTGTTTGTTTACTGGTTTACGAAATTCCAAAAGGAGTCAATTTGGAACTATTAAGAGACCAGCACTCGCAGAACCTAGAGTTCCTGTATAGCTACCTACGTAGTTACCTACGTAGAGTTCCTGTATAGGGAGCCTATACAGGAACTCTAGCAGAACCCATTGAAACCGACCGGATACACGGAGTCGCTTTCACTGAAGTGTTTACCAAACACGCGAGAGGTTCTCGAATTTCGCTTCCCTACTTTCAATTTAATGAGACATTCCTTTCTTAAGTTTTATGTTGTCCGAATCATAATTTAAGACAATACAGATGATTCGCCGGGGTAGATGTTGTAGTGGGGTGAAGCGCTGTATATTCTATTTTTATCATCCAGCTTTTTGTACTGGGGTTAAGAACAGCACACCACCATTCCAGCGCTTCGACGCCTCAGCGTCAAACGTGTTTGTTGGCACGACTAGGCGTGCCACGGTATCAAGCTTTGGTAAAATGTCCTACTACAAATCAGGGCCGTACCCAGAAAAAAATTTCGGGGGGGGGGGGGGGGGGGGGGGGGGGGGGGGTTCGGGGGACAACGGCGGCCATTTTGAAAGTGTCTATTGTCTTATTTTCGCCTATGAATCATGTGCATCGGTGGCATATAATGGAGAGCTACAGCAAACCGGAGATCCGGTCCCGGTTTGGTACCCGGTAGCCCACCGGCGCCACTGCGCGTGCGCAGAGATGGAGATTAAAATCCGCTGGCTGCCAGTGCACCGACCAGGGCCGTACACAGAAAACAATTTCGGAGGGGGGTCAGAACCCCCTATCCCCCCCCCCCCCCCCCCCCCCCCCCTGGTTACGGCCCTGCTACAAATGTCACTTCACCAAATAAACACAAGGCGTGAAACAGGCTTTGCCGCGCGTTACCCAAAACGCGCATGCATGAAGCGAGCTGACGAGCCGAGGGTCTGTCCCAGTCTGTCCTATCCGTGATGTCACAAATGATGATGATGATAGCTAGAAAAGCGCCCCCTGTAGTTCGCTCGGCTGCTTTCCGGAGATTCGGCTTGTCGCGTCCCGTCAATGTTATACTTCTTTACGTTATGTAAAGATTGAAGTCCACAGGACGGGTAAACACAAAGCTCTGGGGGAAGGATGGATGGACGGATGGATGGATGAATACGGCTGAGCCCTTTGAATCGGGCGGTAGCTTACGCCACCTGGCCATTTTGTTTTACCATTAAAGCTTAGAATATTTAATTGTGAAAACTATATTCACACCGCACTGCAAAGAAAGTGAGGCTATAAAACCCCCTTGCCATCAGTTAATAAGAAAATACCTAATTTTCTCTCGCTTTCTGCCACCATTCCTTAATCTTTGCTTGGTAATCTCTACTGTCTTGGAATCCACTCTACCTTCGCTGTCTCTAAAACCCAATGACTTTATTAAATCTATGTTGTCTTCGGTAGGCATAGGGTGAAGCCCTTTACAGTAGAGTATCATGTGCTCAGCCGTCTCGTCCTTCTCTCCAAAAGCAGTGCACACAGTCTCCATTACCTGGTACTTCAATCTGTATGTTCTGGTTCGCAGAACACCCGTCCTCGCCTCAAACAACAATGAGCATTCCCTAGTATTGTCACAAATGCTTTCTTTGGCAATAACTGTTTTGTTTAGTCTATAGCCTTCCAGAGCCGTCTTTGTCTGCATTCCCTCTAGCCACCGATCTCTTTCTGTGGCCTTAACTTTCTTCTTAACTGAGACCTGCTCTTCCGTACCTCCCCTAGAGCCCAAAAACTTTCCTCTTAATTTCCTAGTGCGCTGTCTTCACTTTGTGTCTATACTCCTCATGTATAAATAGCTGAACACCTTTCGTGCCCATTGCTCCCCGTCCATTAGCCTCAACCTATCCTCAAATTCTATCTTGCTCACCGCTTCCCTGCTCTCAAATGACGCCCGTCCCATGTCTCCTTGTACTCCCTGGTTTGGCGCTAGGCAATGTGCCCCCAAAGCCACCCTACCTACTCCACGCTGTTTTATTTCTAGTCTCGCATGCACTTCGTATTTCATGCATAGCACTGCGTTTCCAAAAGTCAAGCCAGGCGCCATGACCCCTTTCCAAATCTCTCTCACAAGACTAACTGGAAAAAGCGCCCCCTATAGTTCGATTTCCTCACTAATGGGAGGTGTTGTTGGAGAGCTTTTCTCTCGGAATCGCTTGCAGCGAAAGGGCGTCCACTCACCACTGCATGATGCGGGCGTCAGCCGGAGTCGCCCCGGTCACCAGCGAGGCCCTGAGGAGATGAAGCTCGTCCGAGACACGGCGGCGCTCCGGGTGACATCGATGCCCCACTGCGTTCCTGCGAGCCGAAACGGACCGCGTATGTTGTAGACACCCGCGTAGAGCTCGGGCGTCTACACTAGGGGCACACAACACGGGACGAAGACAATGCGGAGCGCAAGTTTCGTCTGCTTCTTTTGAAAGTGGCGACGTCAGAACGACGAGCTCTGATTGGATGGACAGTGGGTAAACCTCAAGGCAGCTTGCTTCGAGGCCTACCCACTATCCTTCTTTAATCAGAACCAATCAGAGCTGGGCGTTCCGACGTCACCACATCCCCTGCAAAAGAAGCAGACGAACTTGCGCTCCGGAGTGGAGTAAAATTGGGGCGCGTCCTCAAAGCTGATCCCTCGATTTCCATCCGATGACGTCAGAGATGAATAGATGGATGGATGCTAATGGCCGCTACAGCCTTTGCAACGGGCGGTAGCTTGCGCCACCTAGCCTAGGTGGACGCGGAGACGAAAGCGACACTCACGTTCGCTCGGCTTTTGCGCCAGCATTGCTACGGCCAGCCGCCAGGATCGCGACAGCATATGGCATGCCGGTTACTGTGATTTCATCTGTTGCCACTTCGAAAACGCTTTCGCCGCAGGATAATATCGAGATTTTCCCTTCCGTGCGTGAGGTCGGCCCGTGCGGATATCGACCACGTGTCACCCCCCAGCAGCGTTGAGCAGGCACGAAAGAGTGTGGTTGTCTGTGAACGTCCCTCCTTGTTTCGATTCTATTTCAAGTGAGAATGGCCCAGCGAACTCAAAGTCACGGGCAGCAACGAGGCCTCTGAAGTGGCACTAAACCACTTTTTTGCGACAGTCTATTTATGGTCATAACTATATAGGTAAACTTTAAACATTAAACAATTGCATCAATGCGTAGCCAACTTCACTATTAAAATCGGCTGCCGAGAAACTATCTGTGATGGTCCCTCGCAGCTCACTACCCACATGTACGCATTACATCGTTATTTATTCGAAGTGAAGAATCAAGATGTCGTCATTCGAAAGGTGCAAACTACAGTGTTCTAGTGCAAACGAACGTAGATGCCTCGCTACGTGGCACATTGTGAAGAGCCCAAGAGTCGATTTCCATGACAAACAGAGGAGTCGTAATATTGCTAAAGTTTAAATGAAAACACAACTAGGTTCAAGAACATGCGACTAAGCTAGTTTCTTTTTGCTTCACCGCATCGGAGTTCTATCAGATTTTGACGACGCCTCGTTCGGAAGTCTTCGTTCCTTATTTTCAAGCTGCTTGACGAGAGCGCCGGCACGTTTCCCTCCAAGGTGGGTTCTGTTGACCTTAGCACTTCCTGCCTTTGGTTTCCCGCAATTTCTCTTTTCAACGGGCGTTCGCTCCACGAACCATCTGCGGCATCTTTTTCGCTAAATCAGTTTTGGAAACCCCACCGGCAGAGATATATGATGATGGGCCATCGTAGACCATACGTTGGGAGATCGAATATGATTCCTCGAGATTTTCACGAACACATTTTCTGTCGATGGAGTACATGCACATTCAAAAACGTTGTACGCGTTTCAAGAGAAGACGATTTGGTTTATTCTCCGGGTTTTGCGAAAGGCTCTAGACTCATTTTCACTTCAAGAACCATAGGAAATAAAGTTTGGCTCCTGATGGAACATTACTATTTGCCCCTTCATGCGTTGAATTGAGATCTTAGATTTATGTTATTTTATCAATACCTAGACGTTTCAAACGCTAAAACCATATCGTTTCTTCCTTCAACAATCAAATGTCGTAATAACTACATCGCACAGCCGCGTGAAGAATGCACAAAACTTCGTTTTCAGAGATTTGCGTCGGCACGCCGGCAGAATCGCCTGCAATGTGCGTCGTACCTCACACGGGTCATTTGCTGTCTGCAGGGAAAGGAAAGCTCTATTTCCCTGACGGCGATGCTTAATGGGGATACATATTCCCCGATTTTTCCAGATTCAATTCCCCGACAATTACCGGTTCTCCGAATCGACAGACACCCTGTTTACGCATGCTTGTTGCGTAAAGGTTACCGGGCTTTTTATAGGTTACAATAAGCGCCATATTTCGACAACCATTATGTCCACGCAGATACGTTACGTTTTTCTTATACGGTTCAGATTTTGAAGGTATGTCAGATGATGTACAAGAATCCACACGACTTGGCACCTTGAAACACACACACACACAAACAAAAAAAAAAATGAAGTGTCCTTTTTTTTTAGACTTCTGGAAAAGGTGTAACGAGTGACGTAAATACGTTATCCCTAACTGCTTAAAAAAAAAAATGTAACGAGTACGTTAGTGAAAAGAGGACCACGTTACCGCCAATACTGCAGATTGGACACCGAGTGCCACGTCAGCGTTCGACCGGGGCACGTGAACAATCAGTGAGGACGGATTGGTCACGTGCCCCAATCGAATGCCGACGCCTCACCGCGTCCAAGTCCGCTTCCGTTTCTTGTACAGACGCCGCATAGAACCCGGCATTACCGTCTTGCTATCAGTAGCCGCCGTTTATTTCCTTATTTGTTCGTTGTTGTTTTCTTTCTCCTCCATTAGGAGCTTTACCTGTTGCGGGAGATGCTTGTGGGCGAAAACGGGCCTGCCGCTGACTCAGCGCAGCCAACCGCAGATGACAGCGAGCAAGAATGGCGAGGGCGAGGAGGAAATCAGAGAGAGAGAGATATCAAGAAAAATGGCGGATTTATAGAGAAAGGTCGCTACTCTTTTTATATGAACGAGCTTTTGTGGCGTCCCGGCGGAGGTCGGAAGGATATCGCCGACTGTTATTGCCACAAGCCGAGAAAATCGGATTAGAGACGCCAACCCCCCGGCAACCAAAAGACGATTTGAGGCGACGGGGAGAAAAACACATAAACTCGGCTTTTGACCCCCCGTTCCTGTCTGTCTGTGTGTGTGTGCGTGCGTGGGTGTGTGGATTCTACGTGTGTAGGCGTGCGCGTGTGTACATCAACTCAACTCGGTTACGTCACGCCCCGGTGGTGGCGCTACGGGCGCACTTCCGGTCTAGAAACGTGAACGGAAGTCGACATGCGGGGAAAAAAATAATAAAACCTGAGCATAGTTGTAAACCTGAGACTGGGGATACGGACAAGGGACAAACACAGAACGACACGAACGAAGTCGTCCGGGTCGTTCTGTGTTTGTCCCTTGTCCGTATCCCCAGTCTCGAGTTTACAACTATGCTCAATTTACACCAGCTAGCCTGCACCCTCACCGTTGCTTCAATAAAACCTGCTTTTTCGTCAAAACGCCGAAATTCAGGCTGTGCCAAAAAAAAAAAAAAAAAAAAAAAAAAAAAAAGCGGGAAAGATGTAAATATGAATTTTCAGGCGTTTTCTGCCTGCTCGGTTCGTCCGAGAACGTGGAAAAGTAGCGCGAAAAGGGAAAATCCGACACGGACGGACCGCGATTGCTTGTGCGGGAATCACTTCGGGTGGAATTCACGGACACTTCTGGTCATCAGATTCATTTGTTTTGCTCCAACATGAACGCGGGAAAACCGTCAAGTTGTCCGAACTACCCGCGGACCACGTTCAGTGCGTCTTCATGATCAAACGGCCGTCTGGCCGATCAAGCTGTCGTCTGCCTTTTAAAACTCCTTCAAACTGCAGGTCGTCTGCTCGTTCAAACGGCAGTGGCCAGTAGACCAAACGTTGACCCGGTAACTAAGATAAGAAGTAAGTGCGGGCCTCAAAATACTTTCAGGTTTGAAGGCTGTTTGGGGTAAGTATAGGTCCGGTGTAAACAGTAGATGCAAGGAGGCGGTGATCATTGTTAGCAATGGCCATCATCGACTTGTTATGCCTATCGCGCGATGACAGCGCAGCAGGGGTTGGTTGCAGGAAGTCTTGGGTAAGTTACTTTTAAAAAAGTAATTCGTTACAGTTACAGTTACTTTCAGAAAAAAGTAGCGAAGTTACCGTTACAGTTACCGCAACAAAAAAGTAACTCGTTACAGTTACTTTTAAAAAGTAACGACGTTACTTTTCAGTTACTTTTTTGTAACAAAAAAAAATTAAGAAAAACTGAAAAACGCTTTTCACCAAGTTTATTTGCATAAAATTGTAAAGTGTGCTTTTTACTTCATATTGTAACTTAGCAGCAGTTGCTTCTCGAAATTAGTGTCTAAAAGTTTCCCTCGTTTGATAACGAATACGTCCCTGCCCTTGTTAAACAGGCGCTCGTCTAACGCGCTGGATGGGATTACTGTGTTGTTTCGCCGGAACAGGTTTTTGATTGTCGGGTAGACGTTGAGGCAACAGAGTGCCGTTTTCTGCGGTCAAGTTGTTAGTAACCACCTCCACCACAGCAAAATACTCTCTGTACGCCGGCCATGGTAGTTCTTCTTTGTTCTTATCAACATTCATATCCTTGGTAGCACTAGCACATTGCTGGCTCGTTGACGGTTGCGCTGGGTTCATGAGTCCCTGGACATGTTTCAGTTCGTACCCGGCAAGCCAGAAACAAACCCCGCGCAAACGGCAGTAAATTTTGCCTCGACTGTTGACATTACCATGGAGTAGTGGCGCAAATCAAAATACGAAACATGCGCAGTGCGTTGTGGTGGCGCTAATCAAAATACGAAACATTCGCAGTGCCCTCCGCGTGTATTGTTGTTTCACGTTTGATTCACCCGATTAAAAAGCGTTTGCGCAGAAAAAAGAAAAACCGCAAAAAAGATAGTTCTTCAAGGTACTAAGATGCAAGTGTTCAGTCACAAAGTACATGGGCGTACTAAAGATAACTACATTTTTTTTTCACCAAGTCTACACGTGGCTATATTCGGGTCGTGACTGGCGAAAAAGAACGTGGAAAAAAAAAATTGACACTCGAATTGTCGGAACAAACAATTTGGAAAGCGCAAAGAATGGCTAAATTGTACTCGTTCAGTGATATATTATTCATAAAAAACGGGAAAGTAACGACAAAAGTAACGTCGTTACTTTCATCGTTACCTCAGACAAAGTAATAGAACTACAGTTACAAGTTACATTTTTAAAAAGTAACTCGTTACAGTTACAAGTTACCAAAAAGTAACGAAGTTACAGTAACGCGTTACTAGTAACGCGTTACTACCCAAGACTGGTTGCAGGCTCTCCACGGGGCGCGGTGCCGCCGGGGCCGAGATGCGCTCCGATAGCAAACCGAAACCTAAAAACCCGTCGAATCTGTGCGGTTCTTCAGAAAGCCGTAAAATGCTTCGCGTGCATTCTATCGTTCTGCAATTTGTTGATTTAGTGTTTTTTGATTATGCTGAGCAATTTTCTAATTGAAACCATGCCTTTAAACACGTTATTAAAAAAGTTAATTACGCAAAAATAATTAACTTAATTATCTTCTTTTATAATTTTCCTAAATAGGTCCCTGGCCCGGGACCAAAACGACACAAGCCTTTCTTTTTTTTTTTTTTTTTTTTTTTTTTTGTTGCGACAAGCAGTTTTTGAAATATCGAATTTGTCCACCTTTCGTGAAACACCCTATATATCAATCATTCTTAGTATGAATCGAGGGACTTGGTATGTGAAACATCTGCGCCATTAATATCCTTCATTTTTTTACAGACTGGTTCTACACGAATATTCCATTTAATATGTGTCTATGTGTATCCCTAGGTATTTGACATTATCAACGTATGTCCAGAACGCGCATGAGCAATTATTGCAATTCTGCTCGCGCATTTTTATTGATAATTCAGTTGGGATTTGTTTCATCGGGTCTCTGAAGCATGAGATTGGTTTTCAAAACGTTTACATCACTTTTTTTTTTTTTTTTTCGGTTTGCTAGGAAGACGCAGAATCAACGATTCCAGCGCGAAAAGAACACGGGGGCTCGCACCGACGCCGACCCCATCCCATTCCAATGGTTTGCTGATGCGGGACGCGGCGCTTCTTGTCCACACCCTATCGCGCATGCGCGGTGCCGGTGGCGTGCCGCTAGGGGCGCTCCCGTTTGTTCGCAAATATGAGCTAGTGTATATGCTTGTGTGTGCGAGCGTTCCTGTGCGTGCGTGCGCGTGCGTGCGTATTTGTTTGTGAGTGCTCGAGTGTACTGTGTTTGCGAGCGTGTGTGTGTGTGTGGGGGGGTGCGTGGGTATGTGGGGTGGTGTGGGGTGTGTGTGTGTGTGTGTGTGTGTGTGTGTGTGTGTGTGTGTGTGTGTGTGTGTGTGTGTGTGTGTGTGTGTGTGTGTGTGTGTGTGTGTGTGTGTGTGTGTGTGTGGGTGGGTGGGTGGGTGGGTGGGTGGGTGGGTGGGTGGGTGGGTGGGTTGGGTGGGTGGGTGGGTTGGGTGGGTGGGTCTGCGTATCCGTGTGTGGCTATTTGTGTCCGATACACAATGAAAATCGACACTCGAGATGATGTTTTGACCGGTATTTGAGCCGGGCTTTTTTTTTTTACTTAATGCGTAGGCGGTTATTACTTTCTCTTTTTTTGCATCACTATATATTGAAATGTATCGTAGGTCGAAGTTGACGAGGATATGAGAAGACAGGCGAGCGCCATAGCGTATACAATCTGCAATCACTCCCGATTTATTTCCGGGGTCCTGTATATTTATGAACAATAAAAAAAGAAAAGACGGAACCCTCGGCCAGATATTGATGTACTTATGTTTCAATCCCCAGAATATATATTGCTAGGTCGGCCGCTCAATTCGATAAACTCTACTGCGGGACATCAAAGAAGACAGGCAGTGGCTAGCGCCCATAGCAGAGCCGGAACGCCGCTCCCGCAATGAATGATGTGGAAACGGCGAAAAAAGGCCCGACTTTGAAGGCATTTTGTGCACATTCAGCGCCGCGCCACAGGGTTTGGTTCTCGATACGTCCGAAGAGAAAGAAATAGAAGTTGCAGCATTAACAAAATCGTTCTAAAGATGTCCCATTCTAAAAACAAGTAAACAGTACGAATAATCTACTTCTATCGAACTGACAAACAATATAAGTTGCACAGTTAAAAGATATATTCAAATAAAATAATTTATTCCAGAGGAACGTAGCAAAGGACAGAAGTGTACGGCTCTAGGGAACCAATCAGAGCGACGGAACGAGACAAGTGCGTAGCAAAAATTAAAAAAAAAAAGATTACTTGGCTTATACATTCTCTCAAAAGCCATGAAAGTGCGATAGAACTAAACGAATAATCGTTTAACCGCACCAGTGCGCACCGGTGCGCACCGGTGCCGTTAAACGAAACCCTGGCGAGCGCAATACTGCGGCGCCGGTCGCCGGGACCCAAGTCGGAGAACCCTGGACACTGCTTGAGGTAAATTGTTTTGTGTGTGCGTTTTCTCGAAACAGCAAGTCGCCCGTTGTATTGTTTGCCCTTTTTTTGTTTTGTTTTAATCGTCTTTCGATCAGCTTTCTCCTCTTCAACTCCGTCATTTTTGGAGCAAGTCGGTGTGGGTATTTTGCAGTTTGCAGTCGAGCGGTCTGGGTACTTTGCAATTTCGATCTGGATGAGCATTGCGTGCGGTCGTGTATCAGTACTGCGTTATACTTGTTCAAGACCCTAAGCCAGCAGTCGTACTGCGCTGGATAAATTTCTCATCTACAGTGGGTACCAATGTCGCCTTACTCTGGGAGACAAAACGCCTGCTGTTCAAACAGTTAACGACTAAAGTACAAACTGCATGTGAGCGATGTTGCGAGCGACGAGACAAGCGACGGTGACCCCCTTCGCTGTAGCTCGGTCACTCGAGCGACGAGGCAAGCCGCATGAAAGCGACGGCAGCAAGCTACCACTTTTGAGTGTTGCCCGACATGCGCGTGGCTCATGAAACTCCAAATCTGGCTGCATGCAAAAAGAACGTTAATGTAGCTTTTAATCTCTGTGCTTTGTACTTGGCGTGGGATATGTCCCAAAGGATCCTCTCCCGCTCCACCTCATCGATGAGGCAATCACTGAAGCGGTGCTTGTTATCGGGGTTATTACCCATTGTATACCCGGTGATCAAACGAAGCTTCTCAACAAGACGCGACCAAGAACAGTCGAGCAGTTGCGCGGGCAAAGTTGTCGCGCGTGCGAACCGGTAGCGACGTCAGAACGGAACGTTTCGTGATATCGGCCAATCGCTTCAGTCACTTCCGGGCAATGAGCGACGTTTTCTAGAAATCCAGAACCGAGCGATGCGACGAGCGACGCGGGAAATCTCCGTCGCCCGTCGCATGACTCTCATCGCTAGTCGCCGTCACCCGTCTCGTCGCACGCTAAATCGCTTACATGTGGTTCAGCATTAAAGAGCTCCTGAAAAAAAAGAACCTTTTTTTTAACAGTCTGGTAGGAACACGCCTGTCAAAAAAAAAAAAAAAAAAAATTTACGCAAAAAAAAATTAGTGCAATCTTGACGGCGAGAGATTTATTTGAAAATCTGCGCGCAAAATCCATGACGTCATGGAATGGTCATTCGCTCAACGAGATGGTCAATCACTCTTTCCACCTCAACGTGCAGGCGAAGCCGATCCACCTCTCCTCCACGCTCCCAAAATGCCGAGAGAAAAAACGCGTAAAATTAAATTTTTAACACGCGTGTCCCAACCAAACTGTTTAATTTTTTTTCTTAGCCACGTTGTTTTGTTAGAACGGTGCTCGCGTTAAAATTCAAGATCACAAAACAAAATTAGGCGTATCTTTGTTTGATGATCTCGTTTCTCTTTTAATGCAGATGACGCCGTGTTGAACTCACCTTTTCTTCTTCACTAAGACATGTTCTTTTTCTTTCTTTTAAGATTTGGTTTAAACTGGATTGCGCTTGGTGGAACCGGTAATCGAACCGTTATTTCAAAAGCACCGCGGAACCAGAACCGAACCGGAACAAAATGTAATGCTATTGAAGCCGAATTGAACCTGAAAAATGACCGGTTCGTCTTCCTGCTTTTAACCCCGCGATCTTCTAGTGTATTTGTGTGGAACACAAATAAAGAATTGGATTGACTGTGTTAAGAAATCGCAAGAATCGTACAGCAAATGTAAAAGTGTACGCTCTAAGGCAGGTTCCAACATATGGTGCTACACTCCCTTGTGCTGGCGCCGTATCGATTGCACTTTGTCTGCGGTTTTCTGTTCTTGCCGCAGTGGATTTAGGGCAGGTCTACGTGGCGTCCCACCTATACAGCGCAGCGGTGCTCTTGTGCAAGTGTTCCAAGCAGAGAGCAATGTAGCCTTCTTGCGCCACACACCAGCTAGACGTTTTTAAGGCCTTATCAAACAAAAACACGCTAAGCACGTATCGTGAGGGTATACACGGTCTGTTTGCGAAGAAAACGGGTGGTTTTAATTTTTGGCGTCTGTTGCGACTCGCGACCCTTTTACGCTCGATCCCGCGATCCATGTCTGCAGTGACACCAACTGCCACGAAGCGCTTCGTGCGACCTCCCTTAGCTTTTGCACACTTTTGCAGTCGTCTCCGCGTTTGATAACGTCTGAAGCTTTGTGCTGATATTTTCCAGCAACACAATATGGCTCTGAATTGCCTTTTTTTTCACTCTTTGAAGCAAAAATAATGGAATTGTGGAGTTCAGCCATTCCAGGAGCGGGAATGGGCCCAGTGTTTTCATTCCGAGGGAAGGAATGTAATTGTTGGAAGCTCACATTCCCCGGAATGGAATTGGAATGGAAGGGGGTGCGCATTACGCAACACTGGCTCGATTGGTTCCATTGCGTCAAAGCGTCGCCTGCGTCTGGATCTGAGCTGAAATGAATTAGAGCGCACCTCCCTCTTTTTCACTCTGCGCAGCGCAACGCGATTGGACGCGCGCGCTATGACGTCAAACCAACAGCTGCGCTCCGCTGACGTCACTCCCTCCCATAGCCTTACTAAGGTACGAGACGAACTCAACTCCAACATGAGCAACAAAGGCCCGGGCAGGGTTCATATTGCCGCGCGCAGGGCCGAACAAGCAACGCCCGGTCACGGAATTCTAAAAAGATTCGCGTTTGTTCTTACTCGGGGCGTAACTTTTATTATATCGTCCTATAGTTTCTTGTTATCGAAAATGCCTGTTCATTCTCGTTCCGAGCGCGCGACGCTCCAAGCTTGTTCGCCGAATTTTCGAGATAGTCACGCACACTATAGATAAGGAGATGTCCGTGACCTTGTCGAGTCAGTCTCGCTCTTGCTTGCTCTTACGCCGCCAAATCGCCGCCCGCTTATCTACTGGCTCGACGCTCGTTCTTTATTATTTCTTTTGTTTGGCACAAGTTCGCATATTAAACCTTTATTTTCGGTTCACTGTTCATCCTCTCGTCGCCTTCATTCGTGACAAAGCTATCGCTTTAAAAGCAGACGCTCTCTTTACATCAAGTCAGCTTGCCTAAATTTACACTCAACACACTTAACTCTTTCAATTCTCAACACTAAAAAGAAAAAAACAAGTCATGGTTATAAGTTTTAAAGTTCGGAGCGCGCGCTGCGTTCGTTATATTCTCGTTCGCGTGCCTTAAGCGCAGCATCGTAACGCGATACATAAACAAAACACAAACACAAAAAACAACACAGGCGGGCCAGTGATGTCGAATTGTCGATCACATCGCGAATCAACAGTGTATAAAAATCCGAACGGTCCACACGGCAGGCTACACAGACGTTGAGCAAAATCCCGGACCCGAACGAACCAAGAACCGATATCACGATATCAGCTAGTGCCCTCGAAAGACTGGACGCTAAAGACATATCCAAAAACGAAAAGAAGTCGCAGGGAAAAAGCGTAAAACAAACAAAGATACGGGAAAACAATAAACGATCCGATAATATTGACGCCATAAAGATTTACCATGCGTGATGCAAGCAAAAATCAAGAACGGACGTCGGCACCTGCGGCCTCGAGCGGCTGAGTCCTCGGGCCTGTCGATGGACCACAGCGAGGGCTACGAGCCGGCCCAGCCAATCACGAGGCGGGAACGTCATTACGTCACAGCATCGACCCTCCAATGAGATCGCTCCGAATCCCCCATCGGCACAACGTTTCGACCAATCAACGTTTAGGTTTTGATGTGCAAAGGTACAAGCAAGCTGGAGAATAATAACGATAATACTTAAAGGGGTACGTACAAAAGACAAATCACCAGACCCCACGAACCGCAGTAAAAAAAAGTCCGGTTCTCGCGGAGTATTACTAATTTTCCCTTTTATGTAGAGGTGTGTGTAGGTGCATTTTAGATTAGATGTGGCATCTCATCAAGACATACACGTTTCAAACGCCAAAAACATAGCTTCTTCCTTTGACAACCAAATATTTCAAGAACTACTTCGCGTGGCGTAGGAAGAATCGCGCAACGCTTCCTTTTTTTCTTGAGTGAAAACAAGTATATTACAGTCAGCTAGCTGTGTCTAAAGATGGTGTTTGTCCTTTGTCCCCCTTGTTCACCTTCTCCAGACAGTATTATCGTTATTCAACGTTTAGGATCGTGAAGAACAATGTCTAGATGTGGCGAATTTTTTGTCGAAATAAGGTTCGACTGGTGCAGAGAACCTTCGACAAATTTCGGCAAACATCGACTTACGAATATCGTTGACCGATTTGTACGCTAACATTCCGAATTTTAGGACATAAGTAACTTGGGAAGTAATTTGCATTATATTTTAGAAAACGAATACCGACGTTTGCGCGGTATAAAAAAAAAAGCAAACATTTGTACAATTAATGCTTTAGTCAATTTATAAATCGGAAAACAATAAAACGATATATACCCAACAAATACTGCGTTTTTTCTCCGCCAGGTGGCGTGAGCTACACTCCGTTTCACCTTCACTCCGAGCGCAGCGGACGCTAGGAGTAATCCCAGCCAATCCAGCGTGGAGAGAGTGTCATGTGACCTTGAGCTCCCTGTGTCCCTCTGCCCAACCGACAGGTCACGCGATTTTCTCCCGGCGCTGGATCGGCTGGGATAGCCTGTGGCGTCCACTGCGCTCAGACTGAAGGTGGAACGGAGTATAGTTTTAAATGTTGACGCATGCGCACGAAAGTCGATTCTTTAGAAAACGGTCTTTTCATCGAACTTTGCGGTATGAAGTTCGAAGAAGTCGAACCAGGTCGACCGTCATGCCGCTCGGCAGGTCGCGTGAGCACGCATTGGACACGAGCGCTTCGTCAGCATTCGGACCGCACTCGGATCGAAACGGATTTCACACCGAGTGCCGCGTCAGTGCTCGGCGCGAACTCGGAACCAATCACGGCGCCCTTCACGCGGCGGCTGCGCATAATTTATGCATCATTTCACAACAGCGCAGAAGGTGTTCGCAGATCAACGGGGGCGAACGTGCGAGCGTCTGCTCTTCCGGCTAGGGTCCACCTCGGGTGGAAGCCGCGATTCAATCCTCGTGGGCGCAGTCGGCGATCCCAAAAGACCGATATCGATCGAACGCTTGAAAGAAACTACACGTCTATCCACTCCACGCTACTTTGTGTGTTCGAAAGAGCGCCGCTCAATCTCTGTTTTACTGCTACGCAATGTTTGCCGACGGACGGCGCTATTTCCGCTTCTGGTATACGTCCGCTGATATACAGCGCGCGGCATGTTTAGCACGAACGAGAGATCGCAGCTAATTCTCCAATTTTCTCTCACAACTAAAATTTCGGCATCAAAACTACTATACTAATTTACGACGTAAAAAAAAAAAACAAAACGACCTCCGTTATGAATTAAAAAAAAAAAAAGAATATAAAGGGGTTGTGCACATGTTTACCAGCAGAAGTAATAAAAAAGAACTAAGCTTTGTTCGGTGCCGAGGGGCATCGGACAAGTCTCGCTGTATGCATGTTTTGCGACTGCTAGCTTTACCCAGTCGTTCAATGAGCGCGCTAAAGTTTCGTACACGTATTCGGATATGATAACTGATATGCGATGAAAGTAGAAAGCCATTCAACTAAACGAGGAAAAAAAATCCTAGAACATAAGCTTAAACATAATCGCTCCATTTTGTATACGACATAGTTAAAGTTACGTGTTTTCGGTAAATACCAACAAACCAAGAAAATTAACTACCAAGCCGGGTTTATTCGTATCGGGCAAAAACAAAACTAAAAACCCCAAATCGGACTTTCCATCAGAATAAGAAAAACCCACGTATCACGGGGAAAAACAAACAAAAAAACGTTGAATAAGTAAATAATAATAATAATAATAATAATAAACCCCGAAAAGGAAAAAAAAAACTACTGAACTTTAGACATACTTTACTAGAAAAGCTTAAAAGGGAGCAAAGGAAACACCGGGGCGAATAAACGAAGAAAAACCAAGGGAAAGTGGGGGAACCTCTTTCAAGCAGCATACCCATATGTTTCTCCGCCCTAAAAGGGAGACCGCGCTGTTTCCTCAACGCAACCTAAGAAAAGGGGGTTGCTCATCTCGGTCATCCCGACTTCTGTTAGATTCGTGTCGTTTTCGCGTACTTGGGGGAAAAAACTTGTATTTCGTCTCTACGGACACGGGAAATCGCTGTCGTCGGAAAAAAATAGAAAAAAAAAAGACCAAAATCATGTAAAAAAGGAAAAAAAAAAAAAGGTACGGCCGTCGCTCCAAAGCTGGCTTTATCCGGCTTGCAATGCTCCATACAAATCAGGAAGTGCTTTCCCGTGACAAACGGTCAGACGTATATTACACCGGATGTATTCGATGCAATCACTCGTAATCAATGAAATATTCCTGGCCGATTTTTTTCATTTGCGGTACATTTTTTTTCTTCATATTTTATACACGTTGCCATTAATCTGACGTTACCGTTTGATGTCGTACAAATGAATATCGCACTTTACGAAGAATATTTATAGCCTACCTTCCTGTTCGCCACTCACCAGAGCACGCGCACAATTATGATAAAAACAACGCAGCTCTTTAAATTGCATGAAATGTTTTCTACTTCCAAAGCACTGTAACTCCGTGTGTCCGCGCATCCCTTAACACACGTGATGCTACGTGACACCATAACATCATGTGACGTTTCATGTTTTCTAAACAAACTTAAACCGCCGTTACGAAAACTACCGCACTTCATGGAGGACTTTTGGGATAAAGGTGGCCACCAATTTAATTTATTTTGCCCTATTTATATATATATATATATATATATATATATATATATATATATATATATTTAAAGGGCGGCATTCTTCCTTATTTATAATAAGCAATTATTTTCAAGTTACGAATGTAGGTCTACGAATTACGACTATAGCGTTCGCATCCCTTTTTTTTTATGTGATTCTGTGGTGTAAGTTTTCGCTTCCAATAAATAGAGGTCAAGCCGATTCGCAAAAAGTAAAAGTCCCCTATTTCGGAAAAGGGAGGGGAAGGGGGGGGGGGGGGGGGGGGCTTTTTTCTGTGATTATATTGTTGCTGTTTTCGACTTCTAATATTTTTACACGACTGTAAGTATTCGGGTGTTTTTTTTTTTTTTTTTTGCTTCGTCTGTTGTTATTTTTTTATTTTTTCCAAGCTGTGTGTGTCTTTATAGTTGTGCGTACACTTATACATAACTCATGACAAGTAATTGAATTACTTGTAATCAATTAATCTTTAAAGTAATTTCGAAATATTTTGATTTCATTTATGAGCAAATAATCGCAAGAGTCATCCGATTATTTTTGGAAGTACCAATATTACTCGTAACCTTCTACTATTTTCCCTTCCCCTTTCTAAATGGCGCCCTCTGTTTGCGCGGGTTCCCTCCCAAGGAATCCTCCAACCAAGAGCCCGACAGGAGGAAGCTCTACAAAAAATGGTAGATTAAGAAGATATATATTATCAAAGACTTTAATCCAATAGTGATAGTACCGAACAGCCGTTTTCGTACCGGCAGAAAAAAACAAACATTTGATGTAATTGGTAGAGTAACGGTTATTAATTTTTTAAGAAACGACAAATTACTTTTTTAAGTATTAATCGAGTAATCTAATTGAATACTTTTGAACCCAGAGTAATTGTAATTGTAATCGGTTTTTTTTTTTTTTTTTTCGAGTGACGCGTTTAAGACTGTTAGTGTGCGACACAGTCACTCGAGGTTATGCTTATGAGTGGGTCAGACTGGCAGACCAAAAGTGTGGTCCTGACCACGCTTAGTGCGAGTCGAGGTGTAGTTAAAACATATCGAGGGGCTTTAGGTGTAGTGGGGCACAGGCAATCGCGTGCAAGTACAACCTTTGATAACGTTAAGTCGGAAACGAAATCGGGGAACTGTTAGGAAGACTGCGTGCAAAGCCTGGGGATGACTTCCTGCAAGGCGGTTTGGAGACCGCTCTTTTTTGCCGGTCTACTTTAAAGTGACCTCAGAAACAAAAGATGGTGATACTGGTAGGGAGGGTTCCGTCTTTTTGGTAAATACCGACAATCCCCGATAAAGGAAACACCCCCGGGCCGGTTTTACCAAAATCGAAAAAATAGAAACACTCCCGAGCCGGTTTTACCAAAATCGAAAAAATAAAAAAACAAATAAAGCTGTTTAAAAAACGAGTAAAAAAATTCAAGCTTTCACGGGAAAAAGCAAACAAACAAAAAACATTGTCCACACTTTTTTTCTTCTTTTACTTGGAACATTAATTCATGTATTGTCCCCGAAGGTTTTTCTTGCTTCGGAACTACACATCTTGAAACTAGTTTCCATCTCTTATCGGTATAATCCGTTGGAATGCCTTGTTTGAAAAACATTTAAAAGGTCGCTTACAGCGCACAAACTCCAAAGGACAACGCATCGGAGTTAGTGTTAATAAAGAAAACTGTCACGCTTGTGCTCCCATACACGAGTTCCCCGGCCCTGGTTACCGATATCCGCTGGATGTCCTTCGTCTTGTCTCGATTGTCTGACTTCATTAAATAAAACCAAAAGGGACGCCTGGTTCCAGTTATGCCACGACAAGCAAGAAGTGTCGGAAAAAAGCGCGCAAAAGACGTCTCCCACTTCACCGAGATGTAACACCATCGCTCATTGGCGCTTCTTATCGTGGATTCTTCGATGCACAAAATTAATTAACTAAAACAAAGATTAACATCTAAAAGTACAAAAACGGTAGACAGGCGACTGTCATTTGTACTGACAGCTTATTTAAGCTTTCGGAAATATACCACGATAAGGACATCGCGTGCGAGCTATTGATGTTCTTATCCGCTACAGAACCTTGACTTTTTCTTTTTTGTTTTTTTTTCGTGGTCGCTGGTATTATTGAGGTATTATTTTGTTTTATGTTTACGTGGCATTTTTGATTGTGATGTAGTGATGTTGTTATCTATTACACCACGAGCTGCATACGTGTCGCTATAAGATAAAACAACAATCTAAAAACAAATTTATTAGTCCAATGTGTCGTTTGTGTAATACGTATACTACTGCAATTCTGTGACTTGATCTGTTTCTTTTTTATTAGCGTAATTCCTGAGATTGGTCTCCCACTATTAACAATGTAATTGCGCGCGAAGGCTCCACAGTTCTTTGTGTCCATTCAAAATAAAGGATTGTCAGTCAATCAAAACAAATTTGCCAGGCTGAACGCACTTTATTCAGCCATTCAGCAGCGTGCATCCTGTTTCTTGTTTCTGTTGTGTTGCCATTTCGCCATGCCTGGTTCGCCTCAATTACTACAATCCCTGTCCTTTCCCAGAAAAAACAAATAAAAACAGTGAAGTCAAAACTTCATTATATATATATAAAGGGGAAGGGGTTAACGAAAACGCAGTGACTGTGCACGTTCTTTTCCCTTTTTGGAAAGCATACTTGCAACTCCCGAAGCATTTTCTGCGCGCTGTCGGGGAATTTTTCGGAAGCCGAAACCGATAAATTTCAGAGTGATCAGTTTGTAACCTTCGCTGCCGCAGGTTTCGCCCCCGATATGTGCTTCCCCATCCCCCTCCTCCATTCCCCAAATCGCGTACACTGGGGAAAGCCAGCGAGGGAAAGAAAGGAACCAAAAAGGGGAGAGGGCATATAGGGAACACGAGGGAAGAGGTTCAGCACAGAAGGGGCGTTAGGAAAGGTGGACACGCGAGAGTAGGGAAGCAGAGAGTAGATAGGGAAAAAGGAAGCACGTGAGACTAGGGAGGTAGAGGGAAGGAAAGGGAAAAAAGGGCACGTGAAAGAAGAGAAGCAGAGGGGAACATAGGGAAAAGGATGAAAGAAGAAAGAAGGTTGGGGAAAAGAAGAAACGGAGAGCAGGGAAGCAGGGGAAGATAGGGAAAAAAAGAGCACGTTAGAGGAAGGAAAAAGAGGGAAAGAACGAAAAGAGGGGAGTGTTCCCCGGTCCGGGCGTTGCCAAGGCAACGCATCCCGGGAATCCCAGGGACTTCAAGGCGAAGTGGGAGCAGACGGGGGGAAAAAAAAGGGGGAGGGGGACCGGTGAGGGAAGAGGGGAGAAGAAGGTATTAATGCCAAAAAATAAAAACGAGGGAAGAAAGGAACGAGTAATGAAACCTTTCACTTTGGCGACATTTCTGACGTTCCCCCGCAGGGAAAGCGTGGTTCACGGGGAATTGCTCGGGGAATGGAAATGTACGTAGACCAGAGTCAATGTGACAGGAACTTTGCAACGGCCCAGGGTACATATACTGTATTCCATGTTGCCGGATTTCTTTTCGGGGATGCGAAATAAAAAATAAAGAAGGGATAGGTTTGGTGGGGGAACGCTCAAAGGTGCGTGAAGAGACAGCGGAAACAATTAGTCTCGGATGCCCCACGAAAACTCCACGTGCAGCGTATTTTTCTACAACGTAAAAAAGTCTTGGGGTTTGCGGTGCAGGGCCACGCATGCGATGCAAAGGAATGTTATCACCCGGAATCTACATGGAGTTTTCAAACTCGTTTCTCATCTTTTATTTATTCTTTTTTTTTCGTCGACGTTGAACTAAAACTTGCATTTCTGAAGCTAAAATGTCTGCGCTACAAGATAAAAAAAAAAAAAATAATAATCCTAGCGATGTCATTATGTTCGAGAAGTTTGTTGCCAAGAATACCTAAATTTTAGCAATTACTGCAAATAAACCTGGCAAAAAAAAAAAAAAATCCCACTATTCTTTTTTTTTGTTTTGTTTTTTGCACGCAGTTTGGCATAACCCTTTCCGCATTTTTAAAAGGGATATACCTAAGTGATTTTATTTCATAAAATTTTGAATCGAAAAACTTCTAAATAAGCCAATTCCGGACCCCTTGTTCCAGCGGAAATATGGAAATATGGAGTAAATTGTTTTGAGGAAAATGACTTTAAAATTAAAACAGTTTTTTAAATGTTTTTTTAAGGCATCTGGCAATACGCCATCTTTTTATACAGTTCTATGAAGCTTATCATTTCGTATAAAATAAATCAGCAGTACCAAAACTGACGTTATAAAACGGAGATGACGTCACCAGTGAACAGAGTGTTGAACCGAAATTTGTTCCGGTTTGGGTTCACGGCTTTCGGTTCAGTTCCGGTTCAGTTCCGGGGAGAAAGAATAACGGTTCAAACCGGTTTGAACCGCTGAATGGAGAACGTATTTTCGGCGTTGCTTTGTCAATAGGTGCCTACTTTCAACTTGAAACGAATAAGTACAGGGTGTCACAAATGAAAATTTACAGGTTTTTCTTTTACCGCAAAAATAAACTAGGCATCGTCGAACGCTCATTCTCCGCCCAAAGGTAGCGCTAGAGGTCACAACCAGATGCCAAAGTTTCAGCCCGATCCGATAACTTAATCAAAAGTTATAAGTGATTTTCTGAAAATTTCAATGGGAAAATGGAGCCCATTTTTGCCCGTTTTCGGTTTCTGGTCCCATAGAGCCCCATGTATTCGAAAACTCCGTCGGCCGCCATTTTCCCATTGAAATTTCCAGAAAATCACTCATAACTTTTCGGAAATAAAAGCCTTGTAAATTTTCTTTTGTGAAACCCTGTATATAGCTTTTTATCACTCGTACAGTCCACTTTTATTTTCAGGTACTAAAAATAAGAAACTGTTATTTAATTTTCACAAAATACTGTAAAACCCTTAATGTCCGCGAGCCCTTAATTTTCGCGAATTTCGCGAATTGAAAAATTCGCGAAATTTAAGAGCAAGCGAAAATTTCTATCCTGAAGAGTTTCAATGCAGACGTATGGAATTCGCAAAATTTATGTCCTCTGTGACCGATTCGCGAAAAAAAAGGGGCCACGAAAAGAAAGGGTTTTACAGTAGTAAAAGAAAACCTAGATTACAACACAAAACGTCGTGTTTATATGACTCGACATCTATTTGTTTACTTCAGTCGCACACATTTTATATAAATAGGTAATCACGTAGTCCGGTAGGCAGCCTCAACTACCGATGATTGGTACTATAATTTGCGTCCCAGCATTAGAAGTTGAATCCCAGTTGTGCTCTTGAACGTTAGAATTATTTAGAGTGTATAAAATCACGAAAGGGACACCTCCAGGCCATATATATATATAGTGAAATCTAGTTTATAAAATACATTTCAGAATACGTATATATGATGACAACGTTAATGAGCTAAAAGCCATATTTTCAATATGTACTTAAAGTTTTAGGACAAGCCCTTTCGTCTACCTTTGATAAAATCACTGAACGGCATTCACAAAGCTTGTTTTCCTGACCAACATTGTTTACCTTCAGCACCGTGATGCAGGCGAATAATCATGCAAAAAAGAGTAATCAAAATTGTTCACTCTAATCTATACACGCCTTCCTACTCAGATAGAATCCGTGGCCAAGTGAACATTCTCGTCATATAGCTTGACTGTTGAGGCTTGTTCTTTACAAGAAGCCGGTCAATTCAACTTGAAAATAAGCGTCACCGTTGCTAATTTGTGATTTTTTTGTTATAACAAAGTAGTATTGCATACTTTACTCAACATTGCAGCTACTTAAATGGTCACTTTCTGACGGTCTGCGTACGTGTAATCGTCATAGCTCCGCCACGCGCCCTTGTATATACTTTGGTTTTGTTCAGCACACAGACTCATAATATTTTTGTTCATCACATAAAAAAAAACATCAATAACAAATTTCTATATGTTGTGCGTTTGTGTGCATGTTTATACAGCCTGAGGTTAGTCTGCCTCAACTGGCGACTTGTCTCTCAACTGTAGATGAGCAATTTAGCCAGTTCAACCGCTAGCCTAGCAGAGGTGGGGACAGGGTGGAAGAAATACATTTAGGTGGTGACTCTGGCCGCTCTTCCCGCGGGGAGCGAGCGACCAGATCGTGTTCCGAGCTAGCCTCGAACAAGGAGTATACTCTGTTTCACCTTATGATGTACCGCAGGAAAGGCTACAAGCGCTCGCTCCTTGCTCTGGGGCACATCCCGGCGGCACAAGCTCTCGTGACTTAAGAGCAGCTGCCAACGCTATGAGCTGGCGCTTCTAGCCTTCGCTGCGGTACAACATAGGGTGAAACGAAGTGCAGTTGTTCCGTGCCGCCGCGGAGGGCGCTGAGGTGTGAGCACCGACGGTATGAGGCCTCTCCTCGGCAGCTATGTTGTGGGGGGCATAGCTTGCTCGCCTTTATCGCGGTGTGGTGGTTGTGTGCGGTCAGTGGCTGGCATCATGTTTTGCTTTGGTGCTGTGTCAATCACCGGTGCCACCATCGTGCACGAAGATGAGCATTAACCCGAAGAAGAAGTTACGCTATAAGGATGGTAAAGACGTGCTTCGTTCCCAACTGCAATTCGGGGTACCGGAACTGCACAGAGCGAGTGTCCTTGTTTAAAGCTCCATCGAATGACGCTCGCCTGGAACAGTGGTGTCGTGCGATCCCGAGGGCCGATCACAAGTTACTACTTAGTCTCCTCACCTCGTTGACCAAGTGAAGACCGAGCTTGACAGTCTAATTTCTGTCGAAGACTGGGAATGCGAAGATGTCTGGACAGAAAAGGCTCATGAAACCAAGGCTGTGGACTGCATGCCATATTATGTAACTGGGTTTTTGAGCGTGAAAATAAAAAAAAAAAAAAGCTACACGCTGCCCTGCATGCCGATCCGCTTTCAGCATCGACAAGAACACTTCTACTAAAGCAGCACTGACAAACGTGAAAAACAGAGGAGGCCTTACACACCCCAACAAAAACCTTTTCCAGCTACTGAAGAAAGCGGAACAGTTCTTCATGCAAAATAAGAGCCACAAGACTGTCTACTAAGACACAATCGACAGTGTTCTTGACACATGCACAATAACGTTTCCATGCGCCGAACACAAAGAAGAAACAATTGCCCAGTTGCTCCACTACTACTTCAGCATGCAAATGCGACTACATTGTAAGCATATTACGATGAGTAGGAACAAACAAGCTCAAGAGATAAAGAAATCAGCAAAGCAGCGCTCGTCTTAGTTTAAGGGCATGGGCGAGGAACACAGGATGTAGGGGATGGCGTTCTTTGGTAGTATGCAGTGAACTCAGCTTTTATGTACATTTTAAAGCAAAAATGTTTGTAAGGTATTTTTTTTTTACCAGTAAGACGGGGTGACACCATATTGTGCGAGTATAGATGAAAAGTGATTTATGTCTTATAACCACTACTATTGTTTGACTTTCAGTCACTGTGTCATCATGGCAGTCAGTATGTCATCATCCTGTGCCATCGTTTCAGTCATTATGTCATCATAAATAGGAATTTTTTCTGCTCACAATGTTTGTATGTTCCACAGTACAAGTTGACATTGTATGTATAAACCATTTGTAATGCTGAAACCCTTATGCGCATGTAGAGAATTATTTAGGCCCCACTATGTAACATTATTATAATTTATTTTTTTCAACAAGGCAGGAGCAGGGTGGAAAAGATCACCCGATCTCATATAAAGCCACGCAATGTGTGTAAACAATTTATGGAACCGTTACCAAACATGTTGTTTGACAAAACATTCGAGCATGACCCAGGTGTTTAAATTACTCTAAATTTTTGCAGGCTCTATAGATTATGCCGGGAAGTTTTATATTTATACGAATATTTTTGTCACGTTGAGTAATCATCGAAATGCCCTCGTTTGAAAAAAAAAAAAACAAAAAAAAAAAAACAGGAACCGCACGGGGGAAAGGCAATCACTGCCAGTGCGCCAACACAAATCCATCGTTTCACTACACAGTACACCGGGACCGAGTAAAGAATGCATAATTTTCTTCACAAGCCCCTCTATGCGGAGGGCAAGTTCGTCTGCTCCTTGCGCAGGGGTAGCGGTAACGTCAGAACGTCGAGCCCTGATTGGCTGATCGCGACCCCCTATCTGAGCGTCGTCTGCTCCTTTGCAACGTCGTCTGCTCGCAACGTCGTCTGCGTCTGTCTCACCTTTCCTGCGACTTCCAAAGTGCAGAGGCTAGGTTCACAAAACGATCTTACGCCAAAAATATGCGTAAGACAAAACTTGAGAACAAATTCGTATTCACGAAACAAAATTTTCGTAAGTTTTGCGCAGGTTACGACAAAGTCCCACGACAGCTTCGAAGCTGTCTTGCGCACTTCTTACGATCAAATCAGCATGGCCGACAGCGTCGCGGTCGCGACGACCAGCGGACGTTTACTTTTCTACGTGCGTTTCTCACGCTTCCCGACTTCAAGCAGCAAGAAAAAAATGAAAAGTACTTGAAACAGACCACGAGGAACAAGAACGCTGGATCCACAAACACCCGGGAAAAGCTCCAACGGCCACGATTCCACTGACCACGACCAAGCGAGCACGGCAGTTAGGCCTAGCAGGCATTCCGACTCGGCGACCGTCTGCCCACGACCGGCTGGCGTGCTGAATGGAATATGCCCGCGCGACCCTTGTGAACCCTTCCCGTCTTATACTTTGATCGCTAACCTCAATTTTAGATTAAGAGGTCAATTTCTTCCTCTTGTTATCTCCTTGTTCCCCTGTTTCCCAAGGCAACGGTGACTCTCGCCAGTAAAAAAGCGGTGAATCTCCGACAGATGCAGGAAAGGTAAAGCAGCCATCGCTTTGACTAGCAGACGTAAATTAGACGACGTTAACTGCGCCAACCCGCCGACGCCGTTAAAGAATGAGGGGTCTCGCCGCACACGAAAGGAGGGAAAAAGTATTTGGGAGGGAACTTGCGGACACTAACACGCTCACTCTCGGTTCTTAGCAAACGAACCTCGGCGCCTCGGGACACCTCGCCAGTGAGTCCTTTGACTTTCCTCTTTGATGCGCGTCTGCTAGTTGTTCGACAAAAACAACGTACCATTCGAGTTATTTTGTCTGCCCCCTCTGAAAGGCGAAGTCGAGCTCGCTCGACTTCCGAAAGTCGCAGGAAAGGTAAGAAGACGCAGACGACGTTGCAAATGAGTAGACGACGCTCAGATAGGGGGTCGCGATCAGCCAATCAGGGCTCGGCGTTCTGACGTCACCGCTACTTCCTTTCTCATGCGCAGAAGACGAAAATGAGCCCACTTGCGAGGCGTATACAAGCCTTCACAAGCCCCTCTATACGCGCGCGCCATCTATCCCCGTGCGAGTGAAGCGCGCTCGGTGTGCCGAACATGATGTGGTCGCCGCGCGAGACAGAGAGTCATCACCTAAATGTAATTCTTCCACCGTGGGTGGGGATCGACCTATTGCTAAATTACCCAAGTATCAAGGAGAATGCAGGAATTGGTGTTCCACGCGCCGCACGTGCTGGCCTCACATTAGTAACTTTTCTAAAGCAAATGCCCAAAACTAATTGCATCTTGCACGAGCATTCGTCAACATTATATTTAGGATATTTATTTCGAATCTTTTATACGAGGAAGGCGTGCGCGTGCTGTGCGCGTGCGACACCCTGCATTATCCCCGATGATTGGTTAACTTAGCAATAGGTCGATTGAACCCAGGATATCTGGGTTCTGCAGCGCGAGCTTTCGTTTCGCGTGCTCCGAGCTGGTGTGCGCTAGCCCACTCGGCCACCGATCCCCTCATACTGAAAAGTGCTTGCACTTTGCTGTATAGTGCAGTGCAGTGCAAGCACTGAAAAGTGCTTGCACTGCATGAGCGCGCGTGCTTGGCAGGGACACTGAAAGCTGCAGGAGCTCGCGCTTGTAGCATCGGCTGTTTCTGGACTTAAACTAAAACAAAGTATATGTTTGAGAGGTTAAATATGTTTTAGGAACACATAGTTACTTAAATCGTGTTCGAAATGAGAAATTTGTCTAAGGCTCTTCCAAATCACTTAGACGCGGCTATCGAGGATAAAACGCCGGAAAAGATTTGTAGAGCATATTTTAGATAGGTGCATTTACTTATGATCTATAACTTTAAGGAGATCGGCCCTTCATTATGTTGCCAAACCTTCAGACAGTAATTTTGTAAATTTTTATTATCATCAGTAAAATTGACTGTATGAAGCTCACATATCCGCTTCAGACCGCACATTCAATAGCTGGAAAATACTCCAGCTATTGAGTGTACGGAAACGTTATTTTTTGTTCGCTGTTTGGCAGTGTGAAACACCGGTTCGCGGGGTATGTAAAAAAAAAAAAAAAAAAAAGACTGTGGGCTCCCGTAATAGATCCAAAGGCAAATACACGAAATGTGCAGAAATAGAAGTAATAAAATGTATTCTTCCTAATAATCTCATACACAACGCCTTAATGCCAAAAGAAATACATAGACATGTATGCGATAATATTTCTAATAGCACATAAATAGCGCGAAGGACAGAATATATATTTCTAATGTCAATCACATCCGGACATCGGCTTGCACGAGCTCGAAACTTCGGAAAACAATGTTTCGGGAGGCTAATGTTACATTGGGTTTAACCTGCACTTTGTTTTCGAGCGCAGCACCTGGACGCCCGTTAAACGCCTCACAAGGGACCTTCTTGATATGTTTTTATCGGCACCTTTGTTTTGAATGATGTATAACAATTGACCGGGACAAGATATCCTCTGCCGAACAAAAAAGATGTGAGTCCCACCAGTTCACAAAACTATCTTTTTCAATCTCCATATACTTCTACGTTACCGGTGAAAGTGTAACTAGAGTCAAGAGGCATCTTTGTCCCGTGCTCTGTGAACTGCCTGCCCTGTAAACAGCCCGAAACTATATTGAACATGTCTTTATCGACTTCTTTTGGGTCTTGCTCCAGGGGACCATAAAAAAACAGTTGTGTATTAAGCGCGAGCTCGTCCCTTACGACACCTTTTTTCTTCTTCTAAGACACTATGCTATTTGGATATCCCACATCGCGGTAAGAAACGCTCACGTGAATGCAAAACCTGTGTGCTCTTACATCCGGGAAATTGTTACACGTGTCAAAAATGTGTATCCGACCCGCGGAAAAAACGTCAGAATCATATGGTTCCCGATGCTTGATGACCTTCAAAAAATGAAGGAAGTCTAACATGTCACCCAGAAGCCATTTGGAACATAATATCTACCACGCATCATTGATCACTGTACATACTTCATGCAATCGTAATATTAAAAAAAAAAAAAAAAAAAAAAAAAAAAACGGGGGACATGGCTTTCAGTTGAAGGGTCGGGGGTTCGATTCATGCCCAAGATTTTTTCAAATGTTTCTTCGAGGCAAATGAATTACTTTACAAGCTGAAATCATTTAAAACATGCGGCGACCTCTAATTCGCATTACATGCGATGTATTTTTTTAATCACGCTCATTCCAAGCGTGACGTCACGTTTGCCATGAGCGTCGTCGGTTGTTCGAAATTTCCGCGCGAGGTCATGTGACTGTGACGTCATAACCCTATCGACCAATCCTGGATTTTAGCGCACGCCACCGACACATAAACAAACACACACAATCTAAAAAAAACTATTTTTCTTTTAAAATTATTCGATTTTCTGTTAAAACTTCGTCAACAATACCTAAAAGACAGCCGGCATTTTTTTTTTCTTTTTTTTTTTTCCGATCGTTAAATTGAACTTTTAAATCGCCTTCGTGGTCCTTTTAAAAGTGGTCCGTCGCGTCGTGGTCCCTCGCGCTGACACCAGTCGTGGCGTATTTTTCTGACCTGTTTTGAAAACAGCCAGAGTGCGCGTACGTAGCTTTGATAGGCGCCGAAGATACGCGACAGCGGAGATCCCGAAAACTCTCTATATGACGTCACGCTCCGAAAAGAAGGGGCATCGACGGTACTTCAAAGAAAAAAAAAAATATATTTTCTGCAACCTCTGCGCATCAAACTGAAAAATAATCACGATATTCCTGATCCTGGAAACCAACTGAAGACGATTTCAGTCTTCTTTTCCCCTCCAATACAGAACCGCTTTAGTTTCCCTTTAATAATCCAAAAGCTACTTACACGAAAATAATTAATAAACCAATTAGGCTGAACGTTATTATTTCTTTATTTTCCCAAATGGGCCCTTCGATCAAAACCAATACCATTCAAACATTTCCTTTTTTTTTTTTCTTCCGCGATGCGTAAATTGTTTTCGCACGAACGATTGGGCTCACTTTTGGAGAAACACCCTGATGACGTCGGTCCAAGCTGCCCCCCAACCCTTTTGATTATCGCGTGCGTCGTAGCTTCTTTTATTCGCTTTATTATTTTTATTTTATCTTTTGTTCGCAGATTGTGGGCGACCCATCCGGGGTCTCCATCCGTCACCGGCGCAGCGTAATTCTTCGGCGTGGATGCACACCGCGAGACAAACGACCGTCGGCTTCCGTCACAATTGATCCGACCGGCTGACCCCCTGGAAGCGGTTGGCAAACAACGCCGGACAAACACAGGGACAAACATCACACAAACGGACGCGAACGAAATTCCAGTGAATCGGGCAGAATCGGTCCGAGAGACAAAGCATCTTTCCATAAAAAAATTAATAAAAAAGATACTTTTTTTTCTTTTTTTTTGCTTAGGGTATGCTTTTGAACAGAGATGTAAAGTCACGGACAAATGCGACGACACGAACGCAGCGTAGACCATTCCTTTCGCACGGGTTAGCGGGAAATCCTTCCCGCTAACGGCAAAAGTTAACGGGAAAGGTTTCCCGCTGAATTTAGCGGGGAGGCTTACCACGTGACGTGACACCAAGGTCTCACAAAATCATTATTTTCTTTCCCATTCGCGGCTTCAAATATAAAAGCAAAGCTACCGGAGAGAGACGAGACTTGTTAAAACCTCTTAAAATTTCTTAAGACGAGAGAACACACTGGCACGCTGGCGCCATCTATGCGGTGATCCTGGAACTGCCTTTCACAAGAGCGAAGGTTTTGCGGTATTTCCGAGGTCAAATGTGCGTAATACCTATAAAAAAGGCTCGTTAATAACGTTGACAAAGGTTTTTCGAGCCAAGAAGGAAAGGATAATGCGCGAGAGAAATAGAAAATATGCCAGACCGCCAAGTTTACACTGCTACCCAATAGATGGCGCCAGTGTGTGTGCTTAGCGGAGCATATACAGTTACTCTACTCTCGTTGTAAGAGGTTTCAAGGAACCCAGTTTTAATAATGATAATAATAATAATAATAATAATAATAATAATAATAATAATAATAATAATCCTTTATTGGGTTTCTAAAACCCGGGTGATAGTAAAAAGGCTATTGCCCATGCCGTAGAGCAGGGGTCCCAAACACACGGCCCGCGGGCCGCATGCGGCCCGCGACTCGATGGGACGCGGCCCGCAGGCAACAGGTTCCCATGTCTCGAGCGCTAAAAATGGCATGTGCCATAGTGATCTCATCTCGTCGATTCAGTTTCGCTCGAAAAGTGGCTCTGTTCTTTTCACCTTTTCACACATATTTACTTATCTGAGTTCATTTTCCCTTTGTTTCGCTTTATTTTTAGCTTCACAGCTTTTTCTAATGTACAACAATACCACTACTAGGCTTCAAGCGTGAACTCTTTTTTAAAGAATGCATCTCGTCTGCGCGAACTCTCGTTCGGCAGGAGCAGCTGCCAAAGTTAAAGCTACGAGCTCGGGATTCTCGCCTTCAAAAATTATCACCATTGACAGACAAGTATTTTTTGAAAGTGCTGTAATAAAATCGTCAGAAAAGCAAGAACTGTCATATTAACTGATTGCTTTTTAAAGACATGTTGAGCTCGCTTAATTGCCGAGTGAAGTGAGCAACGGGAACGACAGCGTACTTGCTCTCTTGTTATATTAAAAATGCCAGCACGTTGGCGGGGCGGTGTCATATTAATTATTGCTACCACATCAGGTAGGGACACAAAGTTGTCATGCAAACAAATCAAATCTTAAAGATGTCCCTGGCAGAACTGAGTTTAAAAGCATCATAGAGCACGAGGGCTCTTCTCTAAACCTTTTGAACCCTTCCCTTCCTTCCCCTCTCCCGTCTAACGTTGGCCCTCGGCCTTTCCAGTGTGGACTATCGGCCCCCACACTCAAATGAGTTTGAGATTACTGCCGTAGAGGCGCACTGTACCCGCTGCACACATACATACAAAAAAAAAACATTACTACACTGGCAGGAAAACAAAAACAAAAACCTTGTACACTGGGATTTAGGTCTGATCGAGTGTCACATCACAGTTCTTTGAGATGGAGGCCTATGTCTAGGCTATGTCACGTCTAGGCCTATGTCACGTCTAGGCCTAAGTCTAGGCCTAAGGCCTATGACTAGGCTATGTCACGTCTAGGCCTAAGTCTAGGCCTATGTCACGGCTTGCATAGTTCTTTTATGCCCTCTCTGTTTCCCTTGTGTAACGTCACTCGGGATGGAGCGCCAGACCTCGATGGTTCTCGGAAGGAGCGTGCTTCTGTGACGCTTCGTCCGTCCAAGGAGGGGTTGTAGCTTACCAGCGCGGTTCTTCCTCACATACTCTAGAAGGGGTGTAGGAGGGCCACCCAGCGTGCAGGCTAGGAGGCGAAGCGAAGCCACCTGCCTACAGACAGACAGGCAGTTCCACCCTACACCTCCGAGAAGTTCGGGGGTGCCAATGTCTCTGTATCGCTTCAGCTGCGGCGGCGATTGGCGACGCAGGATAGCGTAGGCCCCGCGCAGTTGTAAGCTCTCCAGTGAGGCAACTGCGGCGACCTGTCTGGAACTCCATACTGACGAGCAGTGCTCAAGTTGCGGGAGCACTAGTACAGTGTATAAACTCCGCAGTGCCTTTGGGCCGGCCCTCCTTTGACACTCGTTGTACGAAACCCAGCGGGCGTCGCGCTCGCGAGAGCACCTCGGCAATGTAGGTGAAGGGGGGTGGGGGGGGGGGGGGGGGGGGGGGGGATGAAGGTGCGGATCAAGTGTGACTCCCAGCAATTTTGTTCGCTGCGTCCTCGTGATAGGGCTGTTCCTGATCATCAAATCAGGAGCAGGCGGAGGCTGTCGGGTGGTGGTGAGTAGCACTGTAGCACTTTTCCGCATTGAGGGGTAGCCTGTTTATCACGGACCAGCGGCGTAGACTTTCCATTTTCCCGGGGGGGGGGGGGGGGGGGGGGGGGGGCAGGCTGAGAAGTTCTCCGGGGGGCGGGGGGGGGGGTCTCTTCCCCCCCCCCCCCGTATCTCCCCAGGGGGGGGGGGGGGGGCACCAGCCCCGATGATCCCCCGAAGTCTAGGCCTATGTCACGGACCATTCTTGAATCTTGTAAAGGTCCTCTTGTAGCCATTTGTGAGGGTTTCTGCCCCTGATAGGCAAAAGGTTTAGTCGTCGGCGTATAAAAACGGTGTTGAGCTGAGGGAACGGGTCACGTCATCAATGAAGATGTTGAAGAGGGTTAGGCCTAATACGCTGCCTTGTGGGATGCCCGAGACTAAGGACTCAGACTTGGCTCCTCGAAATACAACCCTCTGGCCTGTTAAGAAATTTGCTATCCATTTGTGTGTTGCACCTGCTACGCCAAAGCTCGAAAGTTTCCACAAAAGAAGGCTGTGGTCGACTTTGTCCAATGCCTGCTTAAAATCCAGCTGGACCAACTCGCAAGCTGTTCTGTTCATCATGTTCACCTACTTGGTGCACCAGTGTGGCCAGAGCAAGCTCGCAGCCACGGCGTGAGCGGAAACCGTACTCGTGAGTCGAGAGTAAGCTCCGCTCCTCCAGTTGATGAAGTATCAATTGGTGTTAATCATTCGCTCCATTGTTCTGCACACAACTGATGTAACAGAGATAGAGCGGTAGGAGCGCACGGGACGTGACGGAAATGCCGTTGCCCTTGTCAATCGGTTTAACCAAAGCTGTTTTCCACTTGGATGGAACTGACCCCTGTTCAAGAAGTGATGACAACATGATGGTAATGATTGGACAGAGTTCTCTTGCACAAGCCTCGAAGAACGCTGCGTGTATCCCATCAGACCCTGGTCGTTGGACCGGGTTCACACTTAGCAGTGCCTCCCAGGTGTCATCACAGGTTATGTCCAAAGGGCTCAGAGGGTGAGGGCCGGTCTTCCAGAAGGGAATGAGCCGGAGGGTTTTCTCGCGGTGTCCACGCGGACTGACAGGTCGCAAGAGTGGGAACGGGCCTTTAAATACATATAAAATGTATTGATTGATGAGTCGAATGACGGAATGAATGAAAATAATGCGATTCTGCCTAATGATCGAGTACCGAATAACGTATGAAAACACGATGATGTCTGAACCGACCTTAAAAACATATTTAGCACATCAATGAAGAAACGAAGGAGGAACTTTCTGGAATTACTCCGTTCTCGGTGAAATTCGCCCTTATCGGTTCAGGATTGTCGACTACGCCCTCTCCATGCAGAAAATAGAAAAGAACTCGACGGTTCAACGAATTAATGTCTGCGCTCCGAGGTCCAGCGAACACGGAGCGCACACTAGGAGAGTACAAACGCCATCATCATCATCATCATCATCATCACACGGGTACAATTCAGTGTTGCCGAATCGTGGGAAATTTCCAACCTTGTGTTGAAAGCCTAACGCCAAGGGCTAAAGATAAACTTAATTCGAATGCATGTGAAATATGTATTTTTAAACCCAACATATCTCTTATTTTATATGCGTTCGAGTTCAGTTCCCCGTTGTTCCCTGGAGCTATGTTTGTGGGAAATTTCCCACGATTCGGCAACACTGGTACAATTTCGGTTTCGCCCATAAAACGAAAAATTCGAATTGTATCATAAATATTGAGCAAAGATTTTTTTCTTCTTTTCAACAAACATTTATTTTGAGACATACCTATCTTGACCAGGTAAAAAAATTGTTTTTCTAGATTTAGCGTTTTTTGTTAAATTATGTGTCACAACTGAAGTCTGCTTAGTTACTTCTTTTAACGTGCACACGCATTTACAATTGAACGTAACCCGATACAAGTGACGCCTCCCCGTTACCTTACTTGTAACGCGTTACCCGTTATATATTACTCGTAACTCGATACCTGTAACCCGCTACTTGCAACGCGTTCATTGTACTCGTAACAATCTAACTTCCTTGTAACCCGTTCCGTGTAACTTCACATTGCACATAATGAGAACGATGAGTGTACGACGTCTCACACTCTACTCGACAATAAGTATACAGCCATAAAGGGTTAACAAGCCCCGTTTTACTGGATCGTTCTAGAGCGCAGCTCTTAGGCGCCCGTTTCCGACTTGAGCGGCGTCGGCGTAACCGTGAGGTCACGTGACACCCCCCCCCCCCCCCCGCCCCCGGGAACACGTGACCCTCAGTACCCTCTCCTCCTCCTCCTCAAGAGCTGCGCTCTAATTCGGCGTTCTTTCACTTTATTTTATCACCGAAGCCGGACGAAATTATATACCCAAGTGATAACCCTAAAGCCGAATACCTCTCTTACTTCCCTCGAGGAGTGCGAAACTGCACAATATGTATCTCGCGTAAAAGAGCAACATACAACTGATCCGGCGTTACGTCGTCGTCGACCATAGCGAGAACCGCCTCGGCAGACCACCGTCCATACGAATCCGGCTTCCTTTTATTAGCTCCCGCGCCAAGTTTATCCACGTCAGAAGCTTAGTGCAGCTTAGCGAACCCTGCCGCTAACCCCCGAAACGAGATCCACGAGCTTAGCACTCCGGGGAATGAAACGAACAAGAAGTAAACGTATACAAACGACGGGATAACGGAGACCCCGTCGACTAATGGAAAGAAACAAAGTCCAGAACGAAAGAATTGGGAATTTGCGGGAACGGCGTTCCATAAAGGGAGACAGGGAAGCGTACGCTCTAAGCCTGGCAGAGCGATAAAACCAATAAACGAGACAAAGAAGGCGGTACCCAGACAAATAAAGCCCGAAACGGATTTGAAATCATAATGAGCAAACAATCAGAACAAAAAAAAAAAAAAGAGAATTATACTGAGTTCAATTGAGATAGATAAGACCCGGCTTTTTAGCCCGCATAAAAATACTCCGCTCGACAGAATGCTGAAACTCCGTAAGAAAGTGATCTAGTGGCTGTGACATAAATGCGGAAATTGTTTTCCTTTCTACTGACAAGTTTTCTTGTTGTTTTTTTTTGTTGTTTTTTTTCGCTGGCATATTTGTTACACGCGCCTACTATCTCAAACTCCAATTTGATGAAAATGATAGGCTTAGGTGGACGTCGGCTCGCAGAGAATTTCGGTTTTTTGTTTTGTATTATTTGAATCAGGTTCGGCGAACTATGAACTTGTTACAAAGGATGGATGCTAATGCCTGTACCCTTTATAGCGGGCGGTACCTTGCTCCACCTAGCCTGATTTCTCCCCTATACACATGAATGGATGGATGGGCGCTAATCGTTGTATTCTTTATAAGAGGTGGTACTTTGCGCCACCTAGCCTGGAAATCAAAATTATGATTTCTCCCCTCGCCCCTTCTAAGCCAATCTGCTCCCCCTCTGCATTTGTCTATCAACAAGCAGTGCGGAATATCGCCCAAAATGACCTTTAAATAATCGCGGGGAAAAAACAACTTAAAACATTACCCCCACCTTCTCCCCCCGGCAAGGGAGTCGCCACTTTTCTTTTCGATGAATGGATGCTAACGTCTGTACCCTTTATAATGGGAGGTAGCTTGCGCTACCTAGCCACAAAAATTTCAAGTTTTGAAAAATATAATTTATAGAATAGATTTTTATATATATATATATATATATATATATATATATATATATTACATAAAATTATTAACAGTGTTTACACAATTCTAAGCCAAACAAGAGTATACATGCTCGAGTTGGTTTATTAATGTGACACAATGAAACATTATACCTCAAATATATTAAACGCCTCCTCGTCCGCCAGGTGGCATCAGCTCGTCCCCCCTTTTCGCGCACGCGCATAATAGTCGAACTTTAGTCGAACATTGCGACAGAAGTTTGAAAAAAAAAAGTCGAATCTGGTCGAACTCGAACTTCTTCAGGTTTGCGACATCTCTACAGAGTGGGCGAAATGAATTGAACGCAATTTAAACTGACCGCATAAATCGGTTTTTGAGCATATTACGCTGGGATTTACTACGGAGGTGCCTGAAGTTGGTGGAAGCTTTAGCTAAAATTGTGGAAAGATGAGCACACCTCACTAAACCAAGAGAAATCAAAGACTACATTTTTCCTGTATTTTGCATGTACACTAAAAATATTATGTGTTACTGTGGCGCTTATTTGGGTCAAATAAAGTGAAGAACAGGTAAGTCAATTCTTTTTTCTTTGCATTTCACAAATTGTTTAATCGTAGCAAACGATTAATAGCCCACAACGATTTCCTGATGATTTTGAGATAAAAGGCTAAGCGATAATTTTCCTACAGATAAAACCAATTTTTATTTTCTTTCTTTTAACTCCGGAGGTTTGGTGTATTCATACTCCCCATTAATCAATGCACCAGCTTAGAGCACCCCTGTAGCAAATCCCAGCGCGATAAGTCCAGAAACCAATTTATGCGGGGTCAGTTTAAAGCGCGTTCAATCCATTTCGCCCACGCTGCAGTTAGTTAAAACGACGCGGAAATCAAAAGAAACAAAAACTTTCAAAAGCAGACAGGAAAAAAAAAAGTGACTTTAATGATTACCCAAGAAACGAAACAGCATATCACGTGCTAATAGCAAGACGAAAGTCAGCAAAAGAAAACCAAACGCCTCGAAATTCATTAAAAAGCCTCTGACACGCCCCAAATAATTTTTTTTTTTCATACTAGGCGTTAAAATGGTGTATCAGGATATCACCAAAGAATTATTTCACTTTAGAGCTGCGTAAATTTGTTATAAAAAATAGAAATACGAGGCCCAATTCAAAGTTCCCGCCAGTGCACTGTGACGTAACAGTGTACCGCAAGAGGTCGGGGCGGTCAGAAGGGAGGCATCGCCGGAAGTCACGTGAGTTGTATCACTCTCGTGCTTACCGCGAACGCGCGTAATATCTTTTTTATAATTTTGTTATTCTCCGCACCTGCGCGAGCAATCCAAGCATACAAGGTTTCTTTATTTGCTTTTCATCGTTTAATGTTGCTGTAACGGTAGAAGAGAAGTCAGAGTTCTGCTCATGTTTTAGACGAAACACGTACTTTATACTCGACATTTGCTTATACTTGGTACACTCACCAGTTCGCATTCTCTAGACGGTAAACATCTTCAGCCTGGAGAGTATACGATGATTCGACGACCTCGGTGTCTGCACTTTCAGCAATGCGATCGGGCGTGTCGGATGCTACACATCCTAATTTCTGCGAGCGTTCTAATTTTTATGTTGAACACTCGATAGCTTGTTTTGTGCCCAGTATGGCTCTGTACTATGGGACTGATGGCATGCACTCGTGCACTGGCTTGTGCTCGCAACGCTTTCATCAATTACCTCCATCACGTCAATCTCCTGACTCTTCGTCCTCAACTTTTACAGCGCGCAAACTAACCAACGGTGCAGTGATAAAAAGCTAGTGGAACTGAAACTTCGTTTTCTACAATCGCTCGTGGAGAAGATAAAAAAAAAAAAAAAAGTCTTAGGCACGGTCGTGGGGAGCACGAGGAGTGACACTCACGTGACTTCCGGCGAACACAATTTAGTGACGTAAGTCAATGCGTCCCTTCTGAACGCACCGACACCTTGCGGTACACTGTTACGTCACAAGGCACTGGCGGGCACTTTGAGTTTTTTTTTTTGGCATGTCAGAGGCCCTTTAACTATGGAACAATAAAAGAAAAGAAAAAAAAAATCACAAGACCAACGATATAACAAAAAAAAAAAAAAAATTTAAAAAGTCAGCAGAGCCACTCCCACAAGCAAAAGGAGAAGAAAGAAGACTACATACCTTAAGCCTCGTGCAAGAAAATGAAGAAACGAGCAAAAAAGATTTCACTTCAAGAAAGAGTCCCACGACAACAGGATCACAAAAGAGGGCGGATGAAAGAACAACACACTAAGGAAACCAAGAACAACAAAGAAGAAAGCCCGAATTCAGCCACGCGCACGCGCAAATACTATAACAAGAAAGAAGAAGATGCCTATAGGCTTCGCTAAGCCTAACGTTCGCCACCGGCGCGGTAAATCCGTCCCGGGTTCCTTACCCATGAGCAACAGCTGGAAAGCCACGCGTACACAGATCCACGACATCGTGGACACGTGTACGGGATTGTCCGGGCCGGTGCTCATCGGCTCCACGGGCGGCAAGCGAAGCCGGCGTGAGGCGCCCATGGCGCATCAGCGATGTCCTCGTCGTCTGCTGCCGTGTCAGTTGTCTGCTCGAGTGATCTCACCCGTGGCAATCGAAGAGACAGGGCGTGGGATCGGAAACAAACATGGATGGGAATGTATACATATATGTCTTCGGACTAAGGGAGAAACGAGACGCCGTCTAGCGGGAGTGCACTCCGCCTGTTGGGCTCAACTATAGCCTCTCGGATAATTTCTTCCCAACAGCATCTGTTCGGCAGCTCGCATGGGCGATATCAAAGACGTTTCGTCCGTTGCGTTCCACTGTTCGGGCTTGCAACCAAGGGCACCGAATTGAACCGAGTGTAATAGTCATATCATTCTAGCCATGTTGAACGATGCATAGGGAATTATAATTGTTTTCACCTCAAAAACCGTAATAAAAAAAAAAAGAGAAAAAAGAAAGGGTCCGGTCTTTCGCGGAGCGTTACTAATGTTTACCTTTATGTAGAGAATTAAGATATATGTAGGTGCCTTCTAGATTAGATATATGCTATCTTGTCAAGACGTACACACGTTTCAAACGCCAAAAGCGTTGCTTCTATTCCTTCGACAACTAAATCTTGTACGAACTATATACCTTGCGCGGCGTACAAATGATGCGCAAAACTTTCTTTTATCTTTTTTTTCTATGTGAAAACGAGTATAAGTTATAGTCTCTTGGAACATAAGAACTGTATAAAAGGCTTAGCCATAGCCTCCTTTAGACTGATAATGAAATGGGTCTCTAAACCGGGCCAGTTTGGTAACAGTCAAACACGATGAAAAAAAAAAAAAAAAAAAAGCCTCAGTAAACACGGACGAAAGAAGAGGAAACGAACGCAAGAGGGCGACACTGCAGTCGTTGTCCTGTCGTGATGAATTCTGAAGATAGGTGATTCCAATCCCATAATAGACAGTACGCAAAACCTGCTACCAAACCGGGAAGAAAAATATCTGTCGTTTTGAAACATTAAAGTAATCGGAAAAATAATCGTTACATTTCAGGTCAAGGCCAATTACTTTTCTTCTCGCGCAATCGAGTAACCTAAATGAATACATTTGAACCAAGAACAATTTTAATTGTAAACGATTACTTTTTTTTTTCGAGTAACGTATACAAGACTGCAGTGCATGCCCACACCAATTGCGTGCATGGGCAAACGCGGCCCTGTTTGTGGACAACGAAAGCGTCTTGGAAACGACCGGTGCTGTTATAAGTGAAGAGGACTGTGTACACACATGTGTACGCAGTATACGGTGCCGTTACAGGCTATAGGGCGGACAAACACGGCTCTTTTGGGATCCTCCAATCACCGTCCCGGGGTCAAAACGATAGACAAGAGAAGGGACGATGGAGTGTTATGACTCCCTCGGTCTGTCAACTTGCTTCTCGGTCGGATGCGTGAAGGCCGATCGCCGGCCGAGACGGTCTTCGGCGCCGACTCCGCTTTTACTTCTTTTTTTTTTTTTTTTTCTCGTTGCCTCGAGAAAGATGATGATAGCCTTTTCTTCTTCTTCTTTTGGACAGCCGGTATACACTCCGTGCGGGAACTATAGGGGGCGCTTTGAAAAACGCGCGCAGCGCCGCTAGCGGAGGAGCTGGCGTTCGACAGTGAGGCGCGCTCAGCAGCCTGCGGCGCCTTTTCGCGTGCCAAGCTGTGGCGGCGGAAGCGCGCACGGACGAAACTTTTGCTTGATGGTGGCGTTGCATGAGTGCTGGGGCAAACCTAAGAAGGGCATCTAGCTGTTCTCCACTTCTTATATATTGAGTTTGGGTCGTTCTTAGGGGTAATTTCTCTAGTTGTGGCCGAAAAAGGAGTTGGAGCAATTTTCCGAAAAGCAGGACGGCCGCCACCATAATTGCGCTGAGTAGCAAATTTATTTCGCTCGTCGCTGTAAACGTAGGACTGCTGGAACAATAATATTTGGAGGCGAGTGAGATGTTCACTACGTTTGTGCACGAAGTGTGCCAAGTTTCATGAAGACAGCAAGTGTGAAAGTTAGGTTTCTAACGAATAAAGAAATAAAGCTGTACGGGATATCCAATATCGGACCCAAATTGCTGTGTTATAGCAGGCTGTGCAAAGTGCAGATTTGGGCACACAGGTGCTTGGACTTGACAGTAACATGACACAGCACTTATTATACATAAAAAAGGGGCATAGGAAAACCAGGTGAACATTCGGTTTGGTCGGCGTAACTCAATGGGAACCGGTTTTGACCATGAAAAGGCTGCCAAGAGAATACCACTGGTCGTGGGAGGTGGAGACTTTAGAGGTAGGAAGGGACTAGTAGACTGTATTTCCAATTGAAACGACTTTATAAAAGGTGGTTACAAAGCCGAGAAAACAAACTTGTCGGCCAACACACGGTTTGGCCGTCAAGGGCTTTTGCGGTCAGCTGTTGTGTAATAACCCGCTGTGCGAGGTACTGATTTTCGGCGCACAGGTGCTTTGACATGACTGTAACTTGACACAACACTTATTGTACCAAAAAGAGTTGGCATAGCGAAACCAGGTGGAAATTTAGTTTGGGCGGCGTAACTAAACGGGAACTGGCTTTGATCGTCAAAGGCTGTCAAGATAATACCACTCATCGTGGGAGGTGCACACTTTACAGGTAGGAAGGGACCAGTGGACGGTACTTCCAGTTCGAACCACTTTGCAATAGGTGGCTCTAAAGCCGAGAAAAAAAATGTCGACAGAACTCGGGGTGTCAGCGTTTCCACATCCAAAAGGAGGCTGATCAAGAAAGAAAGCTCACCACATAAACTTCCATACTCAAACATGGATTCGTTAGTGATTTCGAGTTTCATTGTTGTTTTCTTTAGATTTATATTTGTCACTTTTTTTACAGTTCGAATCTTTCTTCATGAAGTAGAGATTGCGTGCCATACTTGTTCGAAAATATCGACACGTACGATGGGGACGAAACTTCTTTGGAGGGCATTCCTCCAACGAAATTGGCAGTGCATAACCGCGAGTGTGGGATGGCATTTCAGTTCGTCCCATCGGCGCTGACACATGTAGGCGTTACTGGTACGAAAACAAACGCAGAGCGCAAAGCGGCAGTGTAGAATATGTCAGCCGTGCCGACACAGTGGCAGACATGATCGGGAGACCAAATTTCTCGCGTCGTACGGCACGGCTCCATCGTTGTCGCTGTCCCACAAAACATCGGCGAGGTGAAAAACTGTGAAACTTTGTCCGCACGAGATACGACGCATAACCATTGAAGCACTTAATGGCGCAGCACAGGCAGCACTTCATTCTGTGAACCCAGCGCAACCGCACCGCTCCGACTTCAATGCGTACCAACCAACGCGGCGTGGTTTCGGTTTCGTTTTCTCTGGGGTTCTCACTGCCTACTTTCAGTACCGGCCGCGCGGCGGCGCGCCAGTCGCGTCGCACGGAGTGTATTGGCGAGGTAGGGCAGCGGAGGACCCCGAGGTGTTCAGCAGAGTGTTCAACAGAGTGTTCAGGAAAGTTCAAACACAGCGTTCAACAGAGTGTGCGGCGCGTCAGCTATCAGCACAGTTGATTTGCAGGACACAGCAAGCAACCAACAATTTGGTTTTAGTTTCACTAGTCAACAAAGAAGCTCCGACATTATTAAAAAGGAAACAAAACACCTCTTCCTTACTGAAAACACGACTCAAAATGAGGCGGGTTTGATCTCTATAGCTCCTCGAAACTTTTCCCTCAATTCCCTAACACTTTTGCCCCGTTTCTTATTGCAATGTAATGCGTTTTATGAGTCCTTTTCTAAGAGAAAATTGACACGAAGGCGAGTTACAAGTCGCCACGAATACGGTTATATATATATATATAAATTGAAATAAAAATTAGAAAAATAACCAATAATAAATAACGTGGTTTTGTGCACGCATCCTAAGTTCATTCCCCACCCCTGCCGGTATACTCGAGAGGATGGTCCACACCCGACTTGCTTATACCTCCTGGAAGAGACGAGCCTTACTAGGAGGGTGCTCAAATCGTGTTCCGCCCATCATCCATGGGCTCTGCGAGCATGATACCTTGTAAGTCCCCCGCGACCGGATCGGCAGCAGGCGGAGGCGAGGAGTCAGGATTCATCTTACAAAGGCCTTCGAGATGCATATCAGGCACGCCGCGGTGATCGGGGCACCTGAGAACTGCGGGACTAGCACTCGCATAGCCAATTTCCTAAAGGTCAGAACGTACACGAGAACTGACAACCGCAATCCGTGCGTTTAACCAACGCAGTTTATGCAAGGTTGCGGTCCCCTCGTCGGAGCTTTTCAACCTTGTCACCAGGAAAATCGCGAGGGAACTCCCGACCATCCCCCGCACATCCGCCACAAAATGTACGCGGATGATGTCACCCACGTGAGTGGATCCCAAGAACACGAAGCTCGACGCGCCAGATGTCAAGAACAGGATGCAACACACTCTCGGTATACCATCGACAGATCTAAGGAACACGGGCATGCAGCCGTCCCCCGAGAAGACAAAATGTATCGCCGTATGGGCGGCTTCCACCAGTACAGATCATAAATGAATACAGCAGACGGTCGCAGGCCAACCCATCGAACACGCCGCGGACCGATGGATTCGAGTGCTCGGTGTACCTCTGCATCAGGAAGGAGGCGCCGACGAGCGCCTCAGGCAACTCGAGCCTACGAGGAAACAGCAACTGCACATTATTAGAGGGTATTAGTGTACCGTGTTTTCCAGCCACGCTATACTTATAGCGGGAGCTCGAGCTGCCACTTTGATGCATGCTCTGAAGCGCGCGCCAGTAGCGGTACAGCGGGCCTTTAAACACGATCTACAACAACTCCCTATTAAGCGAACCGGCTAACGCTTCGGTGGCGCTTGGTATTCTTATACATCTGTCAGACGGGCATTTTAAAGGTCTTCAGAACAAGCTCCTTTATAAAATCGGCGAACCAGCGCGCGCTGTAGGGCACGTGCGCACTAATTATCGTGAGCTGACTGGCCGATTTTATAGAGGAGCTTAGTGAAAAGGACCTTCAGAACGCCGTCTGACAGGGGTATTACTCAAGCCGTCCTCGCATCCAAAGCGTGCTATGGAGTCGTGTGTTTCAACCTGCTGCAAAGTACTCGCGACATCAGGTGCGAGTAGGACTGGGTCCAGGGACACGCAAACGGCGAGGAAACCGCACACGCGTGGGCGAGCGGGCGCCAGGAACACCGCTCCAACCAAAAAATTCCCGCTGGCACGACCCCGATCCACCAAACGAGCGGCGAATCAGCGACACGAGATCGCGTAACCCACGATCCAGCGTCCCTCGTGGGCTTCTGCGCGGCGCGCAAGTCTATACAAAAAGCGCGCGAGGGAGTGAGAGAGGCCAACAACAGCGTGTTAATCCCGACCCCGCCGTCAACCCCGGTCCAGTGCTCCTTGTGCAGCACTGCATGGTGCGAGACCATCCGTACACCACCTACTCTTGGACTGCCCTGGGCAACAACTCCTGCACGTCCGAGTGGACCACCCCGGTCAACCATGCCACCGCCAAGGAGATGCTGCTCTCCTCGTGGGAATTCGCGCTCTCCGGCATCGACAGACGCGTGTGACTTCCTTCCCCCTCCCCCCTCAGACCACAGCGTCATCCAAATCAGGATTTATAATCATAAGTCTTCACGAGCACCGCACCGGCGCGCGGTCGGATACCAACCGCATGGAAACGCGTCTAAAAAAAGAAATGGTCCCTCGACTTAGAAAAAAAATATATAAAAAAGAAAAACGTTTCCAGCACTCTGTAACGCCGAATTAGAGAGCAGCTCTTGAGGAGGAGGACCGAAGGGTACTGAGGGGAGGGTATATTCCTCCTCCACATCCTCCCTGCTGCTCCACCTCCCCTCCTCCCTCCTCGTCCTCCCCTCATCCTTCAAGCTCTTCCCCTCCCTTCTCTCCTCATCCCTCCTCCTCCCCTCTTCCTTTCTCATCCTCCCAACACCCATCCACCTCCTCCCCCCTACACCTCCCTCATCCTCCCCCTTGCCCTCCTCCTCCCCGCGCGGTGCATTATGGGAAATGTCAATAATGCACCGCGCGGGACTCTCGTGACGTCACGAGGGACCCGCGTGGTGCATTATAGGACATTTCCCCTAATGCACCGCGCGGTTAAGCCGACGGCGACGCCGACGACGCTCAAGCCGGAAACGGACGCCTAAGAGCTGCGCTCTAAAATGGTCCCTCGACTTCCGCCTGGTGACGAACTAAAGCTCACCACGCTGTCGCCGGCCGCGATCCTGGCGGTGTGCACTGCAGCGGTGGCGGATGTGGCAGACGCATGCTCCGCTGCATGCCGCTCGCCAGCTTGCGTTCCCGCGTGTATTTTCGCGGAACTTGCGCGCTCAACCGCCAGGATCGCAACATCCGACAGCGTAAAACACGCGTTTGTGACGTCACTTGTCGCCACTCCGGGACCACTTTCCGTGCATGCGCATAATAGGACGCTAGACATACCAGGCGGAGACGCGTCCATAGACTGCGAGACGCAGGCGAATGACCCCAGGCATAGCCTGACAAAGCCTGGCAGATCACCACGAGAAGCGGTCGCCGAAGTGGAAAAGGTGGAGCGGCAGACAACGGATGAGAGGAGAGCCACGTGACTGACGCCCCGCTGTGGCGAAACGCCGAAACACACTTCTCCCGTGCGAACAAGTGTGTTTAGGGTCCTCGCCGGTGCAAAAGCTGTACGCTGAGGTCCAGCTAGGTTCCCCGAGAAACGGCTCTTTGGTGTTCTGTGCTACCAGATCCTCGCGCTCCAAATCTGCGGCCGGGCACACTATGGCGCCGTCGTCGAACTGCCAGGCTTTGTGAGTATAGATGAGGTAACGCCGGGTAACCAATGGCAGTGGTCTACAGCGGAGACAAAAGACGTCCACTGGCGCTGACTCTGCGTGCGGTTCAATGTTCTACGCCTGTTTCAAACCCTAAATAAGGCACGTTATTCTTCTGCCGAGTGACTGTTCGTGGGATTCGTAAGAGCTAAGTATTAGATGCTTCGCTCCGCGAGCAATTGGAAGATTGGCTCACTGGGGCCTTAGTCATTTCATGATATGAAACCGAGAATACGAGACTATGATATATAACGTCCGAAGATTGCTTTAATTGGCGGTAGAGTTTAATACAATAGTAAAAGCATATAAACTTAAAAAAAAAAAAAAAACATTCAAAAAGTGATAAACGGCGATAACTTTTTTTGCAAGAACGGCCTACACACACACGCCGTTATTCGAAGGCATCGATTCTGAAGCTTTGTGCGGAACAAATTAATTAATCGCTAGCAGAGGCTTTGGGGGTATTCCATAACCAGATAGTGTTAATTATAAATATCACGAATCACACAAGAAACGAAACAAGAGTAAAGAAAGAAAGAAAATAATTAAATATTAATAAGAGATTATGCTGACAGAGTCGCGTCAAAAATAACCGCTGCAGTGCGGGAGAAAAAAAAAACAACACAAACTCCCCAATTATCGTTTTGAAAAACGTTGACACATTCGAAGCCTTTGATCGGCTACTACTACTACTACTACTAATAATAATAATAATACATTTATTGTATGGAGCACAGCAATGTTTGCGTGACGAGCGCATCGAAGCCAAAACAAGGCTTGTGGGATGCTACCCTAAAATTAACACGTTAAACATTGCTACCCGGTATACAAAAAGAAAATAAGAAAGATTGACATACACACGTCCTTAGAATGTCCCAAAGTCAGAGTCAGCAGTTGGGTGCATGCAACACACAGAATCACACCTCCAAATACTGATGCAAGTACATAGATAAGGTTTAAAAGAACTTATTAAACGCATTTTTTTTTAAATTAATTAAGCTTTGACCGAATACAGGCATCGACTGAGTCTCTAGAAGAAGAGGGCATGAACGGGCTGGTGGAAATTGGCCAAATTACGGAAAACTACGAGACTACATAGTCTTCGCACCAGTCACCCAGCTGTGTTTGGAGGTCTGTGTTTGTCTTTAGCCGCCTTGTTCCCCTTTTGCGGGGAATATTTTCGTCATTCTTGTCCAGCTGGCTCGCACATTTGCATTAATTAAACTACATAATCAGGGGTCGATTTAGTTTTTTGTTTTTATTATCTATAGCTTCTTTTTTTTTTTTTTTTTGTAAGCTCGATTTTAAATTACTTTGAAAGTTCCTGTGGCCTACACACATGGTTCAACGAGACTCCCAGTCGTCCCAGACATTAGAGTTACAGTAGATCCTTCCGATACCTCCGATAACGATACCCCCCTATAAACATATACGACGCATGCGCAAAAGGCGTCAACAGAGTATCGGGTATCCTTACCGTACGTCAGGGAAGTTACGGAACGATCTCCTCAAACTCGGGCGTTCGAACGCGCGGGGTCCTGGCGTGAGAACTCCGAACGCCAGGCCCTGGGCGAGAAGAGGACGACGCTGTTCATTGTTCTGATTGGAGGGAGACGCTGTGTAGCGTGGAGGTAGGAAGCTAGTGGAGGTGGCACGACGCTGTAGAAAGAGGGACACGCCCCCAACGCTGACCAAAACCAAGAGACGCTATTGGACGAAACCGAGAGCCGACTTGGCACCAACCTCCCTCTCGTCCAATAGCGTCTCTTGGTTCTGGTCATTGTTAATGGGGGCCGTGTCCCCCTCCATAGCGTCACGTCGCCTCCAGAAGCCATCCGTACCTTCCATGGCGTGTAGAGACAAGGGCCAGCTTGCCTTCGCCTCTCCCCACTAATCCCTCCAATCGGAGCTCGGCGCTCGGACATCACTGCAGGCTCCCGTCTCCTCCTCTCCCATCGGTTTCTATCTGCACAAAACACCGCAGTTCGCGTGAAGACGGAACTTTGGTTCCGAAAATGCCAGCGGCTGAGGATACGACCAAAACATTCACCGCGTGCGGGTCTCCCTCGGCTGTGCAGCTTTTCCGCACAGCGGCGAAGCGTACAGCAAAGAAACCTCTCAAAACCCTATAAAAAAATAAAAATAAAAAAAAATGTGGACTACGCGGTCAAAGCTACGGGGCCACCAGGTCCACTCACGAGCCTCCTAGAAACCACGTGGTACTCTGCTCCGATGCGCGCATCAGTGCGGTGATATGCGTGCGGTGATACACGCGTCGAGCAGTATACAGGGTGTTTGTTTAGTGGGATCACAATAAACAAAAACAAAAAAAGGGAGATGGGAAAATTTATGTTAGGGTTCTTTTAGATCTGGAGCCTAAATAATAGCCATGGCGGCCACTAAAATAAAAAAGGCGAAATATGTTAATTATTCATGATGATTGAAATCTGAGACTGTGGTTTGAAAAACGGAAACTCGTGAGGTAGGAAGAAAGAGGTTTGCTATTTAACTAAAAAAAACCTTATTTCACTTCTTTTTATTTTTCATTCTCGGGGTATTATGGATTTGGAGAATTGACACTCATGTTCAATACAGTCTAACCGCGCCATGAAAGTTTTATTAAAAAGTTAATAGTGCCCACAACGGACGAGAAATGCCACCCTTACATGTACCGCTGCCTTAAAAGGCCACTAAAAAGAAAAAAAAAAAAAACATGTCTTTCTTTTTTTTTGAAAATAATTTTACGCGAAGAAGTTTAGAGCAATATTGGCGGCGCGAGATTTATTTCAACTTTTGCACGCGAAGTCCATGACGTCACGGAATGGTCATACACTCTTTCCACATCAATGAGATGGTCATACACTCTCTCCACCTGAACGTGATATCCAAGCCTCGCCTACACGCGCCCGAAATGCCGAGAGAAAACAGGTGGAAAGGAGGTGACTGCCAACTGAATCGCGTCTCGCGCCGTCAAAATTGCTCTAATCTTATTTTTTTGGAGTAAAATTAATTTTTTAAAACACGTGTCTCCACCAAACTGCTAAAAACTGCTCGCAACCAAACTGCACTTTAAAACCGTGAATAGCCGAGATACGAGAGGTGCTATCGGAGCCGCGGTTTCGCTCGCGGAGCCGGCGGAGTGATCGAAATCGCTGTCGCTCCACGTGAGGACGTAACTGGAGATATTAGGGAGTTTTCGTATATGGTTTTCGCCGTCCCAGCAACGGCCCTCCGCAACCCGCTACGATACCCGCAACTCTACAGTCAAGGCCATCGGCGCGCAGGCGCAGTAGCGGCTTCGTCGTTGCGGAGGTCTTAGCGGAGGGGAAAACGCGGTCTAGCGTGCGCCCCGCGGTCACGGTCCGCGAACCACTGTAACGGTTTGCTAAAAGTCCCCAACAATGCCACCCTACAAAATATATATATATATATATATATATAAATTTTTTTACCGAAAACTCATTTTGTGCGCGTGAAACATCATCTGAGGGAGAGCTTGTCACTGTCGATCTCACCTTGTCAGAAACGCACACAGACAAGAAAACAAGCACGCCCGAGGAACGCCGCATATCCCCAATGCCGCCACAAGATGAAAAGCCAGGAAGTTTGGGAACGTCTGGAGTGCTTCACAAAACCCGCTGCCGCGGCGCAGCTGGCGGAATTCGCTGTCAGAGCATCGTCTGAAAGTCTCCATTCCGCCGAACAAGACGATGAAGGGTACGGTATGGGATATACACGGAAGCACAAAAAACTCGAAACACTGCGCAAAAAGAAAAAGAAAAAAAAGAAACACCTTCCTAGATCATATTTAACGAGAAAACACGGCATGCAGTTCGCGAGAGCATACATCGATTACAGACTCGACGACCTACATCTCCATTATGCAAATCAACCTTCGGGGAAGCGATCAATTCAAATCGATGCATGGTCACCGCTCGGAATAGCAGATATTCGCGACTCCAGCGACCTATAGGGGGCGCCACCACCAAACAAACATGGCGGCTGAGTCCAGGTCGCGTCGGCTCGGCCGGGCCGCCTGAATGGGTGGCGCATTCAATTTAACAATTATTCTTTTGTTGAATGCCCAATTTTATGGGTATTTGAACTGAGACAGTTAAGTTTAGCCGGTGCGCATAAACTTGCCGAGCATAGTTTTGTTTTGCCGGTGTTTTTTGTTCTTTTCATGTCAAACTTTCGCTGCGGAGACTTCGATAAAAACCGAAACTATGGGCTCCGGAGAAACGGTAATAGACTCTAATTAGTTTTGATCATCTAAGGAAAGCGGCGAGGGCTACAAAATTGTTCCACCAAGAGTAATTTTTAGCTAACTCGCATGCCTCGATCATGTGACTGAAGGCCCGTTCACACTCTTGCGACCGAGTTCGACCGAGAGAGACCAGACCGGTTTTTAAGCCTTTAGCGAGTTCTTAGGACCGGATGCGATGCAGCGGAGCTGGTCCTAAGAGATCGCAAGAGGCTTAAAAACCGGTCTGGTCTCTCTCGGTCGAACTCGGTCGCAAGAGTGTGAACGGGCCTTTACCTGTCCGCGAAACTGAGCTTTTGTGCCTGCCCGCGTTTCAAGAAACAGCTGCAGTCGTGTGCTCGGTCAAGAACACAGGCTGCAGGAAAATTACGAAAATTAAGCAAGCGCTTCTTGAGCCAAGGAGCATGTCAACTCGCTGGCACTTCACTAAGCAGCTGATACTCGTATTTCAATTCAGGTTTTAGTAGCAATCGAGAAGTCATTTTGATGAATATGTGGTTATGTATTGTATTACGTACTATGGTCCCACTAAACCGATATTAGTATGTTCTTGGGGTTGAAATATGAACTTAGTTGACTAACTATTAGGGTGAACTGCTGAATGAAAGTATATTTGACAGACAGAGAGATACTACTTAAACTTAGCCAAATGGTTCTAGCCGGTAGAACGGAGACGAATGCGGACAAGCTGAGGAGAGTCTTCATCGGAGATTCACTCAGACCTCTCTGCATTGAACTTGACTTCGAATCCTAAACGGATAAAATTAGACTTTTTTTTTTTTTTTGTGGCCGGTCAAGTTGAGCAATGTAGACGTATATTGCTGCTGGATTCGACGGGGGTAATAAGTATTGGAGGCGCGATAGATCCTAATGACGTGACAGCTTCTATCTTTGTGAGACGCGTCCCCCACCTTTTGAAAGCAGATAATTTCCCTCATTAATCATATGCAGCGAGCAGGTTTTCTGAATCAAGTAATTGCAAAATTAGCCCAACTCCTTCAATGTGGTCTTTTTCGGCGAAAAGTCGCCAAGATGAATAGCCAACGCACCGGCCGGCGTTAGTGGCTCAAATTAACCTGAAGATAATCGAGCACTACCAAACTCAAGGAAAGCAGCTATCGAACCTTCCCATTCACTTGACTGCAACATTGGTGTCCCCTCCAGTGAAACACTTCGTCTGTCGACCTCAGTCTACTGTTCTACATCCTTATAAAGAAACCGCTTATCAGTTACCAAGCAGTCGTCACTTTGATTGTGATTAGAGACAGACAAGAAATCAAAACGTTTTTCCGTGATTCCTTCCCATCCAAAAAATTGAAAGCACGCGATCGTGTGTTGTGGAATAAACGGGCTTTCAAACACGTGATGGAAAGAAACAATCTACTGAGGATTCACCACACTAATAAACACTCAGGCAAACCTAAGAAATTTTCGGACCTTCGTCAAATTACATTGCTCGCCGCCGCGCCCACAGCACGCGTCCGCGAAAGCCATCAGAGACACGGCGGGGCGCGGAGCGACCTGGACCGGCTGGTTCCCAGTTTTCCCGCTTGGCGGCGTCCGTTTTGCTGGAGTCGCGAATACATCAAACCGCCCTTATGACGTCACACACCCAGAAATGAAAGCCCCTTACAAATATCTCTAATGCGAAACTAGAGCACGGCTCTTGAGGAGGAGGAGGGAAGGGTACGGAGGGGAGAGTATGCTCCTCCTCCTACTCCTCGTGCAGCTGAATTTGTTCATGGGTGACGTGACGAAGTCGTGACGTCATTTTCCCCGCTAAATATAGCCGGGAAACGGAATTGGTGTTGAGGTCACGTGACGTCAATTTCCCTGCTAAATTTAGCCGGAAAACTTTCCGCTAAATTTAGCGAGAAAATTTTTCCGTTAAAGTCAGCGGGAAAATTTGCCAGTCAAATTTAGCTTAGCTCAGAAAGCGCACCGGAAACAGCAAAAACGTCACGAGATACGGAATTTCCGGGAAGAGCACGACCTACGTGCGCACAAAAACGCGTTGGTTTGGACCGCGCTTGTGCTCCCGCGCATCGGCAGCTCACGCGTGGGCATCAGACGCGCCTGTGGACGCCATCCATGAGTGCGCTGTCGCTCGTTCACAGCGCGTGCTCCTAACCATGCACCCCCAGCACGCGCGTGTCTCCTACGAAGGACGAGAATATTGCCGAGGTTATTGTTTATACACCTTTTTTACACACTCGTACTCATATCAGGAACCGTAACAATAATTTAAAAAAAAGTAGTCCGGCTCTTCGCGGAGCGTTACTGTAATTTCTCCCTGCATAGGTCGAATTAAGATAGAGTATGTAGGCGCAGCTTAGATTAGATTTCTGTTATTCTGTTATCGAGACGTGTAGACGTTTCAGACACCCAAAAACCATCGTGTCTTTCTTTGGCAGTCAAATGCGTCGTGTAACAACCACGAGGGTATACATTGAAAAGTTTCCGGAATGAAAATAAAAACAATATATACTTGCTCCAGAATTTCTCTAGCTTTTCGATTCCTTCCAAAGTGTGATTTTCTTCGAGATCCCGAAAACAAGTGTTCACAGCCTCCATCAGCTCTTTATTCGACAGAAATTTCTTTCCAACCAAGAAGGCCTTGAGCTTCGGGAATAGGTGGAAGTCCGAGAAAGCCAGATCAGCTGATTACGCTAAATGCGGAAGGATTTTGAACTTCAGTTCTGCTAGTTTTTGTTGAAAGACTGCACTAGAATGGGCGGGTGCTTTGTCGTGGTGAAACAACACCTGTTTCTTTACCATTCCCGAGCGTTTTTCTTGAATTCCTCGTTTCAGCTTCTCCGGAAGTGTTATGTAGTAGTGGCCAGTAAAAGCTATTCCACTTTCAAGAAAATTAATGAGCGAAATTCCTTTGTGCTCCCAAAAGAACTGATGCCATAATCTTGCCTGCCGACTGAATGGTCTTTGCCTTCTTCGGAGCCGATTCACTGGGCCCAATGCATTGTTTCGATTTAATTTTTTTTTTCTTTTAGCGTGTAATGGTGGATTCAGTTCTCGTCCATAGTTACAACTTGTCGCTTGAAATCCATTGGATTTGCCTGAAACACTTGCAAACTGTCGGCTGATGTTCAGGCTCGAAGGCGTTTTTGCTACGGATTGAGAAATTAAGTGCCGCGCCCATTTTGTAGAAAGATTCTTTAATCCCAATTTATTGTGTGAAATATGAAAAACTCGTTCAAAAGAAATTCCCACTGCTTCCTCAAGTTCACGCACTTTGATGAGGCGGTCTTCCAAAACCAAGTGATCTATTTTATCCACAATTTCCGCTGTGGTAGCTGTTTTTGGGCGTCCTGAACGTGGTTCATCACTTGTGTCCCTATACACTTGCATTCGGAAACCCAGAAACTCGCGGTGGCAAACGAAGGTGATGATCCCCTAACAACAACATTCAACATAAATTTGATATCGTTCGCAGTTTTCCCCTGCAAATAAAAATATTTGATGACCGCTCGTATTTCTTTTTTATCCATCATTGAAAATGTTCATGGTTGCTCGACTAGAATACTAGAATGCCAGACTCTTTGAGATGTCAATCTGACATTTATGCTCATCTGATACGAAAGCGTTGCCGACACAGTGAAATAAAATATTTTGGAACAAAAAGCCCCCTAGCGGCGATTCCGGAAACATTTAAATCTAACCTCGTAGTTCGCGCTGGGCATAAAAAATAGGGAAAACCTTTTTATTTTTCCTTTTTTTTTACTTGACGTGATAAGGAGTTTAGTGTTCTTAGATTTGAGAGTGTTTGCATTGGTTCGATCGGGTTCTGTGGTTTGTGGGTAGAGTTCCAGGTGTTTTCGGTGTTTATTTTTTTTTTTATTTCCCGAATGCGTAATGAGGGTAGAAAGTTGGGCGACTGGTGATTCATAATGATTAAAAAGCGCGACAGGACAACGGACACAGAAGGAGACACAGACACAGCGCTACTTACAACTGAACTTTATTTCCACTGCAGCTCGGTATATATTACCGGCAGCAACACGAACAAGTTAGGAAGATATAAAATGCACATCATAAAAAACTTAAAAAAAAAACAAAAAAAAACATAAAAAGGCTGAAATTCCTGCATCCGTCATCGGCACCCACCCGAAACTAGTCATGCTTGGTCGAGAAACTGCAATTCTTTTTCGGATAACGATAAAGAGGGTGCGCTGACACATTGCAGCCCTAATCTAGCAATTTCTCGAGCCTCGAGTATTTCCCTCGTGGTTTTGTTTCTGCTTTTGTTCAGTACTGTACAATCTGTGAAAATCGGAGTACAGCCACAAACCCGGCAATGCACACCGAAATGTCCTGATACGACGGCATCAACGTTGTAACGGTGTTCCCTCAATCTTTCATTTAGGCAGCGACCAGTCTGCCCCACATAATGACGCCCGCACGATAATGGCGCGAAGTACACAACCTCTTCTGTACACTCAACAAAGCAAAAAGTTTAGTGCTTTTTCGTGCAGCCGGGTCTGCTTATGATTTTCGAGGTATAATTTACCTTTTTTACATAAACTAGCCGACTTGGCAGGTGCTGAAAAAACAACGTTAACCCCCGCGTGCAAGCCCACTCTTTTCAGGTTATGGGACACTTTATGTAGGTATGGTATGACCACTGGTTTCTCTTTTTTTCTTTCTCTGTGCTTCCGTTCCCTGCCTATTTTTATTCTTTAACGTCTTGTTCTCTGCTACGGCTGATGGAAGGGAGACTGGATACCCCTCGGACTTGAGTCTTGACACCTGCTTTTTAAAACTTTCGTTGATCTTGTGAGTGCACGACTTTTTTAGAGCGTTACCGAAGCAGAGATTGATTATCCCCTTTTTCTCGAGCTTTAAGTGCGCCGACGCGAATGGCAGGATTCGCTCGTTCCACCTTGGCTCATAAATCCAACGTACATGCCCCGGTCGGAAGTCAAGCCTCCGGTCTAAAAACCTAATGGAACCCCCCACCGGTACTTCGTATGTTAGCACCAGGGGCCTTAGACAGTCACTAACAGTGGACAGGGTCACGGACACCAGCTCCTCATAGACATCTGAGCTGCAGTCCAAGAGGACTTAAAAATCGTCCACAAATCTAAAGATGCTTACAACCCTAAAACCCTCAAGTTTGCTAGCCAGGATCCGATCAAGGGTCGCTAGAAAAATGTCGCTAAGTACCGGTGCTATACGGGAACCGATACACGCACCAATCGATCTTCTGAATAAAAGTGTTTTCGTCCCACGTGGCAAACGTAGACCTTAGATAAATTGCCAGGAGTTCAAGAAAACTGCTTACACTGAGTCCTGCCTCATGAAATGCCACCACACCATGCTCATCTATCGTATCGTATTTATCGTAAAAATAATTGCAGTTTCTTGACCAAGCATGACTAGTTTCGGGTGGGTGCCGATGAGTGATGCAGGAATTTTTGCCTTTTTATATTGTTGTTTAAGATTTTTACCATGTGTATTTTATATCTTCCTAACTTGTTTGTGTTGTTGCCGGCAATATATACCGAGCTCCAGCGGAAATAAAATACAGTTGTGAGTAGCGCTGTGTATGTGTCTCCTTCTGTGTCCATTGTCCTGTCGCACTTTTTAATCATTATGAATCTCCAACTCGCCCAACTTTCTACTCTCGTCAGCTTTATTCCTAATACATCGGGCCCTTTTAAATGTGTTTCGTTGCAACCAAGCTTCTTAGTTTCGCTGACCGCTGTGACTGCCTGCCGGGCTCGAGCCCTGACGTTCTTCATGCACCGGAGAATGATACCCCCCGAGGTACTTGCCCTCTTCGGTGGCTTTACGCCCTCGTGGGGCCACGGCATGGGGATCTGCAAGGTCCTGCGGTCGGAGACTCAAAGACAAGCGCGCTTATACAGAGTGCCTGCGTATTCGTCTCCTCGGCAAGAGTGGATCATCTACGGGCGGGAAAAAAGTGGCGTGAATTTTCTCGCTTGTTGGACAGCACGACGGACTTCCTGTTTTAACCAATTCACACACACACACACAAAACAATGACTCAATAAAAAAATTAACTTAAAAATAAAACCGAATTCGGAAAAAAAAAAAGAAAAAAAGCTCGAGGTACACCTAAGCACTTCTTATGAGTTGTGAATGTGAAAGCATGCAAGCCACTCGTCCGCCCCCTTTGTCGTCTGCTGCGTGCTTTTCGTCGTTGGTCGGCGCGTGTGCTCCCCTGGTGACCTTGGACGCTCCGCGCTGATGGACACGCAGCGCCATGGGGTGAGCGGTCGTGGAAACTGACGAGCACAGCGACCCGTCGACACACGCCAGCCAATGGAACCGCAGGAAACTAGGTGCCGTTTTCGCGCTTCAGACTGATAACGTCAGCTCGCTCCATGAGACAGTTGATGCCCCCTTTCGCATTCAGAAAAATAAGAACACCGAAAACACGAAACTTTGTGGGTAGAATTTCACGTGTTATCGTTTTTTTTTGTCTTCAAATTAGGGAGTGTTTTTAGGGCGTTTATTTCTTCTCAAAAATCCGGTGTGTGTGTGTGTGTGTGTGTGTGTGTGTGTGTGTGTGTGTGTGTGTGTGTGTGTGTGTGTGTGTGTGTGTGTGTGTGTGTGTGTGTGTGTGTGTGTGTGTGTGTGTGTGTGTGTGCGTGCGTGCGTGCGTGCGTGCGTGCGTGCGTGCGTGCGTGCGTGCGTGCGTGCGTGCGTGCGTGCGTGCGCGCGCGCGCGAACATGTTCCATTATACCGATAAGACAAGGAAACGAGATAGTAATTGACCAGTGGCAGACCTGCACGGTACTGATTACTAGTCATCAGATTACTCATAATAGATTATTTTGTGGAGTAATTTTGTACTAAATTGATTACATTAATTAAAGGGGCCCTCCAACAGTATTTGAGCGTCGACTTTTTTTTGCGGTTTCTAAACGCTAGTGGTCCCGGAAACCCAGTGGACAACGAAAGAGTTTGAAAATATTAGCGCATCGTATTTTAATTTGACAACTCGGAAACACCTCCTCCGACGGTGGCGCGGTGAGGTGCCGAAGGCGCGCGCACAACGGCGCTCGCTTTCACTATACGTCACATTCCCTGGGTTTCGTGATTGGCGAGAGCCGTCCCAGGAATTTTGAAGCGAAATAAAGTATATCACACGTTAACCGTCATTATTTCACTAACAAGTTATTTTTATAGAGCTAATAAAGTTGCAAAGTAAAGTTCAAAAAGGGCGAAAACAACGCCTCGTACGCCTCGTCAGAGCGCCATGCGCGCCTCCCAGCGGCGTCCGCGACGTACCATCGCGAGCAGACGACAAGTGATCCGTGCAGACAGCGCGCATCGTATTTTTCCTTGTGCGCCCCCGGTCCCGGTCAACTAAAAGCAGTAAGAGGAGCCAGGGGAACCCTTATTTTCTTTTAGTGCTGTGACAGACTTTTCACTGTTCGAGTGAAGTGCGGCGACGGGACCCAGCTTATATGGTACCCAACGGTGCCGCTCACCAGTTTGTACCTCCTACTCGCCGAGGTGGCTCCGGTGGCGGAGTTGCGGGAGACGAGTCTTCCGCGGCTGTCGAAGCGGACTGAGGCAGAGACGCGGCGCTTGCGTGGAGTGTCCTCGTACGGCGCGACGCCCAGATCCGCCCTCAAAATCCGATAAGCCCGGTAAATTCATCGATGATGTCAACCCGATCCCAAAGCCTCGATGGTTGCAGCTAGGCCTAATGGCCGACGAGCCGACCGGGCCGACAGGCTATCAACCAAACTCGCGTCCAATTGGCCAACCGCTTTGCTCCAATCGCCAAACTGTTTCATTTTACGTCATGAAGCGCAATGTTTTGCTTTTTTAAAGTTGTTTTCTGCAATATTTAATTTGCTAATAACTCACAAAATATCGCGAATTTCTGTAATATTTTTTTTTCCTCGGTGTTCCTGCTTTCATGGAGCTCCGTTTAAGCGCGAACTTCAAACCGGTCAAAAAACTGTTGGTGGGCCCCTTTAAAGGGGTACTCCACCGATTTTTTGAGCTACCTCAACTAACTATATTTTTTGACTCCCCGGCCTTTACTCTCTCCGGTATGCTATTCAGAATCGCGAAATTCATAATAGTTATTGCGAAATCGGCAAATGAAAATGATGCAAAAACCAACATTCAAATATACGCGCGCTTTTCAGGGCCGTGACGTCAGTGGCAGTCAGGCTTGCCAGTCGAGCAAGGAGCCAAAAAATAGAATATGCCAATCATTTGTTCCGTGCTGGAGCGCGGGTACTGCAGCGAGCTTCCCAAGCATTCATTTGACACCATGAAACTGCTTCGAATCAGTTTAAAACGAAATCTACAGCCCAAAGAGTGAACCCCTGCCTTCCACTGACGTCACTTTTTCATTGTTGCGAGTAGAGACTTCGAGCTTGAAAAACACGGTGAGGACCAAAACTGTAAATTCAATAACTTCGCGAAAAAACAATATTTTGACCTAATATTTGGGATACTATTTTCGCGATGTTTGTTGGTTAGTTTAGCGAAATTTCAAGCAAATCGGAGACAATGAAAAAATCGGTGGAGTAGCCCTTTAAGGAAGAAATCGTAAGAGTGATCCGATTCCTTTCGGAACAACTTAAATTACTTGTAACCGCTAGTATTTTCCCCCTTCTCTTCCTAACGGCACCCTTTGTTTCTACAAGTTGCCTATACTTGGAAATCCTCGAAGCAAGACTCCGAGGGTGGGATGGTTCATCAACATTAGTGGAGTAAGAAAATAAGCGGCTAATTACTTGGTGATTCTAATCCGACTATAAACTACAAAACAAGTGTTTTTATTTTGACAGAAAAATGTGGCGTAATCGGGAAAGTAAAACTTTTTTTTTCTAATAACGGCAAATTATTTTTTTTTTGTCAAGTACTCGAGTGATTTAATCGAAAACCTTTTAACGAAGTGTAATCGTAGTTGTAACCGATTGCTTTACTTTGAGTATCGCGGACAGTTAAGTGCAGGCTGTACCGGATTAACACAAAATAAAAGTACAGGTGCAATTTTCTTCCAATATGGACGCTTTTTAGGTGGAATACAGGTGTCGCCATTAAAAAAAAAAAAAAAAAGCACTGACACGTCAAAATTTTTTTTTTTTTTTTTTAGTTATCCGAAACGATTGAAAACGAAGCCTGGACATTACCTTCAAAATGCGAAACATGAAAATTCAGTATTTGTGAAGTAAAAAAAAAATTTCCGAATGCCCAATTTGAAGTTCCCGCGCGATCCGCGCCAGCGCAGTGACGTCACAGATTGAGTCGTCCTGCGTCGTCTGCCGCCTATCGCTACGAGCAGACGACGCTTGACGTCTCGCCGGTTCTACGCCAAAAGCTGCCCCGGCGGAGTCACAACCGAAACTACGATACACAGACACCAAACCCAGTTGTTTTGACCGTTTGACGATTTCCTTTTCAAAGTCTGATAGGTCGTCGGGCACCTAAAAAAGACCACATCGTCCGATTCCCCGACTCGCCGATCATCCTCAGTGCTACATGCGTCGAGCGCCGCCATGTTTTCCGAGGGAGGATACAAATCCAGGGGGCGACATCACACCGGACTCCGATTTTTGCTATTTCAAAAAGAAGGAGTCGTAGTGCGTTCGCATTTGCGTTGAAAAAACACATTTTTTTTTACGATATCCGTTATTAAATGTTACGAAAATGTCGCCTGCAAAGCTTCTAAATTTCATGACATTTGACGCCCCAAATCAAAAGAAGCGAGGAGGTAAGGACTGGGACAGAAAAACGCCAACAATAAAAAAGCGCGCGCGCGCCGAAGCGCGGGAATTTTTTTTTTTTTTTTTGCGTAGCGGTATCTATTTATCTATCTATCTATCTATCTATATATATATATATATATATATATATATATATATATATATATATATATATATATTGCGTGTCTAAGACTACAATTTGCATCGTTTTAGACAATAAAAAAAAAAATACGACCTTTGGGGTGCCGTGCCCCTTTAAGGCGACCCCGTTGCCGGTCGCGCTCGGAAAATCTCCCCTCCCCAAGTGGTATAAAATGAATCACAAATTCTCCGCGCTAAGACAGCCTTCGTTAGCTGCAACGAGTAAACCACCCAAACACGTATTCATTTTTACCTGAAAACTAAGTCTGCGACGCGACAGTAAGCGAGTCGCTTCGCATATTCGCGTCATTATCGGTGCGGCATGCGCCCTACCAAACTTCGCGTACAAGTCGAAACGCATCGTTTTTGTTACATTTTATGAGTTCAAGTCTTCTTCAAAAAAAAACAAAAACAAAAAAACCAAAGAACACTTCAAATGCTTCAAAGCCGTTTTTTTTTTTTTTTTTTTTGTGCATGCAGTCGGCAGAGAGTCATTCCGAAGCCAACCCAATCTAGGAAATGTAGAAGTCTTCGAAACCTCGCCCAAGAGAAAGGAGAGAAAAAGAAAAAGGTGCTTTTCGCGCATTTCCGTTTTCATGGCAACTAGCGAGAACAGTAACGCACTTCCTAGAACCTGGATTCTTTTCCTCTTCCAGTCTGCCCTTTTATCCAGAGCCTTCGTCGGTGCGGCCGCATCCACGCACCTTTTTTTTTTCCTTCTTCTTCCTGTAGTATTACAAATTTATTTCACTGTTTTTTGTTTTGTTTTTCGTTTTCTTCTTACTCTATGAACACGTTTTTTTTCTATTTCTATCGGTAGTCCTTTGTGCGGCGGCGGAGAAGGCGGCGCGAATGTGAAGCCATGTCTCCAGGGACAGCCACGCACCTTTACAGGATTGAATTGCGAGCCCGTCGAATTGGACCACTTTAAAAACCTCCAAGAAAGAGTTATAATCTTTATTTTTTTTATTTTATTTACGCGAGTTGTTTTTTTTTTTTAAACACGAATCTCGGATGTCAGAATTTGTCACGGATGTCGCGCTCCCGAGAAATCAAATTTAAAAAAAAAGAAGGAAAGGACTGAAAAAAAAATTAAAAAAAAAGGTTTACGCGCGCTTTTAGCCTATAACGTCAGCGAGCATCCAAGCGCTCTTCTTGATATGCCTTCGCTACTTCGATATATGTTCGCGCGCGCGAATATATCGGTTTTGATGCTCGACGGGACAGTCATGAATATGTTACTGATGCTAAACCATTCTACAAAAGTAACGTAAAAAAGAAAAGGCTGTCTTTTTGGCACTTTCAGAAGCCGTTCTGAGTGCCCTCTTCGGCGATCCTCTTTTCGCTGGGCGCGGTAGAGACACTCCTGCAGGGCACCATTGCGAGCATTTCTTTGAGAATGCGTATATAACCATCATGGCGGCTCGTGACGCTGTGGTGGTCACGTATACCGTGATACCATGATGTCACATCGATCGTCACGTTAACTAACAGCGTCACGTTGCGTCGCAGTTTCGCAGGCGTCAAGGTGTAACGTCACAGAAGGCTTATAAATGCGACGCATTTAGAGCGCGCCTCGGAGAGAACGCTGCGGTTTCGAGTGACACTGTCACACTGCGAAGCCATCGAGGCGCCATCCCAGACTCGGACAAGAGATCGTCGAGACTGATGCTCTAAATGTCACGCATTTAAAGGGGTCATGAAACGACACCGGGTGTGAATGTTCCTGACCTTGGAGAGAAGTACTGGTCCTAGTCTTGCCTAAGTGTACTCGCACAGACCGCCACTTAGAAGCTTGTCGCGGTGAAATTGCGAGGATAAAAGGGGACTTAAGCACACGTAACAGAGCGCGTTAGATAAACTCATACAGAAAGCATAAAGACACTGAAATGGACGAGAAACAGACAATGTCCCTCCTCCATTTCAGTGTCTGTCCCTCGATCCATTTCAATGTCTTTGTACTGTCTGTGTGAGCTAAAAAGGGGCCTATTTCTTTCAGTCTCGCCTTCACAACGCATGGTGACATAATTGTGGGATCGAAACCACCCGCCGGGCAACAATCGAGCGCGGCTCATGAATTGGACACGAGAACTGCGGAACACTCGATTTTTGCTCGTGAGTACATGCTCGGCACACACTGCGCCGAGCATGTACTCAGGATTGTTTGTGACCCAGGTGCTATTAGACAGTTTTAGTGGATCGTATGCTAAAGCCTTGCGTACGCAATAAAATTGCGGGTCATGAGTGCGCTTGCGCAGAACGCAATAGAAGCGCTAGCGTATTGCGTACGCACGCAACGCTGGGGATTTTGCGAGGCGGGCTAGCGGGCTTTGCGGGACGCTCTCGAGAGATCTCGGACCCAACGAGAGCGCCAGTTTCAAGATGGCGGTTACCTCGACTGGCGCAGCAAGGGCGACGTGGTGTTTTCGAAGTTCTGTGTTACGTGAAATTGCGTGGTGTTCAGCTCGGCAATTCTTTCTGGGACCTACCGCGGTCAAATCAGATCGTCGTGCAGCTGAAGGAGTGCACAGTGAAAATGTTCGCCGCTCGGAATGTGCTACAACGCTGCGATCTGCTCAACGCTAAGCCTGTTCGCACGGTTCATCGCCAACGGACGAGCGACTCTAAAAGAAATCGCCGAAGATTTCGCTATGCACTGGACATCACGGTCATGAATTTCATTCCGCGATAGCATTGATAGGAGGTGCCGTTTCAACGGGACGATTATCGGAGGCTCCGTGTTCGAATTTGGCTACGCACTCTGAAGCCTGGTTCAGACAGTTGCGTTTGACTGCGTTGCGGCAGCGAGAAACCAGGACATCCCTGCTACTTATATCGTCTGCTAAGATGATTCTTTGAATTGGATTGCACGCTTCATACGAAGCACAGATGTGCCGGTGACTCGCTTTCGGTTCTCAACGCAACGCAGTCAAACGCACTCAAACGCAAGTGTCTGCACCGGCCTTTACTCGTAGCCTCTGTACCACGAGAAAAAGTACGCTTGACGAGGCAGCTGTGGCTTGGTTTAATTTGAAATAAAATGATTGGACACGTTTTCATTTTCAATATTTCGTTCCAGGAGCATGGTTGGGCTATAAGCACGCGGAATTCTGCAGCTCTAGCAAATCTAAAAAAAATAAAATTGGGTTGTGTGTATGTTTATACAGCCTAGAACTTGGTCTGCCTCACAGGGGCGACGAGTCTCCCAGCTGTAGATGAGCAATTTAGCCAGTGCAGTACAACCGCTAGTCTGGGGTCTTTAACGTGCACCACGCAGTAGTGATACACGACCGCACACCGGTACGATGCTCATCCAGATCGAAACGGGCAGGGATGGGGATTGAACCCAGGATCCTTGGATACAACAGACCGAAGCTCTCGCTCCACGTGCTCCGAGCTGGTGTGCGCCGTGCGCTAACCAAGATCATGCGTGGTGTTCACTCGAAAACGTAACGCACAACTAAATTCGGTCCGAGCAGGTCATTTTTAGCGTACGCTATACTATTGCGTATTGCGTACGCAAGAGCCAGCCACGCTATACTAAAACTGTCTATTGGCTTCCTGGACTCTCGGACCAGCTGCTATCGTCGATGAATTCCTCGCTCAAGGCGCTGATACTTTTGCTGACGCGGGATCGATCTACGCCGCTCATCGTGTGAAGACGGAACAGCCACACGCTGCAGGATCCCTCCGCTTCGTTTGGAGCAAACCGCTCCCTTCATCTGGCAACCAGGGACTTCGACGGAGGGCGTATTTAAACGACCTTCAACGGCTGCCGAATTCGGGGCGCACACCGCGTCGAGCATGTACTCACGATTGTTCGTGACCCAAGTTAGTTATTTAAACAATTCTTCTTACTTTAGAACTTCTAACCGCTACCTTCTTACGGTGTCATGCCCCTTTAATGTTGACGTTGGCAAAACGTTGTGCAGTGTTCTTTCTAGATGTTTGTTTCTCATCTTTCGTATCATGTTTTGGCGTATGACTATGCTTTTGCTTTTGGCGGGGGACGTTCAACAGATCCCTGGCCCGAATGAACTGATTCGTGGGAGTGCTCGTGAGTACTTCACTCGGTACTGCGTATCGAAAAGGGGCAATTGCAGTTGCTGACAGCATTCAAGTCATGCAGCAATGGTAACAGACTGTTAAATGTAAGATGGCGGGTCTGGAAGAAAGGGTAACTTATGCCCCTCCATACGGAAAAGTAGCGACATCCTCTGCAGAATGCCGCCTGCTATCTTGGAGCGATCCAGGCGGCGCTACCGTCGACGCGCGAGAATGCGAAAGATAAAATAATAATAATAATAAGACAAAGAAGCGTGCACGGGGAAGGAGGAGTTGCTCTGCAATCAAGTAACGCCGACAGTGTAACGTCACGGCTTCCATCGTCTTTCTCCGAGCATATCCTTCGCGGTGCCGCCAGCTATCTTGGAGCGATCCAGACGGCGCTACCGTCCACGCGCGAATGCGAAAGTGAAAATAATAATAATAATAATTATAATAATAATGATAAAGTAAAAAAAGTATGCGCGTCAGAGGAGGAGGGTGAATAGTAACTTGCCTCGAACAGCGCCGTCCGCTGTCTACGGACAATGTAGTTGGTATGTCTCAAGATATCGTAGCATTGAAAGCATGCGGACGATGCTGAAAACGGACTGCGTAGAAGAAACCTTCTTTTTTTTTGGCTTGCCAGACAACCAGTCGGAAACATGGGAACAATCGGAAGACGCCGTGTGTGTGTACGCGCTGTAGATGAAAAAAAAAAAAAAAGGGGGGGGGGGGGGGGGAGTAATTGAGAGTCCATTGCGTATGCGCACGCGGTTACTGAAACTATGGGCATCGTGATGATTCGGAAACCAAATATTGAAAGAGCTCACAGAATCGGTCGCTTTCGGTCCAACAAAAGCCGCCCCATTGTTGCGAAATTGTGTCACTTTAAGGACAAAGAGATTATTCTTGCCCAGGGCCATAATCTACTCTGTGTGCTGTGCGGGAGTATTTTTTCCGATCCGATTCGTCCTGCTCGCGGGAAACTGCTTGCCTTTGCAGAACAACAACAGTCGTTATACAGACTGCGGTTTGACAAGCTGTTCCTCGGCGGCTGATGTCACGTCTATGATACTTCTTATGACACAGTCATCCAGTCAAAAAGATAACTGCATCGCAATTCCAGAGAAGCAGCGGCGGCGGAGCACTTACTCGCGCATACCGCAGATTTACCCTGCGCCACTCGGCCTAGCCAAATAACCGTTTTACTTGTCAACTGCCGAAGCATTAAAAATAAGGTCGATACACTCGCTGGCCTCATCGTCTCGGTACAAGCTGTGGGCACCCTGGCGGCTCCCAAGCCAAGTTGCCCGACTGCGAGGCTCAAGCCGAACTTTTCCCGCGTGGCGGCGACGTCACGCCAGCCACGCGCACATCGGATGCGCCGCCTTGATAAGGCAGATCAGAGGCGGCGCACGGGGAGTCGCTGCCTGGACTCAGGCGCCGCTGGTAACCATGTTAATCGTCTCGTCCATGTCCCATTAAATGTAGTTTCTTGTTGTTGAAACCGTTGGCTCCGTGTTATTCCTCGGGTCGGGTATGCAGCAAGGCAAACCGACCACAAAGCTCACATTATCATTGGCACTGAGTCCTGGCTGGATGATAGTGTCAGTGATACTGAAGTTTTCCCTTCCACATTTCAAGTTTACAGACGGAATCGGGACACTCATGGTGGTGGCGTTTTCCTACTCGTTGATAAATCCTTCCCAAGCGCACCTGTAGAAACTATAATGATGATTCCGAGACTGGTGTGCTGTTTCACGATGGTAAACATATCTCGCTCGGTGCTTTTTACCGTAGCCCCCAGTGGAGACCAGCCTTTCTCCCCTCAAATCGCTTTTTCATACAATGTTGAGTTTAAGTTCCAATTTTTTTTATTGGGCTATGATTTCAATATGCCTGATATTGTCACGAAGGACAAGTGATGAGGCGGCGAATAACGGAGTAAACTGAACGTTTAATCGGGCGAACTTGTGCCCAAAAAGTAAAAGGAGAAAGAAAGATAACAACAGAGCGTCGCGGGCGTCGAAGTCGGCGTGTCAGCAGAGTCGAACGCTGGGGCGAGACTGACTCGACAATGTCGCGGGCGGCCTCTTATCTAGAGTGCGTCGCTATCTCGAAGATTCGGCGAAAGCGGCTCGAGCGTCGCGTGATCGGGGCGAGAATGAACACGCACTTTCTAGAAAACAAAAGCAGGAATAAATGATATAAGTTACGTGCGGAACATGAATAAACGAGAACTTTCTGGAGGTTCCGGATCGTTGCTTTCTCAGCCGTGCGCGCGGCAATATACAGGGGACTAACAATTCACCCGCGCTTACTTGCCGCTCTGCACTTTCCCTTAAAATTAGTTCTATAATCGCCACTAACGGTCTTTATCAGTTTGTTGATTTCCCCACACGTCGTGCAGGTGACTGCGCATCAACGCTTGAGTTGCTTTTTTCCAGTTCCACCAGCATAGTTCAATCTGTCTTACCGATTCCTGGTATAAGTGACCAGGACGGTATCCTAGCTAAAGTTTCTTTTGGACGACCAATGGTCATGTTTTCCCCTCTTCGAAGGGTGTACATTTTCGATAAAGGTAATTACGGCTTGATTACGCATAACCTGGAAGATCCATCTGAGGAGTTTGTGGCGATCAGTACCACGTCCAGTGTTGAAGGTCTTTGGAATCTATTTAAAAAAAAAAACTTACTATCGCTTATTGATTGCCATATACCGTCAAAAATAGTTTCGGGTGAAAAAGCACACAGCAAGCCGTGGTTTACCAACGAGATCAAGCGCTTACTGAATCCAAGATGTCGCCTCTTTTGGAGGTACCAAAGCCAGAGGACTGATGAAATGTTTAACAGGCTAGAATTCAGAGCTGGCCAAGCTGCGGCTCGCGCGCCGCATGCGGCTCTCCGCGCGGCTCGCGGCTCCCTCCCCTACTCCTCCCCCCCCCTCCCCCCTCCCCTACCCGCCTCCCTCCCGGTCACACGAGCAGTTCCCCAAAAAGAGAAATGGAACGCGTTTTAAATCGCAAGACAGGTCGCGGTTTGGTAGTCTTGGGCTATACACTACCTTACGTGCAGTTCTACTGCTTTTGACTCCGATAAATTGAAAGTAGTTCGAGTTTCGTTTATTGCTCTTAAAAGTTTCGTGGTTCTGTTTGCGGCTCTTAGGCCGGGTCAGCCTGGCCACCCCTGGGCTAGATATTCTGGGGACGGTAATTAAGCTGGGAATAAGAAGCGCTAAAGATCACTTTTATTCATAGTCCAAAGGATATGTGGAAGCTTGTTAAATCTAATGGCAAAGAAGATAGTACTATCCTTATTATTTTAGCTGAACAAGGATATATGTCATAAATGATGTCGACAAAGCGAACTGCTTTAGTGATTACTTTCAGTCAGTTTTCGCAGTTACTACACGAAACATACTTTCGGAACCAGCGTCTTGAAATTTTGAGGATATATGTCAGATACCACTGTATCGTATGATGGAGTTGTGAAACTTCTTTCTGAACCAAAAACTAACTCTTCCAGTAAGCCAGGTCATATACCTTGTTCTGTTCTGAAATCTTGTGCGCCCATTATCGCCAAGTTTCTGGTTGTCTCGTTTAATATATTTCTATCGTCAAAGAAACTACATCAGGAATGGAAATTCGCGAATGTTGTTCCTGTGCATAAGAGTGGTCCCCGTTCTTTGGTTTCCAACTATAGACCCATTTCACTAACCAGCGTGTCGCAAAACTCTTAAACATATAATTTACCTCTAACATATTTCATCACTTGCAAACAAATAATATTTTGTCGAGTTTCAACGTGGCTTTAGGGCAGGCTTCCCTCGCGTCACTCAGTTAGTCGAATTTTCTAATGATGTGTTTTCTCCTTTTGATTCAGGGAAGCAGGTTGGTTGTATAATTTTTAAACTTTAGTAAGGCCTTTGCTACCGTGCCACACTCTTTATTGCTCCTAAAACTCGCATCTTCAGATTTACTTGTTTCTGTCCTTGGTTGGATAGCAGACTATCCAACCGGTCGCTCCCAAAAAGTACTCATTAATGGCTCACAATCTTACTGTTTCAGTAACGTCGGGTGTTCCCCAACGGTCCGGGCTGTGTCCGCTTCTGTTTTTAACCTATATAAATGATATAGGCTACGGAACTACCTCCAAAATAAGATTACATGCAGATGATTGTGTGTCATACAGGGATATACATAACCAGGACGATGCTGTCGCTTTACAAACTGATCTTGATCAAATACTCACAAGGTGCCACAAATGGAAAATGAAACTGAATTTTGCAAAGTGTAATTGTATCCGCTTTAGAAGAAAACGTCTGAACATACACACTAATTACTATCTAGAAGCGAACCAGATTACCTTGACGAAGGATGAGAATTATTTATTTGTTATATTTTCAGCTAACCTAACGTGGAGTAGTCATGTTGAATTTATAACAATGAAAGCAGGACGCGAAACTTTAAACACGCCCCTCGTGACGTCAAAGAAATACTATACACTCCTAACGTACGTTCCCTCTTAGATTATGTGGCTGTAGTATGGGATTCCGACACACATCCAAAATCGCTTTGTCCGTTTCGTTACTAACTCTTGCCATTTTGATACCAGTATCACGGCATTAAAAAAAATCATTGTGATGGGACTCGCTCGAATTTCGCCGGAGGTTATCAAGGTACCCTCTTTTTAATAAAGTGGTTCGTGAACGTACCGGCATTAATAAGAAGCTAAAACCGCCTACTTTTACTTCCCAGAGATTAAACCAGACAAAGAAAATACGAGGAATAGCATGCCGCACCTCTGTTTTTCAATCGCTATTTTTCTCACGAACAATAATAATTCAGTGGAATAGACTCCCCGAAGCTGTGGTTTCGGCTTCGGATGAAACTTTTGATTGTCTTTTAAGTCGTTGCTTACACGAGAATGAACCATGACTAATGTATTGTTTTGCACTGGACGTGTATGTTGTGTTCAAATGTCTTTGTGTGTGTGTGTGTGTGATTGCGCATTGTAATACTTGTAGTAGATGTCAGCATGTATTGATAATTTTGCATTTCCATTTGTGTATTTGTTGTGTTTCTATGCAAGTTACCCCCCCCCCCCCCCCCTTACAATAATGCCCCCAGAGCGAAGTAACGAATAAATAAATAAAGAAAGAAAGAAAATAACAATCAATGCCCTGGCGGAGACTGGGGTGGTGGCTCCTGTCCAACTACTTTATGAGAATAACCGAACTCAAACAATGCCTGGATCTCAGCGCGCTCCTGGGTTCAATCCCCAACCCTGCCCGCTTCAATTTGGATGAGCATCGTACCGCGGCGTGCAGCCGTGTATCACTCCTGCGTAACGCACGTTAAAGGAGCTGTGCAACGATATTCAGATGAATGTTTTTCACTACACACGAGCTTACTGGCAGTAGTGGGACTCAAGGATACTCGCACGCAACTCCACAGGCCAAGAAACTCCTTTGTTGCGGTGTAATTTTAAGGACAAAAGCGATCATTTTCATTCGATCTCTCCTTTGCAAAATTTCATGACGTAACGTGGGGATCGCAGTACACCCAAGTGACGATATTTGAATGCGGTTCATAGATTGGACCCGAGCATTGCGTGGGCACTCGATTTGGGCTCGTGATAATTACTAGCTCGAGAAGCATTCGGGTAGTGGCCCGTGTCCAATCGCTGCAACGACGACAACAGCCGAGCCATAACAATGTCTGGAACTCAGCGCGTGTCCTGCGCTTTGCCAACCCCAGCGAGTGATCAACACTGGCGGCAGATAATCGGCTCCAGATCACGGGGCCGCTTGTTCTGGCTGCGAATTGAGGGGGTGAACGCTGCTCGTTTTTCTTTAATTTTTTTTCTGGGACTTCCAGTGCGTGGGGTGAAAAACGAACGCGTGTTTCATAGATCATTAATGTCAGGGATCCGTTCTAAGCGGTATTTGCGCAAAGTACAAAAATTGTTGTATCGCCCCTTTAAAGACCCCCGGCTAGCGGTTGTACTGCACTGGCCAAATTGCTCATCTACAGCTGGGGGACAAGTCGCACGTTGAGGCAAACTAAGTTCCGGCTGTGTAAACATACAAACACCATTCTTCTTTTTCTTTTTTTTTTTTAGCTCGGCGCCCGTTTTCTACATTGGCAACCCCAGGGCCGGCTTGCTAGAACCAGCGTCTTAGCTGAGTGAAAGAAAGCACTGCCAAAGCCAGCGCACAAGCTGAGCGCGACTCAAGTTGTCTCAAGGCGCTCGCGCGCCCCAGCCTTTGCAGTGCTTTCTTTCACCCAGTCTCAGCTCAGACGCTGTTCTAGCAAGCCGGCCCAGGCCACGTGGAGGCTTGTTCTGGCTGCGAGTTGAGGGGATAAACAATGCTCCTACTTCTCGATTTTTTTTTTTTTTTCTTTTTCGCGACTGCCATTGACAAAGAAAAACTAAGGCAAGTTTATTCGGTTATAAGTAAGGGAGTAATTCAAAGTAGTATCGGTTATACGTAAGGGAGTAATTCAAAGTAGGTTCAAGGAATTTTCTGTATATTTCAACTCCCGCGGTTCTACATTATGCGTAAAAAGTTAACGTGCATCTACGTCGGAGTTACAATCATCTACAAGTAGCTGAGCTAGAGGATGATTGAAAGGCAGAGAGGTTAGCCTGAGCGGATGGCTCTAGCAGGCTACTCCACACTTGGAGGAAGGAGATTGGGGGGAAAAGATTGACAAGACGAAATGAAATGAGGAAAGGCATGTGAACAACGATGAGGTGATCAAGATTCAAGTGACATTACCTCACACCTAAGAGGGTTACATCCTTGTCAAACCTGTGTTTCACAAGGATGTAATCGGTGTATTTGTTGCTCTAACAGAGCACTGAATCGAGTCCCTGCAGCCGCCGAGCAATTTCTCGGTTAATTGTGCAATAACCTTATGTATGTATGTATGCTGTCTTTAAGTACTAAAACTGTCTTTTTTCTTTTTTTGGGGGGTGGGGTCTGAATATAATTGTTTTTGTGTTTTTCTTCATTCGTTTGAATAAAATTAGACACTGATCACTTTTCTAGTGCTTTCATTGTAAAAATGCATTTATCTACCAGTTCGCGTGGATGTCATTACCAGAAGAGAAAATACTTGTATCATAATAGAGTTCATGTTCGCAATGCCATTAAGAAAAAAACGTTAGAGAGTAGCGGCCCTAGTATTCTACACTGAGGCACATTACAAAGGACTAGTTGAACCTTGGAGCACATATTATTTACTCGAACGAGTTGCTTTCGATCGGTTAAGTACGACTTCAAAAGCAGCAATATTTCGTCACAAATGCCGTAGCAATGAAACTTTTTTTTAAGTAGTATGATTTATCAAATTATACTACAAATATACCAACAACCATGACTTTGTTTTCGAATTGTGTATGTATTATTTTTGTTCAAGTTATGCCAGTTCCGTGGATTTGTTTTTACGGAAGCCAGATTGATATGGGGTTAACGAGATACATTTATCGATAAAGTTAAAAAAAATGTTCAACCCAATTTTTTTTTCGAATATTTTTTTTAAAAGTTTATTTGGGCGTTGCGGGTTGTTTGCAATTCCCCAGCGAGGTCACGTGGCAGTGACGTCATGAACCTACTGACCAATCAGTATTTTCCCGTCACACCGCCACCGATGCCAGCTTTTCTGAGACTCGAGCTGCTTAAAGTCGGGGTCACACTGCTTATATATCATACAAAAGACAGTCTGCAAACAGATTCAAACGAAAGTCACCACGAAATCCGGGCTTCGAATGCCGCAAGGCAATACGTTCAGGAGAAGACTTGGCACGTGGCATTCGAACCTCGGATATTCCGCTGACCGTTTCCTGCAAACTGCCTTTGGTACGATGTAGGATCAGTGCGGCCCCGGCTTAACGCTATCGCGTTAAAAACCGGCAGAATAGAAATCGGCCTATCATTAGCCAGACTAAACATCCATTAGACACTTCAGAAAGAATCGGTGCAACAATACGAACTACGTGTTTAAGGGCTTCATGTCGAGACCGGTTCAAACGAAGTCAACGGGAATCGGAAATTACTTCGCTATATCCGGCATTTCGTTATAACCGACTTCGGTTATAACGAAGTACAAAAGAAATGAGAAATTGTGATCGCTTCGCTGTAGCCGCTATTTCGTTATAACCGACTTCAACATCGTAACTATTATTTTTCTTTAGTGTTATTGATTATAGTCATTACCTCTTCCTAGGTACAGGTTGCAGAAACACTGATCTGTCGTTTTGTGGATTTCCATAATCCCAACAAGTGTCAGGCGAGGCACCGCCAGCAACCAAACCGGTAAAGAAATGATCAGATTCGTCAGCTTATTCTCTCCCAGAGAATTCTTCTCCGTTGACTGGTAGTTTTGAAAGAGTGGCGGGACTGTATCTCATCTGTACCATATTGCGTCACGCCTACCGTTCTTATCGTTTATAAATGAGGATCGATAATTCGTTCGCGAAGATCGTAGTTGTTTTTGTTTTTTTTTCGTTGCTGCTTTAAAATGGTCAAATCATCAAAAGTGCGAGCAATATATATATATATATTTCTCTACGACATTCTGGCGTAATCCACGGCATACGAATATTTCTATTTGGTCCACGTTTTTTTTTTTCAGAGAAGTGAATACAATACATACGTTTAAAAATGCTCAAAAACGTTTGAAGAAATTTGTTAGCTTTTATATCGTCTAAGCAATGAAACCGTTTTACCAATTCATAAAATTAAACATTAAAAACGTTTTTGGAGCGCAGCTCTTAGGCGCCCGTTTCCGCGTTTCGCGGCGTCGCCGTCGGCGTAACCGCCCAGCAACATTTAGCTGGGAGTCTGATTTTGTATTGAGCTCACGTGACGTCAATTTCCCCGTTAAATCTAGCGGGGAAATTTTCCCGCTGAACTTAGCGGGGAAGCTTAATTCGCTAAATTTAGAGGAAAATTGAGCGGGAAAATTTAACGAAGGAGAAGAGATGGCGGAAAGCAGGAGGAGGGAAAAAGGAAGAGGAGGAAAAAGGAGGAGGAAAGGCATACCCTCCCCTTCTCCTCCTGAAGAGTTGCGCTCCACTTTCGCGTTACAGAGATTTGTAAACGTTTTTAATTTTTGTGTTCCCCCTTCTTTTTTTTTTTTCTTTTTTTTTTTTGTGACGTCGGGCAACATTATTTGTGCAGGCCGAATTTCGTCGATCTTTACGCATAGTTCGAACATAGGGCGAACCAGTCGCACCTGGAGGTTCGGACGTCGAACTTCAGGTTCATCAAAGGTTCGCAACATCCCTATTAATATACTACGATCCTGAGGGGGCTTGCTCATTTTCGCGAAGCCACACGCAAGCCGCGGATTCCAGAGCTCCAGCGGCGTGGTAGAATAAACATTGTAGTGAAGTTAGTGCAAGCATGCAAAGAAGCTAATTAAAAACTGTTTCTTTTTTTTTTTAACTTTAGAAAGTGCGGTTCTCCTGCCCGTCTGTTTCCGGTTAAAAACATTTAAGAATAAACATCGCAGTCACTCCCGAGAGCGCCCCGCCGAAGAGCGAGAGAGAAGACACGACCTGGTGGGACGCGAAACTCGTCCGCTGCCAAATTCATGCGACTAATCGGATTTGATAAATCACACTTGTAGAAACAACTTCAGAATTTCTACAAATCCGGTAATCGAGTAGCCACCGCCAGCGCACGAGCCTCGAAGAAAGCCCTCCCTAAACTAACCCTATTTCCCCTTCCCCCGAAAGGGAAACACTATTAGGAAAGGCCGATCTCCGGAACGAGCCGTGACCTTTTCTCCCGCGGACAGAAAGGCTTTGAATTTCGTCGGCCCAACGGGTCCTTAGAATGGCCCCGACACACGCACTCTCGGACGGGGCGCCACGAGAGCCTTCTCCATCAAGAGCAGCAGCCCCCCGACAAAGAGGACCTCTGAGCTTCCCGGGAAAACACTGACGTGAAGGAATACGGTGTATGGGAAAACGACGCCCAAGAAAAATCAGTCCTTTTTCGCGCGTCTCCCGAAAACAAAGGAACGCGGAGACATTGTCTTTGGCTTCCCTGCCGTACAATGTCGCAGACCAGGTCGTTAAACGGGAAAAACCTTTCTTCTCACTTTACAATGCGTTTTTGTTTTCTCTTTATATGGTGTGTATGTGTATGTGTGTGTGTGTGTGTGTCCGAGCGCTCGTGCTTGTGTGCGCGCGTGTGTGGGTGGGAGGGAGGGAGGGAGGGAGAGGGTAGGTGGATGGATGTGTGTGTGTGGGGGGGGGGGGGGGGGCGGGGCGGGGGGCACCCTTGAGCATAGATTGGTAAAAAAAACCCGGTCACAGCACATCCCGCAGCAAATGAAAAAAAAAAAAAAGTAACGCAGATTTGTAGTCCTGAAATTCGCCACTGCGTATTGTGGCGCCGCTGGTAGCGGAAACCCAAAACAGAAACCTCCTTCATAGCCGATGCAAGCAGCCGCCCAATTTTAAGGGTTCCGCCGTAACCGTCTATCCATCCATCCATCTAGAGAGACTAGATCTCGCTGGAATGCGGCCCACAGGCACCCCGCAGCTGCCAGGCTTCTTCGGTTGTCCAAGTATACCGCAAACGGCTTGTAGCGCCATAAAAGTCTAATGTGGTCGATTCCCTTATTTCCTATAGTTGTAGCGCGAGAACCAAGCTAGTAGCGCGAGGAGCTTTGACATCAAGCTCGTGACATGGGCCGCGTTCGTCTCGCCCATGAGACATTACCTTTTTTGTAAGCTCTCAGAGCGAGCTGGACGCCATAAAGGTTCTCCTGGTTTGGACCGTCGTGCTTCGTCGTGGTTATCACACCTATGAGTGTTGTTTCACTTTCAGTTTTCCTCCCACCTTTCTCTCATTTTTAGTCACCTGTGCGACGCTCCCAACACTAGGACACAAGCGCGGGCTTCTTGCTCGAGGACAGACCTCGAATGCATCAGCTTTTACGCAGCAGGAGTAACTGTCAAAGCTTATGAGCTTGAGCGTCTCACCTTGGCATGGCGTAAGTGAAAACGATGAATAGGCGGCCAGAAAATAACACTCAAATGCGAGGCTTAATCCTTATAATGATGCTATCAACATCGCCAAAATAATAATAAAAAAAAATCGCATAAACTTGTTTTTATGTTATTTTTCTAATAACGTTGAGCTGGTTTACTTTCCCGGTGAATCGAACGTCAAGGCGACAATATAAGCTCTTGCTCAAAAAAAAAAAAAAAAAAGGTTAGCATGTTTTTAAAGCGGCGCCATTTAACTTTTTTTTTTTTTTTTTGCTCCATCGGGTATTTTTCCGCAGTAGTCACATAAACTATTCAAAGTCAAAGATGTCGCTGACAAAACGGCGAGTTTACAAGCAGCCTAGAGTACGAAGCCGATATTTTAGGATTTCTCATAGACGAATCTGCACCTCAACGGGGACCTCCACAGCTATTTTTTTTTTTTTTTCTCCCTAAAATTACCTAAAATGATTACGATGAAACCTGGAAATACGATTTTGAAACGCGGTTCATAAAATGTGGACGCAATATTTCGCCGAACCATTTGGGATTCGGGATCTTTGAATACTCGTCCATTTTATAAAATAAAGTCTGGGCATATATGCTTTCTTAGCACGACATCTTTAAGTCGCGCTTACGACCACCATCCCTGCCTGTCGTAAGCACTCGCGCGAGGGGCTTTATTAAAATACCGGTAATGTTGCAGTCGGTCGCAAGCGTGTGAATCAGCCTTTAATCCGCTGCAAGTTACGAAAAGCCAGGACCAGCTTTTCCCTCAAAGCCCTCGCTCTTTTTGTTGTGTAACGGGCGAAGGAGAGAAAGCAAGTGGACTGGCCCCTTGCCCCCCACCGTTCACTGGCTAAAGTGGAAAGAGAGACACGGCTTCGTGGGAGGATCACAGGCTAGAGCAGTCGTGCTGCACTGGCTAATGTTGTCACCTGCATCGTGGAACGGCGTCACCATACAGACTAAAAAATCACGCTGTATAAACACGAACATCTCGTTTGTTTTCTACGACACCAGATCCAACTTAGTAGAACGCTAGCTAGTGAGGCGAATTTCCGAAAATTTAGAAAACCAAGGTTTTTTTGTTGTTTTTTTTTCAGGAAATTTTGGTAACATCTCACAATTTGTCTTGGCAAAAGTAATGGAGCAATCTTTTGAAAGATACCGACATATATAAATATATATCAACGACGGCAAGAGCTTTTTCGCCAGTTTTCGTTATACGGCACTTCACTATTGTGAACGGCGGTGTGAAGGGATTTTCTTCTTCTTTAGTGTTCACAGTGTGGCGGACTGCCGTTGTGACGCTACTACGAGCATATCGATGCTAACGCTCCGTGCTGACCAGCCTCGCCATTTTTCTCCCGTTAGACGAAGCGAGAGCTCTCCCCTCCTGCAGCCCACCGTAGCGCCGTCATTCGTTTCCAAGACGAGGCATTCGTGCCTTGGCGCATTGGGCGCTTTGCAAGACAAACACAAACGCATCGGGGGGTTTTTCAACGTGCTTCGACTGCAACGGGAATGCGAATGTATTTACACGGCGTTCGGACTTTTCAGAAAAAACAAAACACTTGGCAAATGATCCGAAGGAAGGAAAATATAGCCGAACTTTCCCAGTTCCCTTACAACAACGTTTTCTTGCAGTCAAGGAAAAAAAAAAAAATGTCTGAAATCTAAAAAGATAAGAAAGAAAAGAAAAAAGATTGTTTTCAGAGTTCTCGTTCAGCTTACATCACGCTCGAATCTGCCTGCGTGCGCGCGCGCGCACAAAGGCGAACAAAAAATAATAATTTCGGAGTCTTACAAAAACGCGGGATATATATATATATTTTTTCCCCTACTTCTATTTTCTCGGGGTTCAGGAGAAATCCGATCTCCTCCCGTCCCAGACAGCGTGGTCCATGGCGGAGTGAGGAGACCGCACTCATCCACAAGGTCTCCGGTGGAGTGGCACTCAAATGGAAACGAAATCCAAAAGGGAGCGAAAAAAAAAGAGCGCCGGAAATGATTAAAAAGAGAGGAAAAAAAAAAATACTGTCCACTTGGTCCTTAGCAAAGTTCTCCGGCATTTTGTAAAAGCATGTCACTTCAAGATGTTCGAAAAAAAATATTACACGGTTTTCTTTTTTTTTATTGAAAAATAAACTACGCATCGGCTAAAGGCCCGTTCACACTCTTGCGACCGAGTAAGACCGAGAGAGATCAGACCGGTTTTTAAGCCTCTCGCGATCTCTTAGGACCAGCTCCGCTGCAGCGGATCCGGTTTAAGACGCCGCAAAAGGCTTAAAAACAGATCTGGTCTCTCTCGGTCTTACTCGGTCGCATGTATGTGAACGGCGCTTCATTCTTGGCCAAAATGTAGTGATATGGCGGTTCGAACCAGAAACCCCCCCTTCAGCTCCATTTCATTCCAGCTACCGCCGCACTTTTATTGAGCCACCCGCGCTGTATTGGTGGACGGCGACGCAACAACAAGTCACTCCTTTTTTTTTTTTTTTTATGGAGCCGTTTTAGGCGTCTCGTGCTCCTATTGGTCCGTCGTGGCTGCACGGCGAAGCACCGCTGTCCGGTCGCGCGTTCTGATTGGTCTGTCGTGGCAGCGAACGACGCGCCACCATTTGCGGCAACGCTCCACCATGTTGTTCGAGCGCGTCCTTGGCGGTATGTGCGTCATCGGTCGCGAAACGAATGCAACACCGGAAATAGTGTCCCCGAGCGAACCTTCCGCAGTAAAAGAAGTCGGAAAAATCGGCGCCTGCACGCAGAAAGCTCCAACTTTCACCGGCCGTGCACTGGGCAGATCAGTAAAATTAAAAAAATTTAAAAAAAAAACGCAATTCTATCTAAAAAAAGAAAAGAGAGAGCAAAACAGTTGGTGAAGTTAAGGTAGAGCGCGTTCGCAGACGATCGAACTTAGCGACGCTGTTTACTTGCGGCCCCATCTCCCGCTAGGCGCAGCGAGCAGACGACACGCTCTCTTGCCTGATTGCTTCACCTATCGGGAGATGGCGCCACAAGTATATGTCGCGCATTAACTCGGTCGTCTGCGTACGCGCCCACCCTTCACTTTAGCAAAAATTGTGCTCTTTTTTTTTATTTGTTAATTTTTTTTTGTTGTTACAAGAAGAGAACTGCGTCTTGAAATCTCACATGGTAAAACTGACCTGCTCAGTGCACATTCGGTGAAAGTTTGAGCTCTTTATAGGGTGTTTTCACTGACGTAATTTCGTCCACTATTTTGTTGTTGTGAGCTATCTGGCGTGTGTCAAACTCGAGCATTCCAAGGATTTACATGACCCCTCAAATTCGTAGAGCACATAAGCTTATGTTTTACCACGCTGACAACATCTCAACCGGTTGCGATGTAATTCTTCAAAGTAGTAAATTTGTTCGAAAAAACAAACTAACAACAAAATGGCGGATTGACTTCATGTGCAGAAAACCTATAGACCGTTTCATTAGGGTCATAGCAGAGAGAATAATAGAGAGGAAAAAATACCCTCCCCCTGTCACCCGTATGTCGTCTGCTCCGCCGAGTGGGCTGTACCTAGCATCCGGCTGGCGTACAAACTCTGTTTGAAATCGCGTCATTTTGGAAATTTCAAGCGCAGATGCGCAGAGTTTGGTATGCCAGTTATCGTGTAATACTATGCTAGATAAAAAAGACTAACAGGGTCCAATTGCGCTGTTACCTGCGTGCAAATAAAAAGAAAATACGGAAAACTGTGTCAGATTAGCCGGTCTCTCCGGCGACAAGTAGATCCGGTTGCTGTACCTTTTTTTACTATACAAAGTTCGTACTGGTGTAGGCCTTTAGCGACCATAACATAATAAATAAAAACGTGCTCTCCTGCCGCAATACTCGCGGTAGTTGAGGGTAGTACTGCCGGCTGACTCAACTGCTATTTAAGTAACGGAAAAAAAGATATGCTAGTTGATCATTTACCGAAATCGAACAACAGAGAGCTATAGGCGGATTTTGGACCATAACTATTCTAGGAACGCGAAACACTTCACAACGGCAGCCATAAGCGATGTTCCGTACAGCCCGCCGGTACAGTCTCCCGGTTAATCGTCTGCTAGCGGAGTCGGGCGCGTGCGCTCTCTCTCGTATTACCCCGCCTAACCCGCTGAACTTCCCGGATGTATGGAGACGGCGCATTGAGACCAGTGTTGTACACGTGCGTCGTTCCTCCTGACTTTTGGAACGCGTACCGGTTACAAGTTCCATATGTGAAAAAGGAACTCGTTCCCGTTACAGTTAAAAAAATCGAACGTATCGTTATAATATACGTTACATTTGCATTTCTCTGATTAGCATACGTATTTAGTTAAGTCGAGGAAAGTTTTCTTCATTTTTTTTTTTTTATCTATGCCATCAAATGGGAACACACGAACTTAATGTCGTGATGGAAGGGCACCAGGAGAAGAAAACGAGAGGCAGCAGGGCTTCATTTGTTGCCACGCGCCCCAGCGTTTGATCCTGCTGAGTGGCCGCCATCAATGCCTGCGACGCTAACCTTTTTCTTTTTTTTTTTGGGGGGGGGGCACAAGTTTGCCTTATTGAAAGCTGTTTGCTTTAGTCTTCGTCGCCTCGTGCATTGTTATTCATGACAGTATATTCACCTTTAAAAATATCAGCTTTTAATCATATTCATGTCTGGGTTGGGCGATTCAGACAAGCTAAATGTACTGTTACCCCACATTGCACTAGCGTTTTACAACAACCTCACGCGTTTCAATCTAACAAAGTCCCTTGTTCGAACAGAAGAACTGTTGCTTCTCGATGTTTCTGTCCGCAAGACGAGCGTGTGAAGAACAGTGCAAGGCTTTCGGAAGGCCAGTCTTGAAAACTACGAGTTCTTCTTCGTGAAGGTTGGATTCGTTGTTCAGTTTGAAGGTTGGGGACAAGGGGAGAGTGAATAAAGGGTATTTTTTGTGTAGAGACCAATGTTCGGGATACAAGGGTGCGTTCTATGTCTGGTAACCTGTTCTTTGGTTGTAACTGTAGGTATCTTCGTGTAAGTTCAGTGATGGCTGTAGTCGGTTTTCGATTTCTGGGTATATGAGGATTCGTGGAAACGAAAAAAGAAGCTGAAGTACAAACGTCCCTTTTTCTGTGTCCTTTCCTTCGACTAAAAGTTTTGCATTTTGTACCGCAGTCTCGGGTACTGAAAAAAGAAAAATCGATGTCCACTAGCTCTCCTACACCCGACTGTTACCGAACGAGGACCAGACAGAATAGACCCTAAGTAACCAAAAAGTTAACGAGATCCTGCTCTTCAAAAAGATATCGTTTTTAGAATTTCCCTCTTATGCCCGCGTCCCACTAGAGCGACAGACAGAGAAAAAGGACAGCGACAAGCCTCAAACCCATGCAGCATGCTCGTGATGGTACCTTTGGCAGGCGTTCAATCGTTCGGTGCTCGTGAAGTAAGCACGAGCGATTGCAAGCCTGCCAAAGATACCCTCGCGTGCATGATGCTCGTGTTTCAGCATAGCCTCCTTTATTCTACCAAGCCTCTGAAATCGCGAAACGTTTGAGGCTTGTCGTTGTCGTACAACACTGATCGAGTGAGACACCTTATAGATTAACGAACGGCTAGGAGGTCCTTCCCTTGTCCCGCCTCCAGCACGAGCTCGTATACTACCTTCGATAAGGTTTGGCTGTCTCGTACGTGAGCCCCGAACGTGACCGCGGGGTCGAAGCATGACGGAAGGCCACGACCGCGTGCTGCTCGGTGTCGGGCATCGGAAATAGACACCCTAGCCGTTCTCATCTCGCCGGAGTTTCGTAACGCCGCCAGTGCGATTTCTGCGATTTATTGAAGCGGGTTAAAGCCATTTCATGGCCCACGGTGTATCGTGTTATAATGACAATTCATGCGTAAGAGAAATGCTGAAACATATTGAATTTCGAAGCCGCGCATGCGACGAAACATCGCTTCCAAAACAACAACGTTCTTCGGTTCCACGACTTCAAAATAATGACGACAAGAAGAATAAGCACGACACCGGAGAAATCGCGAGCCCATTTGCACGCGTGATGTAACCCAAATTCACGAGGACGATCACGTGTAAGTCGAGATTAGCGAGATGGAGACCGAACGAGAATGCAAAACGAATTAATCTTCGAGTATTACGACATCCGAAGGGGAAAAAACAATTACCCCGCAGTTTCAAAACTGAAGAAACAACACGTCCGTTTTGTTTGCTTAGTATACCATGGCGAGGGGCGCAAAACAACGTCGGCTTCGCTGTCAAATCAAACGTTTGACAATTTACCGAACTAAAAAAAAAAAAAAATTTAGAGATATAAATATATATATATATACAGAGAGAGATTGTTCGGGCGCAGTAAAAGAGAGAGTATGTAGATTTTTTTCGTTTACTCTCATTCCCATCCACCTGATAGACCTATTCAGTACATAAAGTTATTATAATGTACGCTAGAGGTTCAACTGGCGCTAGCGTTTATGCAACTTCCAGTACGCAAATTGAAGCAGACAGCAACCAGTCTACTTTTGCGGTGCTCCTGTCCATTCCTATGAGAAAACGCGCGTGCATTTTTCCTCTTCGCCGGAAAAGAACACGGAACACTTTGGTTATTTGGGTCGTACCGAATAGTATGTACCTTGATTAACACTGTAAACGTGTAATCGCTTTAGTTCGCGCATTTTTCTTCATCAGTGAACGATGTTTAACTTCACTACATTTCAGTCCCAAACGTGTGTTCCGCAGCAGGTGTGTAAAAACGAGCGACGATTTCAAGCAAAATTACAATCGAAAGGAATATAGAGTGTGTTCAAGGCTCGCCAGAATTCCGGTGACGCTTATATATTGCTAATATGCCAGTCCTGTCACTATATGAAAATGACGCCGTCGTGCATGAGCGCATAAAAATATTCAAATAAAGAATAAAATATGTGGGCTATGAAAGGTGTCTCGTTCTCAAATATTTCGAGCGTGCGGGTGATATTTTGAACGTAGAACAAGCACCTTCGTAGAGATCAGAAAAAATAAAGCAGTACATATTTAAAATCGGAATAGATTACGTGGCCTTCAATTCATTTTGATCGCACATGGACAGGTAGTTACTGATCCAGTGTCACTGCGTAGTTCTTGCCGTCTCCCTTAATTTCCAGATGTCTTTCGTTCGTTTGGCACGTATGCTGAAAAGCGCGGACGTCGTGTTCGCGCTAACAGTGTCCGACAGTGCACATAAATACACGAACGAAGCCCTTTTTAATGCAATGAATTTGAAAGAAAAACGCCGTAACTGATCAATTATTTCGTCGGCCTGACTGAGAAGCGTTCTAAGCTATCCTAGTACGTACGAATTATTCTGGATATTTGCTCTTATGATCGAGCGCAGGGAGAAAATGCACTCGCTTTTCCCATAGAAATGCATTACCGGAAGTCGATTGTCGACTGGTTGCTGTCTGCTTCAATTTACGTCAGCACACTAGCGCCACTTCAACCTCTAGCGTACATTATAACAACTCTATGATTCAGTATTGGCGACGAAAAATTAATAAGACATTTCATCCTGTAAATAGTATTAAAAAAACAGAGGGGAGGCAAAAAGAGAATCGGTGATGGTTATGCTAATATCGTTCCTTACACACAAACAAGAATCCTACGGCGTGAGTACCTCCTTTTGTTCCCTGTTTCGAGATTATTTGTCTAATGGACACAATTTTGTTCGTGTTCTTGGACATCACTCCCGGCCTTATGTTTCTTCTCCGGGTGTGCCGCAAGGCATAGGCCGATCTTTTTTAATGTTTTTATTATTGATTTGAGCTCGATTGTTCGAAATTCGGTCATCTTGCAATATGCAGATGATGTCAAGTTGTTTAGGCAATCATAACCTTGGAAGGCTGTGAAAAACTTATGGAGGATGTTAGGCATGTGTGCGATTGGTGTCGTCATAACATGCTAACGCTCAATCCTTTTAAAACCGTTATTATGTCCGTCTAGAAAGGTAGAAAAAAAATATTTGTTACCAAATTGGCAATGAACCACTGCGAAGAGTTGAGTGCACGCGTGATCTTGGTGTATACATAAGACTCTTCGTTATACTTTACTGTACATGTTAACAACCTTATCAATGACTCTTTGCGTGAGCTGGGTGTAATTTCTAGAATCACGCGTGAGTTCTCCACGTCAACCTTTATTCTACGGTTATATTTCTCGTTAATCCGGACCAAGTTGGAATTTTCCTCTGTAGTCTGGAATTGTATTAGTTCTACGAGCCAAGAGATGACTGAAAATGTTCAAATGCGTTTTTTTTTTTTTTCGGATTGTTTATGATCGTTAAATTGGTCGTATTCTTTATAATTCTGATGCGAGACTGTTGGAACGATGCAAGTTCCCTACTTTGAGTCCTAGACGGCGTGACCGCGATCTTGTTTTCCTGTATAAATGTATTCATGGATTAATCGATTGCCCAGATCTCACATCTGCTATTAATAATCACGTTCCGAGTCGAGTTTTGCGGGTCTCCTCCGACGTTCCATGTTAATCGCATCATCCCAACCAGTCCCATGACCCGTATTCAACACTTGTACAATACCCTCAGAGCAGATATTGATTTTTTTAACCCAAATTTCGTAGCTTTTAAGACTTTTGTAACTAACCTGTGAACATATTGTTGTGCATCATTATCAATGCGTCAAGCTGTTCATGAGCACAGAAAATAAACAAATGAATGAGTGAATGACTCGTAAATGTACTTCATTGGCGTGAGATTCAATAAAATATGTTTTTAACGACAACAACGACGGCAAATTAATGTTTTCACCCATACTGGAAGTGACGAAATTTCAAGATGGCGGCGCCCTCGTGAAACAGGTCTATAGCTCTCTAAGAAGTACTACGAAGCTCCGATACCAGCGCCATGTCAAGGCAGCGGCCATTCTCCGAAACACGTTCACGGCCCCCGCTTGTGCCCGCACGCGCACTTCGGGACCTCGGAGGTCATGCACCGTCGCGAAAGGTGGTTCGGATATCGGGGAGCTCTTCTCGTCAGAGAGTCTAGATTGGGAAGAGAGTTCATCCCAAACCACGGAGAGCAACGTAGTTTGCAGTTCAATGGCGGATGCCTCCCAGCGGAGACTGGTCGCAACTTGTGCGCATGCGCGGCGCTTTCGCGTGGCGAGGAGGAAAGCAGGCGGAAAGGCGGAGACGACTGCAGACGATCAACGACTTCGGAACCTCCTCCTCCCTCGCAGCTGGTGCCTCAAACGCGGCCCATAAACCCCCATCGAGCAGTTGGAACTCTCTCTCTCTCAGTAATGGAGGCTCTATACGGAGAGCAAGTTCGTCTGCTCTTGCGCAGAGGTTGCGGTGACGTCAGAACGACGCCGATCTCTGATTGGCTTAGATTGAAGGGAGACTGGGTAGACCTCAATGTTGGATGCCTTGTCGTCTACCCACTATTTTTTTCAATCAGCCAATCAGAGCTCGGCGTTCTGGCGTCATCGCAGTCCCTGTGCAACAAGCAGACGAACTTGCACTCCGCATACTTTCCGTCTGCGGTATCTGCCCCATTATCTTGCTTGCAGCCCTCTCCCGAGTCCAGGATATATAGATACAATGTCTGTGAAACATGTGAGGGGAAAAATAAAAGACAGCTGAACACTTAAAGGGAAGCTACGGAGCTTCTTGGTAAAATTGAGTTAGAAGTGGATTCTACTGTATTTTTAGCCCATGAACCGAATAACCAAACCATTTGCTGCGTAAGTATTGTTAAACGCGAGAAAAACGCGAAAGACAGTCGCTGTCCGTGACGTCATCGACGGATCTTTTGGCTGCCCAAGGCTAGGGGGGCGGAGCTTCAGCCCTATTTTGAAATTGCCCTTGTGGCTCCCCGGCGCGTCGCATTGAAATATAATTTTGATATCTGTTATTCTAAAGGCCAAATGAACGCAATTCAAGCGTTTTTTCTCAAATGTAGAAGTGCCCCATCTTCCCTTTAATTGTAGGCATGTGCAAATAGTGGGTTTCGAGTTCGTAGAGAATAGTAGTTTTTGGCCGCACACATTTTCGAATCGAATATATCGAAGAGTTTCTCCGAGCCTTCCATTACCATGCGCCCTTGCTTAAACGAAAACACGGCTGAACTCGTCGAGGTTGTTCTTAATCTTTCACTTGTCCACTTAGAAGCTCAGTTAATTTCAACGTAGCTATATTTAGGAAGTGGCACGAGAATGAACTTTGTTGCAGCTATCCCAATATAGGGGATCTTTAAAGTGGCTCGCTTAATGCACATTCCCTCTTAAATTTAAATATCTGACGAAAAAAGACTTGAGCAAATGATGAACGCGGGTTGTCAAGACATCGCTGCCACGCTCCTGCATAATCGCGGCGGGTTATCCCCGTTCAGTGCGCTTCTCGCATTGCACCTGCGCACTGCGGGGAAGCAATACCCGCGGAGCTCGACGGCTTCGCGGGTATTGCTTCCCCGCAGTGCGCAAGTGCTTGGTGAGAAGCGCACTCAACGGGGCTAGTCCGCCCCAATCAACACTTCGAAAACTACGAATATCCGCGGATCATCTCGAAGCTAATATCGAATAGCGCCTTATTCAAAACTACCTTTTCGAAAACTCAGATATTCGAGCAGACTGTAAAGGTCTTCATCCTGCAGTCGCCCAAGGCGAAGCAGATTTAGTAAAGGCTCTGGGCAGCGACGGAAAAATAGACGTTGGGGAAAGCCGAGATCGCCAGGCACAAGGTATCGAACTGGTGGTGTAAGCAATACGCCTCGCAAGTGGGCTCATTTTCGTCTTCTGCGCATGAGAAAGGAAGTAGCGGTGACGTCAGAACGCCGAGCCCTGATTGGCTGATCGCGACCCCCTAGCTGAGCGTCGCCTGCTCCTTTGCAACGTCGTCTGCTCGCAACGTCGTCTGCGTCTGTCTCACCTTTCCTGCGACTTTCGGAAGTCGAGCGAGCTCGACTTCGCCTTTCAGAGGGGGCAGACGAAATAACTCGAGCGGTACGTTGTTTTTGTATAACAACTAGCAGACGCGCATCAAGGAGGGGAAGTCAAAGGTCTCACTGGCGAGGGGTCCCGAGGCGCCGAGGTTTGTTTGCTAAAACCGAGAGTGAGCGTGTTAGTGTCCGCAAGTTCCCTCCCAAATAATTTTTCCCTCCTTTCGTGTGCGGCGAGACTCCTCACTCATTAACGGTGTCGGCGGGTTGGCGCAGTTAACGTCGTCTGCTTTACGTCTGCTAGTCAAAGCGATGGCTGCTTTAGCTTTCCTGCGTCTGTCGGAGATTCACCGCTTGTTTACCGGCGAGAGTCACCGTTGCCTCGGGAAACAAGGAGATGACAAGAGGAAGAGATTGACCTCTTAATCTAAAATTGAGGTCAGCGATCAAAGTATAACACGGGAAGGGTTCACAAGGGTCGCGCGGGCATATTCCATTCAGCGCGCCAGCCGGTCGTGGGCAGACGGTCGCCGAGTCGGAGTGCCTGCTAGGCCTATCTGCCGTGCTCGCTTGGTCGTTGTCTGTGGAATCGTGGCCGTTGGAGCTCTTCCCGGGTGTTGGTGGATCCAGCGTTCTTGTTCGTCGTGGTCTGTTTCAAGTACTTTTTACTTTTTTCTTGCTGCTTGAAGTCGGGACGCATGAGAAGCGCACGTAGAAAAATAAACGTCCGTGGGTCGTCGCGACCGCGACGCTGTCGGCCATGCTGATTTGATCGTAAGAAGTGCGTAAGACAGCTTCGGAGCTGTCGTAGGATTTCGTCGTAACCTGCGCAAAACTTACGAAAATTTCGTTTCGTGGATACGAATTCGTTCTCAAGTTTTGTCTTACGCATATTTTTGGGGTAAGATCGTTTTGTGAACCCTCTGCACTCCCGAAAGTCGAAGGAAAGGTAATACAGACGCAGACGACCTTGCGAGCAGACGACGTTGCAAAGGAGCAGGCGACGCTCAGATAGGGGGTCGCGATCAGCCAATCAGGGCTCGGCGTACTGACGTCACCGCTACCCCCTGCGCAAGGAGCAGACGAACTTGCCCTCCGCATACGCTGCACTTCGGCTAGGTGGCGCAAGCCGTCCAACCATGGTCTTTCGGCAGCTCCTCCTCACTCTTTTACGGTGGGGACCTCATTCGCCCATCTGCCAGGATTCCCGAAGAAACGAGGATTCTACGTCTGTACCGATGATTAGACAGCGTCGCGCTAAGCAAACATGCGGCAAACATTGTTCCCAGGCGCGTCAAACACACCTTGTTGGCAGCCTGTGTGACCAGTTGGTGGGAGGGGTGTAAATGTTCCCTGGATAGATGGCGTAAGCTACCGCACGGTACAAAGAATGAAGCCAGTACCATCCATCCATCCACCCATCATGGGCTCCACTTTAGCAGAGCGAGCGCTTTAGACGAGGCAGATAATTCTGTAACTCATGTCTGCAGCCATAGCCTTCTACATACTGACAAAGCCTGGCGGATCGCCACGAGAAGCGGCCGCCGAAATGGAAAAGGTGGAGCGGCCGACAACGGATGATAGGAGAGCCACGTGACTGGCACCCCGCTGCGGCGAGATTCCGAAACACTTTTCCCGACCGAAAGGGTGTGTTTCGGGTCCTCGCTGCTGCAAAAGCTGTGCGCTGACGTCCAGAATTCCCGAGAAATGGCTCTTTGATGCTTCGTGCTCCCAGATCCTCGCGCTCCAAATCTGCGACCGGATACTCTATGGCTCCGTCGTCGAACTGCCAGGTTTTGTAAGTATAGAGGAGGCTATGGTCTTTAGTGCAGCTAATGTACCTATTTTCTCCTCACTGTTAGAGTACGGTTCTTTTGCTCGTCTTTTTTTTTTTTTTTCGTTAATGGACGGGGCCATCTAATTAAGGCAACAACAAAAAAAAAAAAAAAAAAAAAAGCGGGGCGTTACGAAGAAAATATGAACATAATGAATGCACATTAATACGTTCACCCGTAAGAAAAAAAAAAGACTGATTTCTGATAAATGCTCCACGTTAACGACACGAAGAAGTCTATTCTGAGAGCTATATTTACCAGCGAAACAAAAATCATTTCATGGGCGGATTCACATTTTCAATGACGTGCTTTCGATACCAGGGACGACCTTAAAAGCAAGACTCGCGTCGCCACATCCGACTTTAGTCAAATTTCCCGAAGCCTTCGCTACACGGACGAGGCCTTCTCTGCGTATTTCTTTTTCCCTCGAGGTCAGTCCAAATTCGGAGCCCGATCATATATGGGATCATATATCCTTTCATCGAACGGGGTCTTCGTGGGTCTCGCGATGGTTCCTAAAAATACGAGCCAAGGTTGTCGCTCGCGTCGTCAAAAAGCCTCGGGCAACGGGGTTTCGGCTTGCGATGGGCTGCAGCGGGCGTTAAAGAGATATTTCAGGCAACCCAACACCGTAAGCATATCACGTGATCGCGGGCCACTGCGTTCTCCGCGGCGAGGTCACGTGACAGATACTCGCCGTTTGATTGGCTGGGATGGCTCGTAGCGCTCTATGCGGTCCATCGCAAAGATAAAATATAATGCAGACATAAAATATAAAAAAAAGGGCCAAAGAAATTTTACGGGGAAGACTAGCAATCGCTCGTTCGTGCTATAACTGTGCCGCGCTCTGTACGTCGAACGACACTGCATGCGGTCGTGCACTTCTAATTAATTATTAATATTATTATTATTAAAACAGCTTCAACTGCCAGTATATAGATATTCCTTCCCTTAAACCGCGAGTCTGCCTGCACGTCATACAAATAAGACGGTGTTCGCGGTAGACGCGATGAATCCAGCACGCTGCGAAATTATCACGTGATTTTGCGCCCCCCACGAGTCGCTGTTATTCCGGAGGTCACGTGATATTCAGAGGCAGTGGCCTAACCAGGGGGAGGCTTAAGCGCGATCCAAACCAACGCTTCTTTTTGCGCCTGTAGGTCGTGCGGCTGCGGATGTGACGTATTTTCGTGACGCCGCGCCACTTCTTCGCTCCTTCCGGGCGCGCACAAAAAAGTTGGATAATTTCAACTTCTTTCTCAACGCGCACAAAAACGCGCGGTGACGTAGTAGGGCGCTCCTGTCTCCCGGCCAATCGGTGGAGGGCAAGCAAGTTCCGGCTCCGCGTTTCTCGCCGTCTGGCTGCCCTCTCCTCCCCCCCTTTTATTCTCTTCCAACATGACAACGCGATCTCTCTCTCTCTTTCTCTCGCCGTCTGGCCGGCCAGTCTGTCGCATTTGCACTTTGCTTGTGCGCTCGCCCGAAGTTTTGCCCGTCCAAACCAAAGCGCACGGTTCTGACTCAGAAAGCGCGCCTGGAAACAGCTAAAACGCCACGAAATGCGTCACATCCGCAGCCGCACGACCTACAGGCGCAAAAAGAAGCGTTGGTTTGGATCGCGCTTTATGGGGCCTCAACCTCCCCCTCCCTCCCTCCCTCCCTCCCTCCCTCCCTACCTCCCCCCCCCCCCAGAGCCGTATATCTGCCCCCCCCCCCCCCCCCCCCCCGAAAAAAATATCCTGGATCAGATGTCATTGGACTAGCTTGGATAGCCGTGGAGCACGTCAACCTGCAGACAAGTTTTAACATTTTCCTTCCTGTGTAGAAAGAAAAAAAGTGAAAGTCGTTTACCACTCCCTGTAACGCCGAATTGGAGCGCAGCTCTTGAGGAGGAGGAGGGGAGGGTACTGAGGGCCACGTGTTCTCGGGGGGGGGGTCACGTGACCCCCCCCCCCCGAGGGCACGTGACCTTGGTGGGGTCACGTGGGGGCAAACACGTGCCCCCTCAGAGGTCACGTGACCTCGGGAGGGGGTCACGTGACTCCCCAGGTCACGTGACCCCCCGGGTCACGTGACCAAAATTTTTCCGCTAGATTTAGCGGGGAAATTTTTTCCGCTAGATTTAGCGGGGAAATTTTTTCCGCTAGATTTAGCGGGGAAATTTTTCCGCTATATTTAGCGGGGAAATTTTTTCCGCTAGATTTAGCGGGGAAATTTTTTCCGCTAGATTTAGCGGGGAATTTTTTCCGCTAGATTTAGCGGGAAAATTTTTCCGCTAGGTTTAGTGGGGAAATTTACCCATAATGCACCGCGCGGTTACGCCGACGGAAATTTACCCATAATGCACCGTGACTTCGGGGGTCACGTGACCTTGGGGAAGAGACCGCATGACCTCGGGGGTCACGTGACCTTAGAGGGGTCACGTGACCCCTCCTCCTTCTCCTTAGGAGGTCACGTGACCTGGGGGTCACCTTGGGGTCATGTGACCTTGAGATGACCTTGCGAGGGGTCGCGTGACCTCAGGGGGTCATGTGACATTGGGGGTCACGTGACCTGGAGGGGTCACGTGACCTTGGGGAGGAGACCACGTGACCTCGGGGGTCACGTGACCTCAGATGGGACACGTGACCTCAGAGGGGTCACGTGACCTTGGGGTTCACGTGACCTTCAAAGGGTCACGTGGGGTCATCTTGGGGTCACGTGACCTTGAGGACCTTGGGAGGGGTCACGTGACCTGGAGGGGTCACGTGACCCCAAGATGACCCCACGTGACCCCCAAGGTCACGTGACCTTCAGGGGGTCACGTGACCTTGGGAGGGGTCACGTCACCTTGGGATGACCTTGGTTACGCCGACGGCGACGCTGACGCCGCTCAAGCCGGAAACGGGCCCCTAAGAGCTGCGCTCAAAAAAAATCTGTATTTTAGAGTCTATAGCTTTTAGGCGCTCGCTTCTGCGTTTCGCGGCGTAACCGCCCCGTTAAATTTAGAGGGAAATTGAATTGGTGCTGAGGTCACGTGACGTCAGTTTTCCCGCTGAAGGTAGTGGGGAAAATGACGTCGCATGGCTTCGTGACACATCCCCCATGAACTAATTCAGCGGGAGGAGGAGAGGAGGGGGAAAGGAGGAGGAGATAAGCAGGGGAGAGGGGGAGCTGGGTAGAGGAGGAGGGTAGGGTGTGGAGAAGGAGAACATACTCTCCCCTTTGTACGACCTCCTTCTCCTCGTGAAGAGCTGCGCTCTAATTTCGCATTACAGAGATTTGTAAACGCCTTACCTTTTTTAGAGGCCCGTTCCCAGCTTGAGCGGCGTCGGCGTCGCCGTCGGCGTCGGCGTAACCAAGGTCATCCCAAGGTCACTTGACCCCCAAGGTCATCCCAAGGTCACGTGACTCCCCAAGGTCACCCCAAGGTCACGTGACCCCTTCCCCAGGGTCACGTGACACCCTAAGTCACGTGGCTCCCCAAGTCACGTGACCCCGATGACGTCATCAGTGACGTCACTGATAATGTCACCGGCATCCGCATCGTCATCATCACTGATGACGTCACCGGCATCCGCATCGTGATTGTCATCATCACTGATGACGCCATCAGTGACGTCACTGATGACGTCATCGGCATCCGCATCGTCATCATCGCTGATGACGTCATCAGTGACGTCACTGATGACGTCAGCGGCATCCGCATCGTCACCATCACTGATGACGTCAAAGGCATCCGCATCGTCATTGTCATCATCACTGATGACGTCATCGGCATCGTCATCGTCACGTGACCCCCACCCAAGGTCACTTGACCCCCCCCCCCCCCCCCCAGTACCCTTCCCTCCTCCTACTCAAGAGCTGCGCTCTAATTCGGCGTTACAGGGAGTTGTAAACGGTTTTCACTTTTTTAAGGTACATTTATAAGATTTGAGTATAGTAAACGCATCTTTTTCAATGCTCCTTTTTGTATTTTCACGCCCGAATAGCGTTCAGGAACACCCCGCGTGTGTATATATGCAGACGGCGTCCAGTAGATATCAATCGATCCCGCAACGAAATAAACATTTCGCGTCCCCGAGTTCCCGTAAAGTTGGAAGTCGGCCGCGGAGGATTTTCGCCTTCAGCGCTGCACTCCCGCTTTCCGCATGGATTGGCCGCCGCCGAAGGCGAAAGCTGCGGGGAATACGAAGCACGCGCCGGTGCACGGGACCGACGATGCACGAATTACCTGCGGAGACACGCCTCACGTATGCTGCAAGCGTGTTTGCTTCACGCGTATACGTGCGTGCTTCCAACACGTGTGCAGACAGTTTTGGCACGACCAATGGGACAGAAAGAAAAACGCGCCTCTGAGACATTGTGAGCAGCGCATACTGTCTTTTGCATAAGCTATTATGTACTAGCGTGCGCGCGGCTTTAAAGGTTCGACGGGAAAACAATAAGACAATATTTACCCTCCTTCGCTCGGCTTATGGCACCAACTAGAGACCTTTCCAGCGGCAGTCTCGAACGAAGCGATTTCCAGCGTGCGTGGGGTTTCTTGTCAGTGGGCTGTGGCTGCCTGCGTCAGCGGAACTCCGGAGGCTGGTAACGGCTAAATTGCCGTGTTTTTTTCTTTGTGCGTGCGCGTGCGTGCGTGCGTGCGTATGTGTGTGTGTGTGTGGGGGGGGGGGGGGGTGTTTGTGTGTGTGTTCTAAGGGGAATAGTTTCTTTCGAGGTTTTTATGAAAGCATTGTCCTATTTTTGGAAACGAAACCGAACAAATGAAAGCTATTTTTGGCGAGTCCGTGCGCGACAAACAAATGCAAATTATTTTTTTTTTCATTTTATGTTGATCTTTTTACGCCACTGTACACACAGCCGCGTCAATCTACAAAGGTCTTAATGGACGAAAATATTTTACCAGATAGGATAGCCGAACTGCTTGGGTATTCCCCGCCCACAACGTAAAATTCAACGAGTCTCATCAATCGAACAACATATACTCCACGTAACCCACGGTGCCGCGTTATCCGAACAGGATTTGAGAAAAGTTTCAAGTAACACAGCATATCCAATATACAGTGTCGGCGATAGTCACTTCGCAACGATCGGACGGGATCAGGCTTATTTTAGGACACGTTTTGAAGACAGCCGCCTTCTTGCACAGCACCAAAGCAAATTAACACTGCAAATTAACATCACATGTCTTTTCTTTTCAATAGAATCAGTTGCTAGCTCAGCGCTTGTCCTGTGTTTCTGTGTTTCTCCTGTCTGTCTGTCCTTGTCCCAGTCGCGCTGTAAGTAATTATGAGCAAATTAACACACACCCCGGACCCTATCAGCCATTTTTCGCGGACCGGGAACATAGCCGGGACGGCTTTTCGGAGATTATCTCAACAACGGAAATAATCATCGAAGAGCGTCGAACGGCCCGCGTCGCGGGCTGCTTGACGTTCGTTTTCTTCGTTCGTTTCCTGCGAAGGCCGAGCAGGCTACGAGCCCGGGTATTCCCTGGTTCTCAAAGTGGAAGATAACACAAATATAGTTAGCACCCTGAGCATGCAGATGATAAAAAAAAAAAGAAACTTTCAACAAAAACCGGCGAACTCCGAATGCAATGCCTGCAGGTGGGGAGTCCACGCTGACCGGGTTTCCACAGCTCAGGCGGGTGGCAGAAATTTCTGGCTGATAGGGGTCGCTCGAGTCGCAAAATGGCGGCGGCCGAGAGCTCTTTTTTGCGAAGGTCAACTTGGTTATCTACACCTTGCTTAGTTCTCTATACATTCGCAAATTAACTTTTTTAACCCATATTTTGTTTTATTAGCCGAATTCTACGAGAAAACAGTCGTGAAGAACCGTCACGAAGGATTGTGACGTCACGACGTGTTGATGTCACACCGTGATGTCACGTGCCACTCTGACATCACACGAAGTCAGAGTTGCGTGGCGTCAACGCGTCGCGTGCGCTAAATCCGTTTCCGTCTTCGGCGACTGCAGCAGGGTGAAGCCCTCTACAATAAAGTGCGCATCGATCGATCCATTCAGGCTGGCAGCTAAGGCCAAGAGTCAAGGCACAGTCCACTATATATATATATATAGGATGACGAAACGAAAATGTTATTGGCGAAATTCTATAGACAGCCCGTGTACGCTGATTTCGATATTTATTTTTTTTCCCCGTTCGATAATGATAAAAAAAAAAAATGCGCGAGCTCGCTCGCTCTGTCGAAATCGGAACTCGCGTGTGTTTCAAATGCGTTCACATTTATTGCCCCGGCGCATGCAGCCGTCTTTCCTTTGAATGGTCGTGGCAGAGCTGGGCACGATACTTGAAGAGAGTATCTTCGATGCCGATTCCCTCAAAAATTGTATTTCCGATAGCGAACCGAAACTGATTTCAGACACAGGTACCAATACCGTATCGTCGATGATATGCTGAGCTACGCTACGAAATTTGTCCCTGGTTTCGGGAATATTCAGTGTGCTCGATATAGGGAACTGTTTTTGAAAGAAATCCGGCCACGCGGATTTCCTTTGGCTCCACTGTCGGCGCAGCTGGTTTCGTCAGAACTTTCGCACTGAACTCAAGCCACGGCGACGCTTAAACGATCACTTCCATCAGCAGCGTAGCAATTTCTTTTTTAAACTAATGTTCTTTCTGCGAACCGACCTCATGTAACTTTTTGATGCTTTTAGTTTGTTACTGCAGTGTTAACTGGGTTCCTTCTGCCTCTGCTGAAAGGTGCAAGCTCCGTGCGTTGATAAGAAAGATGAACTGTCATTTCCCCAGCACTGTGTTTAACAGACGTCTGAAGTTGAACACTCTGCGTTAAAAGCTAGAAGGAAAACAACAAAAATAAAAGGGCTCAAAGTTTTTATTAGGCGAAACATATCTTCATCATTTCTTTTATTTAGATGCTACCTTTACGTAGGATGCTGAACCGAAATTGGGAGCTCACAAAACAAGACGTTGCAAAACCCAAAAGCATCACTCATAACGCGATATCTCTAACGGTTGCCCGTATTTTTTGGAAAAGAAGTGGGCGATTGAACACGGCCGCCGAGACATGTGACGTCATAATTCGCATTCGCTCTGGCCGCTTTCCCTCATTCTGAACTGTTCGGAGAGAATCTTTACGTCACATTCCTCGCTTGATCCCGCCCTTTTCCAAAGATATGGCCATGCGTTTAAGATATCGATGAATGAGTGACGCTTTGGAGTTCGTAGCGTCCCGTTCAACGCTTCTGCGGCCTTATTTGGCGAAATCCAAATTTCTGTTCAGGGGTACTACAACGAAGTTTCAAAGCTTTTTTTTTTTTTTGTCTATATGTGTTCAAAGGAGTAGTATCACATCGGACGCACCAATATCTTGTTAGAAAATACACGAAAAGGAATTTTATGACAAATAATAAAATTAGCAAAGGACACCTAGTGGATGTCGCTAATGCCTCGTTTGTAATGCCCGTCTAGCAACCTTGACAGGTAGTGACGGTCGAATCGTGTCGCCACAGTGCGGCCGAAATTGGAAACATGCGAAAGCGGGGATACCGCCGTGCGTCGTCTGCTACGGGCGCACGTTCAGAAGCACGGATCTCGACGACGCAAGCCCGTTTCCGGCTGAGCTTGACCCTCGTTATTAAATGTTTGCTGTTTTTGTGTCCGTTTCTTCTTACTAAAGGTTGTGTTGTATCGTTTCACAGGCGTAGAAATTCAGCAAAGCGATTATTACTAAGTCGGAAGCTTCAATAATCTTAATCTGTTCGTTTGTATACAATCGCTGGTCCCACGTATTTTTGTTATCTCGCACAAACCATAGCTTCCATAAATCATTAAATGTTGAGTGGATCTGTGGTTTGATATGAAAATTAACCCGTCTAATCGGTTTTTTCTAATAGACTAATCAATAGATAAATCCGTTATTTGATTTTTCGCCGGTCATATTGCCTAAAAGACGCTAAAACTACACATTTTTTTTACTGGATTTACTAGGTCATATATGGCATATTGTATTCCCAATCTAAACTTCAAGTTGTGAGTCCTACAGAAATATGAACACGGGAAGCCTTTTAAAGCGAAGTAATTTTTTAGTTATTATTTAAACAGCATAATCACCCTCGGTGGCATGACAAGCACGTTTAAGTGGTTTACTGTGCAAGCCTGTGTCATGAAACATAGAGTTATTACAATGTACGCTAGAGGTTCAAGTGGCGCTAGTGTGCTGATGTAAATTGAAGCAGACAGCAACTAGTCGAAAATTGACTTCCGGTAATGCATTTCTATAGGCTCCTTGCACTGACGTCACATCGCATACTTTTGAACACCATGTAAAAGGAGGAGAGGGAAGCTGCCTTTGTAAGAATTTTGAGTGACAGGTTAATCTTCTATAATCTTCTGGGGGGGGAGAACAGCGACGCCTGTGCTAATCCGGGAGGCACAAAGGAGGGTCCTGATAAGAGGGGAGCTCCTTCTTCCCCTTTTCTCTGGAGGGCATCGGAAATGACGTCATGTGCAAGCCACGTATGGGAAAAAGTGAGTGCGTTTTCTCCCTTCGCTCGATCATTAGAGCAAATATCCCGAATAATTCGTACGTACTAAGTGGCTTGGAACATTTCTCAGTCAGGCTGACGAAATAAGTGGTCAGTTACGGCGTTTTTCTTTCAAATTCATCGCATTAAAAACGGTGCTGAAACGGCTTCGTACGTGTATTTATGTGCACTGTCGGACACTGTTAGCGCGAACACGATGTAGGAGCTTTTCAGTATGAGGGATGTACGTGCAAAACGAACGAAGAACATCTGGAAATTAAGGGAGACGGCAAGAACTACGCATTAACACTGGATCAGTAACTACATGTGCATGTACGATCAAAATAAATTGAAGGCCACGTAATCTATTCCGATTTTAAATAAGTACTGCTTTATTCTTTCTGCTCTGAGCGAGGATGTTAGTTCTACGTTCAAAAGATCACCCGCAAGCTCGAAATCTTTGAGATTAAGTGCCCGATAAAACCTGCCCGGCCCAGAGAGAACAAACCGAAGAGACACCTTTCATAGCCCACGGACTTTATTCTCTACGTTTTGAATGTTTTTATCCGCTCATGCACGACGGGGTCATTTCCATGTAGTGACAGGACTGGCATATTAGCAATATACAAGCGTCACCCGAATGCTGGCAAGCCTGGAACACACTCTATATTCCTTTCGATTGTAATTTTGCTTGGAATCGTCGCTCGTTTTTACACACCTGCTGCGGAACACTCGTTTGGAACTCAAATGTAGCGAAGTTAAACATCGTTCACTGAGGAAGAAACATGCGCTAACTAAAGCAATTACATTTTTAAGGTGTTGATCAAGGTACATACTATTCGGTACGACCCAAGTGTTCCGTGTGTTATTTTCCGGCGAAGAGACAAAATGCACGCACGTTTTCCCATGGGAATGCACAGGAGCACCGGAAAAGTAGACTGGTTGCTGTCTGCTTCAATTTGCGTCACGGACATAGACACTAGCGCCAGTTGAACCTCTAGCGTACATTATAATAACTATGTCATAAAAGAAATAAAGACGTCAAAAATATTAAAGCAAGCATTTTTTACTCCTTGTTGACTTTCTAAAGCACAAGATTCCAATTAACCGGCAAAAAAAAAAAAAAAAAAACTTAATTAAAGCATCACCGAAATAATCTCCAGGTTAATCGGTGAACTGCCCAGTCCCGATATACGTTAGGTGAGGGCGGACGGGGATCGGAAAGTCTCGTGAAGGTCGGTAGCCTTCATCAGTGGTTGTTGTTGTAGGCGTTGAAGTGAAATTAGGGGGGAGTAAAAGAGTATCACTGCGGCCGATGCTGTCTGTGTCGTGGTGCGCGTCGTTTGTTGGGGTTGCAGAGCCTACTGTGTTTGAGTAGAAGATTATTTAGCCAGAAATTTATAATATTAGCCTCTTGACATCCGCGGCCCTCACCAAGAAAATTGAAGCGGGTGAAACCACACTACCGAGAAAAGAATTTAATAAAAGGATACATCTTTGTACCCTTTTATTTTTTGGCACAAGTTTGCCACATTAAACGTTTATTTCTTCCTGTTTATTTCCTGTTTTCGGTCACCACCCGTGAAATTTTGGTGAAGGTGCGGGGTAGTACAGTAGCCGCAGCCAGGATTCGAACCCTGGCCTTCTGCGTGGAAGGCAAGCGCGATAACCGTTGGGGCACGCGCGCGCTGCCTACTTGGCCAGCTGCGCGCGCGGCAATATAAGGCTCTGGTGCTGTCAACAGGACTGTGTTTCTGGTGTTGAGTGCTTGATGGTGTTTGTGTTTATTTACATTGCTTATTTAAGGGATGTGTATGTACCAAAAAGACACTATTTCCTAACGAAATTCTAAATTATATTAAAAGTTGAGTTTTTTTAAACGTTATTCTGCGGTTCCGTCAAAAGGAATTCAACAAAATTTATGTAAGAAGGAATTCAAAAGAATGTATGTAAGAAGGAATTCTAAAAAAATTAAGTGGCCAATTTTAACTAGGAGTTAAATAAGTTGTCAAAACAAAGTCTAAAAAACATAAAGTTTAAAAAGAAATTCAATACGACTCCAGAAAATTTTCGACAAAAATTCAAAAGAATTTAACTACAGATTTTTGTAAGGGAAGCCGTATTACAAACGATAGAGCTTTCCACTCTCGTCGACGAGTGAACTGTGAACTGCGGCTCGCAATTCTGCTGTCCTTTTTTTTTCGGTTTGTGCTGCATCGGGACGATGCACTTTTAAAGGGGGGGGATAATGCCGCGCGCTGTGCCGGGAAATCAACGCTCGGTCACGGAGCTCTAGAACGTTCTCGTTTATTCTTGTTCCGGACGTAACTTCCATCCTTTATTCCTGCTTTCTTGTTCTAAAAAGTGCGTGTTCATTCTCGCCCCGAGTGCGCTACGCTCGAACCTTCTCCGCCGAATCTTCGAGATAGTGACTCACTCTTGATAAAAGGCCGCCCGCGACCTTGTCGAGTCAGTTTTCGCCCCAGCGTTCGACTCTGCTGCTACGCCGACTTCGACGCCCGCGACGCTCCGTTATTCTTTTGTACCCTTTTATTTTTGGCACAAGTTCGCCACATTAAACGTTTATTCCTGTTTATTCATTGTTCCTTTGGTCACCACCCGTGACAATATTCAACCCATTTTTGAACAGGACGGGTGTATTTCGAATTTCGTTGAAGTATCCCTTTAAAGGTCTTAAGTAACGGCATTTGCTCAAACCGCCGGTTCGAAAGAGTTATGCAGTGCGGCCGTGGTATATAAGCGAAGCAAATGAGAAAAAAAAAGCCTTTCTACAGGAGCAGACGAACACGTCGCCGTGTTGTATTTGATGAAAGGAGCTTTTATCAGCGGATACACGATAAAAAAGGGGTCAACGAATCCTTTTTTTTTTTCCAGTGCGGTTCCGCTTGAACGAGCGCCGCTGGCCCGAAGTATGACTCTTCAAAATCTGCGGCACACCCTTTATTTATTTATTTATTTATTTTTGTAATTAATATTGTGAAGATACACGATATATGAAAAAAGCATGTTCGACACCGATACAACGATACTTTCACTTCTGGCAAGCGATACGTAATACCGATACACAAAATGTAACGAAAGATAGTATCGAAGATACATGTACCTTCGACACTGCCCATGTTGTCTGGGTCTTGGCTGATATACTAAACTGGTTTTGTGATGCCGCGGCGTGGTTCCCGCCGTGTTCCTTGGTTCTGTTCGTTCGCTCGTTACGTTCACTTTCCCTCTTACAAGCGGGAAAGAGTTTTCTGGCACGCTTCCAATTCCCATGACGCGCCGCGAGAGGAGGGGATCGAGCGGCCGTGGCGGTGGCACAACGTAAGGTTAAACCGAGGCGCAGCGACGGTGCCGTTTGCGCGAAACCGCCGAAACCCGGGAAGAAAAACGGGCTCTTGGAAGACAACAGTATGCGGGCCGTATGCGGCCATCGAGGAAAGCTGTATACAGTGGCTACATCGGAAACCGCCGATGCGCACGAGAACAGACTGCAGGTTCTTCGAGCACAACAGAGTGCGGATCATTGCGAGGTTGGAATTCGCATCCTACGCCGAGTGGGAACCCCAGCACTAAGTGCTAACGCATTACGTCGAGAATCAGCGAGCGACAACAGCGACTTCGGTATCATTTCTTTTTGGTTCAGTTGTCCCGCGTAAGTTTCCGAGCGCGCACGCGTAATCGAAGCACGACGGAAGGCAACTAGTACAAGGTGGAGGCGGGGCATCTAAGGTATAGACGCCTCGCCGGTCGCATCTTATCGGCGACTATGGGTGTTGACTCGAACACACTCGGCGGAGTAGATAACAACGGTTAAAAAAGCGCTTATCTAAATCGCCTTTTGCTAAAAAAAAAAAAGAGACCACTGTCATATCTGTGTCTGACATCGTATATAGTTTATGCGAGTGGAACGACGAAAACTTCCAGCCATATCCTGGCTTTCTTTATCGCGGATCCCAGTCTGAGCCCGAATGTTGCATGTGAGAGACAACACACTCTTCCTGAGGGGATAGGAGACGGAAATGTGCGACCAAAATAAACACGGGCTGTATAGGTGCCCTTCCGGAATTCCTGGGCAAGTATACGGCAGGCTGCAACTTATAAGTACCACGCGCAAGAAGGAGCGATGGAGGGTCAACATCTTGACAAATACTCGAGGGTCCGCGGAAACCGCAGGACGCATTAAAAAAAAACCAGAGGAAACGTCAACGACGGAGCGTCGTAAACAGGGGTGTCGCGAACTTTTGTCGAACCGGAATTTTAAGTCGAACTTTCAACCTTTTAACCAGATTCCACCGTTTCGACTTTGTGGACAGTGTGGCCAGACCTTGATACAAGCGCTTCTAGGTTTGGAGAATTCGTTTTTTATGCAAAAGGGTTATTTTAATTTTATAAACAGTCGAAATTAAAAGAAACTAATTCTAATCACTGAAAAAGTTAATAACTTAATTTTTTGTACTGTATTAACTGAAATAACCAATCAGTGCTGCCTTTAATTCATCCCTTAGCCATCACCATCCAATCCGAAGCCAACTGGCCAGCCTGTCGCGCATGCGCATAGCAGTCTAACCCGAGTCGAAACTTTGTCGAACTTTTCACAAGAAGTTCGAAAAAGTCGAAGCTGGTCGAACTCGAACCTCGACCGGTTCGCGACACCCCTAATCGTAAAGAGCGATGCAAAGTCAAGAAGTGTTGCAGGGAGCATGAGGACGTTGCGAGGACAAAAAGTTGCGAGGACAAAAAGAGTACTGCGCCCAACAATAGTGAGGGGTAACCTCCCCTATTGAAAATTCTCATTTGTATGAGAAATTTTTGTGTCCAATAAACACATATGGATCATACAAGATATATAAGAACACATAAGAACCGTATAAGAGCAATATAAGAACTATATAAGAACTATATAAGACATTCGAAACATACAAGCACCATATAAGAAACTAGTGGGAAGTTTCTTATAAGTTTCTTATGGGATTCTTATATATCTTATTTAATTCTTATATAGTTCTCATTTAATTCTTATATGGTACTTATATGTTCTTATATGTTGTTATATATCAAGTATGATTCATATATGTTTATTGGACACAAGAAATTTCTCACACAAATGATTTTTTTTACTAGGGTCGAGAGGGAACCCTTCATCGTGGCTGCTGAATTCGCTGACGATGACCAAGATGGCCTGTACGCTGATCGTGATGAAAATTCGTATCGTGTACGTGCCTATCGTCTTCCACTTTGACAAGTGTTGGATTTTTATCGCCCATGTACCAAAACGAATCCCATTTTGTTCGAACCTGGTTTTGGAAAACCAGGTTCGAACCTGGTTTTCCAAAACGGAAAACGGAAAAACAAACGAACGGAAAAAAACAAAGAAGTATTCTCAGCGTTTCAAAATTTAAAAAACAGTAAAAGCTTTGATATATACGACCTTCATATAAAACCAAAAAAACATGTATGGCGGGCGATTTTACCCTATTTAACGCACATATTCAATTTAGCACTTAAGTATGGTACCTTTTAAAAAAAAATGCAGATAGCAAAGGTGACTGTAATATACGTGTAAACCGGTGATAAGAATGACTTAGGAAAATATCGACCTATTTCGGTTTTACCCATATTTTCCGAGGGATTAGAAAAAAATCATACATCAAACGCTTAATAATCTTTGTGAGAAATTTTCGATCATTACGCCCTGTCAATATGGATTTATGAAAGGTCGCTCGACTGAGATTGCACTTTTAAAACAAAAAGAACTACTTTTAGGCAACATCTAAGCGAAGCTGGTAACACTCGGCATATTCATTGATTTCACAAAAGCCTTCGACCGCATAAATCATAAAACGTTACTTACGAAACTGTTGCTTTATGGTGTTCGTGGGGTCGCTTTACAAGTGATTAGAAGTTACCTTCAAAACCGCCATCAGGGTGTTGACATAAATAAAAAAAAAAACGATCAAATTTCAGACCACTAACCGCCGGTGTACCACAGGGCAGTATTTTGGGGCCACTCCTCTTCAACTTGTATATTAATGACCTAGTAGATATTGATGGTAATGTGAACTGCATTATTTATGCGGACGATACGAGTTTTTTTTTGTTCGATGTTAACATAGATAAAATTATTAGCAATGCAAACCATTACCTTTATCAATTAGATGCTCGGGCATTATCATATTCCCTGCAAGTAAACGTAAGTAAAACGAAAGGCCGTGGTATTTAGTCTTCGAAATACAAATTGCAGTCCTAGGTCTGTACTTTTGCTTGGTACAGGCACTGTTGATATAGTTGAGAGTGCGACAGTCCTGGGGGTAATCTTTAATCAGTACATGACTTGGAACGATATGGTGCAATACGCATGTAAAAAGCTATCGAAGGCTGTGGGTATAATATACAGATATCGCCACATGATTTCTAGTTGGGCCATGATACTCGTTTACAGCTCTATGAAGTGGTGGGACTTACAAGTGGTGATTTCGAGCAGCTCTTGTAGCAGAGAAAAACGGGTTTTGGAGCAGAGATTCCCTTTTTTGGAGGAGACAATTTTGAGCTTTCATTTCGGAAATTTTAGTACAATCTCTTGGAAAGTTAACCTGTAGAGAAGACTGCAGTTGTTGCAGCGTTGGAAGACTAAAGTGTTATGCCCACAGAAGACCTGGCCCTTTACAAATATTTATTTATTTATTGAACAAGCATACGCCGGCAATTTCGGAGATGTCTCAACTAACCTATTAGGAGTACCGATGGCGTCTTCAATCTGTGTTTGATATAAAAAGATGTTTTTGGCTGCACGGTGACGTAATTGTTGCGAGTTCGACATCAGATGAACACTTTTGTGCTGAATGTGTCTCACACTGCCCTCGCTCGTATTCAATCTGCTCCTGTTCATAGAACAGCCAATCGGATCACATAACTACTCTAACCAATCACGAGTAGCACTAGCTATTCATTGCAATCAATGTGAGCACTGTACGCGGGAAAAACCAATAACTCTTCATTAGGCATGTGCAAAAAATGAATTCTGGGGTCGAAGCAAATTCAAAGTAAATAGTGGTCTTGGCCGAATATTTTTGAATAGTATATGTAAGAGTTTTTGCGCCTTTCTCCGCATATTTCACTACTGTTACTCCATGCTTAAACAAAAATTCAGCTGGACTCACGAACGTCCTTCCTAACTGCCCACTCGTGGGCTCTGTTAAATTGAATCTAGCTATGTTTATACACGAACTCATCTCTGTTACGTCACGGCGCGGTGGTGGCGCGTCGGTCGCACTTCCGGTCTGGGGCTGTGGGCAGAAGTCCCCATGCGAGACGTGTATTCCTGCGTTGTTTTGAAAGGAACCTTACAAAAACCTGCCTTCTCGTCAAAACGCCGCGACTGGGGCTGTACTAAAAGAGTCGAGAAAGGTTTGAAGGCCAGTTTTCATGTACTCGGTTCGTCCGAGAAGGTGGATATGTGCCGTGAAAAGGGAAAACCAGACGCCGTCGACCACGATTGCTTGGGCGGGAAGCACTTTGGATTGAATTCACGGATACTTCTGGTCATCAAATGTATTTGTTTTGTTCTAACATGAACGGCGGAAAACCGCGAGGTTGTACGGACCACCCGCGGACTACATTCAATGCGTCTTCAAGTTCAAACGGCCGCTTGACTGTTTAAATTGCCGTCTGCTCTTTCAAACGTTTCTGCTTGTCGTCTGTTCTTTTAGACGACACCGGCCTGTAGACCAAACGTGGGCCCGGTACTTGCGATAAGAAGTAAGTGCAGGCCTCAAAAGACTCAAATTTGAAGGTTTGTAAGCAGGCTCGATGTAAACAGTAGATACAAGGATGCATTGATAATTGTTACCAGTGGCCACCACTGACTTGTTATGCCTGATTCACTTGGTCCGATTCTGCTTGAGATTTTCAGCATCGACGTCGACCATCTCAGCTACGGTTCACGCTTTTGCAGCCCGACCGACGTCCGGACTGAAAACTGTGAGCGAAATCTCATCATGCGACTCAGGCTTTAGCGTGCATTCTGCGGCGTCCACGCGGAATGAATCGCCGCATGTCACATTATTCACGCGAAGTTTTGCGATGTAACGAGCCTCGGTAATTTCGCTGACGCCACTGAAGTAGTCAGACCTTGCCAGGAAGACGTAGAATCAACAATGCGAACGCGAAAAAGGGCAGGGGGACTCACACGGACGCCGACAACATCGCATTTCAATGGTTTGTTTATGGGCGACGGCGAGCTTCTTGCCCACACCCCCATCGCGCATGCGCGGCACCGGTGGCGTCCAGTAGGGGCGCTCCGGTTTGTTTGTAAACATGAGTTGGTGTATAGACTAGCCTCAGAACGTCCAGTACCTACACTGAGATAGCAAGTAAATGACAGATTTGACATAAAATTAAACTCTATAAAAGATCGCGGCCATACCTAATTGAGGAGATTTACGAATCTTCTTTCTATATGAACATATTTTCTTCAACTGTAAAATAAAAAACAAAACAAAAAAACACACAAATCATGAAACAGGTTTTTAGAACATCGCTGCCTAACATATACCCTCGTATAATAGCCACAGTTAAATTTTGAAGATTTTACTGCAACGTAATATCATCAATAACAATTTTTTTTTTTTTTTTTGTATACACCAGGCGCGCGAGTATGCACATTACTAGTTGGAAGATGTGTTTTTCACTCAAGCGCGCGGCTGCGCTGTGGCGAAGCGAGTCGCCAGATCGCTGTGTCCGCTCCGCGGGTATTGCTTCCCCGCAGTGCACCAGTACTTGAGGAGAAGCGCACTCAAGGGGGCTAACCCACCGCGATCAACACTTCGAAACGCATGAATATCGCAGTCCATTTAAAAGCGAATATTAAATAACATATTTGAAACTACTATTAAAAAAATAGAATATTCACGCAGCCCTATTCTTCGCACATAGTACTTAGGATAAAAAAAAACAAAAAAACTACACTTTCTTAATTTTCAGTGGCATCGCCAACAATGTCACGTCACTTTCAGTTTCCTTTTCGGGAACAGCTCCCTTTCGGCGCAGACATGGCGCGAATTTCGCACAAATACAGCCTTTGGAGTAGCATGTAGCAGGTTATTCGTTCTGGTGCAAATTGGCGCTATTGGCGCATCAGTTCCACCACTGTTCTATGTTTTACGCTCAATATAACTATTGCTTTTTGGTATGGAGAAATACGACCTTAACTAATATATATCAAATGCATATTCTTCAGAAGAGAGTGATTCGTATGATATGTCATACTAGCTATGACAGTCCATGTGAAACCATTGTTTAAAAAATTTAATACTGTGCAAATCACCTGTCACTATAGTTACAAATTAGCCCTTGCCTATAAAACGTCGTTTTGTACCAACAGTTTACTTTGATCGATCTCAAATCTTCAGTTCAAGGAGACGCTCTACAACACTCGTTCTGAAGATGCGTGGCCAGTACCGCACTCCAGGAGCAATTACGGCGATCAAATGCTGAGATATTCACTACCGCGCCTTTTAAATTGTTGCAGTGAATTTAATATAAACATTTTAAGTGGAACTCGAAAGGGTGTACTTTCTGTTTTTGTTAATGATTTTCTTAAATACGTTCCGGAACAGTTAAAGCACGAATCGATTGCACGATTTAGCTCACTTATTTTCTTTTTATTGGTATGGAGATTGTGAATTTGTAGGAATGTGTGTACGTGTATATATTGTTTTTTTTCCTCTGCTGCTGTAAAGGGGGGGGGGGGGGGGGGGGGGCAGAGGCTCATCAAGCAACACTGAGTTGCTTTTTTCTCTGCCTCCCCCCTTCAAACGGAAAGAAATAAAGACTTTTGACTTGACTTGACTACCGCGCCTTTTAAATTGTTGCAGTGAATTTAATATAAACATTTTAAGTGGAACTCGAAAGGGTGTACTTTCTGTTTTTGTTAATGATTTTCTTAAATACGTTCCGGAACAGTTAAAGCACGAATCGATTGCACGATTTAGCTCACTTATTTTCTTTTTATTGGTATGGAGATTGTGAATTTGTAGGAATGTGTGTACGTGTATATATTGTTTTTTTTCCTCTGCTGCTGTAAAGGGGGGGGGGGGGGGGGGGCAGAGGCTCATCAAGCAACACTGAGTTGCTTTTTTCTCTGCCTCCCCCCTTCAAACGGAAAGAAATAAAGACTTTTGACTTGACTTGACTTTATTATGTGCTACATTGTCAATAGGCGCGTTAAGTCCGCGCTCCTGTACTCCTACTCCGACGCTCCGAGTTTCATACTCCGAGCGCAGCAACTAAACGACGCAAGGCGTACAGGAGTGCGACACACCGAGGCTGCCTTCCAAACCTACTCGAATGGATCCGAGTTAAGGCCCGTTCACACTCTTGCGACCGAGTACGACTGAGAGAGACGAGATCTCTTACAACTTCTTAAATGTTTCTAGAATGAGGGAACACACTGACATTGTGGCGCCATCTATGCGGTGACCCTAGAACTGCATTTCACAAAAGCGAAGGTTTTGCGGGATTTCCGAGGTCAAATGTGCGTAATACCCATAGAAAGGCTCGCTTATAACATTGACAAAAGTTTTTCGAGCCAAAAAGGAAAGGATATTGCGCGAGAAATAAAAAAAAAAATATGCCGGACCGCCGAGTTTACACTGCTTCCCAATAGATGGCGCCAGTGTGTTCTCTGGTTTAAGAAGTTTTAAGGAACCCAGGTTTAAGAGGTCGCAAGCAGTCGCAAGAGTGTGAACGGGCCTTTACCCTGGCGGATTATGTCACGTGACAACAAAAATAGAGAAACTCTGGACGCGGGTAGGTTTTCGATAACTACCTTCACCCCAGAGTTAGATCGAGTAAGTTTTGGAACACGGCCAGAAACTATCGACGAGCTCCTCAAGCTCTTTCTGACCACATGGTTATGACTGAACCCGGCTTCTCCTGGATGCGGGTGAAAGAGGTCGAAATCATTTCGAAGATAATTAATTAGGACAGTGTGGAGCGGCACAGTCTAAAGCAAAAGAGACGGCGACGTTACGAAGTTTCTACGAGCGTTTTAATATTCCTGAAAGGTTTGACTCATTTCCTGCACATTTGTGGAAAGTTACCTTGGCCGATATATTTATTGACTGTGCATGCCGTTCCGATTTAAATTAAAGACAACATTCTTGAACCCGCTTGTCGACGCAGGAAACCCTCAAATTTGTCAGAGATTCCGTGGTTCCGTCTCGACGGAAGCTACGCCAACACCGGCCCAAACGCCGTTGGATAGCACGTCAAGTTGGGAAATCTATCATGCAGCTGAGGATGCGTATAAACTAGCTATCAAGGACGCTAAACTAACATTTTTTAATGTGACCTTACCCTCCATGTTACTGACCAGTCCTAAACAGTTCTGGCGTATTATGAATAGAAACAAAACGAACGATATATTGCTCACTAATAATGGTGTTGTTATTCCAAATGACCAGTGTGCCTCCATCTTAAATGACATTTTTGTAAAAGCGTTTTGTGTAGATGATGATTGCTCCCACCCTGTGTACCCTAATTATAACTTTTTGCCCATGGATCCTCTTGTGATTGACTATGACGGAATTTTAAATTTGATTGATAACTTAAAAACATCTTCGTCTTTTGGAGTAGACAATGTCACCTCCACACTCCTTAAGAATACTAAAAATTATATCGCAATTTACCTTTTTAAGATTTTTGAGCAATCTCTTGCATCTGGTGTATTGCCTGAAGAGTGGAAAATAGGGAAGGTGATTCCACTCCATAAACAGGGCGATAAACAGAGTCCTCTTAACTATCGCCCCATTTCCTTAATCAGCACACCTTGTAAAAATTTAGAGCACATAATTTTCACTCATTTGGTTAACTACTTGGACTCTAATTCCTTCTTTTCTCCATCCCAACATGGTTTTCGTAAATCCCTTACATGTGAGACCCAACTACTGACCTTCACTAATGATGTACTTCCCATACTTGACCGTGGATCCCAGATTGACTGTGTTTTTTTTAGATTTCTGCAAAGCTTTCGACAAAGTTCCTCATAAACGTTTACTCTTTAAACTCAGTCAACTCAATCTCAATTTTATCGTGCTGTCTTGGATTACATGTTTTTTAGCTAATCGTTCTCAGTTCGTTCATGCTAACAATGTAAATTCTTCTATCAAACCTGTAAAGGCCCGTCCACACTTGCGACGGTCGCTGGAGCGACCAGCGACTAGCGACTGTTTTTTAGTCGCGGAGCGACCAAAACAGGTCGGTAGCGACCGATTTTGGGCAGTCGCTCCCTGACCGATTTCTCAAGTCGCAAAACCGAGTCGGTGGACGGCGGAGCCAACCAGAGAGTCTCGTCGTCTCGTCGGAAGTGATGTGTGCGTTTGGTTACATCCGGCACTGCTACCCGCGGGAAATAGCGACGCGCGCACGGCGACGGTCACTGGCATGAAGTTCTGCGCGGAAGCTCTTAGTAATGCTGTCAAAGACTATTTGTTTCTTTACAATAAGCGGCACCCCGACCACAAGGATCGGGGCAAAACGCTGCAGGCCTAAAACGAGATCGGCGACATTTTCGGCGTGGCAGGTACGTACAATAGGGTGTTTTCGTAGACCGCGTTTCCCCCTCCGCTAAGCCCTCCGCTACGAAGCAGTCGCTACTGCGCCGGCGCGCCGATGGCCTTGACTGTAGAGTTCTGGCTTGCGTAGATGGTTGCGGAAAGCCGTTGGGGGACAGCGGAAACGATCTACGAAAACTCCCTAATATCACGGTTTCCGAAGCACCATTACGTTTTCTTGTTATTTCCTGCCGGCACCTTTGATCAGAAAAACCTTTCAGCCGGCTCGAAAAGGTGTTGATTAGAGTTCCTGTATAGGCTCCCTACGGCTCCCGTAGGTAGCATATACAGGAACTCTAGTGTTGATTAGTTGGCAGCGAGCCTGGCGACTCGTCGGTCGCTTAATCAGGTGTGAACTCTGGTGGTCGCCAGTCGCTTGTCGCTAGTCGCTCCAGCGACTGTCCCAAGTCGCAAGTGTGAACGGGCCTTTACTTCTGGTGTACCGCAAGGGTCTGTTTTGGGGCCCCTGTTGTTTTTAATTTACGTAAATGACTTACCACTGTGTGTATCATCATCGATTAGCCTCTTTGCTGATGATTGTGTAATTTATCGAGAAGTCACTAATACTACTGACATCGAACTTCTTCAAAAAGACTTACAAGCTGTGGCTGATTGGTGTGATTTGTGGCAAATGTCCCTCAATACTAACAAATGTAAAGCGATGACTATCTCCCGTCGAATTACTAAATCTCCTACTTACTCAATCGTTGAAATTCCTCTTGAAACTGTACCATGCTATAAGTACCTTGGGGTGCACATCACTTCTAACATGTCATGGAAAACTCATACTGACCACATTATCGCCAACGCTAACTCCATGCTTGGTTACCTGAAGAGAAACTTTAGGTTAGCCCCAGTGTCCCTAAAACTACTAATGTATAAAACCCTTGTCCGTTCCAAACTAGACTATGCAGCAGCAATTTGGGATCCTGGTCTCTCAACTCTCGTGACTGATCTTGAAGCCCTACAGAATCGCGGTGCCCGTTTTATATTTACTAACTATCATCGCACATCTAGTGTCTCAACTATGAAAACTAATTTATCACTTCCTGCTCTTTCATTACGCCGAAAAATATCTCGTTTGTGTCTTTTTTTATAAAATTTATCATTCCAATACTCCGCTAAAAAACAAACTAATGTTAAATCCTGTTTTCCTCTCGCCGCGCGTAGATCATCAATTTAAAGTCGGAATTCCTCATTGCGTTACCTCAGCCTATTATAACTCTTTTATTCCAAGGACATCTTCAGAGTGGAATCGCCTTCCCGCGCAATTAGTAAACATACCATCCTTTGACTTGTTTAAAAGTGCGTTGACTACTTACCTATGTTAATATCTCTCTTTGTTTGTTTGCCTTGTTTTATACATTTCTTAATTTGTTTACATTTTTTTTTACATTTTTCGTGCTTGGCTTTTAGTGTTTGTATATTGTTTGTGTTCCAAATTTGTCTTGTACCACTCCCTTCTGTAATGCCCCAGGGCCTTGAGGGTACTTAAATAAATAAATAAATAATTTTGTTTTTATGGTATGCAAGAGCAAGCCTTTTCCTGAACACTTAACTGATATGTTTCGGCTTTCTAATCAAAGTATCATGATTCGCTGGGCTAAGCAGCAGCGTTCCGACTGTCTTCTCATCTCAACTTTCTGTCGCTGAGCTGTCGGCACGCTACCGTCCGATAGATGAATTCGTTTTCAGGCGAGATGCGTGACCAAACCTTTCCCGCAACGCTAAGTGATGTTTCGGCTTTCCAATCTAAGTACCTTTATTCGCTGCGGCTGGGCTAAGCATTCTAAGCAGGGCAGCATTCTGTCTTTTCATCACAACTTTTTTGTCGCCAAGCTGTCGGCACGCTCGTTCGATAGATCAGTTCGTTTTCAGGCAAGACGCACGAACAAGCCCTTCCCTCAGCGCTCACTGACGTTTCGGCTTTCAAATCGAAGTACCTTCATTCGCTGGGCTAAGCATTTAAAAGGGGCAGAGCGGTCCGAATGTCTCCTCATCTCGACAACTTTACTGTCGCTGCATGCGCTATCGGCACGCTCGTTCGATAGACGCACGAACAAACCTTTTCCTCAACACTCAGTGATGTTTCGGCTTTCAATTCGAAGTATCTTTATCCGCTGCAGGCTAAGCATTATAAAAGAGGCAGAGCGGTCCAAATGTCTCCTCATCTCGAAAACTTTTCTGTAGCTGTGCTATCGGCACGCTACCGTTTGATAGATAAATTTATTTTTCAGGCAGGATGCACGAACAAACCTTTTTCGAAACGCTAATTGTTGTCTTGGCTTTAAGATCAAATCGGTTTTACCTGCTGGATTAAGCACTAATCAACTGAAAAGGGGCAGCGGTCCGGCTACGTCAAATTTCGTCTCGACGGTCTCAACAGCAACGCAGCCATCTTGTTTGTTTACGTGACGTCACAGAGCACGAAGAAGCCACTCGCGCTCGAATGTCAGTCTCCGGTGGCACTCCTGTCCGCTTAGGGAAAGGTGCGAGCGTATACGTAGCTTAGTGCTAGAACAGGTGGCTTCGTTTTGCGTCTCATTCGCATGTGCAACCATAGCCCGGCAGATCGCCACGAGAAGCGTGGGATCTGCCGGGCTTCTAGGGAGAAGCGTGTTTCGGCGTCTCGCCGCAGCGGGGCGCCAATCACGGGGCTCTGCTCCCATCCGTTGTCTGCCGCTCCACCTTTTCCATTTCGGCGACCGCTTCTTGTGGCGATCTGCAAAGCTTTGTCAGTATATAGGAGGCTATAACTGCACATGCAAGAGCTGTGCGCTGAAGTCCAGGTTTCCCGAAAAACGGCTCTTTGATGCTGTGCTACCAGATCCTCGCGCTCGAAATCTGCGATCGGGCGCTCTATGGCTCCGTCGTCGAACTGCCATGCTTTGTGAGTATAGACGAGGCTATGGTGCAACTACAGCTGTGACAGAGTTTGAGTACCGCAGAAGCTACGCTAGCCTTGACGACAAAGAACGCAATAGTTGACGCGTTGACGTCGCATTGGCGTTCAATCCTGCTGGATTTTGCGAGACAGCTTTGGACTAGTAATATGTCTAGTATCTTGCATTGCTATTAAGTTTCTTGAGCGATACACTTTTCTGACCCAAGAATATATTGACTTCCAACTGGATGGAGCTCAAATCGCACCCTGGACTGGTGCACCGCTGAGAAAATTTGCATAGACTCGGCATTGATCCCTGGACGTCTTCCAAGACGGACGCCCTTCCGAATGAGCTGACCGGGAGCGAGCCGCCAGTAGAGTAAACACTAACAGTCTTAACTGTTTACTAGGGTTGTGCGGGTGGCTCTAGGCGCGAGCGCAACTCGCGTCTAGAGGGCGCGAGTTGTGCTTCATCTCAGGTTGAAGGTAATTTAGCTTGGAACGTTTTGCTATATCAATATAACATCTAACCTTTCGGGCTATGCGTTTTGCCTGGTCAAGGTTGCATGGTCAAAGGTCATGAATAATGTGTTACCACCGTGAGGAAGCGAGGCAGTCTTTTACAGCAAAAACAGGAAGTTGTGTGACCCACGAACAACATGATATTATACTGGTTACATGACTAGAACTGATATGGTCACAAGAGACGACTGTGTCTGTCGACCCCCTCTTGTGACTTTCCTAAACGTGACTTCTCTGTCTGGCCGTTGCAGCACGACTGGTGTTTTTAAAATGCACTAACGCGTATGGTGGTACACGAATCTAATACAACAAACTTGACAGAAGAAGTAGTTTCTCGTATTACATCTCTCGCTGTGAATCTGAGCGAAAGATAAGTGTTATTCCTTGCGAACACACCGAAATCTTACTCGGAATGTTAGCCAATTGCGACCAATCTTATGCCACCAGAGACACAGATAGAAGTCAACAGTATAATTAGTGAAACACATAGTGAAATGGCTGCATCGCTCAACGAACTGAACCGCAATGCAAGACAATCAGCCTTATGGCTCGAAAGATGTCCCAAACGCAGCAGGACACTTACTGTAGGTATGCACACCAGTCTAAAAACCATGTTTCGATCAGAGTGACTCTCAAAATCCAGATTTCCTCACGGCGTGCAAAATGGCGAGTCTCCGACCATCCATCACGTGGACTCTTGCACCCGCTGAGTCTCGACAAGCAATGCAAATAACTTACGTTATACTGAAATAACATCCACTGCAAACCCTGCACTCCTGTCTGGCGCATGACTAGGAGTACACGAGTACACTTCCAATGGAAAACCACGTCATCCGTCACTGTCAGCAAGGAAAAAGCTAGCAGAGATAAAACCGAGATGACGCAGACTGCAAGTCAGTTATTGCCGCATTAACATGATTCTCGACTAACGGAATCAGCTGGCGCACTCGATGGAGAACAACATCGCGGCCAAGGGAACTGCGGGCGCAGATGGGCCAAGTTCGCTCAAGTGCGCGAGAGAAATTGAAGATGTGTTGCCGACAACTGTATCGATTGCAAAGCCGGGGAAATCCAGACATCACGTCTCGAAAATCCATACATGTACAAATAAAGTGCATATGAGGAGGAGGGAGAGAGGAGGTACGACGAAAGGGATGCAGCTGGACAAGAGGCTACTTACGTTTTTCTTTCTTCTTGTCCAAGATCAATGCAGCCTCCAGTGACAGGACATCCCGGCGCAATGTCGCTGGTCGCCGATGCACGACAATGACTTACGCATGTGTGCAGTTGTTCTTTGCACGTCGCTGGGAGCGGAGCACAGCACGGGGGAAAAGGAGAACCGTGATTTGGCAGTCATATTGAATGCTCCAGGCTCCCAAGTGGGCAATACCGGAGGATGAGCGGAAGCTGGCGGGGCATCACTGGTCTCAAATGGATCTCTTTCGGAAGCTGTAGAGCTGTGGCTCGCCCTGGTGGCGACTTTGGCGGAGCTTTCAATAGTGCGCGTTCTAGGTCACAGAGGGCGCCACTATACACACAAACTTTTAGTGGATGGATAAGTTTGACGGAATTGGGCGGCGACTTGCGTCACCCAAGTTCTGAATAATAACTTTTTTTTTTATAATAACCTTTTTTTTTTTTTTTTTTATTGACATGGTTGGACATATCAAGTCAATCTTTTCCTGATGATATTTTAATGCACAGTTCTTTAATTGTTAACTACAAGCAGGACAGAATTTCAACGGACTGCTTTTCAAATTATGATCCTTCCTCGTTAGCCTTGGTAGGGTGAAAATACTTTTTATGGAAAGGGTCTAAACTGTTTCCGATAAATGCCTACAAATTGCTTAAAGGGCCCATGAAATGAATTTTGGGCTGGAGTAAATGAATTTATATTGGGATTTTACTAATTGCACATCGTTTAGTGGGCCAAAGAAATAAAGGTAGAAAGTCAACAGCCTGACTTTCGGTACAAAATTTTTGAAAAGACAGAGGACTATTTCGTACCTCCTTCCCTTCGTAAGCTCTTTTTTTTACTGCGATACATCCGCGGACCCCGAGCGCGTCACCGGGCTCAAACACACGGCACCGGACCTCACTTATTCCTATCACCCCTAAGCTGACATTGTGGTGGAAGCTACGCGCTTCCCGGACCAATCAGCCGCCTCCCTCTCATCACCTGACCTCATTCTCTGCGCGTCAAGAGATCGTGATCACGTGGCAAAAGTGTGGCTGGCCCAACGAGCAAGTAGCTTCCACCGCACTGCCAGCTTCGGGGTGAACGGGGTGGGAAAAGCAATTCTCGTCTGAATTTTGAGCAACGGGATGATCTTCTTGGGGGACAATGGCTGTGTCCGGCTACACAAACGAGATTCCGAGCAAGAGGGACTTGCCCCTTTCCGTCTTCTTGAACTGTTTGGTAGAATGCGCAATTTATAAGTTGAGAAAAGCTAAACTGGAAAAGTTGGAAAAGCGTTTTATGACTCCTTTAACTGCACTTAAAATTCGACAGGGGCAACTCCACCAAGGGCATTCTTCATGATCAAGTGGCACACTAAGAAACACAACTTCACGAGGCTTCTGAAAGCAACCTTTTAATGTGGTAATAGTTCCCCTCCCCTTCCAAGGTGGAATGATGAATGACACAGTTTGTTTCTTTATTAATCAACCAGCTCAAGGGTACCCAGCCTATAGAGACATGTGCATGTATTTACAAGACGGGGAGCAAAAAAAAAAAAAAAAAAGAGTGACCTATGAAACATTCACAAGGTTATGAAATGCGGCGTTCCGAGCGTCGTTGGCAATGAACAACGAACTGCGCCGTTATCCGTGACTGGGAAATGTGTAAAAGAGGAAAAGAAATGTAGGTAAACACTGCGCTTCCGTCGCTGACGCCGGCAATAAATGGCATGGGTCCTTGCAAAACCATTCTCGCTTAGACACAGCCTTGGGGAAACCGTGCTCTGTAAGTCCCCGTCGCTAAAACATGAGCTGCAAATGCAAGAAAGCGAGATAACGATCACTTCAAAACGTGAATATGCACATACACAAAAGCAATCTGTACACAAACAAATGAACAAGCTTTTTAAAGGGACACCAAATGCAATATTCCAATATTGCTTTTCTAAAAGTGGTGTTTTCCTCACACGCACAGTTAGCTAATGCCACGAGTAACCAATAGGTACGACACATTTCAAATCCTCGAAGGCATTGCAGACAATTCCGCTTGCACCTAACAGCGTCTACGATATCTTTGGGAGAGGTTCAATCTCTGGCAAACGGATTTTGATTGTGTCATCACAATGTCATTTGCAGCAGCGACTACACCTCATGCAACCAAATATGCATGATGCAATGCCACAATGAAAGCAGAATCCAAGCACGCTGGAATCGAGAAAGGTATCTTCCTCAAAATCATGAAAACAGATACATGACAACTTGAAATTGATTCCATAGAGCTACTGTTCCGCACATTACACCAAGTGCACCTCAGAATGCAAAAAGGCAGAATCAAATTCATCTTTTGAAACCAATCTGTACAACAAGAGAGAGAGAAAGAGAGAGAGAATAAATGAAGATTGCAGAGTTCGGCAGCCTTAAAGCTGTAAAACTCTAAATCTGGCTTGACAGTATGTAACTTGCTTGCACTTCTTTGAACTCAAAACAAGAACCTATGCAACAGAACCTACACAGAAATGTCAACAAGGCAGGCTGAGTAGTACACATGTTACAAGACTGCATAACCATCATATGGATTTCGACTGACGCTTCTGTTATAATGTTTGCTTGCTATGCTGCCATGAAAGTTCACATGAACACAAGGTTAAGAACAATAGAAGGTAATAAGCGCAGTCACCACCTCAACTCAAAGAATGAACTGAATAGTCGGACGGAATAGAGTAGAGATAATGCTATTACCGTAGTGAACGTGTTGCATTTTTATGGCCTCTCCCATGAGCCCATAAAGAAGCTTGAAGATAGGAACCACAAAACCCAAAGAATATTTCGACTGACTTTTGAGCTGTTAAAGACACCGAGGAACAACCATGGTAAAAAAAATGTTTTGAATAGGTTATAGTTTACAGGTTGTGCATGCAACAGTTTTGTAAGAGCTCCAGTATTTTTTTTCACGTGTTACCAAGTTACTTATAGAAAAGAATAAATATTGATGCTGGTAGTCAACACTCATGTCATGTTCATGTTCATGGTGCCAAGAAAAGGTGTAAAACAAGATGTGTTTAAACACGAGCTTCAGGTTCAATCACAAATAAACATGCTTCCAATATCAATGCGCCAAGAAACTGAGGGAGAAAAGCATACAAGAGTGAGCAGGGACGTCAAAATGCCGAGCTCTGCTTGAAATGATTAATGGGTAGACCTAAAGCTTGCTGCCTTTGTCTCCAATAAACTCGCTGAACACATTAGAATGCGTTCAACGTTCGAACCAGAACTCGACGTCCTCTCGTCTCCTCCTCTTCCTCCATTTTTCGGTGCATTGGGAACACTTCAGGATCAACAAATCATTTTACGATCATAAAAGCCCAAGCACAGAAAAAAAGTCAGCGATCCACAAGAAATCGATAGAAGACACACTCTACCAAGAAATGGGGACAGAAGCGAGATATAAACTGCGACGCGACATTTATGCTTGGAAACACTGTTGCCAGACCCGATACATCTACGGTTTTGTCCCCGTAAGTCTGGTCAGTCTTCTTGTCCAAATGCGATGCAGCCAGAGAGCGTAAAATTTATAGCTGTGCAAAGAGATTCCAGCGTACGTACGCTGAGGGTTTCGGTTTTCACAGCCACGAGTTGTCACTTGTAACTTTCAGTCCAGTCACAGGAGGCCACACAGCTTTGTGGCTCGCCAATTTAGAATAGACCCCTTCTGAAATTCAGTGCGGTCACTTCGGTCGCTAAAACCATCCGAGTAGCAGGCCTACAAACCCTTGGAAGTTGCGGGTTCAGTCATGGAGGGCTTTACTTCGGTGAGCACTCTGTGCAAACCATTAATTTCTTCGTCCCCATCGAAATTGAAATGAGCCAAAAAATAATTGACAGCAGAGAACGCATTCCCATTAACTGCTGTTGTACGAACAGTGACGGCACCTGACTAAATGTTAAATTTCTACCACCATTAGTGTGACAAAAATGGGCCAATATTTGAGCCACCAGATGGCTCCAAAGAATACAAACCAGGGACGAACGGACGACAAGGAAGAGACGTACATCTCTCAACCCGGAGGTCGAGACGAGTGTTTCTCTCTTTCTCGTTGTCCATTCCGTCTCCAGTTTAAATTACACGTATGGTAACCTTAACCAGCTCCCCTGTCTATTAACCTCGCCTTCGACCGCCAGGCGGCACTGAATTTCGAAGAGGGCCCGTCGCGACGAAACGTGTGGCACCCTTTCGCGCCCCTACCCTCGGTTTTTGAGGGGCCCCCTCTCACCGCACCTTTTTCTGCTGGCGCAGGCGGTAGAGGTCGTGGGCGGGCGGCACTAGCCCCCCCTCCTCTCCCTCGCTGTCCTCAGCCGGGGCACCACCCGGAGCCGGTGCGGCGGCGTCCGCCCGGTGCTTCCGCTTGACTCCGCCCCCCTGGTTGGCCCCGCCCTGCTGCGACGCCGCCGTGCCGTGTTCGAACAGCTTCAGGTGGTCCTTAGAGACGCCGTTTTCACTGGGCCGGGGCGCTGCAAGGACGTCTGGTGAATATGTGCCACCCGTGTTGCCGGTAACCATGAAGTAGGTGAGACTAGAGCCACTAAGTGAGCTACACTTTGTGTGTCGGCGCTCTGTTCCCCGATGTTGTTGTGGGCACCGCCATCTTGGTACTCAGAACGGAGCAGATGCAACTGACAAACGTCACAATTTAAAAGTTCAACTTCCTCGGCGTTAGAATCGGTGTTAGGAAGCTCGTGTAACATTGCTTTGCTCCGTCGCGAACTGTTTGAACATTTGTGAAGGACAGAAAAGTGCTTCCCATTATATCAGATAGAGATATATAAAAGCGTCAAAAATGACAGGGACAAAGAAGGGTGGCAACAACACAAGGCACACTCGCACCTGAAGTTTATTTAAAAAAACACATGTAACATAAGCCGGAGTAAAAAGCTTATTCGTCACAACAATCGACGAGACCCCTTGATAACATCAAACTCTTTCCCTGAGATGGCAAGGGAGGGTTCACTGACGCATTCATTTCCTTTTGCCCCAATCTCAAAAGTCTCGTGAACTTCTTGGCACACTTTTTCTTTATATTTCGCTAGAATCTTAACGTCATGCAGAACTGGTGAACATGGGCAATGACTACAATGGATGACGATATTACCAGAAGGGCTTGCTTTCATGGCAGCCGTATTTTCACATGCACAGTCATTGACACACCTACCCATTTGACCAATGAACACGGAACCACAAGTCAGCGGTAACATGCGGCAGCCGTGAAAGCGAGCCCTTCTGGGAATCTCGCCGTCCCTTGTAGTCATTGCACATGTTCACCAGTTCTGCATGACGTTAAGATCCTAGCGAAATATAAAGAGAAAGTGTGCCGTGAAGCTCACGAGGCTTTTGAGATTAGGGCAAAAGGAAATGGGTGCGTCAGCAAACCCTCCCTCGCCTTTTCAAGGAAAGAGTTTGATCTTATCAAGGGGTTTTGTAGACTCTTGTGACAAATAAGCATTTCGACTCTGGCTTATATTATGTGTTTTTCATAAATAAACTTCAGTTGCAAGTGTGCCTTATGTTGTTTCCAGTCTCTGTCGTTTTTGGCACTTCCATGTATCTGAATATGAGCCAACTGCGCCACATAAAGCTTCATATAAGTAGCAACCGTAAATTTAGGCGCCAAGATGGGTAAGAGTTGTCACTCCAAAGCGCAGCTGATTTAGCGGCTCTAGGTGAGACTGAGCGCGGGGAGGCAAGGGGGCACTTGCGAAGAAAGCGGAATGCATCGTTCAGTCTGCATAACGAATCGCGCAACAGTGGAAGATCGCCTCACGACGAACTGCAGCAGACGCCCGAGCCATTGCAGTGATGCGACAACGGATGGAGGACGGACAAATACAGCCAAACCCTTTTAGCTGGGGGGCGGCTCACGCCTCTAAGCCGAGGCTTTCATTTTAAACAATTCACTCCGATTAAATTTAGAATCAATCAAGAACAATAAAAAAAATTATATCACAACGTCGTGGCAATTGTGGTTCTTTGGTGGGCACTGCTCGAGACTCCCACGCGCTGCATTCCTAGAACACCGATAAAGGCAAGTCTTCGAAGCTGTGACGTAGCTCTGCAATAACGCGCCCGCTTCGCGCGTGGCGTGCGCCTGGGACCGAATCTTTGGAGAATCGTGGCAATGGGCGACCTTTTTCGAGCGTTCGATGACGTCGACGACGGAGGCCCTGCTGCAAGGAGGATGGGCATTGTTTCCAGCGGTGGGAGAGCCCATAAAATGCCATTGCCGTAAAAGGTGGTACTTGTTACTGGCAGAGAGTTGGCTCCTGTGGACACCCCTTTCCGACTGAAATTTCCAGAAACTCTCCTCTACAACTATCGCACTCTGTCGCATTGGCGAATTGGGTGCCGACCCATGGCGTTGAATCTGGGCAGGGTCTGGGCATTCCACGACGCATGGTTTACCGCAGTGACAAATTCGGAGGGGCTCGTCTTTGAGTCGCCACCTACGTTTGTCTGGGAGGTTGAGATTCCTGAAGAGGTCCATGAGCTCGTCAACTCCCACGAAGGGGCCCTGCAAAGACCGGGTCGTTTTGTAATGCCGCAGCAGTCGCGAGAGGATTGGGCCCTGCCTAACTGCTAATGTGTCTGGCAGACCAGCCAATGCTGCAACAACATATTTTACAGACTGCTCACGTGTGACCGGTCAAACAAACATAATAGACAGTTTAAAAAATTGTATTAACCATTCATAAAGTAAGTTATTTTATTAAATAAATTTCATTAAAAGAAAAAAAAAAAATATATATATATAGGATTATAATAACTCCAAGTTGCATCTAATTACTTTTTATCTATTGAATTTAGGACATAACCTAAAGCCTTAGAATAAAGTTGATTTAATGCAGAAAAACAACACCACCAAGTTGATAGAATTCACCGCAATTCGCTGGCGAGAATCTTGTCACAATCTTCGTAAAACAATGGCACTTAATAAAAAAAAGAGCTGACAAAGAGCTGCAAAAATGAAAAGTTTTTTAGGCAAGTTAGTGATTTTGAAATTTGGTCCTCACCGACTGAAAGTCTCTACTGGCAACACTGAAAGAGCGACACCAGTGGCAGGCATAAGTATGACGTTTGTTAAGCAGAATTAGTCCCCGAGTGATTGTACAAGAAGACTAATGGACTGAAAAAAAATGCTGTGGGAGCTCACTCAACAGCACAAAAAAAATGTGGGACAAAAACATCCTTTTTTTTTTTTTAGACCGCCTACTTGGCCCGCAAGTCTGCCTACCGGTGGTGTCACTGCACTAGAAAGATAGAGGAAATTTAATTTTAATTTTGGCATAACATACAGGTTGTCCCAAAAAAAAGAAATTTACAAGGTTCTTTTTCACCGCAAATGAGCCACGCATCGCCAAACGCTCATTCTCCACCCAAATGTGTAGCACTGGCAGTTTGATTCAGGTGTCAAAGTTTCAGAACTTACTATTATCTTACTCAAAAGTTATACATGATTTTCCGAAATTTTTAATGGGAATATGGTGGCCGATTGAGCTTTCGAATGCATGGAGCTCAATAGTGCCAGTTACCAAAAACAAGCAAAAACGGACCCCATTTTTCCGTGGAAATTTTCGGAAAATCACTTATAACTTTTGCACGAGATAATGGTTAGTCCTGAAACTTTGGTATCTGGTTCGAACTGCTAGCGCTACGTTTGGGCGGCGAACGAGCGTTTGGCAATGCATAGTGTATTTTGGCGAGTAAAAAAAAAAAAACCTCATTAGACATTTTCGCATTGGCCATTCTGAAGGTATAGATAAAAAATAGCAAGCCAAGAAAAATAAAGTCCGGGTGTTTAGGAAATCTACCGTAAAATACCGGGCAAGCGCCCTCTCAAACTTCGGAGATAATCGCAAAAAAATGGGGGATGGGCGCTTGTCCGGTCATCAATTTTACATATAAATGTGCTGTGCGTATTTTCTCAGATCTTACAAATTTGGGAATAGGCGCTTAATGTGGAATGGGCGGATGCGCGGTATTCTAAGGTAGGTAGCTTGGGTGTCTCAAACAACTGCCGGAGTGCTCCTTTTAGGTGCAGGTCGAAGTGCAAAGCATCCTCACCATGAAGCACATTGGAGGAGGCAGGCGCATCATCAGCTCCGAAGCGGCGGGGGGAGGAGGAAATACTCCTCCGGCAACCAGGTGCGCTCCCGTTGCTGCAACACCGAGCAGAAGAGCTCAGCGTTTGCCCGTCGCCAACGCACTCGCATTTCTTCCCGGCACTCAGTTGCGGATTAATAAAAGCTCTAACGTAAAGATCCTCGCATTGCGTTTACTTCCGGCCCGAGCCCGTGACCTTTCTCGGTGCCCCGACACAAATAGCAAGTGGTGAAATGCGGCGCGTGTCCTTGCCACACTGCTCGTCGTTGAGGGAACTGAAAGCACTGCAAACACTAATGGACAAGTCGCGCATTTTACGAGAGCTGTGTTCTGAAAACGCCAGTCCCTCGACCGACAGCCGAGAGATCCCTTCCAGCGTCCGCTACGTTGCATTAAGGCAGCCGAGTAGTCTACGGACCTTCTAACCAGTAACGCACATACTACGGAGATTTGGGGCTCACAGTTACGCATCGCTGCGCTGGGTAGCTCAGATAGTATAAAGAGCTGCTCAAACTAGAGAACTGTTCTACTTAAATGCAGAGGCAGTCAAGGGTATTTGGGAACTTGGGGGGAACCTACAAGGGTGCTCCATAAGCCTCCGTAGCAGTAGGAACTCGGTTTGAAAACTCCCGACGTCCACATTTGTTTCTCTTTATGTGCGAGCAGAGCCAAAGCTGCAGGCGCAGGCGCGGCGCCCCAAACGACGCTCCTGCCGCCTGGGCGCACACGTTCGGCAACGGATGCTCGAAAACCCGGAGCTTGACCTTGTGGCTTCTGGCATGCTCGCACTTAAAGTGAAACGGAGTGTGGACGTAACCTACTGGAATTTAGGTAAACAGAGACGGCAAGATACTGTTCGCAACTTTAGCCTGCCGCTCACCCTCTCGCAGACGAACGAAGAAGTGGAGGAGCGGGGAAAACGACGGAGACGGTGGCGGGGATAGTAGTCCTTGGTGCCACCGTTAGTGCATGGTTCGGGTGGGCATGTTCGTGCTTCGCACAGTTTCAACCGAAAAAGTGAGTACCGTAAAATCCCGAGAGATGCCCCACCCCCTTAAGGGGGGACACTACCCAAAAATGTAAACTTTTGAACCACTTATCTGTAATAAATTATATTTACAGGGCTTGTTTCTGTTGATGTTGAGAACATTTCTGCCAAATTTTGTTAACCTGGGTGAAGTACAAAAAAAACTGCAAACGTTCAAAGATGAAAGTGGGCGTGCCTGCGTAGGAAAACTATCGTTTTGAAATTACTTATAAATTTGTCGTTTTCATGTGTTATATTGCATTAGGACAGTTCAGAGCAGATAACTATGGAGCTATATTTCTATGTTATACCATCTTTCATGACAAAAAAGCCTTATAAACACAAATACAGTTTTTTAGATTTCCATCCTTTGTCCAAAATTTTTGCTTTTGAGCATAAAAAATGACAAAAATAAAAAATACAAGCTCATAGTTATCTTCCCCTTAAAATTTCACCCCAGAAAAACTTATAAAAATGAATCCAAGTTATGTAATAGCAAAACGATAGTTTTCCTAAAGTGAAATTTACGCCAGAAAGTGGAATGGAGAAAAATGCGTTCAAATTGCTCCAACCTCTACCTTTTCTTTAGCATCGCTGAACAGAAAATAATTTATAAAAAATTAACTATACAGTACAATCCAATGAAACTTTCTGGGAATACCCTCTAGATGTTGGTGAATGTAAATATGACATTTTTCAAAATGAATGTTTTTCAGCAGAAATTGTTTTTTTTTGGGTAGTGTCCCCCCTTAAAGGCCGACGACCAGACCCGAGATTCTGCAATGCAGAAGACCCTCCTCCCCATGGAAGAGGAGGAAAGAGGCAACGGTGGACAGGGTAGAAATGGGGAGAGGAGGAAGCAAGGGAAAAGTGGAAAGCGCGAACTGGTCGTCGGTCTTTAAGATAGCCCACCCCTGTTTTTGGCTTGATTTGCTACATTTTTTTAAGCACCGAAAGATAGCCCACTTTTAGTAATAATAGTGTTGAGATCAATGGTGGCCTCGGCGTAAATGCGGCTAGTTCACTATGGCAGGATATACCTTAAAAACCCGCATATAACACGAGGTCTTTTCTCAAATTTTGTCATGTAAAATTTGCGGCTCGTATTATATGTGGGTCCCAACAATTTTCAGCTTCGATGAGGCGCGATCTAACACTGTTTGGTGTAGTTTCGGTTTCGAAGCAATATGGAGCTCTAAACAGCTATCATCATCATTAAAATCGTACTGTTCGAGGCGCCATCATCCGTCCACAGTGAGCTCGGCAATGGCGTCGGCGCAGAAACGATAATCAACCGCCTTCAAAAGAAAAGTCCTTTTTGTTGCAAAAGACATCGGCAACAGGGCAGCCGGACGACAATTCGCCGTAATTGAGGGCAGTATCCGCGGATGGAGACGACAAAGGAAAGCTCTGTTTGCGTGCAACGGAACGAGAAGAAGCTTTAGGAGCCCGAAGAATGGTGTGTTCGCCGACGTCGAGGCAAGTCTCAGCGACTGGAAAAGAGCAGCGTGAACGGCACCTCGCCGTAAACATCGAGCTGCTGCCTGAAAACTTTGGCAAGCCAACATTGAGTTGCTTGCTTTATGCACCATGCCGGGTTTTCACTGCATCGGCACACGCTGGTCCGCTGGTCCAAAGCCACAGGCGGCTTTGGCTGGTCGCTCGCCCATTGAATAAGTGCGGGATTTCAAATGGGCTCGACGGCACTGGAGGCGTTGGACAAGGAGTCTGATGGACGTGATGACAGTGATTAAGGTTCAATTATGACGCAAATAAACATTCTTAAAACTTCCTGGGTCATACTTTACGCAGAATATTTTCGTTGTCCTTATATTGTTTCGCATTATATGCGGGTTTTTACGGTAAGCGAATGTTGCTGACTGGGAAGTACTAGTCTTCGTTGCCGCTTGCCACCATAAGCTTGTAATGGACACGACCTAAAAATAGCTATTTTTTAAAACTTTTCTTGATTGTACACCGAAAGTTAGCCCACTCCATATTTTCAGCCAATTTGCTCTTGATGTCAGGTGGGCTATGTCTCGGGATTTTACGGTACATTAAAATAGCAATTCTTGCATTCCACTTTGCACCTTCTAAAAGTCGACGTGGTCGTTTTTTTGACGCATGTCGACGTCTCCGTCGCCCGTGATGTGCCCCTGCCCCGACCACTTCCACGTTCGTGGCCAAATAAATTAATTTTTAGTGCACTGATTGGCATAGGCGAGCGGGCAATCCTGGGGAATCTGTCCCTGCCCTTTGCACCGTCTTGGAACTGCCGCCCCGTTGTCTATGGAGCGCTGGAGTTACGAATACAAAGCGCTCTCGTGGACCGCCGCGGCAGACGCGGCCGCTTGCGAGTTGCGCGGGTAGAATCGACACTCACGGCAGATCTGCTTGGGCTTGAACGGTATCATCTGCCCCGTGTCAGGACGCGGGTACACAAACACCTTCTGGTCGGTGGCATTCTCCTGCGTCGTTTCCCGCTTCAAGGTCGGGGCAGATGTCACCTGCTGCCTCGTCAGTTCCTGGGCAAGAGGTAATCGAGCGGTCATTGCAGTCTTGCCCAATCCCGTGCCAACTGCTCAAAAGTGTGCCCATACTTTGTTTTGTTTTTTTAAAAAAAAGATGCCGCAATTGCTGCCGTCGCAACGCCGATTCTCAACAAAATGCGTCGGCATTTAGGTTTCCTCGATTGCCGCCAGCGGTTTGCATGCTGTTGCATTGGTTTCACACAAACGGCGCATCGAGTTTTGTTCGCGGAGAACGGCTGTTACCAGGTATCCAGACTCTCTCAACCTACGATGCAATGTGCACCTCGTTGCGCCGTTTTGTTGCATATTAAATAAATGCGTTACCCAGATCATGTGAAAGGTAAAGTGGAGCACGGTGAGAACCGTGCCGTGGCCTCACAAAACCGGTACGGTACAGTCCAGACCAGAGACAGTTGTATGCACCGGGGCAGTAAATGCTTAAGCATTTAAAGACCAATGCTGGGTGCTTCGTTATATCAAATTAGAAATTATCAGGTTTTCGTACGACTTTATAAACGCTCCTTATCTAACAGAATGTGGAAAGTGTTGCGAATTTAAGTTCAAACCACGTCTACTACGGCACCTTCACGTTTTCATTGCTCGTCAGAGGCGGCTGCGGCAGAGCCAAAAGCGAGACCGAGTCCTAGGGACTCGCACGCACGTCCAAAAAGACTCCTGACCCCAATTCCCCCTCCTCTCCTCCCCCTCCCCTCCCCCCCAACGACTCTCTAACAGTTAAAGACATGCCCAAGTGGATACGTCCACTTGCTTTGTGGTTGCTGCAAAATGTTTTTGGGATCCTATAACAGTACAGGCTGCCCCCAAAAAATATTCACAGTGTTCTTTTATATGCTAAAATAAATTATCCGTTGTCAAACGCTCAGTCTCTGTCCAGATGAAGCGCTAGCAGTCTGGACCAAGCACCAAAGTTTCGCAACCCTTATCTTATTCAAAAGTTACGAGCGATTTTTGGAAATGTCTAATGGGAAAATGGTGGCCGACAAAGCCCTAAAATACATGGGGCTGAATGCCACAAACTACCGACAACAGGTCCCATTTTTTCCATTGAGATTTTCAGAAAATCACTGAGAACTGTGGATAAGTAAGTTCCAGAACTGACAGTTCCAGAACAGTCAGTTCTGGAATTTTAGCAATTGTTGCGGATCATTAGTGCAACATTTGGACGACGCATAGTCTTTTTTTTTTCAGTAAAAAAAAATTCCGTAAATATTTTTCGGGGACACGCCGTACATCTTGCCACCATTCATCCGTCCTAAAACTCGGAAATTCCTACCCAATGAAGAAACTCGCCCTGCTTAACTCTTTCCTGACCGCACCCGTAGGCCATTGACCATCGGTGACCGATGGTTTCCAAGTGTTGTCAAGAAACTAAATTTAGTGTGCGGAGAATTATGTTCCACAATCTCGTGGATAGCCAAAGAACTCTAGTTTCGGTTTCAACGTGGGTTTAAGCTTTATCACGAACTGGTAGGCTGTCAAAAATAGTCGTGGGAACAGTGGTTGCACTTGTCTAACATGGCTAACTGCGTGCACCAGTCTTCGTAACAAAGATGGCATTCTTTACAAAATTCAACTGCATTGTGGCATATTTTTTAGACCGCAAGAGCTCTGGGGACACTTCAAATGATGTTAGAGGCATTGCTTAACAGATGGTTGTCGGTAAGCATCACTGTAATTTCCAAGGTTGTCCACGCGTCTGCTTAACTTTCTGACGGTTCTGGCGGCTTCCTATTACCGTCGCGAAAATGTCCCTCAAGAACTCGACTGGGCAGGGAGTGGGAAGAGTGGTGTGCCGTTACCCGATATCCGAGGGACTTGAGCTCCTGGGAGCTGCAGGGGTAGAGGTCCATGAACCGGTACCGGTCCACCAGTAGTGCCGTCTCCTTGCCCTCGAATTCCTTCAGCTGCGCAAGCGGGTATACCGAGAAAGGTGGAGGAAGGAAGGAGAGGGTGAAGGAGGAGAAAAAGAGAGAGAAGAGGAGGGATCGACATGGGACACGTTGGCTGCAAGCAACTCCAAAGACGAAACACGAGCCGCCGAACCCTCGAAAAAGTTTCAAAGCAATGGTGCCCAGAGTGCGTCGTGTAACCCGTCTGTGTACCGTTTTTGTGCTTTTTTTTATCCCGAACTCACATAGGACTAAGGTTTCATAAGAGAGACACGTAAAACAAAAGTGTGACGTACAATTTCCCCGCTAAATTTAGGGGGGAAACCTGAACCGGTGTTGAATTACACACTGGCTCAATTTCCCCCCTAAACTAGGTGAAATTAACAATAACGTGTTACATCTGAAAACATAACAAGCACAAAATATTTTGCCTCACTGTGCACCTCAGCTAGATCAAAGAAATCAGGCACCCTCAGATATTTTTATTTTCTCGGTGTTGTGCCCTGGGGTGCCGTCCGTCACCGTCCGCAACTGTATGTGACGTTTGACCTTTACATCGAAGTATTAACTGGAACCCACGGATGTTCCCACCCACACTCTTTAATGTAACAACGGGCACCGCATAGACCATTTACGAAATCGCCACACACCAAGGAGCGTGATGGGAATGTAGTTATGTGCACTGCATGCACTTGCCTCGTCTCCATGAGAGATTCAAAGGAAACGAGTGAAACAAGGCAATGACAAGTGCATGTGCAAACTGCCATATCCTTTGAATTTTTACTTTGATAAGTACTGCTGCAGATTCCGGTACGTGCAGCATGTGTAACGACTCTCGCAGCCTGCTCCCCGATGCTTGGAAATTTGGCAAATGATTCACTGCTTCACTCCAATCTATTAGAGATCCCCCCCATGAACAACGCCACCCGTAACCCCTCAGGTAATACCCAAACACATCAAGGTGTCGCGTCCACCCTCGTTAAATTGGAACGTACCGGCAAGGCAGTGTTGAGACTCCTCAACCGTTGTGCAACAGAGGTCGAACAGCTTCAACATTGCAGCATCAACCAGAATGACTAAAATACTGCCAAAATTTAATGCCAGTCTAATTGGACTGATGCAAAGCTTCGTGCCAAATGTTTCATAAGTACAAGTGAGTGACTGACTGATTGCCTGGTTGATTAGCATGTTTTTTTCTAGGGCTGTATGGACATATCTGGTTGCTCTGATGTAGCAATCCATCTTCTTATACTGAATATGACTATAATGCCATTTTATTCTGAAGTTTGCACTTTTCGAGGAAAAAAAACTGCTTGCTGCACTCTGCTTGCTGCGCTTTTTTTCTCGCTCTGCAAAACATGCATGGGTTGTCATGTGCTCTAAACGAAGCTGAGGGGCATTACCTTCCCGGGGTGATCGAGAATCATCTGCAACAAAAAAGAAAAGGAGGGGGAGGGGGAAGAGGGAGAGGGCAGGGATAAAACTAAAGGATAGCCAATCAGGGGGCTTCCATCATGCAACACTGGAACTGCAGCAGCGCTTTACAATGTTTTTCAAACCGGTGTCACTCAACACCGTTAATAAAGCACCTCCTTCCAACCATGCAGAAGGGCAGCAGGTAGGCAAGCAAAGCGTTTGGGGTCAGTTAGGAGAAATCTTGTCACGCTGGGATCTTGTGATTTGTAGCCAAGTCTGTATAACCTCGCACAAAGCACACACTTTGTTACGGTTACACTATTAACCTCTCTCGAAGCTGCCCGATACAATTTATTGCATTATTGGTTTGTCACCCAAAAGCCAATCGAATTCATCTAGCACTGCACCAGTTAGCAACAAACCTAAGTCCGTTGCAACATTACAACTGGTTTAGACATTTTCGTCCCAAGTCTGACCGACTGTGTTACAACTGCTCACAACTGCTTGCAGTGAGGTAATATTATACCTGTTGGGTAGCTCGGGCCCAGTCCTGAACTAGACCCAAGATTTTGTGGTATTTGCAATATGAAATCTACATACTAATCTCGTTTATAAGCTTATCGCATCGACAAAATTAGTTCAAGCACATAGCGAAAAAAATGAAAGATGTTTATAATTTTCTGTAACGCCAAATTAGAGTGCAGCTCTTGAGAAGGAGGAGAGGGTATGCACCTCTTCCTTCCCCGCTAAATTTAGCGGGAAAATGTTTCCCGTAAATTTAGATGGAAGTTTCTACCCCCGTGACGTCGCACGTGAAGTCACGGCGGTAAATTTAGCGTAAATATTTTTTGGACAAATTTAGTGGAAAAATATCCCCACTAAATTTAGCGAGAACATTGGCAATGTTAGATGCGTGTGACGTCACACGTCACGTGACATCACACGTGACATCCTACGTCACGTGTTTCCTATAATGACCGTCACGTGTGACGTCACGAGGGTAACGTCACACGATTACCCTCGTGAGGGTAACGCTTATAACCCTGACGAGGGTAACACTTGCGACGTCATTATGGGAAATGTCCCATAATGCAACGTGTGGTGACGTCACCGACGACGCTCAAGCCCGAAACGGGCGCCCAAAAGCTGCGCTCTAAAAATTATGTGTGAAGAACAAAAATGTCTGAACCAGCTTTAAAAGTTTGCAAGAGATCCCCATCAAGAGCAGGCCCCTGACAGTGCTGCGTCAAAACATGTTAGCAGAGCAAGCAAAAAAGAAAGCGAAGGTCACAGAGCACAGCAAGCAGTATGTCCACGATAGAAAGTGAAGCAGTCAAACTTAGGAGGAGTGCATTAAAATATTTTTTATTTCACACCAAAACCTCAACAGGGTCCTCTCTGAATGTACATCCACTTCAAGTTTAGTTGTTTACAGTTCTTCCTACAATAATTTCGAAAAATCCCTACTACACTCTGTTCTGTCCAGTTAAGACTAGAACAATCTAGAGTCGCAACACTTTCTATCCCTGGCTTGGCACGCAACTGCACTTGTCATGTGCACCTAGTCCAGAACCCTGGCCCCACAGCCACGGCGTCAGAAGTTAACTGCCGTTTCTTCGCTCCACGCACTATGCCTTAGTATTAGAACCAACCAATCATGTGCAAGTTTTAGTACACAGAAATGAAGCCAGATCCGCGCTCAACAAATTACGAGTTCAGAGTTGACCAATGACATCGAAAATTCAATGGTTGTAAACACACCTTGCACTAAGTAACTCAAGGTGTGCTTCCCATGTGATCCCATACCTACTCCTTGCAAGATTGCACATAAATTATACATACCGTTAGATTACATCGTTGCAGTCAAAAACTGTATGATGAATGTGAATGTGAATTACTTGGACAAAATTCCCTACTTTTGTTGTAAGAATTCAGGCCGTGTTACAAAGCAAATGAGCACATGCATAGGGGGGACATGAAGGAAGTTAGTAATCCATACCTGGCGTCTAAAAAGCGTACAGGCACCAACACCACAAACGAAAAAAAATGTATTTATTCAACTTCATCATTTTGATTACAGTGTGTTCGTTATAGAAGCCAGGTACATCCATATTCAATATATTTGCAAGACCGGCTTTGGCAGGTGATTATAAAAATTTGTTTCCTGGAACAGCAGTCATGAATTGGCTCACGGTGCCAAAAATGCTCGCTCTAAAAACAAACGGCTTTCAAGCAAAAAAACTAAAAATTAGCCGAAAAAAAAAAAAAAAATTAAAATGAGAATGAATTTACATTTAGTGTAACTGAAGATTATTAAGCGAGCCTTATAAACTAATAAATAAAAGCAGCAAAGCAAAAACAAAAAATATCTACTAGCTACATAACCAAAAAGGGGTTAAAAGGTAGGGTTAATTTTAAAGAGCTCGCGCCAGAAACTAATCATAGCGTTGAAACTACTACGAGCAAATAAAAAAGGACACACAGAAAAAAAGCGCAAACCACCACCGGCCAATTGGAGCCACCCAACCACCACAGCATTGGAAAACAAATCTCAAGAAACGGAGCAAGCGCAGGACAGCAAGCATGCAAAGCTTCAAACCAATAAAAAAAAACAAAAAAACCCAGCAACATTGATTGCAGCAGCAAAGCAACGAAAAAAAAAAAAACTAGGAAGGACTGTCTAAAGTGCACTCTTCCCACAAGCTACTAGTACAAACTCTATTTTGTTTTTTTGCCGTTTCCTTGACGCAAGCTCACCTTCTCGATGGTGGCCGCCCTCCGCTTCTCGACCTTGAGGATGCTCGAGAGGTCGCCGATGTTGGACTCAAACTCCAGGAACCTGTTCCAGATTTCGCTGCGGCGACAGACGATGGTTGCAACGTTGCACGAAACGGGGAAGACTGGAAGTTTGCAACGCTCTACCGGTCATTTTGCAACACCCACAAACATACTCCACCTCACAAATGTCTGCGGTAAAGACAAAGGCGCAGGAGCTTCTCTTGAACTCTCAACCCTTCACCGACTATAGCTCAGCAGAATGTTCTTATTTGTACAAAAGCTTGTGCGTGGGAGGCACTCTTTGAAGCCGCGTAGTCGTGCCCATGCCTAAGTCTGCAAAGCAGATGTTTGTGAGATGGAGTACAGGCTCCCAAAGTTAAGACCTTTTAGAGGACAAAAGATTGATGACTTGCAGAGGCTCTCAGACCCCAGAAACATTATTTATTGTCTTGAAACAATGAGAAACGCACGATTCTCGTCTTCTCTGCTGGTGCCGACACGGCCGATAACCAATACCGATGTTTGCCGTCAACGTCCTACTTTGGCCGAAAAACCGAAGCGGGTCATTACTTATGGCCAAACGAATGCTATGAAATGCGATACTCTCGGAACATTCAGTGGCTCTAGTTATTATTAGACCGTGTTTTAGCAAAAATTTCGGCAAGCATACATAAGGCGTCGGTGTTTCTTGGCAGGGTCATAACACAAAAATAAGGAAGTCATATACAATGTATCCTTGAAACGTGAAGTTCACAGACAATCAATATACACTGAGTTTTATTATTAATATTATGTTGTTTTGAAAGTTTTACTAATTATGAGATTAACTTTGCAATATTTTACAACTCCCATATCCTAAACAAACAATTGTTAATTCTTTTTTTTCTTCTTCGTCTTGATTTAGGTGGTTTCTTTTTTAAAATGGTTAACGTCCGAAAGAAAACGTAGATCCATCATAATCCAATCCAATCCGGCGGTGAGCGCTCCACACAAGGGTAAAGACGGGAACAGAACACAGCAAATCCCGGGTGCCAACATCGGCAGTTCAGAGAGAAAGAATGAGAAAGAAGGCGATGGAATAGGGGAGAAAGATGAAGCAGACGAAAGGTTAAGTGTGCTCGTATTGCTGCGATGAGCTGAAGTTGTTTGAGCGCTCGTCAACCTTATTTATTTCTATACCATGCACGATTCCGGTGTCTTCCAGCAGAATAAGCTAAAAAAGAACAAGGTACAACAGAGCTTAGAGGCGATGTTTTGCTTCTTTGAGCATATTAAGGCATTGCCAGCGATTTGGGCAGGTCGAGACTACCATCTGGTACTGCCGATGTCCGCACCCACGTCCCACCGTTCCCAAGCAATCCCAATGGAGGGGACCTTTTCATCTAGATTATTATATTAACTCGACGGTGGCCCACCCCCACACTGCACTCTCTACAATCGCTCTCACTTTCTCTTTTTGCTACAGAGCATAGCCAGTCTTCGCTCAATCCGGGCATTCAGTGAAAATTCGCTTTCAGTGAAAATCAAAGCGGGAGAAGAAAGAAAGAAAGCAATGTAACAAATGACATTGCAGATATTTTTTTTTTTCAAACATTGCCACCTTGATGGGTGTTTGTTTGAGTTCAAAACTCGGCTCCTGTTCAAAGAACAAACGCTTCGTTTCACAGCAAAATTCGAGGAAAGCCGTGGCCCTACGCGAGAGTTAAATCTGGCAATCTATCTCGGATTTTGTTTTTCGCGTGGCGCAAACCTTGCCAGGACAGGTCCCCCTTGACCGTCAGCACCGACGGCACCAGATACTGGGCCCCAAAAAAATGTGCTTATAAAAACAAAAGGAGAATGGAAGTAATTAGCTTCCGACAGGAAGACCGAAAGCATTTGGGGTGCCCACACTCACACTGACTTCTCCGGAGGCAGGGAGCCTGAGGTCAGGACTCGCTCAAACAGGACCCTGGTGTTGTTGTCCTCTGCGTGGAACAAGCTCAAGCTTTACATTCCCAAATCTTCAAGGGGGAGTGCAATGATATTATTTAAAATGTCCATCACTTTACGTTAGCTCACCAGCCCTAGCGGGACTTAAGTATACTCGCGCGCAACGCCACAGACCAAGAAACTCCTTTGTTGCGGTGTATTTTCAGGGATAAAAGCGAGCGTTTTCCCTCAATCCCTCCTTCGCAAAACTCGATGACGTGGCAGTCCCCCGAGTGACAATTCTTGAATGCGGCTCATAGATTGGACTCGAGCAATGCGTGAGAGCTCGATTTGGGCGCGCCACAATCGATAGCTCGAAAAGCGTTCGGGTAGTCACCCGTGTTCGATCATTGCAACGACGAGAATGGCCGAACCCTAACAATGCGTGGGACTTGGCGCTCGCAACGCACTTAGAAACCCCGGAGCGCGGCCAGCAATAAACGTTGGGAGGCTCACAATCAGCTCCAGACCACGTGGTCACTCGTTCCGGCTGCAAGTTGAGGGCGAACGCCGTTTGTTTTTCTTTAACTCTATCCGTGACTACCACTGCGCGGAAAAAAAAACTCATGCCCATTTCATGGGTTGTAAACGTTGCGGTTTCGGTATGGTGCCTGGAACGCGTCTCCGACTGGTGTGTTTACCGCGGCCAAAAAAGTGGTCCCTTGATTTCCGCCTGATGACGTCATACAAGTGTCATGCTGTCGCCGGTCGCGACCCTGGTGGCGTCCCAACAGTTATGGTGCATGTAGCAGATGCCTGTTCTGCTGCAGGTCGCTTTCCACTGTGACAGTTCACGGAAGCTCGTGCAGCCGGAAGTTGGGACGCCTAACGGGACGCCGTGACGACAGCGACACTCGCGTTCGCTCGTGCTTTTTGCCAGCATTTCTACGGCCAACCGCCAGGATCGCGACAGGCAACAGCATGACACTCGCGTCATTTGTTGCCACATCGGGACCACTTTTGATGTATGGGCGGGATAGGACGCTAAACACACCAGTCGAAGACGCGCTCCAGGCACCATAGTTTCGGGTATTTGCACGAAATACGTAACTCGTTGCACCGCCTCTTTACAGCTGGTTCGCACACTTGAGACTGCTTATGACTGTCTCCTAAACAACCACGTATCGTAGATGGTACGTACATTTGATCTCGCAAATGCCGCCGAGCCTTCGGTGAAATGCAGTTTCAGGGCCACCGTGTAGACGGACGGCACTGGCGTGCCAGCGCCTTCCCTCATTGTAAAAGATTGCATGGACTTGGTCGTAAGCAGACACAAGTGTGCGAGCGGGCTTCTACAGCAAGAGCTGACCGAGCGTTTTGGCGACGCATAGATATACTGCACGTCGACAAGAGCTTGGAATCCCACCAGTGCGTAATGCAGCCAGCTGAGGTGACAAGACGGCAAGGTTTCGTCACCCAAGTCGGGTCAATAAGCAGTCGAAACTGGCGGCAACAGGTCTGTTTTTGCAGCTTCACAACCCAACGTTTAGTTAGTTACCGAGTTCAAAATGAAAGTCGCTTACAACCCCCTGTAACACCGAATTAGAGCGCAGCTCTTGAGGAGGAGGAGGGATGTGTACTGAGGGGAACGTGTATCCCTCCTCTCTCCTCCTCACCTCCTCATCCTGCCTGCTGCTCCTCCCTCTGAGCGATGTCGGCGTAACTGCGAGGTCACGTGATGTCACCGGGGTCCCGTGACCTCACAGGAGTCACGTGACGTCACCGGGGTCACGTGACCTCACAGGAGTCACGTGATGTCACTGGGGTCACGTGACCTCACGGGGGGTCACGTGACTTCACGGTTACGCCAACGGCGACGCCACTCAAGCCGGAAACAAGCACCCCAGAGTTGCGCTCTAAAACGATTTCTTGACGAAAAAAGACCCCCAAACTCGTGCTCAATCGGCAAGGAGATGAGTTACAGTCAAACACTGACACACTACTCGTGCAAATCCTCCACCACCAGGGTGAGTTTCGGGAAGTGGGTAGGGGCCAGCCATACAACATGCAGTGTTTGCACAAACCAATGCACATTGTACAACGAAATAGATACTAAGTCGGCAGCTACGGCCAATTTCAAGCGGTATAACCGGCTACCGTTGTTCTGAACACATTTTTCACATTAATGAGTTTGTTCGGCAAGGCCGGAGGGAAGGTAAATCAACTCTCACCGTTGAGGTGCGACAGGTAGTCGACGTATGCCAAGATGTAGTCCGAGTTGTCGCCATACTTCTTCAGACCCAGTTCAAAAATCTTGAAGGCCACAGTTTTCTCCTGGAAACGCAGGGAGTCGTCATTGAAACAGTCAATCAATCTGCTTCGGAGCAGTCAACTATGGTTGGCCGACAATTTCAGCCAAGTCTCGGCGATCGGGAAAATCTATGGTCCTGGGCGTCCTTATGCGGTAGCATTACCAGAGCTCTTATTTAGACTCTAACGCTTACTAATGCTTTGGGAAACAACAACTATCCTCAATTACGCGCACGAGCAAATTCGGTCTAATAAGCTCTGGTACAACCCGGAGCTGCCATATATGGTGTTCCTTTGACTGTACAATATTTTCATTTCGGTCGCCTTGCCAATCCAGCAGGAAAAGCAGATGACACAATTGCCGCCCTACGCAAGGAACTTTGTAACATTTCAACCCAAATCCAAGATGTCGCCTAGCATGCTGCCAAAAATGTGAATAAAAAAAATACAAAGGGTGAATTTTTTTGGTTTTTTATTTGCAGTTACAGACAGAGTTGCAGTATCGGAAGGATCTGCGGTAGCAGATGGATTTGAGGCAGCAGAGGGATTTGCAGTAGCAGATGGAGTTGCAGTATCAGACAGATTTGCGTTAGCAAACAGATTTGCAGTAGAAGACGGATTTGGGGTAGCAGACGGATTTGCTTTAGCAAACAGACTGCGGCAGCAGACAAGTTAGGCAGCAGTGGTATGTACTACCTTGCTGCAGTAGTACTCCATGAGCGCCGCTGCCACGTACACCTGGTGGCTGGTGCGGGCGTCCTCCCTGCCCTTCTTGAAGACGATCCGGGCCGCCTTGATACCTTCCGCTCGCCGTGCAAACTTCATGTACTGGATGTAGGCCTGCAACCAAGACGGAGAGATTGCGCGCAATGAGAAGATACCGAAATGCCAGCTACGGCCGGTTTGCCGCCGCAGGCGGCCATCTCGCCCGGCGACAAACTTAACTTCGAGAGTGATTTCGAGGTCACAAGAGATACTATACTTGTTTTCACATCGAGAACCGCAGTAAAGAAAGTCTGGCTCCTCACAGGGCACTACTAATTTCACCCTTTATGTAGAGAATTAAGGTATATGTAGGTGCATTTTAGATTAGATATATATCACTTGATCAAGATGTACATGCTGCCCAGTCTAAAGGGCTCAGCTGTATGTGGGAGCGTGCACATTCCTTATTAGGAGACATCACATCATCGGATAGCCTGCTTCGTGCTTTTGGACCACAAACCGTATTCAAAATGTATAAAGCAGTTACCTCCAACATTCTGTTTTGAAAAATTGCTAATTTCGTCAAGCACATACTTTGTACTGTTGTTGGTATCAAAACATGTTTAAAATCCTCACCTGCTGAAGTTGCAGAATGAAGCGTCACCACACCCGCGACACATTTATGGTAGATTCACCGAGTTACTGACAAAGAAACCCCTACAGTTTAACAGTAGTATTTTGAACCACACTCTCCATTAAACGTCTGTGGGAAAGCCCACGACTGAGGTCATCTAGTACTGTGGCCTGCAATGCCCACAAAAAAATGAAAAAAAAAAAAAAAAAATAATAATTTAAAAATATAAAGCAGGTCCACAAATCAGAAGAAATTTATGTTTATTAGTATATTTTTAAGCAAACATGACAAGTATCTGAATGAATCTGCTACACTGTTTCTGTCTTGTGCTCTATCAACGCATGTTTCCGAGAAAACAAGTTTGCATCTCTGACTGTCAAAAGAGACCAGGAAAGGAGGCCTCAATTAAACTGTTAAAAAAAATTCTCTGCCTTAATTGTTGATTGATACGTGCCTCATTTTTATCTAGAATAGAGACAACTGTGAGAAAAGTTTGCTTAGCAACCATCTTCAGAATACTCTTTAATCCCTTAAATATTTTCGGTTTCTTAGCATTTCTAACCTCAACTGCTTAATTGTTGTCCTCAGAATCAATTTTACCTTCACACCCAAATTTCTAGCAACAAACAGAATGGGAGACAACTCTTAAAAACATCTGTGCAGCCATCTGTTGGCAGAGCCACAAACTAAGTCAAAACGGCTGAATGTGTGAACCAAGGAAAGCGGGCGAGCTATACTCGTCCTGGATGGTTTCGGGACGAACCCCTGTCGACGAGCTAGGCCCATCCAAAACAGCTAAGAAGTTAAGAAAAAGAAAAGAAAGCAAGAAGACTATCTAGAAACTATGATTCCCATTCCAAATACTCACACTGTGATAGAACTCTTTCAAAACTTTGAGCATCAAAGCCTCATGAGCCCAAAAGCAAGCCAGAATTATTGGCAAAGGCACTTTTTTCGAGGACAGCAAGAATACCTCAACGAAAAAAAAAGCTCCAAGATGAATAAGTTGAAATGGATGCAGATTGCAGATATCTTACCCAAGGCATTTATTTTGTTTATTTCTAGCAATTCAGACTCGATGGATAAATTTTGCGATGCACGGCAAGGCAGCGCCTTCTCTAACTCGGCTTACCAAAGTGGGGTCGATGTCGGGGATCTCGATGAACTTGTTGTAGATCTGGTGCACCTTGTCGTGCTTCATCCGGCTCTGAAAGGAAAGAATACATTCAGCCTAAGCTTCTCGTAGTGCCTTCAATGTCTGACAAAGTGCGGCGTGCAATTGCACAATCACTCAAAACAAAAGCACCGAGCAACCCCATGTAAAAGGTTAATGTGGCAGCTGTCATATCATGATCAGAATCTCATTAGTGATCCAACAAGGTGACTCATCAAACCCAAAGTCCTGCTGCCAATCTTATCAGCAATCAATGACCGATCGGAATCTTCATTCCCCATTCCTAGCAATACTTCTCCACCTCCTTCCATAGGCCGTAAACCATCGGCTACAGGCCCAGGTCTACAAGCTCTAGGATCGGATATCTTACCTAGGCTGCCCATTACGGTACAGTCCACACCACACCCAAATAGACCGCAAATGTGAAGCTTAGTGCAGAGAACAAACTGAAGGATAAAAAATGTAGCAGAGATACAATGGAAGGCAAACAACATAAATAAATATGCACTACATAGTCCGTTCGGGAAAGAGGGACAAACTCCTCCCGCAAAGTACTTCGCTCTTTTCACATTAGCGGAGCAAGGAAATGTCGCTGCAGTCAAACAGAATGGCATCGCCCAGAGAGTCCTTAGCGGAACGGTCTGTAGAAGCAAACCCTTCGAGCGTACGAGAGTAAAGCTCCCGACAAAACCCACCTCTTCGAAGTCGGCGTAGGCGAAGTAGAGCAGGGTGTTCTTGCGGAGTAGCGTGGTGGTTGCACGCTCGTAGACCGCCGCGGCCTCGTCCGAGAACAGCTTCCCCGCGTTGAGGTCCCCCTTGTCCGTGAGCAGCTTGCTCGACTGCTCGAGGAACAGCGCTGCCTCGTACCACACGTCCGGGTGGTGCCCCAGGCAGAGCAGGCACTGCTCGTACGCAAACATCACTGCAGCCAAGAGGGGAGTGGCAGTGTCAGCGAGCAGATACGACGGCGGGTGATTGCAAAAATATTTTGATCCCACATATAAGGTCAGAAATGCACAGGATGCATCTCCCACCCAATTTAGCTCACAGCGCACATAAGACGTCAAAGGCAGGTCGTGCGACGTCACGACTTCGCATAACATGACTGTGTCGCGTGACATAAGGGTGTTATGCGACACTACGGTATTACAATGAAACCATGCGAAGCCGTCACTGATATGTACATAAGGTGATAAGGTGACAGGACCACGTACTAACTCTGGTGGGCCACGTGACACCTATAGCAGTCGCACGATTGTGTAACTATAGTTCACATGATCACCTAACTCGTAGTGATTATGTGATCATGTGACCTATAGTGAATACATGATATTGTGACATCGCATAAACCCTGCAAACATTGGGGCAACAATCTTTTTTTTTTTTTTTTTTTGCCGGCAGCGCAGGAATATAGCAGTTGCCTTGTAACAACACTAATGCAGGGCCACTCTGTTGTACAGGGAAACAGCATCGAACTGAGGGGTTCGGGGTTAAATTCTTAAGAAGGTACAAAGAGATTCTTGTAGAGACGCGATGGCCCTGTTATCATGTTTTTGTAACAGCTCTTGGTGATGCTCTCAACTTAGGAAACCGGCCCATTAAAAGCGCTGTTTCAAAACTGGAAGCACTTAGTAACTGAAGATGTTTTATGCAACATCACTATTTTTTAAATGAATCTATGACTGCCGTGAATTTGTGCGAATGAAGACGACGGTCTACATGAGCATGTTGGCACGTAATCACGAGAGACACAGGGAAGAAGAGCTTGTGTGCAGGCTTTTCATTCGCATTGACATTTAGTGGCAGCGCTGTTGGCGCGTCCAATCCACTCACCTCGTTTCGTGATGAGGGCGTGGTCTTCTGTGCGAAGCGGGTTCCCCTTCTCCCAGGAGATGTACTTCTTCCACAGCTCCACCTGCATACAAACAAGAGTTCTGCACTGACACTTTGGAGGAACCAAAATGCAAAAAGGAACGTTTGAGAAAAGACGCAAGGTGATACAAATCCGTCGGCGTAGTTGGCCACAATGCAATTCAATCTTTGATACCCAGATTTCGCACGAGGGAAAGCAAAACGGAATGAAGGCAAACCAAATGACCAATTGCTAATCTTTACGGTCTGTTGTTGTAATAGTATGTGGGCGGTGACAAAGCTATCCACTAGCTTTAAATGCACTTTTCCTCAAGTAGTTGATAGCACCGTCCAACTGATCCCGAAGTATTTAGGGCTCTCGTCCGGAAACAGAACTACAGAAACTACAAAATGCCATTAATTTTTTTTTTTTTTTTACAGCAACAGGGTTTTTTATTATCTCCGCCGATCTACAAAAGGTCTGCGAAACATCAGTGGTTCAGAACCACTGGATTAGAGTAAACCTAGCAAAAGTATTTATGAACACATCTTGTTTGTCAGTAGTTCTTTCTCTTTGCATTTAAAGGGCCAGCTCTCAGCGTGTTCACGTCTTTGGCATGCAGCCTCAATAGCGACGTCAATCAGATGACGACACAATGTCCCCGGGCGTGGTCGGCATTTTAAAAGGTTCACCACTACACCATCGGCACGACGATCCTCACACGACACCGTGACATCACAACAACAGATGTCACCTGATGTAAGGTTACACGACCGCAAGCTTTTCTGATGGTCATGTGACCTCACTCTAAATGCATAGTACCCAATAAGTGGTACGCATTCAGAGTGCCTCAGGGATAACATTTTCTCCTAGAGCTTAAAGTAACTTAAAGTGTGGGATTTCGTTTGGACGTTCCAGTGGTCACGGGGGCACCCACCTGTTTGGCCTCCTCGGGCGTGCCCTGAGGCGGCACCGAGGGCGAGTTCTTGTTGAGGCCGCGCGTTACGGCCTCATACTCCTTTGCCACCCGGCGAGCGTTCATGTACTCCCGGCTCCGGTCCGAGATCATCTTCTCCGCAATCAGCAGGTTGATGCCCTACGAGAACGAAAGGCATCCAGTCTCGGTCTCCTCCTAACCAACAGACAGCGCCACGCAGGCGACCGTACAAAATGTTTTTGTCTTATTTTAATGCAAATTGACTGTTTAAAATAAAATATTGCTATTATGTTCCTCGAAGAAAAAAAGCTCGAGGTACACCTAAGCACTTCTTATGAGTTGTGAATGCGAAAGTATGCAAGCCACTTGTCCGCTACCTTATTTCGTCTGCTGCATACTTCTTGTCGCCGGTCAGCATGCGCACTGACCTTGGACGCTCCATGTTAGAGGCGCGCTGACGGACACGCACCACCATGGGGTGAGCGGTCGTTGAAACTGACACGCAGTGGCCAATGGGATCCTCATTGACACGCACCAGCCAATGGAACCGAAGCTGTTGTCTAGGCTTGGCTTTTCGTGTGGTTTCATAGCCTGGAGCTGGCTTCACTTGGAGAAAATATTTAAGGTGCCGTTAGGCGCAGCTCGCTCCATGAGACAGTTAAAGGGATACTACAACGAAATTTCAGCCCTCATTTTTTGGTCTATATGTGTTCAAAGGAGCAGTATCACATAAGACATACCAATATCTTGTTAAAAAAGTCACGAAAAGGAATTTTAAAATGATTAGCAAAGAGCACCTGGTGGATGTCGCTAACGCCTCGCTTGTAATGCCCGTCTAGCAACATTGACAGCTAGTGACGGAGGTTGTCTCGCCTCCGGCCACGACGAGAGAAGGGGGGAAGGAGCAACTCCCCTCTTCCCGAGAATGCCTTTTGTGTGTCGCAGAAGTCGCTATTGTCTCCCTACAAGATTACAGAAGATTAACCCGTCACTCAAAATTCATACAAAAGCAGCCGCTTCGGTGGCTGAAACGACTAGGCCATCCTCTCGACGTCAGCCTCGCCGTAGCTTTGCTCGTCCCGAGACGACCTACGTCACGATTGCGTCGGATGTCACGTGGTCTCCGCTAAACCTTCTCCGAGCACTTGCCAGAGTGGGCCGTTTTTAACGAAAAATACAGCCACCAGGCTCAAGATACAAACGTGCGATTGTCATTTACGGATATTGTGGATCATATTCAACCTATTTTTGAACACGACGGGAATATCTCAAATTTCGTTGAAGTATCCCTTTAAGGCTTTTGCTTTAAAAATGAGTAGGCAAAGGGTTAATTGCATGGAGATTCCAAACGTTACTATTATTGCTCTTTTCTTGGCATGTTGTGCGTTATAGCTTGACAAAAATGTCAAATCTTTTGATGTAGGAGACGTAATGCAGCAATTGTTACTTGAAAACGCCATCCGACAGCACCCCGATGCCAAGGTGCAGAAAGAGAGGCATGTCACGATCTTTAATTCTATTTTTAATAGGGAAATTGACCCCCGACAAGTGTAGTTTCCGACTTCTCAGGATGCTTAGAGACTGTAGATTGCGTTATCATCACAAATAGACGATCTCGCCCCTGTAAGGAGTACTCCGGCATTTTCTTCATGGTCCCTAATTTCCCTCGAAATCGACAATGGACACAAACAACCACAGATGAACTAGAACCCCCCAAAATTAGGCCTGCTCGATTTGCAAGCCCGCATGCCAGTGACGTCACAGCACTGGACAGTGCGGGTACTATAGGCAACAATACGGAAAGGAATAGACTTGCTCGTCTTTTTTTTACGCACCGTGTTATGGTCCCGACGAGGGCTAGAACGTAAAGTTTAGGTCCCAAACTACATACTGTTTGACAGGTTGAGGTTTAACGAAAGGTCTGGGAGCCGTGAAACTGGAGCGAAGAAAGCTGTTCCCTTTCATTTTGTTGCCGATAGCATATTTGAACGCCGGTTTTGGCATCACCTGCATTCGCCGACTGAACAACTATCCCGAATTTCCCAATAATGAACGGCGCACCGGAAAAGGCCAAGGTGGGGGTTCAAGAAATATAGTGACTTAGCTTAGTAGAATAGCCAGAGTCCTGCGCAGCTGTTTTAAAGGCTCCAGACTCGCCTGTTCGTAGTTGATGTACTCCTTCCAGAGCTGCTCGATGTTCATCATGGGGTTGACAATGCCACGCTGGTACACCTTGCGGACCGCCGTGATGCGCTGGTTCTCCGCGTACGAACCCACCGCCTCCCTGTTTGTTCCGCAAACATGGCACAAGATCACTGCTTGTAGGGTTACTGGACATACTGCTACTACAAGTAATGGCAAACTGCAACGACTGGAATTCAACATTACTAGATCCATTCGGCTATGAAACTGTCCAATGGAGAACACTCACACGCTCTTGAGGAAGTTGATGTAGTCGTTCCAGACAGGAAACGAGAGGATGTCCATGCCCATCTTGTCCAGGGCAAAGTCGTACGCCTGGGCCATCTTTTCCCTGAAACGGAACGAAGAGCCAGTGAGACAGATTGGAGCACGTAGTTGAAACAAGGTAGAACTCAATTCCCTTCTACCACTATGCATGCAATATCTCGTTTTTCAAAGTAGTCACTGCATTGGTACCCAAAGCACATCTTGAGAACATGTAGAGAAAAGTGGCACCAAACCTATGAAGCAACCAAGTTGTCTGTTTCTTGCGCAGAAGTTGTGGTGACGTCAGAAAGATGCCTAGCTCTGATCGGCTCTGATTGAAGAATAGTGGGTAGACCTCATAGCAAGCTGCCTTGAGGTCTACCCACCATCCTTCATCCAGAACCTATCAAAGCTCGGCATTCTGACTTCACCACAACTCTTGCTGCTCCTGCGCTCCACATATACTCAAACACATTTAAATGACCCGTACGTCCCTACAAGTACACCTGACCTGAATTAAAATAGACTTCAAAATGGCACTATGAAGTACAGATTGTACCGTCAAGTATGTAACAATCTTCATTGTCTAAACAAACTTAAAAGTTGCTGCCTCCTCGATTTGACCTTGTCCGGTCAAAATGGGCGCTTGACATACGATTGGCAGAGTTCCCAGGTGTGGAACACGTTAGGAGGGTGCAGTTGAACGAAGCAGGCATTTCTGCGGCATTTTATGGCAAGTTAATAAAGCTTTTAAGGTGATTAGCTAAGTAATTAGCTCATTTTTCCTCTTTTCTAGTGGACATCGTGGCTACCAACTTGGGCCCAGGGCTAGAAACATCCCAATGCACGTTTCCTTCTTATGAAAATTCTGGACCGACAGGTTGAGAGCTTGGGGGAAGCCCCTGCTCCCACCTCTTTCCACTTCAGTACAGCAAACGCTAAAGAGGAGGCAACCTCCTCTCCAGCATTCACTCTGCTAAAGTGGAAAGAGGCTAGAGCAACTTCCCCTGTACTCCTGACCTGTCACCGACTATAGTAGCACGATTAAGAATGAAGAAGCCCAGCCTCCAGCATGAGCTTTGCGTTTTCGCTAAACGCTTCGGCATGCATGCAGCCACATCCCGGAAAAAGCGTGTGTCAGAGGCGGAGCTTCTCAACCTGGCCGTGTTCCAAAACTTAATCTACCTCACTCTAGGGTGACGGTTCTGTAACTTGACAATCAAGAGCCTTCCCACGTCCAGCGTCGCTCCATCCGTCTTGTCACGCAAGATGATCCGCCGGAGTAACTCGGATCCATTCGAGCGAGATTTGGAGCACAGCCCCCATCACCGACTACAGTCGCAATTACACCTTAGTATGCAGCAAAACTTAGTCCTAGTAGACTTGGAATGCAGTACCACTATAACTTAGGGTCTAGTACACTTTTGCTGTTCTAATTACAACTAGGCACAAAGCGCAACTTATTTGTATACAAGCCTTAGTTGGTGGCGCAACTTAGCTGTGCTTTCAGCCTAGCGCACAGCCCGAGTTAGGGCAACTCGTGGCCAGTATACCAGACTTGCCTGAAGGTGGGGAGGGCACCCTTGGTCTCCTTCACGTATGTCAGGTAGCAGCGCCAGAGGTCGATGTTGAGCACCTTCATCAGGCATCTCTGGAACAGCTGACGAAGCAAGCGGGCACGGCCCGTCAGCCACGCTCCGCCAAAACTTGCTCGCAGCAAGCAATAGCTACGGGCTATCCGAACGGAAGTTTTCGACAGTCACGCCATCTGCTGTGCCGGAAGTGGAGGTTTTCCTCCGGTCCGCTTTTGCACATTTTCTTTTTTTATTGGCAGGGGGTAAAACTTTGCTCTGCTTGCATCCTTGGACAGAGGCTCGGAGGGTGCGTCCAGATGGCCAATTGCGCACTCCGCCGGCCAACATTGAGACCTTTGCCGTTGTCAGTCCCCGATCCAGGGGTGGATCCAATGGGGGGGCGACGGGGGCTTCCGCTCCTCCCCCCAAACAAGTCGACCCCCCCCTTCTCGGAGGGCAATTTGACATGGGCGGACCCCCAGTGCACACGGAAGAATGGGAGAATAGTATCCTTACAAATTTTCCGCACCCCCCCCCCCCCCCAAAACGGAGTTCTCAATCCGCCCCTGCCCCGACCCCCCAAAAAGGGCAAGGGAAAAAGATGACGGCTAGAAAATAGAAGGAAATCCGTGCCGTTTGCGTTCTTGATGTCCAAATCAAGGATGGAGGCGCATGCTCCAACTTTCAGACTTTTTTAGAAGTGCACGCTTTCCTTGCGGCGACGACGTTCGCTGTATCCCGTTTGAACGACCCTTTGGAGATTGCAGACAGAAAAAGCTGCCCGTGCATTTTAAAGAAATTCCCGTATTTTCGAGGTTTGTATTTTTTTCAAACTCAAAAACGGTTTGAAGGACTTTTTTTTTATCGATTTGGTGATTTTGGAAATTACTATTTGATATTGCCGCGCGCCAAGTAGGCACGCGGCCGTGGCCCAACGGTTATCGCGCTTGCCTCCCCTGCGAAGGGCCAGGGTTCGATTCCGGCCGCGGCTTCACATTTTTGTTGACACTGTAATGTTATGTTCTGGTGAATTCGAGAATCGCCTTGCTGATTCGAGGTTAGAATGTTCTACGCGCCGAACCTTCTACGCCGAATGCACCAGAAGCCCACGCGTGTACACAAGCGGCTCCGCGTGGCAAGCCGGAGTCAGTTTTTCCCCAGCGTTCGACTCAGCTCCTTCGCCGACTTCGACGCCCGCGACGCTCTGCTGTTATCTTTCTTTCTCCTTTTATTTTTGGGCACAAGTTCGCCCCCATTAAACGTTCAGATTACTCAGTCATTCGCTGCCTCATCACTTGTCATTCGTGGCAATATCAAACGAGAAAAAAAAAATAGCATTTCAGTGAGTGCCGCATACCGGATGAGCACAAAATAAAGCTGTAGATAGAAATTTATTGCGAAGCTCGGGTTTTTGTTTTAATAAAGACATGTTTAATAATGATCTTATTTGAGGACAGCTCCGATTTGGGGGTTTTCTGTTTACCCCGATTCTGACAAACCAGACTTGGGGGCTACTTTTCGGGATTCATCGCTATGTACAGAGAAAGAGGGACCCTAGCTGTGAAACATTACAGATTGTGCAGCTTTAACAGTCAGAATTGAGAGGGAGACCCCTTCAGAATATGCTAAGGGCAAAACTGGCATGATCTCAATGGGAAACCAACCGTTCTTAATGGAAAACCGTTACAAGCTGATTGCCTGCTGCTTTGCTGCACAGTTGAGCAGCGATCATAATAGTAAAGCAAATCTGTCATAAGATTATCTCCATGTAACACTCTCCCTTTCCCAGCTATTCAAAGAAATTACCTCTTTACCGGACGTGATCAAACAAAATGTATCAGCTGAGAAAAATCTTGTGCCATTCTTATATTTCCGTCAGACGTGAACCCTAAATATGGGCATAAACAGGCACTAAAGTGGACTTTGAGATAAAATTTTTATAAGGGTGACCACCTTCCTGCTAGCGAAATGTGGGACATTTTAACGAAGAAAGAGGAGGAGGGGGGGGGGGGGGTAAGAGAAGGGCAATATTATCACAAATGCAACTAAAAAAAATAAGAGACACACATTTAAAGGAAATTCCTCGACACGCACACCACGAAACGTTGATCTGCTAACATATTTAGAATCCTCTGCTGTTCACATATTATACACCTGCATATTGTATTGCAGCGGTTAAGCTTAAACAATTTTCACTCCCAGCGTTAGATTTCTTTTTAATTTTAATGAAAAATATGTTATTAAATATCTAAGTTTAAAACATTAAAACTGACTGCAGCAGAACTCAGTTGCATCAAAAGGAAATATATCTTTTTTGGCTTATTGTTTCCTGTCAACACTTACTTTTACCAACATGCTCCTACACAAATTCTGAGCCTTAGATTGCTTCTCTTTTTTTTTTTCCCCCACTGAGTTGCAGGCTTTTTGTCTTGTGTGGCTGTCTTCACTAAAAAAAAAAAAAAAAAAAAAAAAAAACACTTCACAGCAACTTTTTCACATTGACACAGCACAATTTGAAAATAATTACAATAATTTATATTTCAACTTTTGGTGAGCAATTTTTTTTGCAACTTTTTTACACCAAAGGAAGAGGCACAAACGGCGCATGCGTGTCGGATTTTCTGCAAGAACAATTGCTCCCCACATTGCAATTCCCATGATCAGCCACCGTGCTTTCCCGTGCCCGGTTGTTTGACAGCGCCATGAGTAGCATAGTGAATTTTACGACTGTGAAATGTGGGATATTTTAAAGGTTTTGGTATCTCTTACAGGACACAGCTCACGAGCCCTCAATGCGGGACTGTCCCGAGTCGCGGGACAGGTGGTCACCCTACTTTTTATGGCGCAAACTCGACCTGCCTAAAACAAAAATTGCTATCATGCGTGACACCATTTCCTATAATGACAAAACATAGCGGTGTGCCAGCTTTTCTCAAATAGAGCAGGGAAAGGAGGCGTGTTGCAATGATTGGATGAGTTTTTTACAATGGAGAAGGCCATGCATGATTGCAATTTCTGGTTTTCTGGGATGTTTAGAGCAAAGAGGCGTGTTGCAACATTTAGTCACATTGACAACGTGGAAATCCAACAGCACTCAAGGGCAAAGTCTAAGAAACATGAAAAGTAATTCAGCGCGGCCTGTGATGTCTTGTGCGATTCCTTTTCTTAGTCTGTATTCTTGAGCACCGCTAGATTATCATCATCGTTAGGGTACCAATCTGCTTTTCTGCCGCTTGAGCCACATAACCAAACTAATCAATACATAAATATTAACCCCTTAGCTGGGGAGTGCATCTATAGACACACTGCAATTTTGACAGTTGTTGGCCTTGGGGAGTGCGTCTTTAAACGCTCTCACTTTTTATCGCATGGGAGGAAGCACCATCTATCCCCAAACATAGAAAATAATTTTGCTTTAGAAACCAACGCGTGTCGCATACAAAAAAGTTTGATGAGATACGTGTTGTACCAAAAGATATTAGCAAAACGGGGATCGAAAAAAGTGCCAGTTTTGCCAATATTTTTTGGTCATCGAAATTTCCAGTTGAGCGTTAAACTCGGGGAAAAAAATTCCTGTCCTACTGAACAGGGAAAAGAGCAAGTCGCTTCACCGATCCAGTGTCACAGTTCAACTCGTTTACGGAGAGGTGCTAGTTGCAACACCAAAACCATATAAGTAAACGGGGTAAAAGAGAATGAAGATGCTATGAATGGCATGGCCAGCCACATGTATTACTGACATTTCGGAGAGTGCCAATCACACCTAAAGATCTTAAGAACGGATTAGCAGCATATGACTGTTCTGTCTAAACGTAACACAGACAGACGTACACTCTGCTGGCAGATATTGTGGGTTAAAATCGGAAAGCCCCGAAGGATCAGACTATTACTCTGGTTATTGGATTTGTTAAAACTGCAAGTTGGGTTAGTTGGTTTTGATTCGTACTGAGGTTTTACGCCCAGAAACACTGGAATGCTTAGTCCTCTGTTGCTCCAAATGTAAAAAAACACCTTCTCATCTGGGAATGATTGTTGCCATTCAGGGCAGCAACATTTTGCAGTTTCGCATTAAAGATGCTGATTTTTCTCGAGCATCTGGTAGCAACCTGACCCCTTAATCAAATGCCACAAAAATTCTGCACTTGAGCTAAAGCTCTGGTCCACAAGTTTTTCAAGGCAAAAGTGTAACCTCCAGCAATAGCAGACATTAACCTCCCCTAGAGCACTGCAGCGAGTTTGCACAGCTGAATGTCATTTCCCACCATCGATGGTAATTGGTTTTCGATTATTAGTAAGGTGGCAACACCAAGAGGACATGGACCAGAAACACGGACAAGAGGTCAAAAACTGCTATTTCCAGAAGCATGTATGTGCCTCAAACTGAAGCACCGTAAGCACATCTGCAAAACATTGATAAATTTCTTTCATGTTTGTAGGATAAGCATGCGGCAGAGGGGTAGTGTTAAAAACACGTCATCTCGAGACCAAATGTGCTGAAACTCGAATGTTGAAGAGTTCGATAACTGCCTTATCCTCCATCCCATAGAAGACAAAGAAACAAGCACCTACCTTTTCAACTCTCTCGAAGTTCCTCGATTTCATCTGCAGTTAAATGGGGAACAAGGGATTTGGAAGTTACACGCCAGAAAGAAAAAAAAAAAAGCATTTCAGGCAGCGCGAGAGTTGGCATTGGAATATTGGGACGTGAAAGAAGCACGACTTCCTTCCAGCTTTCAGCTGAGAGGCATCAAATGCCACCGCTACCTTACGGACCATGGAGGAACCTCATTTAGGTCACGATAAGCGAAGCCAAGAGTCGTCATCCTGTTGCCCCTTCAAGACACGCTGCACAAAGTGGCCATCAAGTGGACATGTTCACGCACATAATGGAGCTTCGCCAAACCCGTGAAATGTCAATACGAACGGCGCAGAGGAATGAGAAGTAGCCTCAATTGCGAAACTGATGTGACAACCAATTTGGCTATAACACCCTAAGGGAGTCAGTTACCCAGAGTCGAGCTATGGTTAGGCCTGGAACGGGAACGAGTTAAGTTCTAAAGCGGAGCGCAAGTTTGTCTGCTTTTTTTGCAGGTGTTGTGGTGACGTCAGAATGCAGAGCTCTGATTGGCTCTGATGGAAGGATAGTGGGTAGACCTCAAAGCAAGCTGCCTCTAGGTCTACCCACTATCCCTCATTCAGAGCCAATCAGAGCTAGGCGTTCTGACATCACCACGAAACCTGCAAAACAGACGAACTTGCACTCCGCAGTGGAGTGCTAGAATCCGGCCCGATTGAGGTTTGAATCAGATTTCAATTCTGCCATTGAGACAGAATTTCCCAGTCAAATCTGGATCTGACATTCCAGTTCAGGTTCTAGACAAAATAGATTGAGCTCCCATGCACTGAATGCGTATTGCTTTTACAGTAAATTAGCACCAGCATCCAATAACTTGACTTTTTGTTCTTTGGAATCTTACCCTGCAGCAAAAGCTGAACTACTACAAAGTAAAGCTTTCCTTCGTTTACTTGCCTACCTTGTTATTCCAAGCTTTGATTGAACCAATGACAATAACAATCTCCAGAAAAAGCATTTATATATATGGCACATTTTAATGCTCTGATTGTCTCTACATCTGATTATAGACTCATTCTGTATATGGAGCCAACTTTGAGATTATTGCCAATTTGCTTTAATATATTTCAGGTGCAACTCACACAACTCATTATAGTAGAGAAACTTGTTAAAGAACAAGGAAGACTCGGATCGCAGAGTGTTTGTAGCCAAGCCTAGCACGAATCCCAGGAATCAATCTAATTCCGAGCTACATCAAAAACACAGCTAGCAAGACTATGGCTCGGCCCATCAAGACAGTCTTTAGCAGACTTGCAACATCATTACTTTTGAAACAAGTACAAGATGTTTCGATTGCGAGGAAATGTTTAGCAGACAGAAATTTGCCACCTGCCCATAAAATGGTCACTAGAATATGCAACAATTTTTTTTTTCTGCCAAAAGTTTGCATAAAAAATGTGTGCTCGATTCGTCATTGCCTGAAGACACAGATGGTACCGAGGATAAGCAACATGTCCACCATTTAAAATGGGGCAAAGCTTCAACTGGAAGCTTGCATACTACAGCAGAAAGCTCTATTGGGGTCCCCATCCCAGGAAAGCTTGATGCATGTGCATTAGTTTTTTGTGTTGCCAAGAGAAGTGCAACTTGAAAGTGCTCAAAGGTTTCGACTTCAAGATGAGCATGTCTCCAGCCCATGACCTTGACTGCCCCAACAGAAATGCAGCACACCTTCTACGTGCCACCAGTTTGCGCTCCACTTAGGCCAACAAATGCCGAGAAGAGCCGACACTGTGCCAACAAGGTGCAAGTAGCAAGCGGGAGACTCTGACCATGGGTATAGGGTGTTACCAACTGAAGGGACATTGCCAATGTGAAACCAAAAATGCGGGACTTTCAAATATGCTTTAACAAAGATGCACCAAACTCGAAGCTCCCCACCAACGTAACTAGAACCACTCAGTTGGGAAAGTGCAGAGCAGCCATAGAGACTGCTCTGAAAAAGTGGCCCCGATCTGTCCTCAAGCACCAAGCTAATGGGGAACACAACGCCGCACTTTCTCCCGCAGCGGCCACTCGAGGAACTGCACGTTACTTCTATTTTGGCTTTAATTTGGCATTTTCGCGCCGAAACAGATACAGCGGAAGAGGTTACAGGGGTGCCACCCCCATCTCCCCAGCAGACGCGCCGCGACCTACTACCGCAGTTAAAATGCACCTAGATCGGGACGCGCTACCTGAAAGCCCCGCTGAGGCATGGTTGTATAAAAACAATATTAATTGTTCCGCAAAACCCTGCAAACTAAAGATTATAAAAACATCACGCGCCCCTCTTTTTGTACTAAACGCCAATAAATTTCATACAAAGAGTTTTTTCCGTTTGTTTTGACACAAAAATATGCTATGTAAAAGCTCAAGGTGACCACAGTACAGACAAATGATAAAGAGTGGCGCTGTTGTCGTATTTAGCTCGGTCTTGGTGGACGCCAGCGGCCCAGGTTTCGACGGCGAGTTTCCCAACCGAGTGTTTTAGTAACGTTGCTCCCCGCCAACGATAGACCTAGAGGTGAATCATGGTTATCAGAAAGTTTCCAACTGAAAACGCACCCTCATTTTAGACAAGCATAAAAATAATAATTGGAGATCAATCACATCTCAATTACCATAATTGGCAGGTGCACCTCCACCTAGGAGGCTCGCAAGAACAGGCGATGTATAAACCCTGCTTCAACGCAATGTGCTTTTCCCCAGAAGCCTTTTGTTGGCAAACCCAGAAGTAGCATTAGTAGGCAACCCCCCTCTCGCCCCCAACACCTGTACTATACTCCACTTCACCTTACGCTCAGCCACAGCGGATGCTCCCAAACTAAAACAGCCAATACCAAGAGAAAAAAAAAAAAAGTTTTTTGGGGTTTACACGGCGCAAGGTCGGTCTGCCTTTGTGATGCGGCGACACCGGTTTAGGCTGTGGACAAGAAATTGAGCCAGTGCGGTACCACCACCAGCCTGGAGGTCCTAACGTGCGTAGCGCAGTAGTGAGGCACGACCGCATGCTGGTACGACGCTCGTACAAATCGAAATGGGCAGGTGTTAGACGGATCGAGCCCAGGATCCCCGGGTTTTGCAGCGCAAGCTTTCGCTCCACGTGCTCAGAGCTACGGTGCACCAACACGCTCGGCCACCGATCCCCTCCACGACCGATCCAGCTCGCTGAACTAGCTTGCAACCAACCATTCGGCACATCGAGCACCTCCTCTCAAAGGTCACGGGAAACCGACGCGGCCTCAGATCGGCTCAGACGGTTCTTGGCATCCGCCGGACGCAAGGTGAAGCGTAGTGTACACGTTTGCAAGTCTGGTCTCTGGGCGCTGCCGTATCGCTCAGTTGGAACATGCTTGGACACGGCCATAATCCAATTAGCCTTAGCAAGGCTTCGTAATCGGATTATGACGCGTCCAAGCGCACCCCAACCGATCAAGATGGCGGTGCCCTGAAGCCGGACTTGCAAAGGTGTATAGTTTGATCGAGTTTGTTGGACAAGTTGTGCTCACCAGGTGCGTGACATGCAGCAATAAAGACCAGTGAAAACCAGCTAAGCCTATCCTGCCAAACTTACCTCCGTGCGACACTAGACCGGATAGCTAGGGCCGCAGCGATCCTAAACAAACCTCGCGGCGTTAACGATGGCATCGGGTTTTGCCCCCGCCTAGCTCCATGGACCGTAAAGAAGCGGGGCTCGCAGGTTTAATAGAACTCTAGAAAAAAACATGGCAGACTGATGATCCGGAGCGACGACGGAGAAGGCACGGCATCCATTTGTGAAAGTGCTACACCAAGTTTTACCTCACGATGGCCTGCAGAGGGCGCTACGAGTTATCAGAGCCAGTCCAATGCAGTGCGAGTATCCAGTGACCCAAGGACAGGTGCAGTATCGAAAGGACTGGATGGCTCATGGCACCCTCCGTGGTATATCGTAGTGTGAAACAGCGCATAGACATGAAACATTGGAACATTTTATTGTTTCCCCACTAAAAGGCTCCTTGAACCAGACCAGTTGTTGAGTTCTTAGATTGAGATTAAATTGACAATTGTGTTCACTTGATCACAATTTGTTCTTAATACCATCATATTGCCGTACGTCATGCACATTGCCCAACGTTAAAGCCTGGCCAAGCCGTCCCCACGAAAAGCCAAATTAGTTCTTGAAGCACTGTTGCTTGCAAGTATATGTGCAGCGAAACATAGTGAGCACTAATGAACACAGTTTATTAATGAGGCCACGCAAAAGCTAGTAAGGATGTTTTGCCCTCCTCTAGCAATCTTTGCAAGTGGTTGTGGGAGACAGATAAACCGCTCATTGATGCAAGTTTATACTTGCCATCTTGTAAAACTACAAATGGCCTACCTTTAAAGTAGTGTTTAAAAACAATGGATGCCGCACCTTCCCGCATTGGCCGAAACCACCTCCTCAAACACCCAAGCAATGCCAACTCCAACGCAAAAGCACTAAAAGTGGACACAGAGAAGACACAGTAGCCGTTTGGTCAACAAAATCTTACGCAAAAACCGTTTTCAAAGGTGGACTTTGTTTATTGCACTACAGCAAAGGGCTCTTTTACGAAGCAACTTAAAACTTGAGCATGCACAACATTTAAGATGAGACGTCTTTGAGGGCTAATTTTATTTCGGCTCCGTGTCTTAACTCATGCAGAGGAAAGAAAGAAGACAGGACAAGGTGTTTCACATGTAGTGTGTAGTGTTAAATGTCATTGTGCTGTAATATATTGTGTACTTATTTCAATGTAATGTGTAATCCATGATTACAGTAGTGTACAAAAAGGCAAACTAGGTGATCTCAGTGCAATGCTTAGACATGTGTCTAATGTTATGTGGAGAAGTCAGAAGCCTTTCCACTTAGTGAAGAGAACAAAAGCAGAAAAGAGTATATGTTGTGTATTGACTGCATGTATGAACCTTAATCTGTATGTTCAATAATACTTGCAAAGTTATAGATTAATGTTTTGTAAACTACTTCCTGTTCACAAGCACACTTTTCAATTGGAGGGTCAGGCATGATTACCCAGAAAGTGACTGCAACTTCTGGGAAGCTGTTAAAAAAAAAAAAAAATGGAAGAGCCATCTGCGCATGGCTTCTCAAACTTTGAAAGACAGAGTACTATTTTTTGTTTGGACTTCCTCTCCAACAAGTTAAGCGATAATCTTACGCCAGGACCCTCCAACCGACCCGTCACGATGGCAGGATATCATTTCATTTGTTCAGCATTCCAAAGCACGCACACACATACATTCAGCATGGCACGCGGCCCACTCGCACACACTTAACCATAACCAGTGAAATAGTGCCCAATATTTAATTGCAGCCACTGACAAGGTGAGGATGGCGGGGAGGAACTTGTGAAGTCCCACCTCCAACGCAAGCTACCTCCTCCAATGCTCCGGCATCTCGCGCACCTTGAGCGTCTGCACGTAGCCAAAGCATGGTGGAAGGCATGGAGCAGACGCTAAAGGCCAGGCGTTTGAAGCACACGCCCTGCCGTTCTCATTGTCCCAGTTACCATGGCTTGTTTCCAACTGGAAGGTTTCTTATAATTTGCCAAAATCTTAACTAAAAAAAAAAAAAAATGCACTAGTCGGTTTTGAAAGAAACCCTACAAGCTTGAAAAATAAAAAATCTAGTCTTGGCAGAATTCATTTTTTACTGCACAAGACAAAAAAAAACGCTATTTGCCCTGTAACCTCATTGCTGCAATAGAAACACGCTCGACTGTCAAAACAGTCACTTTTTCTCAATTGACACCACACTTCTCCAGTCACTCCAAGTGTACAGACAGTTCCTCACAACAGTCACTCTCATTCAGCCCCACAATTGGTGCCCCTCGCTAAACGTAACAAATTGTCACATTCAACAATTTCTGCACACGATAGAAGGCTACCAAGCACGTAGAGTGTGCACCTTGGTATGTCACCGATGTGACTTAGAGGGCCACTGAAAAGAAAAAAAGAAATTTTATTTTAAACAGACTGGTTGGGACACGTGTAAAAAAATTTATTTTAAGCGAACTTTTTAAAGCAATAATGACAGCGCGAGACGCAGTTTAGTCGGTGGTAGCCTCCTTTCAACTTGTTTTCTCTCTCGGCATTTCTGGCGCATGGAGGAGAGGTGGATCGGCTTGGATATCACGTTGAGGTGGAGAGAGTGCATGACCGTGTCGTTGAGGAAGAAGGAGTGTATGACCGTTCCGTGACATCACGGACGTGTCCCAACCCGACTGTTTAGAAAAAGCTTCTTTTTTTTCTTTTTTGTGTCCCTTTAAGACACCCAGATCTAACAGGTATCCTCAAATAGTGATATCAATGGACCAGCTAAACCTTAAACAAAGTTTAAGACACCACAATGCCAAAAAAAGAAAAGGAAAGCATTATGAAAAATTATAAATCAAATTTATGGAACCAATGAATCAAGACTCATTAAATCAGCACTACAAAAAAATTCTGAAAAACTTGTTCTATCCAGAATGGCAGCTTTAGAATTCTCTGCCGAGAATCTTCTCGACTCTGGAAGCCAGCAAACTGACACCAGTGTGAAAAACATTAACCTAGCAATCCCCTGAACACAGAAGGTACTGCCGCCTCTTCTAAACGTGCGACCACAGCGAGGTTATAAAAGATAGGGTCCATGGCGATTAACCATAATTTATGCCACGAGGAAAGAGTGCAACGGGGCACGCACATTCACCAACCGATCATATTCACTCGCAACATCCTCCCAGCCTCCATTAGTCACTATCCCAGTGCAGTAAAAATTAAATCCTGCAACAGTCGATAGAGGCTCAAACAGAATGCGCCACTCCCAGAGCTAGCGTGCACAGAATATTAGGACCTTTCCCGCATGAGGTACGCAGGCACGGTTCATTTTAGCTCAAAAGAGATGGAACAAGTAACCAATCGAGAAAAAAAAAATCAGCAGTAGTGCTGCCCCAAAAGACTAGGGCAAGCAATGCAAAGTAAAGTTACCATGCACTGCTCTTTAATGCGTCGGCACACCAATAAGCGTCGTGGACGTTCCGCACATTTAACTGCTCTCAGGGTACAAGGGGTTCGACGATTGTCCTGGTGGTGGCACACCAATATTGCTTTGCATCTCCACCGACCGTCACGCATCGTTCCAAGGATGATTCCGCACGAAACTTGGCAAATCAACTAAGGCTATGTCAACTCTGGAACTAATGTCAACCCGTAGTGGGGAGAAAAGGGCAAGCTTAGCATGCAAACCTTTCCAAAACATTTCTGGTGCTGTCACTAAGAGGCATTGATTCCATCATATGGTTGTTTCCTTCGTTGCTCTTTTTCGGTAAACGCTTTCAATGCTCATCCTGAGCACTTCTTTTCGCTTGTCCTAAAGATATTTTGCACGACGTGGTCCTTTTCTTCAGGCATGAACCTACAGGCCCACATTGCACCTCTAACACTATAATGGTTTACTGCTCCGAAAACAAATCACCCTGGCAGTACTAGAAACGCTGCACTTCAGCTTTCATGACGGCAGTATTTCTATTATTACGGTTAGCTGCTCCAAATCGAAAGGGACCGCTACCAGTTTGGAATAGTTACCTGCTACAGGGGAGTGGTCTGTCTGCATTGCACTCCACCCCGATCAAAGCTGACCATTCTTTTTAACACATTTCTGATTCCCCAAAACAATTTCCATTTCTCGCACACTTCCAACCTCCCTTTCGCTCACACTCGCACACACAGGCAAACACCAGTCGTCCATTTCACACACACGCACAAAAAAAAAAGTGCTTGGAAAGTTTGTGTGGTGTGGTTGATGTGTTATGTGTGTGTCTTGGAACGCGATTCATTCAGACGCCACTCAGTAAATGAGACCACAAAGGAATCAAAGACACCGTGCACATGGCTTCCAGGCAAAAAAAAAAACAGTCTCCCACCCCACGGCCTTCAAGGAGAGGGCACGACCGAAAGGGGCAGGTAAATAAGGGGCTCAGAGGAATTTATTTGTCTTCGATGAAGACAGGAAAAAAGCCTAACCGGGGGAAAACTTTGAAACTACCCTGTCTAGACGGGGGCACACGATCAACCACAAGCTTTCAGTTCGCATGCCAGTGCCACGCATCGACGTTGAGGAGGCCGCTACAGCATTGTTTGAATTAAGCTCCGTTTTAGCCCCAAAAAGAATAAAAAAAACAAAAAAATTTACTTTTACATATTGTTTTGCAGTTGAGTGATTTTTCCAGTTTGAGTAATACACACCAGCCCTACCCTGATGTGTATTCCAGTTAACAGAGCTTGAGCAAGTTTCTGGGTTGCTCCCTCACAAAGGTTGCTCAGAGACGAAAGGGCTCTTCGCCTGCCATTCAAAGTAGCCTTAAGTTCCAATCGACCGAATTGCTAGAAGACAACGAAGCAATCAAATTTTTCCTCCGTTGATGAAAAAAAATTACCCCGAATAGTACACTTGACGACTAGCTCGTAGAGAGATGAACTCACAAACTTCCCAAGCTAGCTTCAACATCACGTCACAATCGACGCAAGGAAACCGTAATCACACTTGCAACTATGCACATCCGCAGCTCCAGCGGACGCAAACAGAAAGCTTGCAGTCGGTCGCGGCCAAGGAAACGCAAGTCATGCCTCTGGTTGTGGAGAGGAGATAAGGGTAAAAAGAGAGAAAGAGAGAAATGTGACTGATACAAAACCTCGTGCTCAATGTATATCTTCCAGTAGCGGCCTGCGTTGGGAAACTGGGTGACAATCTTCTCGTACAGGGGTCGGGCGTCCTCCATCTTTTTGTTCTGCAGGCGACCGGGAGAAAAAAACGGGGGGGGAAAAAAGAGACGTCAGAGTTTGGTCGCCGTTTGCGGAAACAGTCAGAGGGTCAGAGGGACCATGTCACAGCACCGACTTCAACTGCACATTGCGTAGTCGAGAAAAATGTATCGTGGTCCGTTTCATGCTTTCAGAGGAACACCAAACACAAGCTTGTCCCCGTCTGCAGATTGTTGCGACTCTACCACTAGCACGGCGGCGAAGGCAAAGACGTCCAGTCGACAAGAACTCGTGTCCACAGGTTGAAACACCGTAATGTCAGTGGCCCCTTTTAATATAAAAGACGACACGAAGCAGCGAAAGCCTGAAGTGCAACTCGAGTCTGGAAGGGGAGTTGCACTACCTCTCTCGCCTCCTCAACTAGACAAATTCGAACCTGCCCCAGGTGGCGGTTCCGAGGCACTCGGAGCCGCCGAGTTGGAGGATGCAGAAGAGGTAGCACAACTCCCTTTCAGAATGCCAGCCATAGTTTGAGCTTTCACCGGTTCATGACGAGGACCTGCACGTGCATAGAAGTCTCAGTAAAAAAGGTCCATTTGTCTGCTGTGCTGCCAAATCTACGACCAGCTACCATAATGGACTCTCTTCAAAAGACTGTGCCATCGTCTGTATGCCATTGCTTGATCGTGTACTCCGAACATGTATTGGACACGAGAGCTGCGTCGGTGCTCGGCGATCCAGTCACGCGTTTTGTGCCGAAGAAATGGCGACAATCAATGCTGCTCAATGGACTTTTGAAACGGGTCTATTGGGGCAATCTGCAGTTCCCCGTGTGTCTTACGCGACAAATCTTGCTGCTTCGAGACACTCCCAATGCATTACTCTGGCACCAAAAAAGTTGCCACCGGGGTCCGCAAGCCACGCAAGCACGTTCCATTAAAAATTGCGTCGAGCACTACGCTTCAACTGTGCTCGAATTGTGTCGAGCACAGTACGGCGAAGGAAGAGTGCTTCGTCAGCTCTGGAGCATTGGTGTGAGGAAGGGGGGGGGGGGGGGGTGCGGACCGCCTTCCGACATTATGAATACACACATTCTGTTCACAGGATGCTCGCACGAATGTGCATGTGCAACAGCATCTGCCAATCACCACTCCGAGGCTCGAGTTTGCTTCTGTAAAAAAGGTAGCATTCCTTTGCCCCCATGATTAAACCGACTTTCTAGTAGACAAGACTAAAGCATGAACATGCCTAGCCAATTAAACTCCTAAACAAAACTGACTCTAAACTTTTTTCTTTTTTTTTTTTCAGTTGATTTGGTAGTTTTTAGCTCAATACAACCGTCTTTCTGTGTGCACAAAAAATCAGCTGTCAGTTTTCTCGTGGAATCGAAAGCGTGCTGTAAAAAGATATGTGTTCGGTGAAAGGTGCTCGCTCGGGACACTAACCGAAGCAGTGAAATTTGCCCTACGTTGATACCCTTTCCAAGTGGAATGTTAAATAATGCGGATGTAGAGTTTGACACTAACACAGTCACACGGCGTGCTGTTGAGTACGAATGAAATGTGAAAAGAGGAGCGTGTGGGCTTCGATTCATGCTGTGCTACCTACAGGCATCTAGGCTGATATCACTTGGCCAGACATAATGGGGAAAAAAGCACGCGAGACGGTAGCTTCCACTGAGTTAGCGAGACGCTTCTCGTCACCAGAAAAATAGGCGGACTGACGTCACGTGCGAGGTACGTACGCAGTGGAGATGGGGGGCTGCAAGGGTGTGCACCTTCTCCAATGTGCACACCTTCATAGTTTCTCTCTCCATTCCGCAGTTTTATCAGTTCCTGCTTGCCTCTAGGTTACGCAGCGGGTATTGAAGGCCCCATCGCTCGCATTTCATTAGCACCCGGTGGTACCTCTTCCGCACAATGACAGCAACCAGCGGAAAAATGTGTAAACCTCCGGTGGAGGCTAGAATGCAACATTTTTTGGAACAGACTCGCAGGACACACAGGATTATTTGGCATGCAAGTTTGCCTCCCCCTTGAGCATGTGTTTGTTTTCCTGCCAAATGCGTCCCCATGCTTCTGTTACCCCCTCCCTCCCTCCTCAACCAATGACAGTGTATGCTAAGCTGCCTAGTGATTACGCATCCCCTGCGCATTCTCTATGTTTACTTTAATTGGCATGCCTTTCCATGCATTCTGATGCAAGGAGAGTCGTTCTGGGGCACTTGCTCTCGCCGTATACGGATCATGCAAGGCCATCAGACAATAAAGGATGACTCGGCACAACCTAAAAAATGAGCCTTACAAAAAAAAAAAAAATTGTGCATTACGGTTACACCAGAGGTTGGGCAGGAGAAAAGGCAAACCACGGTGGTTCCTCTTGCCACCAATTAACGCGCGGCAATCAGTCACCAGGGGGCAAACCCCACGCGAGCTCAAAACGTTTCATAGCAAAAAAAGTAGGTTTGAATTTAATCACCTGGGCATCGCGAAGCAGAATACTCCACGCCTCGATGTCGTAGACGTTCTGCTCCAGTCGCTTCTCCGCATTTTTCACCCTGTCTGGTATGTACCCCTGTGGCAAACATGAGAGAGACAAACACGCTCTTCAGAGGAAATTCGGGTCCAAGCACAATGGAAGCTGTCGAAATGCCGGTAAAGCGCGTCGCTTTACCGGCATTTTGAGAGCACTTTAAAGGACTGAAGCTTGTAACACAACTTTAGGATAGACAATAAACCCACGCTACAAGTATGCCGCCTTGAAACAGTTATGAGGCAGCTAGAAAAAAGTATTTTAATATACGCCAAATACAAAGGACGAAAACACGATTAGGCTTAGTACTTCCTCGACACGACGCAATTTCAAATGCGATTTCCGTAGGCTGCGTTAGATTTACTACGGTAACGTCGCCACGGGAAAGCTTCGGAAGACGGCAGATTTAAAGTTTCGATGGTCATCTTACCTCCATTAAAGCCATGTTTGCTGTGGCTTCGCGTTTACCACCGCCAGCAAACATCGCGCTGGCAAGCCAAGCGGCCCAAACACCCGAGAACACACACGGAAGTGGCGGAACATTTCGTGGTTGACGTAAGTTCCGGCTTTCTTTTGTTGGATTGGATTGGATTTAGTGGTGAGGTAGCAGCACTGATCTCTATGACAATCATAGAGACAATAGAGATCAGTGGGTAGCAGTTTCGTTTTCAAAAATGTATTTGATCTGGAAGTTTGGAGTCCTCAAGAGGTAAAGCCCTCGAGATCTGTTTCCTTTTTGCTTACAAGTAGCGTCAAATGCGCCAGTGTACGAGGCCCATGTCTAGAACGGCCCTTGGAACGCAAATGGCGCCGCCGCACTGCGCACTGGAACGAGCGGCCCGGGCGACTTGTAGCTCAGCTGCAGATGAGCATAACGTGTACCACGCAGTAGCGATACACGACCGCACTGCGGTATGATGCTCATCCAAATACAAACGGGCATGGGTGGGGATTGAGCCCAGGATCCCTGGGTTCTACAGCTCCGTGCTCCGAGTTGGTGTGCGCTAGTCCACTCGGCCACCGATACCCCCGCCCTTGGAAGTGATTGGCGGCGAAGCACCTGCTCGTGGATGGAGCATGTCTTGCGCGTTTCCACAACAGTGGATGGTGATACTAGTAAAAAACGCCTTTATCGGGGGGCTTTACTTCAGAGCGGTCTCAGGGCGACACATACGAATCGTGATATGGTACTTCCAGTTTTAAGTAGCACAAGAATGCGTCACAACAAACTGACTTACGATGGCTTTCAAAGGAAGAGCAGTTGAAATACAAAACAAAATTATATTTGTCTTTCTGGCTCTGAGCTTGTCCATTTTATTTGCGTTCACGGCGGCACAACGCAGTCCACGCTCGGGGACAGTGACCTGGCAGCGTGCGTCGTGGAATAAAGTATTGATCATGGTCATTTTGTCGACTACGTGGTCGCAACGTGGTCCGTTGTAACAAATCACAGAAGCTAAAATCAACCAATTTGAGGGGAAAAAATGTGCGAATCAAACTGGAACCTGGTATAGCATTTTGGTCTGCCTGGTGGCGACGTCCGTTGCGTCATCGTCCCCCCTTGCCTGTTGCCTGGCGGTCGCCAGTCGCGCTCGCCGATTCCGCCGTTGTCTCCCTCGAGACAGTGCCTGCGTTTGAGGCGCAAGATCAACCAGATGCCCCGAGTGAAATAATTTCCTGGCACTCGTTGAAAATAACGCGTCACAAGTAGAGGTATATTACTGATAATTTATATCTCCCTACCCCCCCGCCAATTGAAAATCTTGACAAGCCGGTACGTACAGGCTAGAATTTTCTGTGTAGGACTAACGACTGACGAGTAGGCCATTTTCGTTACTATCCTACGATGTCGCCTATCAAATTACTGATAGTTACTGTTGGTTAACGTTTGTCACCTTTTTTGCTGGTAAGCAAATTACTCGTATTGTGTGATCTATGCGGAAATTGGGGGGTGGGGGGGATTATTTTTACGCGGAATCATTCCGAAATTTTATGGTTAAAAAAAAAATAATGTGTTGACTTTTTAATTAAGCTTGGGTTCCAAGAAAGGGCTGTCCATTCAGCGGAGGTCATTTGCCGGACGGAAGCAGTACTCGGCTAAAGCAATCGCGCAAAACAAAAAAGCGCAGGATAGCGGCGCATTCACTGCGCGTGATTGATTTAGTCCGTGATGACAGGACGCACAAAGACGATAACGCCGTGACGACGCACATTTCGTCTGCTCTTGCACAGGAGTTCCGGATTACGTCAGAACGACGCCGGGCATTGATTGGCTTGGATCGAAAGCAGAGTGGGTAGACCTGAATGTTCGATGGCCTTAAGATGCACCCCCTATGCTGTTCAATCAGCCAATCAGAGCTCGGCGTTCTGACGGCATCGCAACTTCTGTGCAACGAGACGAACTTGCGCTCCGCCTAGCGTCAGCTGCGGTTCCTTGGCGCCATGTTTGAGTTGACTGCTCGCAGCGCATGATCGAGACGTGCTTCTTATTTATAGGTCACCCAAAGAAGAGAATCTTAATGATGGTGTGCAATGTGCGTGTTGGTTAAGCGTTGTGGAAGCTTGCCGTCAACACGCGCTCAGCAGCAACAAGCTCAGCTATCTTAGAATCCCAGTCTCGGAGTAAAAAAGTTCAACTCCGCTCGGAACGTTACCAAGTTTCCACTTCATGATTTGAATTAGGATATCAATAGATGCATCTTATACAAGTTTTGTGTTATTTTATTAAAACCTACACATTTCCAACGCCAAAAGCACCGTTTTTTCCTTTGACAGCCAGATCCTGTAAAAGCTCATTGCGCAAGGCATAAATAAAGCGAGAAAAAAACAAGTGACAAGGGACATAATAGAGTATGCCGTGTTCACCCCACACCATTATAGAGAAGTTTCGGCACCTTCCATACGGCCATACCGCCATAATTTCATCGCTTGCACCGCGTCTGCATTCCGAGCAGGTGGCCAGACGGATGGGAAGGAAGTGACCTTGAAACCTAGTCCCTCCCAGCGTCGCCACCACGCGGGAGCCGTTAATGAGGACGCGGCACAACGGTCCACTCGCTTCGCGCAAAGTAGTCCGTGCTTTGTAGTACGTGAAATGATCGCGCAACGAAGTGCCCAAGCCTCCTCCTCGCCATCTGAGCAGCGATGCGTGCGGGGCAACAGGTCAACCGCGTCACCTTTTGACGGTCTCCCGGTCTTCGTGATCCCCCTGGCGGTGAGGCGAGGCAACGAAGAAAGGGGTGAGGCTCGATGCGAACACGTACAGTCCTTGGACGATAATGAGCTCTTACTCATGTCTGTAATTTTTCTCCCCCCCCCCCCCCCCCCCCCCCCTCCGCCTTTTTCTTTTTCGGTTACAAGTGTTTTAGCGTGGGAAAGTTTCAAGCTTCGTTGGTCAACAGAACTTTTTGCTCGTTCGTTTTTGGTTCCTGATCCGTGTTCTTTATTCGGTCATGCTGGTCGTTTGTCTGACAATGGGGATATTTCTTGTGTATTTCAATAATCACCGGCCCACAAGCTTCAATCATCATCACATATATATATATATATATATATATATATATATATATATATATATAGAGAGAGAGAGAGAGAGAGAGAGAGGGGAGAGAGATCAGAAAGGAATTGCCTAAGATGTACTCATATGTTTATTCGACGACGTTCCGAGCGGGGACCGCTCTTCATCAGGACATGGCAGACTGCGGGCGGTCAACACACACACACACACACACACACACACACACACACACACACACACACACACACACACACACAATAAGAAAATGGGGGGAGAGGGAAGGGAAGGAGAAAACGAAGAAGGTCTAACGGTTTGCTCTCATAGGCGGTCGTTCCTATGCACGGGTCTCAAACCGCCGCGTTCGACGGGCCATTGGGAGCCACCCGCGTCTATATATATATACTACACTAAACGACTTAATTTTCGTGAATTTCGCCTACAATTCGCGAAAAATAGGTCCCGCAAAGAATTTGAGTAAAATGTTGACATATTGAAATCTATATTCAGATCCCACCGGGTCGCGAATGTTAGAACCCGCGAATTATTCCAAAACTTCAGCTTTGACCTAAAGCGCCAAACACATGTACGACAAAACCTTCCGACCCGACGTGCGGACTACCGGAATGACCTTGGGGGGTGAGGGTTTTCGTAGCACCGGAGAGCGTTGAAGACCCTCGCCTTCGACCGTCGTATTGCGCGATCGGACGTCGAAAAATAAGTCGTTATAGTTTATAATGTTTTTTTTGTTTTTTTTTTGCGTAAGTAAGGACATTTAAGCAGTGGCGTCACAAGGGGGGGGTTGGGAGGGGGGAGGGGGGGCGGACCGCCCCGGGTGCAGCGCTCAGGGGGGAGTCGCGGCGGGCCACGAGAGCCGGGAGGGGGGGAGGGGGGGGGGGGGGGGTCGCGGCGGGCTACCGCCTCGGGTGCCGCTGACCCCCGTGAGGTTACTGCATTTAGGTTTTTATACCAACCATCGGTCCGTGTATGTTTACTGGTCATATTAATATTTTTGGTTTACTTTAATAAGAATCATGGCACGGAAACGAATACGAAAGAATCATACTTCACCTCAAACCAATAAAAAAAAAAAGTGTGCGTGCGTGCCGTTTTTTTTTTTTTTTTTTTTTAATTATTCATCTTAGCCAGTTGGTAGCCTACCCGAACGTGAAGCTACTGGGGGGGATAAAAGGGCAACGTTTTCAAGGCCCACTTCACGTTGTCCGAATGAATACTTTGAAAGCGCACTGCCCATTAGTGGCGTCACTAGGGCCAGCGGCACGGTGCCCCCCCCCCCCCCCCCCCCCATCCCCCCCCTCTTCCCTCCTCTTTAACTGCACGGCTGCATCCCCCTGAGCGGAATCATCTACGGACACACATGTATGCAGACAGTTTCTCGTTTGACCCATGTGGCAGAGGAGCGTCACACAAGGGAGAAGAAACAAAGATGGTGTCGCACGGCGTACTGCGCCGGAGTCCCACTAGAGCGACGAGCAGAAACACTGCACGCCTGCCAAATGCGCCACCGCGTGCACGCTGAACGACGCTTGTCGGTGTCGGCTGTTTCTGTTTGTCCCTCTATAGTCTAGTGGAACGCGGAGTGCCCTCAGCGTTAGACTTTTTTTTTTTAACTTTTCTTTTTGTGATCAAATGGCGTCTGTTGCTGAGTTCAGATCCCGTATGATATCGAGCTTCTCCTTTAACGCTGATGCAACGGTTCCCTCCAATTTTACGCAGTTCAGACTCTTAAATAAGAGCACTATACCCATGTGAGGGACCGACACATGTGAATGACTACAAGTGTTTCCATTTAATGAGGAAGCCCTCCTCTTTGTATCAGGACCGTTAGGATCCAGAGCTCACTCGGTAACAGCAGTTTGGTTCGTCGAAACAATAAGTTCAACGAGCCCAAGACCGTAAAAGCCGTTCGCTCGCAGCACGCCTCTCTCAATTGCACTATTGCGGGACGCCCTAGCGTCCCCCGAGCTGACAGTGCGCCGGAAGGTACGCGCTTGTCGGACCAATCAGCAGCATGATTGGTCGAACGAGAACCTATGCGGAGCGCAAGTTCGTCTGCTTCTCTTTGCAGGGATTGTGGTGACGTCAGAAAGACGCCGAGCTCTGATTGGCTCCGAACGCCGAGCTCAGCGTTCTGACGTCACCACAACCCCTGCAAAGAGAAGCTACGTACAGCTTCCACCCCGCGAGCGGAGTGTAGCATCTGACGTCGTGCGGGGTTCGGGCCGCGTACGTTCCGGAGAAAACAAAAACGATGGAATACGAAACAAAGCCCAGAACCACCTGTGGCCTTGTCGCCTCCTACTTGCTTCTTGCAAGCGGGGAAGGGGGGGGGGGGGGGGGGGGGGTGTAAAAAACGCTGAGTCACTGGGCTGTGATCGCATACACGGCGTATGAGAGCAACTGCGCACGCCTAGAACGCCCGCGGCAGGCAAAAATGGCAGCGCGTAGAGGATGGCTTTAATTTATAAAACACCCTAACATGCGAAACAATTCTTTAAAAAAAACAAAAAAAAACATTGTAATGCAAAAAAAAAGAAAGAAGAAACACGGGTGGGTATTTATTGTAATGAAATCGCAAATGTGCTCCTAACAAGACCATATTTGCGATGTACGTGTTCCCTGAATATGGTCATGCAGTCGTTACAAAAGACGGTGTTCCCTCCGGACCTGGTGAAAGAATGCGGAGAGCAAGTTCGTCTGCTTCTTTTGCGGGGTCTGTGATGACGTCACAAAGACGCCGATCTCTGATTGGCACCGATTGAAGTACAGTAGGTAGACCTCAAAGCAAGCTACCTTCAGGTCTACCCACTATCCTTCATTTAGAACCAATCAGAGCTTGGCGTCGTTCTGACGTCACCACAACCCATGCAAAGGAAGCAGACGAACTTGGGCTATGGTGCCTCCATCGCGTCTTCGACTGGTGTGTTTAGCGTCCTATCCCGCCCATACATCAAAAGTGGTCCCAATGTGGCAACAAATGACGCGAGTGTCATGCTGTTGCCTGTCGCGATCCTGGCGGTTGGCCGTAGAAATGCTGGCGAAAAGCACGAGCGAACAAGAGTGTCGCTGTCGTCATGTTCTCCCTTTAGGCGTCCCAACTTCCGGCTGCTCTAACTTCCGTGAACTGTCACAGTGGACAGCGACCTGCAGCAGAACAGGCGTCTGCCACCTAGACCACAACTGTTCAAACGCCGCCAGGGTCGCGACCGGCGACAGCATGACACTTTTATGACGTCATCAGGCGGAAATCGAAGGACCACTTTTTTGGCCGCGGTAAACACACCAGTCGGAGACGCGTTCCAGGCACCATACTTGGGCTCCGCAGAGACCTTTCCGGAGACATGTGGCGCCCCCACCGTACGCTTGCTTGATGCATTGTAACAATACTTAAAAAACAAGCGACCTTGTGGTGATCATAGAGTTATTACAACAAACGCTAGAGGCTCAGCTAGCGCTAGTGTCTACGGGACTTCCGGTTGCAAATTGAAGCAGACAGCATGCAGTCTACTTTTCCTGTCTTCCTGTATATTCCTATGGGAAAACGTACGTGATATTTTTCTCTTCGCCAGGGAATAATAGAAATCAGCGTAGTTTCTTTACTCGTAAGGGGTGCTATGTAGCTTTATTCACATTATAAAAGTGCAATTTATTTAGTTAATGAGTTATTTTTTTTTTTTTGTTACTGAGCGACGTAAAAATTAGCAACGATTCAGTCCGGGATCTATATGTTGTACAGCATGATATGTCGATACAAGCTATCAAATGTCAATACAAGCTATCAATCAACGAACACAAGCTATCAATTATTATTTATGCACAGTTCGTTATTAATCCAGCAAGTGTTCTTCGTTCCATAACTCTACGCTTCGTTCTTGTCGTCTGTTTTGATTATTTGATTTCGCATATATTAGCATCCCTTTGGTGTTCTGTGAAGCTGATTCAATCTGTGTGCTTCTTAGCATTGACTATATGCGTCACTGCGTGCCCTATGATAGCAGTCTGCAACGTCAACATGTATGTGAATAGACCCTTTCCGAAATTCAGTCTGGCCACTTTGATCACTATCATCACCATCTGAAAAATGGCATATGTGCCATACCAATGGCGGCTTTCTATTTACTGATGAAGGAACATGTTGAAGATACTCCTAAGCTGAGGATTCGAGGCCTATACGTTCTAGACGTTAGCACGTTGCGAAACCGGAATTGAATGCAAGCGTTGCGTAAGTGTTCATTTCTCTAATTTGAGCCCAGTGAACCTGTTAGTGGAACAAAATCGACTTCGAAAGCCCTTGACTTATAGAACTTTATCAAGGCGTCTGTCTGGGTTGGCGCTTCGTTCTGACTGGTTGCATCGTTGTGCGATTCGACACTGGAAGAGATGACTAAAAAAAACCTGTATAGCGAAAAGTTTATTCTCGTCTGCCGTTGACATGCAAAAGTGACAGTGCCCGATAAAATACTGCAGGCTACGGGTTCATTGCCGCCATTCGTATGGCAAAAGTTAAACCGCCATTTCAGCCACCAGATGGCACTGAATTTCGGAAAGGATTTTAGCGCAGTGTTCGGCGCCATCAATTCTAAAGAAAAACGCTCTATCTGTCACATACTTTCGTACATCCGATTGTAAAACGGTCCCAACTTTTTATACTCTCACAACACTAAGCAATATTTGCTCTCATAATCGTGCGCGAAGAGAAAACGCAATTGCGTTTTCGCACAGAAATACATTACCGGAAGTCAAATTTAGACTGCTTGCAGTGTGCTTCAAAACGCAACAGCACACTAGCGCCAGCTGAGCCTCTATCGTTTATTGTAATAACTCTATGGTGGTGATTCATGGTAATAAGGGAAGTTGTGTTGTGTTCGTCCCCTTTTGTGTTCCTGTGTCTCGGGTTTTTATTACCTTGAGGCATTGTGACGTTCCAATGTACGGCTCGTGAGATTTACCAGGAGGCGAGGACGAAGTTAACGTTGGTTTAACATTTTGTGGTTTGAGAACACCGATCTCAATGACAATTGCTGGATCGCGCTTGCCGCTCCCGCAAGTGAAGCCACCGGACTTCACTCGCTTGGGATACGATTTGCCGTTTTTGCTAGCCTTTGCTGCGGTTTTTCAGCGTGCTGTGGACAAGTTTTCTACTCGTTCGTCGTCATTCGCCGAAGAAGTTTTTTTTGAAGAGTCTGTGTATTGTTGAGACTTGCCGTTGTGAACACGCGGAAAATTTTACGAAAGTGCAGTGTCGCAGGAAAAAGGCACAACGCGTCGAAAGGAAGGGCTGGCGGCGTGTTCAAAGCTTCCTTGGCACGCCGAAGTGCCGTGTCTCTGTGCCTTCGCACGCTTGGATACCGACCAAGAATCGACGCCGTGTGAATGTGTTTTGCGAGTGCAATGTGCGTGAAGCCGTATCAAAAGGTACAACTCGTCGAAAACAAGTGTCGCCGGTGTCGCGGCGTGATCAAAGCTTCCTTGGCACGCCGAGTGATGCATCTTTGTGCCTTCGCACGCTTGGATACCGGTCAAGAATTGACGCCGCGCCAAAGTTCTGAACGTGTGTCGCGCGTAGAAGCCTTTAGATCATTTATATATATCGGCCACGGAGTTCTGGATCGTCCAGCTGTTCCGGTGAGTTGCTATCAATAAAAGGGAGAGATCTGTACGTGTTCTTATGTACTATATTAACCATGGCTATGTCCCAAATCTACTCTAATAGATATCGTGGGAGCACGAATAGGGCAACGTTGTGGAGCCAGGGGGGTTTTCGAAAGCAAAAGTACAAGACGGCGAGAATGAAAATCTTTGAAGCGCGGCCGATATGGTTGTGTGCAATCTGCTGACCAATTACAATTAGGCGAGCCGCGCTCAAACGTAAAGTGCAATTAAGTAGGTTGATAATAAGCCAGCACTGATCAGTGATGAGGAGCTGTTGTGCACGGTATTGTGTAAATCGTCTAAGGACGAAAAAAAGACGCACCTTCCCCCCATCTTCCGTCGCTAGTGGACGCTGGATTAAGCTCGTTCCTAAACCGCGAGGGGAAAAGACGCTGATCCAGAGGCACGAACAGCTTCACGCACATTGCACTCGCTAGACACATACACACGGCGTCGGTTCTTGGTCGGTATCCAAGCGTGCGAAGGCACAGAGACACGGCACTTCGGCGTGCCAAGGAAGCTTTGAACACGCCGCCAGCCCTTCCTTTCGACGCGTTGTGCCTTTTTCCTGCGACACTGCACTTTCGTAAAATTTTCCACGTGTTCACAACGGCAAGTCTCAACAATACACAGAGTCTTAAGAAAACTTCTTCGGCGAATGACGACGAACGAGTAGAAAACGTGTCCACAGCGCGCTGGAAAACCGCAGCAAAGGCTAGCAAAAACGGCAAATCGTATCCCAAGCGAGTGAAGTCCGGTGGCTTCACTTGCGCTGCAGCGAACAAGCGGGGAAGCGCGATCCAGCAATTGTCATAGAGATCAGTGTTTGAGAACACGGAGAAGGCAGAGGGAAAGCGAAGCGGAGTATGTAACGAGCTCCTTTTGTATTCGCTTTATTTTTATTAAAATTCTTATTTTATTTTATTTTTTGTTATTTTATTTATTTATTATTATTATTTTTATTTATTTTTATTTATTTTATTTTTTTGCGTCGTGAGCTTTTAATGGTAAGAGAGAATGAACCGCGTCGCTATTCGAATGCATGAAGCGTTCGAGCCGGCACGAGCGTACATCGAAGCAGCCCCACAATTCCCCTCGCCGTGGGGTGTCCTGGGATTTTCCGGAAGGGTCGTTTATTCATATAGTTATACACTCTCAGAAAGAACAAGAAAAAAAGGTATATTTTTGCACTTCTTGGTCTCATATAAGACACCCAAAAACTTTAGTGAGCGCACTGACATTGAACCGACGGTACCAACTTTCACGAGCGGCTTGATAGCCGAGTATAGTATACGACTTATTAAAATAACTAATGTACGTGTTCCTTACAAAAAAAACAAGCAAAACCAATATATTTTATTGCAAAACCTTTTTTTTTTTAATGTAGTTTTTGATACGTACTTTAGCTGTTTAATCCCCCCTCGTCAAAGCTGGGGCCGTCTGTTCGATATCAGTGCGTTGTGCGTCGAACCAAAGCTTTGGGGTGTACTATATGGGACAAAAGGGTATAAAGACGACACCCTTTCTGATGACATTGGCCTTCTTGCAGGTCTGGTTGTCGGGAATTTAGAGTTTAAGCTGTTGTGGGGAAGGCAAGGTGCTTGCAAGTGAGGCATTTGGGAGCATTCCAGGTGCCGGGTATGGACGGAGGTTTGAAGAGCCATCGGCAGGCAGTCTAGGAGAGACGCTGATCCTACAGCGAGCAGGCCCGGGTTTGCTCTTTGTGCGTATGCATGTTTGCAACATGTTTGTATATAGAGAGTGTTTTTGTATGGCCAATGTGACTTTGATTCTAGGAGAGAACAAGCCTCGTGCTGTGGAGCAGGGTGCTGCACTGGCTAAATTCCTCGAGACAGTAGACGCCCATTGAGGCTCACTAACTTCCGTCTGTCTAAACATACACACAACGCAATTATTATTGCCTGCCGACTGTCGTTTGCATTAGCAGTTGAACCGCGGCTTTAAACAACCCTTTGCGTGTTTTTTTTTTTTTTTTTAGCATTTCAATGAGAAAATGGCGTCTCTCATGTAGCTTAAATCCAGCGCAAATATCGAGCTTCTGCTTTAATGCAAATGTAACGGTTCCCCAATTTGCGCGTGCAGCTCAGACTTTTTAAGTAAGAAAGAATGATTAGTACCTATATACAGCAGCAGTGGGAGGCAAATGTGAGGGATCGATACGTGTGAGTGACTACAAGTGTTGCCATTTAATGAACAAGGTCCCGTTCTTTGTTTCGGGGACCATTAGGGTCCCGCGTGCACTCGATGGCCGCAGTTGGGCTCGTCGGAACAATACAAGTTCGACGAGCCCAACACCGTAAAAGCCGCTCGGCACGCCTCGATCGCGTGGACTGTTGCGCGAGACGCTCCACCGATTCGCGCGCTGTTCACATCGGACGCGTCATGCGGAGTTCGGGCCACATGTTCCGACGAAAACAGAAACGAGGGAATGTGAAACAAAGCCCGTAGGACCACCTTTGCCATCCCGTCCCTTTAATTGCTCGTATCGACAATAGAAGCGCCAGCAAGAAGGGAGGGGGCGAGGGTACGCGAAAGAGAGCTACTGCGCATGCCCAGAACGCGTTCCACAGCATGCAAGTAGACGAAGGTGGCAGCGCGCAATGGGCGACTAATATATCTTTCAAAAACCGCAAAAAAAGAAAGTCTGGTTTTTTGAGGAAGATTACTAATTTTCCTTTTTATGTAGAGGATTGAGACATGTCTACTAGGTGCATTTTAAATTATACTCGTTTTCACCTCAAGGGAATTTTGCGTAATGTTCACACGCCGCGAGAAGTAGTTCTTACAAGATTTGGTTTTTGGAGGAAGAAGATATGCTTTCGGCGTTTGAAACGTTTACGTCTTAATTAGATAGCATATATACAGTAATCTAAACTGCCCCTACATATTAATTAATTCTCCAGATAAATGGGGAAATTAGTAACGCTCCGCGAGTAATCGAACTTTCTTTTTACTACGGTTCTTTAGGTGAAAACGAGTATATATATATATATATATATATATATATATATATATATATATATATATATATATATATATATATATATATATATATATATATATATATATATATATATATATATATATATATATATATATATATATATATATATATATATACCGGGTGTTTCAGAGAACGCAGGCAAAATCGCTCCTGCAAAAACTATTCATCGCAACGAAAAAAGGCTTGTGGCGTTTTGTTCCTGGGCCAAGAGCCCATATAGGAAAATTATTAAAGTCTAGGATAATTAAGTTGTTAATTATTTTTGCGTAATTAACTTTTGCAATATTGTGTTTCAAGGGACACTGACAGGGTATTTATGCTCGCCGAGGTTTTTAGTTGTACCTGTCATATGAGAGCTCAACTACCCAGAACAGAATTTGCGGCTCGAAATTCGGTTTCTTTCCGCCCGAAAACCGCCGATCAAGAACTGGCCGGTTCGAGTCTCGCTCACTCTCTTTTTCGAGGTCACGGGCCGTATTCTAAGGTATCGATGCGACCACCAAATTTAATCAAAGTCGTGGGTCACTGAAGGCACACACTCAATATTAAAAATAGAAAAAAATATGAAACCCATTTTTGTGGCTTCTAAAAAGCTGTAAATACGTTGATCGAAAAAAAAAAAGTTCCACAGACAACCGGAAGCATTCTGTGCGTTCGTCGTTTCGCGTATCGTGGGACTCGCGGGGACGGCGATGGCAGCGGACGACTGGTGTGGGACTGTCGTCCGCGGTACCGGCGAATTCTGTCTACCTTTAAAAGAGAAATTTGGGACTGATTAAAAGAATTGGTATTCATCCCGTACGAAACGCCCGGCCACCAAGCCGATTTGCACGAAGACGTCGCCGAGCCGTCGCTCCCTTCTCGTGGCTGAAGACATCGCTCGCGCAAACGTCAAGCGCGACGTGTCTACTTCGAGTTGAATATGCACGCGTACGATTTATTTACTAGGTGAGAATGTCCCCAAAGCGTGGTGCTTCCCGACTTCGACTCGGGAGTGCTTTTGCTAGAGAAAAATCAACAGTAAACTTTCCAACTTACAGTTTACCGGCTGAACTATTACAAAGGAAAGAGATCCACCAGAAAAGATCTCCCAGTATCGCAGTGGGAAAGACGTCCGGTTCACACGCGGTAGGACCGGGTTCGATCCCTTGTGAAACTTTATTTATTTTTTTTTTTTCAAACATTTCCCGATGTTTACATATCTTTTTTTCTTTTTTTTACAATCATCACTGAAGAAACAAACAAAAAATAACAAACAAGTGTTGCGGACGATACTTCGCTGAATTAAATGGTATGTGATTTCCTTTTTGACACCTGCGAACTCAATGTAATCACTTTCCACAAAATGCAAGGAGCATATAAATCAGGTAGCGTCCGCTTTCCGAGGTGCCCGCATATGTTCTACAGGAATTGCAGCCAGCCATTGGTCCCGATCCCGTTGATCTTTCGGAAACTCTGTCGCATAATGCCACTTTTTTTCGGACGCAGGACACGTGAGCCAGCTCTTCACGCAACATCTTGGGTGTATTCTTTTCGAAGCCGATCATGAAAATTCACCACGGGCACTCGCTACTCATCTCCGACTCCTCAATGTACAAAACAACTCATCTTGGAGTACAGAACAACGAGCGGAACAAACATAACTGCAAAAGAATCGCCCGGCGAGCAGTTTCCGCACGCCGCATCGCACGCCGCATGTCGTGTCGTCTGCTACGGAGAGAAAAAAAAATAAAAAATAAAAAAAACAATAAAAAACGCACGGTCGGGTGTAGCCACGTGACTTCCGCCACTCACTCTCTTCTCTCCACTTCTCCGACCTCCGTCGGGTTTCGGTTTCGGTTTCGAGCAGTTGCGTCTTTCGGCTTTATTAAAAAATACGCTACACTGTTGCAAAATATTAATTGGGTAGTCCTCTGACACCATAATGAAGCCCCTGCAAAAAATGAAAAAACATTTTTGGGGGGTGTCAGTGTCCCTTTAAGATCATGGTTTAAATTTGAAAATTGCTCAGCATCATCGAAAAACACTAAGTCAGCAAATTGCAGAATGATAGAAGGCACGCCAAGCATTTTACGGCTTTCTGAAAAACCGCACAAAATCGACAGGTTTTTAAGTTTCGGTTTGCTATCGGAGCGCATCTCAGCCCCGGCGGCACCGCGCCCCGTGGAGAGATAGTGCAACCAGCCTCTGCTGCGTCGCGCGATGACTGCGCAGCAGAGGTTAGTGGCACATGATGGTTGGTCACAACCATCAATCTAGTACGTTCTTGAAAATCTGACAACCAGTCCATATGTGAAGAGCGCACGCTTATTCCTCCTGTGCTCCTGAGAGTAAAAATAAGTTCTGAGTTGGATCTCTTTAGAAATGAACACAAAATAGTTTTGTTAGTTGAATCTTAAATGTTTATTGTTGCAGTTCAGAAGCAAACCCCGTCGCATCCTCCGAGTGCTCTAAGGCATCGGGTATTGCTTAGCGATGATATCGAGGAATCGGAGGAATGGATCGTTGCAGCGGATAGGGCCGTCCATCGACTTCCACCACAGCCAGTTCAGGTGTGTCTGCAGCGCTGCAGCAGTCCTTATTTTGCTAGCTGGCGTCCTCGCGTTCCTCCCGCTGTAGCCCCTCGTCTTTCGGAGCAAGAAGAGCTTCGACTTTTCCCACGATTGCTCGATGAGCTGCGTGTGGGCCTTCGTTACGGGGTCGAAGAAGTGCTGCGAGTGGTTTACTGTCAGGCGATTGAGCCCCATTGACCCGTTGCCGTCTTGCAGGCTGTCCAGGCACACGGATAGCCCCGCCACTCATCGCTGAAAACAGTGGTCCCTGGGGCGACGTACTGGCGGTCGCCCAGGGTGCGCCCAAGCATCGCGTCCTTGAACGTAGAACATCTTTAAGGCCCGTTCACACTCTTGCGACCGAGTACGACTGAGAGAGACGAGATCTCTTAAAACTTCTTAAATGTTTTTAGAATGAGGGAACACACCGGCATTGTGGCGCCATCTACGCGGTGACCCTGGAACTGCATTTCACAAGAGCGAAAGTTTTGCGGGATTTCCGAGGTCAAATGTGCGTAATACCCATAGAGAGGCTCGTTTATAACATTGACAAAAGTTTTTCGAGCCAAGAAAGAAAGGATAATGCGCGGGAAATAAAAAAAAAATATGCCGGACCGCCGAGTTTACACTGCTTCCTAATAGATGGCGCCAGTGTGTTTTCTGGTTTAAGAAGTTTTAAGGAACCCAGGTTTAAGAGGTCGCAAGAGTGTGAACGGGCCTTTAGTTCCTTGGTTCTCTCACAGATCATTCCAAGCACCAATGGCCCATATATGCGGTTGCCGTAATTATTGTTGCGACACCCGGGCGTGCTGTTGCCGTCCAGCAGACATCCCTTGTTGGCCTTGAGCCGGCCACGAAACAACGCCTCGTCTTCCTGGACCATCTGGTTTAGGTCCCCCCATTCGTTAGCTCTGCTCAAGCTCCTTGCCGGTGACCTCACGGATGCTGAGGAACCAGTCCGCTCGCATCTAGGAGCCCAAGCTGAAGCTTGACCTAACGAGGGGTCTGACGCACGCTAAATTCGGACACCTTGGCGTAGATAATTCAGAGTTCCCTGGACGCCCTCGTATTGGGGCGCCCAAGCGCGTCCTTAAGCGCAGAAGAAGCTGTAGCCTTCGTAGAGCTCGGAGGACTGAAATGAGATGTAAAACGCAGCACCTATTTAGTCTCCGATTCAACGAAATTGCTCGCTGGAAAATCACCATGCATGACCAGCGGGACATCCCATATATGCTGTGGCACTAAACCACCAGAATTGCGGCGTGCTAATTACGTTCTTAGAAATATTTTTTTTTTTTATATATGTATAAATACTTGGTGTGTCAGTAGAGACTACACGATCTCGAACGTTTTAAAAATATTTTGGTGTAGGTAAAGCTTAAATAGAAGGCAACGTTTGTTTGCCTTATATATAAATACTAACTACTTGTCGAATTGTGTACCTCTGATGATTTTTTGCAAAGTTCGGCAAGTTCTTTCATGTGACATATATATTATAATATAGCGACCATGATATCACAAGAAGGTTTAAACTTAGCTCTTTTATTGAGTCGATTCCGTAATTTCTGTGGTTTCAATTTTGGGAAATTTTATTTTTATCTGCTTAGGTTTTTTATTAGTAAGAATATATGACAGCGGTATATCAGAAAATATCAGCCGAAAACATTGTATTTCGTTTAAATGAATGGAAATAAGAATTCCTTCCATGGGTACTATTCCGACCAGTATTAAGGCGTGTGGTTAATTATCTAATATTAATACTTACTATAACATGTATGTTAGCAAATGAGTGGAATTTAGTGTAATGCGGAGCAAACAATTTTTTTACTCCGCAACAAAGTTTGCCATTTTGGAAGGCACATCCGACAAGATTCAAGCTTCATTTCCGGTCGTATAAACAAAATAAAACTTTTATTTATATTTTCTGATAAACCACCGTTATGCCTTACCACGAATAAAATAAAATTAAGCAAATAGAAAAAGGGGCCTTGAGAAAATCGATCCCAAATCTGCTAGATTTTCAAAACATTCGTTTACTCACATATAATATTGAATTTGTTCTACACGAAAGACCTAAGTTTAAAATTTCTGATGATATCCAGGTCGTTGTATATCTTAAATCGGTCACACGTAACTTGCCGAACATTGAAAAGAAAGTATCAAAAATACAAGGTTTGGCCATTTTTTTTAAGAATTATATTGAATATATATGGGTGATTTCATCTCAACTCAGGCACAAATTTAGGGTCAAATTTTTTAATTTGTTTTTAAGAATACATGTTATCGGGAAATTCCTACAATAAAAGAAGACGCAAACGGCAAGTTCGTCGGATTTTTCGTTCTCAAGTTATGGACCCTTGAAGCGGCCAAGACGGAAACTGTCGTTTTTCCAGCTTATCGGGGGTGCCATATGTGACTCGATCCCTTTTCCTTCCTATACCAATATAACTTCTTTGAAATATTCTCGACATATGATTTTTTATGCTAAATATGCGTCTAAGTCATAACATTCTTAATGTATTTTTTTTATTTGTCAAACCGCCTCTCAGCGACGATATTTGACGAAGTTCAGCAAGCTTTGCTGTCTGACCTAATCAGCATATTTTTATGATCTTTACATCACCGTAAAGCTCCAAATAATCTATTTCTTTTGAATATAATTTCGATCTTGTGCAATAAATATATATTGCGCTACAAGTGCCTGAAAACGGATATTTCGAAAAACTAGAAAGTTTCGTCATTCTTGTGCAGTTCGCTTGCACCTTTGCATTTCATTGCATTATAATCACAAGTTTGCAGTCGATTTTCTAAAAAAACACACTTTTCATTTCTTTCATTTTTAATTCACAGTTAGGTAATGTAGTAGTCTCTCAGGAGCTACCAACAGAAATTGTAATATATTGTTTATATGGCCGCTATTATGACTCGAATCTCGTGCTATGAGCGTTTTGAACGGGACTTATTGGCCCAGGCGCTCTGCTGAGCAGAATTTTGGATTATGTAAGGTTTTCTAGTTATCGTTAGCAGTTACCTCAATATCCAACCATAAACATTAATAAAATTTGGAGTAGTGTACTTAAAAAATTTACTTCTAAGTCCGTATCCACAAGTGCGGGCACCCAGCGCTTACTTCCTCCCAAGACTGGGGAATGCAGATCGTCAGAAAATTCCTTTGGGGTCTTTTGCTTTCGGCTTTGTGTTTGAAATACTGAACTTGTCAAACAGATATGCAGTGAAGATATATATATATATATGTACGATTTAGTATCTGACGCTTAGGAAGTACGGTTTATTTTGTGCGCGTACGGACTCTTTCGTAAAATAACGAGCATTTCGTGGTGCGTAAGGCCTCAAACGTGTTAGCCATGTGTTTAGGTTTCATTTCTCTTTTCAGTGATTCATGCCGGGTTACTTAGACTTTTCCCTATTGACTTAAGTTTGCCCGGGAGTCTAGATGGTATACGTATCTTCTCCGTCAATACATATGGCCAAGCTCACACACCTTGCAAATCACGCCAGTGTCAAGTAAATAAATATTGTTAGGATAAATATTGTTGTTTCACTGGCATTTAGGCTTAGATATTGAGGTAAGTACTAACGTTAAATAGAAAACCTTACAGATATGCCAAAATTATGCTCAGCTAAATTATGCGAAGTCCCGTTCAAAACTCTCATATCACGAGATTCGAGTCCTAATAGCGGCCATAGAAACAATATATCACAATTTCTGTTGATAGTTCCTGACAGACTACTATATTACCTAACTGTAAAAAAAAAAAAAAAAAAAAAATGAAAAAAAGTGTTTTCTTGTTTTTTGTTTAGAAAATCGACTTTAAGCTTGCAAGTCTTTTTAAATTTTTGTTTTTCGGGCAAATGTTCCGCGCTATATATTTAGCGCAAAATATTCAAATTATATTTAAAATAAAGAGCTTGATTGGAGATTTACGGTGATGTAAAGATCATAAAAATATACTGATTAAGTCACACAGCACAGCTTGTGAACTTCATCCAATATTGACGCGTGAGCACGCGCGAGCGTGTAGTTCTATGAATACCTCCTGAACCGGCGATTCCTGAAAATAATGCGGCAACACGATATCGCCTGACGTCTCTAATAAAAACTTGCAATCTATTATTCAACATTTCGTTGTTGTGCCTACAAACTAGAATCCCAGCCACGCTTGCCCCTTATCATTCAAGTCCAAAGAAAAGCAGCATCGACTTGGGATGTTTCGGAACACTCGGCGGATCCGGACACGTTCGAAATTGTTCGACTGCTATCGAATTCCTCTGCGGTCGACGATTTTTGTCGCCAACACCGACTCGCTCCTTGCCTCCCGCAACGTGTCACCACGGACAGCAACCGTCCGTGGCGACAGTTGGCTAGGTGGCGTAAGCTACCGCCCGATCCAAAGGGCTCAGCCGTATTCATCCATCCATCCGTCTGTCCGACAACGTCGCGGTTGGGGTCGTGTGCTCTGCAGTCCAAGTCGGGGGCTTTAATTCTCTGCTATCTGGATGCTTCGGGACGGTGGCGGTGGGCGACCGAACCTCGCCCCTTCTATCGCTGCGGAAAGTGCAAGAAGTAGCTAAGTCTCGTCATTTCAATCCGGTTTTTAGGCTTCGTATAACGATTTCAACTGGTTGCGTTGTTTCACCAAGTTCCTACACTATCAACTTCAAAATCTTCATATGCCAGCGGTATGGAAATGGGTCTGTTTAGACCTGGCTGCACTTTCTATCGGCAAGTAATTTTCAGTGATGATGTGAAGTTGAAATACCAGCATTTCTTCACGAGAATCTCGAAATTACGTAAAACTATAGGACACACAACAACGATGAAAACGTATATTATCCAACTTGCATCATGCCAGCCCAGTTTCTTTCTTAATTCGCCAGTGGTTTTTATAAATACGGCATGCATTTCAACAAGTGCGCCTACTTAATCGTCTCGACATGTACATGCTTGAATCTTGTCGGATGTGCCTTCCAAAATGGCAAGCTTTGTTGCGGAGTAAAAAAATTTTTTTTACTCCGTATTACACCAAATTTCACTCATTTGTAAACATACATGGTATGGTAAGTATTCATGTTAGATAAGTACCTATGAAAGGAAGTCTTATTTCCAGTCATTTAAAACTAAATACTATGTTTTCGGTTGATATCTTTTTGATAAACCACTGTCGCATCTTCCTAACAAACAAAGAACTAAGCAAATAAGAAATACGTTTAATAAGAAATACATAGGTCAAACGTGTGAACTTGCCCAAATTTGCAAAAAAATCATCCAAGGTACACAGTTCGACAAGTAATTAAAAAGGATTCTAAAATATGTATCTTTCTCAATTTATCACGTACGAGGAAGTCTATCTCAAAATTGTCACAGAAAAGCCCTAATACAGTAGTCTGCATGAGAAGTGACAAAATAGTATGCGGTCCAACATGCAATCTCGGACAGGTATAAGAGAAACGCCCGGTTTCGCCTCGCTCGATTCAAGGGTTCAATAACTTTAAAACAAAACAAAAATCTGCCAAGCTGGCCGTTTTTGTTGTTGTTCATTTCAAGAATGCTCCCAAAACATACAATGTTTTGAAAGCGTACAATGTTTTGGAGGTCAAAATTACAGAATTCGACCACAAAACCGTGCCTGATTTGAGATGAAAACCCCGACTGTATTTATAAATAAGGCAGAAAAACGTTGCTTTATATTTAAACCCTGCCTACATCAAAATATTTTTAAAAGGTTCGAGACCGCGCAGTTTCTACTGACACGCCAATTGACTATTTATAAGAGAACAAAACTTTTTTTTTTTAAGAACGTAATTAGCACACCGCAATTCTGGTGGTTTAGTGTTATGTCCCGTTGGTCATGCATGATGACTCTCCAGTGTCGACTACGCACCAGGCGCGAAACATCTAAGAAAAAAAAAAAGAGACCGGGTCGGCGTACATGTAACAGTCGAGGTAGCAGCCGTATATATTTTCAAAAAGTAAAACTTGATCCACAAATGTTTACACGGCTTAGTGAAAGAAAAAAACCGAAAAAAAAAAAAGTGATTCTACATCGTTTGATCATGATCTGCGGTTGGGAGAGCCGGCTCGTTACGTCGGGTTATCGTGTGCTCGGGAGTCAACTGACAACGCCACGTTGAAAAGTCCACCTCTTTGCGGTCCTGCAGTCTGGACTGGCCACAAACGCGACAATCTGAAACCTCATACTCCATTATCGTTTAACAATGGGTCGTGTTTCTCCGACCAGGCTTTGAAACAAAAATGGACACTGTGTATCGTTGAATGCCGCGTCTCAGGACAGTGACGAGCGTCTGGTCAAAATAGTGCGTGCGTGCGTGTGTGTCTGTATTTAAAAAAAAAATTAAAAATATAAACGCCGAAAAATATGCGTTAATTTCGCTAATAAATAAACACCAGGAAATCTACGACAGCTGTAACGAACCGTCGTTCACAGGCAGTTGAGAAGGCGACGTATGCAGTCCGCGGACACTGTCTGAGAATGGACTTCTTCCAAAACCGATGCGCCCCATCGCGGCGAAATACCACGCAGTGCACTCTGGGAACTAGTTGGCCGCTCAGTTTCGGTTTCGATTGAGCAGCTTCATCTCATGCTATCACGCCGCGACCGAACGCGCTGCTTGCGTTTTTGATTATCTGAATTTTCACGAACGTACAATACACTCATTCTCGAGCGATACAAAACGAAGACCGGGGCACTTTTCTTGGTTCCCGAAACACCGGATATTATGAGTACGTATGCAAACGTAGTAAGACGTGGCTTAGTCACCTCACCCAACGAGTGCATCTTTGAGTTCAATTTCAATAATCCCGCCTAGTACCAGTGAACTAGAACTGAAATTTGTTCACCTGGAGCCTTTCACCTATTTTGTTTGCCAAACGTCCGCTTCTTGTTACTTCATTGGGCAAAAAGCAAGCCGCATTCTCACAGGAGTATCAAAGTTGAGCCCAGCGTTGACGCATGAACTTTTAAGGAAACGCAATAAATTCGACCTCGCTACTGCACAAACGTTACTATGATGCCTTCCTCGTGTCATCATATATCTCCCACGCAAATTTTATGCTGATAGAAGATTAAGTTTTTGCAAACGCTGAGATCGGCTAGCTACGACGGAGGCCCTAGCAAGCGTCCCCCACTCCTCGCTAAGCCTTTTTGGATGAGCTTTTACTGACGCCCAAGATCTGTGCCTGAACGGTGTGTCTGAAATTATCTCGACATACTCAGGCAGGAAGAAAGCAAACACATAACAAATATTATGGCCATTAGCAACTGTCAAACGCGCTTTGAATAATTTCGTTCGTTTGGCGCACCGCATAGGGGTTCTTGCCCGTCCGGCGCACTCCCGGCGAACGGTGCGACATTCTTCACACAAGTGCTCGACCTTTGCTTTCTAAAAATGGTTTGTATGTGCGAATGTGCCTAATGACTGCAGGATAACTTTATGCGCATACGCCATGTTGAATATTAGTGGAATGCAAGCTGGTGGGGACCTCACTTCGTGCAGTGCTGCGAGTCAGTACAGATAAGAGATTAGAAGTTTGTTAAAATTGAGCTTTTCAATGGCGCCTCCGAGTTTTACCTCGCGTACTCAGGCGTATTAAGAAAAACAGTAATTGCAAAAAGTGATTTTTCGTCTATGGACGCACGAAACAAACAAACTTTCTGATGAACAACACTAATGTAAAGGCGCGAGCTCGATGTATGCATACTTATTGGTTGCTACAGCTTGTTGGTTCGTACATAGGCAAGATCCCCGAGCTTCGCAGCGTCGAGATTCCCAGCACTGGCTCGTCCACATACCTCGATTGGAACGCTAACAGAAAGGCTCAAGCACAAAAATACAACAAGCATGAGTTAAGACAAACTATACGTCGCGGGCTTGTCTAAAGCTTCAAGGTCTGGCCATTTAGGTTAGTTTAGAAACCACAAATGACGCTCTCGGGACCAGAAAACATGAAATAACGGCCGTTAATAGTCCACGCTCTGTGTATAATCTTTTGCCGACGTGTCAATCGAAACCGAAACCATGCCACCCTCCTCCCTGGCTGGCCAACTAGTTCCCAGAGTGCAACGCGCGCCGTGTTGCATGTAGGGCTTTATGGAAGTAGTCTATTGCGTCATCGTGTCTGGAGGAAACAGTGTGTCTTTTGCGCCATGCTCTGTTCAGCGTGACGGCGGCTAACCTTCGTCGATCTCCGCCGCGTCAACGCTTGACTGTCGTCGAGAGGCAAGGCCGCGGACACGGCCACACTCATCTGCATGACTCACGTTCTGGAGGTCGCATAGCTTTGGTCCTTACGCAAAGGACCCCGCGTATCACGTGCGCAGCAAGGAGACGATAAGGCGGAGCGCGACATGACGTTCCTCGCAGTATCTATACTGCGGTTTTATCCAGCACACACACACACACACACACACTTGGGCAGCAAAAATGCGGGGGTCGGCATCTATATCTATCTGGAATATACATATACTCTTCGGGGCCAGGCTCTCTTCTCGAACGCGGCCTTGTGTCCTGAGTCAGCTGATGTGCTGACTCCGTGAAAAACCTTGTCAACCTCTCATCAGTCATAGCCGGGATGGTGACGAGCCTCGGAGACGATGGGCCCGACGGGGCATTTGCCGATAAGAGGAAGCGTTTCTGGCCAAGATGCGTGTCGCATATAGTGCCCCAGGAACGAAACCGTGTCTGAGCTAACAACTAGACTAATATATCCGTCAAAAAAAAAAAAAAAAAAAAAAAAAAAGAAAAGTTACGCGCAGTCATATTACTGATATGCTCTTTCCTCGACGCAACGAATAGAGCACTCGATTAATCGTATCACTGTACCGCTTTTAGTTTTCCTACGTTATTTGCGTACACGAGCTTACTCCTTGGGTATATGTATAGTGCACACTATATCTCCCTGGGTGTAGTGCGCACGGACGTGTTCCCGGCGTAGTATACAAACAATTCAATAATGATAAAGAACAAAACCAAAAGAAACATTCGGAAACAACAACAACCTGTTACACTGCGGCTGTTTACAAACGTGAACAACCGCACGCGTCCCAAGCGATTTCCGGTCGCATCGTCTTTGCAAGCCTCTTGAGCTTGCTTATGTCACCAGTGCTGGAAAGCATAGATGCTACCCGTACACCCAAGTTAGAGATTTAACGCGGGCCTTCGGCTGTACAATATTGCATCTTGGAGGTGGCAAGTTGGTTTACAAGAATACTCGAGACATTTTAACAGATCTCGCACTCCTTTGCTCTTTTGGAGTTCACTTGGAGAATTGGTGGTTAGACGTTTCATCAACATTTGAAGTAGCGGTGTGAAGGTGGCCTTTGTGAAGGTGGCGGAAGTTCTTTGGGACGTCAAAGACTAGAGCACCATCTGGTGGCGTTTGCCAAAATCGGTGAGGGATGAATGCCGTAATCACGCTACAAAAAGAAAAAAAAATATACAAAAGACTGTAACCAAAGCTCATCCTGGTGATATCCCACACCGCCTCGTGATAGTTAATGGGGTAGAAAATTGGCTTAAAAGGGCAAGCATATGTTTGTTATTTTAGACAAAGTGCCGTTCCATCCATCCATCCAGTGTGCAGGCACTGTCTGAGGCATGTTTCGTCCTTGTATGGACATTCCTGTCACGCTGGTCGTACAAGAGCTGTCAGTAGGCATGTTCAAACATGATTGGAGGCCTGTTCGCTGATAATTCTATCATTCCGTCTGCTGCGGCCAAGCGGTCACACAGCGGCGCGACTGTTCGGGGGAAACTCGTCATATCCCGACTCTTTCCACTTCTTTAGCAGAGTGAACGCTGGAGAGGGGGCCACGCATCCTCTCCAGCGTTCGCGATCTGCATAAAAGGTAGGGGGAGCTTCGCCCGAACTCTTTACTAACAACTAGCTTTCATCGACAAAAGTGGATAGACGTTTTCGTTCCGTAATCTCCGAATCATTCAAAAATAGTAAGGGCTAAGCGCCCTTAAAAATATAAATAAAAAAAAGTTTTAATTCGAGTAATTTCTACCCTTCGATCAATTAATGAATAAAGTAAACGGCTGTGTCGACATTCAGGCATAATATCTAACTAGAGTGCCTAAACTACACGTTTTCTTTGCTAATACTTTTTTTTCACCGTGGTTATTAATGACTGAGTGTATATACCACACTTGAAACTTGACGCTGTCCCGCCACCAAAAGAAATCACGGGAAAGCAGTTTTCATTTCTCAAATTAAATATATTACGTGGTTATTTTCACCTTATAATAGATCCGAATGAGTCATGGGGAATGCGAAAGTGCTTTACTGGGGAAACCAACAATGCTCTGTCTCCAATTCTGTGTGCGGTGTCCCCTTTTTTTGTTTTCCTCAGCCTCGGGCAGCAGCTCGCCTGTTGCTCAAGCACTTTGTGAAACAGGCATTTTTCTTTCTACAAGTTTCACACCACCGAACCCACTCGATTAACCGGTAAAATTTTTTATCACGATTCAAAAATTGATTAATTAATGGCAAAGTTCATCGATCAATTGCCCAGCCCTAATGACAATAATAAACTTACATTACTGTACCCTTCGGGTGAGCGCCAATTAAATAACATCGCAGAAAGAAACACCCCTCAATGAAGAATACGACACACATTTACACCCCTAATAAATAAACCTACTGGGAAAGGACCAATTTGAAATGCCCTGTCTGCGCGCGCACCCGCGTTAATTCAGCACAACGGAAATAATCACCTTCCTTTTGTAGGAGAAGCGCTAAGTAGATTCACTCACCCTCAAACTCACACTCACACCAGAAAAACGGTCATTCACGTCGCGACGTGAATGACCGTTTTTCTGGTGTGAGTGTGAGTTTGAGGGTGAGTGAATCTACTTAGCGCTTCTCCTACAATATGAATACTCAACTCGCCCAAGCATCCATTCTAAGAATCACCTTCCTTCTTTCGAGATTGTGCTGATTAGCTTTGAACATCACGGAGCAATACCACACACAAACGCACAGAAAGAGGACAATGTCCTGCAGGCTGAATCTTTGAGGATTAATGCATTCTTTTATGTTCTCAAGAATCAGACGATTACAACGCAGCCAAGACAGAGTCGTTGCACTAAGTCGTTCGTCTGGCTGACGCCACTGGCGGGGCATTTCTTCCGAGCCGGTTTGGGCAAGTATTCGCCCTTTTTACCTTTATTATTTTTATCTGGCGATACGTCACGGGATTCCCCTGTTGACCCGCGGCCGCATGAATCATCCACGTTGTTCGTGACGTCATCAGGAGCAGACGTCCTGATTTCGTCTGCTACACGATTGCGATATGCGTTTACGTTAGAGCAGTTTCAAAATCACATCGAAAATAGCGATTGTGGGAAGACGCGTGGTGTGCGACCAGCCGACGCACAGAATGACTAGATCGTCAAGATACTTGTTTTCTTTTTCCCCCCTACATCTAGTTGACGTTATAGGAATTCCATCGCGGTTCAAATAAATAAATGAAATAAATGACCGCCACTTTTTGTTGTCAGATTGTCGCTCTGGCAACTCAGTTAAAAGAAGAAAAAAAGGATAGATCGCAAAGGTCTGTGGTTCGTTCGTCGCGCTTTTGCTGATGAATAAAATTGTCAAAAGAAATCAAAGTGAAGACAACGACTATCAGAAATTTCAAATTAACCGCAGATTCAAAAAAAAAAAAAAAGGGGGGGGGAGTTACGAATAACAGTTTTAAAAGCAATGCTGAGTTTCCTTGAAGAGACGGAAACGAGCTAAGACGCGCATCACTGTCAGCGTCAACGGAAATTATTCATTTCCCTTCTCCAAAACAAATCGAAGGCCCCGCCAGCCACGCCGCAGACATGACGCGTGGGCCGTCGTCTGCTCGTGGAGCGAGAGAACGGCCGTTAGGCGCGCCGCCATTACTATACCGTCCCCCGAGCGCAAACTCCCCGACTCGGAAGTGACGTACGCGGTAGCACGCAATCCCATTGGCGGAGCCAAATCAACCCACGTGACAATAATAACGTGGAAGTGACGTTTGCGGCAGCGCGCGCTCTCATTGGCCGACCCGGACCAGCTCACGTGACACCAGGAAAGTGGCGGGAGAACGTCACGCAGTTTTTTCTCCGGGCTTCCATGCCGACGAGAAGTCGAATTCGAATCGGATCGTCCCCGTGCATGTCGCGGCTTCGAGCCATGGATACCAGCTACCGTCTCTCGCCCAAGTCCCTCTTCAGAGACGACGACGACGCGAGGGGTTCGGACTCGCCTCCGACGAGCGACTTGAACAGCTCCACGGACTCTGGCGTCGTGCGATCGGCCGACCGATCCCCGTCCGTACCCGTGCTCAAAGTGCGGCCGGTCCCGCGGCAAGAAACGCCTCCGTACAAGAGGATCAGGGCGCTTCGGTTGTTCGGGTCGCCGCAGACTCCCAAGACCCTACTTCAGCGGTCCGAGGCGCCCAGCACGCGGGACGTCGTCGGGAGTCGCCAACGGACGCATCTCGTCGAGGTCGGCGCCAACGTGAACCCCTTTTCGCCGGCTCCTACGACGCCGCCGCCTCCGCTGCGTTCCAAGCGACCCCGCCAGAGCTTCAGCTTGCTCAGGTCAGTTTTTTGTGCGGCCCAACAAGCGTTTATTGCATTCGACGCTCCGCGGCTGATTCTGCATCGACGCGATGCTCCTGTCCTCGACGCTGATGAGTTGTTGTCGTCAAGGTTTTCGTCTCAGCGGTCCGCGCTACTCGCACTTCGCTTAATCGGGACCACTTGAAGCATCTCTTCTTACGCATTGTCTCGGAGGCGACTCTAGCTGGTGCTTCTGATACGCTTTTGAAGCGCATAGAACACACTACACGTCGATAAAAGCACTTAAGTTTATCTTTCGTTTCACATTGTTCTAGCGACATGTTCGCGAATGCGCGAACGCTAGTATCATGCAGGTATCCAAGTTTAGCCTGATTCCCCTGACTGCAACGGCCCGTGGCCTTGACACAAGGATATTTGCTAACCCCCTCGCATAAAAAAAGAGACGACGGCAGCGATAAAGCGTTTTCAGTGTTTTTATTTTATGGTCCGTACCCTTTCTTTTTTTTCTTTACTGCTGCCAAGATTTCCAACACCATTATTGTTCACAACGGCTTTTGTCCAACCCCCATTTTTTTGCTTGTGTTGATCTTGATCCGTTGCATTTCTAAAGCAACCCGTTCTCACGCTAGCGTCTCGGCATTCATTAGTGTAAAAAGATCGGTTAGTAGCAGCAGTAAAACAAAAAAAAAAAAAAAAGAACCAGCCGAAACGTCACCTACACGATCTTAGTCGTTCGAGGGCGTGCACTACAATATACTAGTTGGAAAACCGGTACTAATGTAGCGCAACGTTCTTTTTTATCTTTGAACACGCAAAAACTTGCAAAAACCTTGGAAAAGAAAAAGAAAAAAAAAAAAAAAAGATGAGCAGACAGCGCTTGCACATCGTCGCATTCAAATGCCGCCGTCTTTCTCTCTTTTTCTTTTTGAACTTTTCGTAAAGTGTGTCACTTGGATTAGCGCTGTCCCAAAGACGGCCACAAAACTTCCGGCTCGTCCCAGTGCACCTGTTTTTGGGGAGGGCGCGCCCATGCTTGACCGGCCGCCACCACTACACGCGGAGCAAGTTGTGCGGGGAAGTCAGGTGTAGCCGCAGGGACGCCGGGTTGGTCAGGCTTTCCGGATTCCGGTTGGAGACAATCCGATCCTTTCGCGAACAATCGCATCGGACTGTCTCTGCACTCTTCCCTCCTTATCTCGGAATAAAAAAGCGTGGACCAAGAAACCTGTGCTCTATTTTTTTCTTTTCAATGTTTTTATTTATTTATGTCATTTATTTTGCTACACACCTTCTATTTGGTTTTTGTTAGAGAGGCCACGTTTATAAAGGATGTTTCTCTTGTCCCTCGAAGATCGTACAAAGGATACTTCCCTCCTCTTTGGATCAGTGAAAAGATGACCAGATACGGTGCAACCTCGCTGTGAACAGGTGGCAGCACTTGCCATTCTTCTTTCAGCACGAATCGGCGAAAACGTTGGGCAGAACGCCGTTGCTAACGTTCCCAGAAACCAACTAGAGCCGAAGGAAAAAAACAAATCCTTTTTGTGGAAGGTTACGACCGATCTGACTGCACAGTGGTTGGAACCACTTCGAATTTTTGTCTCCAGGATTCGAGATTCTGTTCAAGGATTGCATGGTTGGAAATTTGAGGAAACAAAGACCCCCATTAGGAAAGGGGTTGAGTGGAGGCGCTTCTTTGTAACGAACTTGGGAGCGGAAGATAAGCCACAATGGGAACAAGTGCGATGTTTCTGGAGCTCACTGTAGTAATTATAGAGTTGCTTTACAACATAAGCCCCATAAACACCGATTCCTCTCCGGCATTCAATTTAGACACCGATTCAAAGAGGGAGAAGAGAACGATTTTGAAGAAAAGCAAATACCGAAAACACGGACCCTTAATTATTATGTCTTCTATTTTTCTTTTTTTCCGAATTAACGCAGCAGTAAACAACACTTGTCCTAAGATAATGAATCGTAGTGTTAACATTCGCTTTTATAAATATCGTTGTTTACGGTCGAATAAACTTCGAACTGTACGGAATGCTGCCAGAAAAGTCATACCCTCCTAATAAAATTGCACCGGCTCCATCGGGTTTTTTCGGCGCATGCCGGGGAAGGCACGACGCCGAAATTCCGTTAGCGGCGTCCCATTATTTCGGTGGGGCGCCCAGACTAAAGGAGAGGGGGATGCCTCCATTATTCCCTGCCGCTATTCATCGGGTAGATGGGTGCTCTAGGAAATAGTGGGAATATATATATATATATTTTTTTTTATTGGGAGGAAAAAAAAGGGGGGGGGGGGGGTTGTTTTCAAGACAACGGTTGGTGGGTGTCCGTTGCCCCGCTATTAAGCTTACCGAGGAGACGTGAGATTTCTTTATCTACTCTTGATGCCCGCGTGATGAGATTCGCTTGGGCGAAGAATATCCGAACAGCAGCGAAAGAACGGACGATAATAATAGATTTCCTCTATAGTACACTGTTTGAAGTCGCCATCTGAGATGCTGGAATTATTTCGAGCAGAAAATTGTTGAAAGTCGGCAACCTCGGCGGATTGTTGTATTTATTCTGTCGCCAATCTGAAACCCTCAAATTTTGAAACCTCCGAGTATGACAGCGAGTGCTGAGTAAATGAACAATAAAGACCTCGGAATGTCTCTTCAATAAGTGCCGTGCCACGTTTTCTGTAGTTGCACCGTTAGAAGTATTAAGAATCCGATAAATGGAAAGCTGCAAGCGAGCTGGACAACAATGATGAAAATAATCCCTGGAGAAGGGGAACAGGAGGACAAACACAAATCTCCAAACACAGCTAGATCACTGGTGCGCGGCCGAAAAAATCCGCCTGGTCCTGGTATCGAACCAGGGACCTCTCCATTCCCAGGGGAGCGCTCTACCAACTGAGCTAACCAAGGGTTAGACGTTAGTACAGCAAACGGATTTTATCAGCTGCCACCAGTCTAGCACCAACAAGGGTTATGATGATGCAGGTAATGCAAAGGTGCAAGCGAGCTGTACAGCTAGAAGACTCGTGTTGTCCTTTGTTCCCCTTCTCCGCGGATTATTTTTGTCGTAGAATGAACCCTTGAATGATATCGTAAAGAACAAGCGACCACGTGATCTGGTGCACTGGGGTTGCAAAAGCGCTCTGGCACGTGCTGGGCTTCAGACACTGCAAGCAATCGGCTATACTCCATTTCACCTTATGTTGTACCGAATGAGAAGGCTAGAAGCTCGAGCTCATAGCGTTGGGAGCTGCTCTTAACGCACGAGAGCTTGTGCCGCCGAGATGTTCCCTAGAGCAAGGAGCTCGCGCTCGTAGCCTTCCCTGCGGTACAACGTAAGGCGAAACAGTGTATAGTGCCGGCCGTTACCCAAAGGCTTTGATTGTCACGCTCTCAAGTCAAGGGCTCACGCAGCGCGCATAACCAATCTATGAGGCGCCAGGGACTAACGTTACGGCAGTGGCCATATAATCGAATGTAACTACGTCAAACATCACACCGACTAGGCGGCATCACACCGCATCGTTGTTTTTTTGTGTTTTTTTTTTTTTTTTACATTTGCGAAGGAATTTTTATAAGCTGGCAAGGAATAGCCAGGTCGGGCCAAAACTTGGACTAGGTTTTCCCGAGAAGTACGTCGATGTAAAGCGACAACCCGCTCCCTGCGTCCTCACCGTTCCAATGAACACAGTGCGTAGACTGAAGTGTACAGGACTCTCGGGCCGAACGCAGCGTGCAGCTGTAAAACGAACTTGGAGACTCCGCGTTTATGTGCACCCTGGGTCGTCCGCGCGAACCGTCCCTACTTGCGCGAGACGCTGCAGTACTATAGTCATTGGCAGGGTTAGAACGGCAGAGGTGTCCTGCATCCAGCGCTAAGTTCGCGCTTGCCGTTCTTACCCATTCCGTGACTTATTATAGGGGACTTTGAGGTAAAACTCACCTGTGGCTGGGGCATTCCGTCGGTACTAGGTCCAGTCCGTGCGACGGGCTGGCTGGTTGCGTCCATCTTTTCGTCTGCTTTCGTGGTGGTGGCCTGTCGTCTGCTTTCGCCTTCCAGACGGAAAGCAGACGGTGTCTGGTCATGCGCGCACGTCTAGGTGGTGAACAGGGCGAAACTGATTCACTGCCATCTTGATTCTTCCAACTGGGGTCATTTTTTTCTCCCCTTTTGTTTAAATTTCTTTCTTTTTTTTTTTTGTTGTCGTTTTGGTGGGGAAGGGTCTTACGTCGCGGTCGCCTGCTTCCCGGATACGAGGGTCGAGGCGAGGCCACTGTGGAGGCTGCGCTATTCAGTCCTCGGTCTGTGTCGAACTATAATCTCCGTTTCACCCTAAGTCGGGACGCAGCGGATGGTACGAGCTATCCCAGCCAATCCCGCTGTGTGTACGTAGTCCGTGATACGCCTTCCGCGCGTCGCTGTGCCACCTCTCCAAGGTCACGTGACCCACACGCGGCCTGGGATTGGCTTCGATGAGTCCGTAGCATCCGCTGCGCTCGGACGTAAGGTGAAACAGAGATGATATTTCTTCACCTGAGGTTTTTTTTTTTTTTTTTTTTTTTTTTATACATGTATATTTTTGGTGTTTAGATTTTTAGTTACTTTTAGCCAGAAAGAAACCTTTGCACCTACGGTGGCGCTTTTTCTTTTTTGTTTTAATACTTTTTGCATTTTGGGCGAGCTTGGCGCTTGCTGTCGCTGGTTTGGGGCGAGCCGCGGATTTCGCTGACTCATTTTTAGCCTCATTAAAAAGACGCAGGAAAAAAAAAAAAAAGATGAGAAGGAACACGTTAATCTTTATCGCGATAACTAGGTCCGGATATTTCATCGAACGCCGTTTCATCGTTTTCATCGAAGTAATTTCATCGAATGTCGTTTTATCGAAAGCCGTTTGATCGAAGCCCTCTTATCGATCACTGGTAGATTCCAGCGGTCTTTTTGCTTTGACATGAAAGGCGATAACTTCGAATCCCGACCAACTCGCGGTTCTGCGCTTTTTGCTACCCGAGGGTGTCTCTCCCTGCGGGGGTTTCGGCGTATCTTTTTCGTTCGATTACCCTTTCTCGCTCGCTGCTTGGGATCTGTGGAATGCCATTGTGCGTTCGCAGAGTTCGAACCATCGAATAGGAAATGCCGGTGGCGATTATAGTCTTGTCCGAATCACAATGGGCGTCCGTCCTTGCTTCTGGTCGGGTAGAGGCCTGGATTTACCTTACAGGATGCGATATGGCACGCGAAGATGATGTTACGGTGGTGTGCCGGTGTCCTGACGTAGGGCGGGAACCTTCTCTCTTGGAAAGTAGCGTCGTGTTGCCCGCGTGTTGGTGTCTTCAGTGTCGCCGCCGGGTATGAGAGGTACTCTGGAATGCGTCCCCCCCCCCCCCCCCCCCCTTTCCCTAACACCGCTATACTTTACAGAGGCAGCAAGCTCTTGTCGTTCGTTATTATTGTTTGATCTACTTCGACTAACTGTAGCTCAGACACGATTTGCACAACTTAATTAAAAAAAAAAAAAAAACAGCGCGACAAGACGAAAGGTAAGTTGAAGCTCCTTGAACGTATTTTTAGTCTTGTTGCCCTGTTTTTTTTTTTTTTTTTTTTTTTTTTTACAAATCATGCCTGAGCTACACAGAAAGCGCTGACTGGCAGTTAAAAATTTTGCTCCTGCACGAAACAGCAAGTAAACAAGAGACGAGAAAAGATTGAAACAGAAATCAACCCGATAAAACACCCCCATCGCGCCAACAAACGATAAAAAATAAAATAAAATAACGGTTTTGGAAAAAAAAAACTTGCTGGTTGAAGAAAAAAAAAACATAAAAAAAAACGGATTCCCACGGAACTCGTTTTGAAACGGGAGATAACCTCGCAAGCTTCCCCATCACACTAAGTGCATTCTGGTTTGATGTGCTGTCATTTTTGTTTATTTTGTAATTGAAACAACAACAGGGAGATGCACTTCATTTCCACACACTTGCGCGACATTCTCGGTACATGCAGAAACTTTATAATTGGGCGGCATCACAACAAACGTGATGCTTCTGGCGGCGTTTGATACGAGTGTCTCTGAACGTGCAACTGTCCAACCAGGTGAATCCCCGTTCTCGCGGGGCACCGATTTGCGCCGCTGGACTCGCGAGTTTTTTTTTTTTTTTGTTTTGTTTAGAGTGCAAAACCTTTTCAGCGAGCGCCGGACCAGGCGTACAAAAATAAAGTTTACTCTCTCTCTCTCAAGAACGCGGTTTGAGCAACACAGATATTTCGAAGGGCGCCGATGAATGGTAGGATAGATGCATCCTACTGAGCCCTTGGGATCGGGCGGTAGCTTGCGCCACCTGGCCATTTTGTTTTACCATTTAAGCTTAGTTGCTCTGGAGGAGCTCCGACTCGATCCTGGGACATCTTTGTGGTCACGGTCGGTTTCACTGAGGCCTCGATGGCCTCTTGGTTGTGTCTGGCAATGCTTACAAATTTATTCCACGGTGACTGCAGCGTGTAAAAGTACATCCCCGTGTTTTTTTTTTAATATAGTAAAACAAAACAAAAAAAGAAAGTTATTACAGCAATCTATACCAGAATGCGATTGCTGTGTCGGCGGACATTTGTTATGTTACTCTTCATTTAAAAAATGGGGTTCACGGGAAAAGTAATTTTTCTTGTCCCTGGACCATTTTTTATTTTTTTTTACTTGACACTGGGGACCATTTTTTGCCGGAGTCATATATATATATATATTAATATAAATTCAACAGGCGATCATAGTCTAAAATTTCGGATTGATGAACGTTCAACGGCGGCTCATAAGGGATTTTTGTTTTTCTTTCGTATCTTTTTGATCCAGGTAACGTCACGTGCTCGCACTTTCGTATTTTCTCACCACCGCTAGCGTCCCGTTCTCACGGAGTTTCAGCTTCCTGCGATGGGTAGTTTTCATATGCGTGCCGAAAAATCGGCCGGGTTTTCATTTTCTCGATCAATCCCAACCGTTCTTTTTGTTTTTTTAACTGTTTCGTGTCAGAGCTGCTGTCATCGACCTCGACATATCTCGCATAAGCAAACTCGGCTTAAAGGAAAAAAAAAAAAAAAAAAAAAAAAAAAAGAGAACATAATTTTGACTTGCGTAAACCATTGATTGTCCCTTTGTTTGCACAACATTCGTTGAAGAGTCGGCGCGAGCCTGGATGGATAGAAGCATGCGTGACTGCTGTCTCCTTTGAAATCGGGCGGTGACATGCGCCACCTAGCCAAATACTATTCCTTTCTCCAGCGTTCTGCTAGCGTTTCGTCATCGCGGCGCTCGTCATTAGGGACTCATAAGATAACTTACGGAATTTTAGCGCTCGCTACCGCTACATTTAGCGCTCGCGTTAACGCAGTTTGCTCGACGGAAAAGCCCCGGCATCTCCCGCTTGCGACGCCACAAACATACAGTAACACTTTTTATTTTACACACGAAAGGCTGTAAATTGAGAAACAAACAAACAAGTTTATTGCTTCACAGATTTCTTTAAATGTGAAAATGCGACCATGGAGAGCGACCTGGAGCAGAACAGGCGTCTGCCATTTCCACCACAGCTGCTGAGACACCACCAGGGTCGCGACCGGCGACCAGTCTTGGCCAGTAACTAGTTACTAGTAACGCGTTACTGGTAATTAGTTACATTTTCCGGTAACGTTTAACTGTAACGTGTTACTCTTTAATATTGGTAACTTGTAACTGTAGCACTGTTACTTTTTTATTGGGTAACTGTAACTGTTTAGGCTGCTACAGTTACCCTTTTTTTTTTTTACTGTATAAATCAAAACCCATCGGATGCGGACATGGAGAAATTGCCATATTGAAGTATTTTTTCTCCAAACACCTTGCCAGCAAAAGAAAGTAAGGAGAGGAAGAAGCGTGGCCACGCATTGAACAAACGAAAAATTGCCTGGTTTAGCCCACGTCTGGCCTGTGTCTGGGATATGTCCGTGCTGTCGTTTTTACACCCAGCCGTTCGCCGTTTCCTCATCCCTCGTAGTTTTCAAGGAAGCCGTCCCCATATTGTGCAGAAAGCCGGAGCTTGTTTAACTTATTCATTCTCTTCGGAGCCGCTTGAGCGAACACTCACCAGTCACCTAGCTGTGTTTGGAGATTTTTGTTTGTCCTTTGTCCCTCTGGTTCCCCTTCTCCAGGGATTACTTTCGTCATTGTTGTCCAGCTCGCTCGCCCCTTTGCATTTAATTGCATTATAAGTACGACTTCCACAGTTGGCCTTTCGGACATAGACGCCACGGTGGTCGTTGTACACTCGCAAAGCACCGGAAGCTAATTGTCTCCTTTCCCCCTTTAATCTTTGGAAGCATGTTTAACCTGCTATGTTTAGGCCTGCTTCTGAGTATATCCCATATAGTAATTATGTGACCATCTCTGTCCTCCTTCGTTGCGGAGTGAAAAATAAATCAAGAAATGTTCACTGAGGCGGGCCGATGACAATTTTGAAAAATGGTTGATTCTAAGTGATAACAATTATTGCAGATATATTATGGACATCAGTATGCTCAAACGGCGAATGACGCCAAAAAGAAACAGACCCTTCGGGTGTAAATTCTTCAAATTTCCCAGTTTACCTTTTTTCTCTTTATAGTGTAACAAATAAAATAATATTGTTTTGGTCTGTGATTCCTTGTGTCAAATTTCGGTACTGTAGCGAGAAGTTAACTGCGTTATTACTGTTTTTGCAGTAACTAACTGTAACACTGTTACTTTTTACTAGTAACGTGCCCATGACTGCCGGCGACAGCACGACACTTTTATGACGTCATCAGGCGGAAATCGAGGGAGCACTTTTTTGGCCGCGGTGAACACACTAGTCGGAGACGCGTTCCAGGCACCATAGCCGCGATCCTGGGAGCCGCCATTTTTTGACTGTGCTCGTCTTGGCTTTGACATTGGCAAAAGGGAGTTTTCGTAGATCGTTTCCGCTGTCCCGCAACGGCTCTCCGCAACCCGCTACGCTAGCCGGAACTCTACAGTCAAGGCCATCGGCGCGCAGGCGCAGTAGCGGCTACTTCGTTGCGGAGGGCTTAGCGGAAGCGGAAACGCGGTCTACGAAAACTCCCTAAAGACACTTTGCGTACGCACGCAATTTCCGAAAAATAGCGTACGCTAAACTGGCGCACGCAAAGCGCTAAACGTGGTTAGCGTTCGGCGCATGCGTAGTGGCGACGACGCTATTCTTTGCGTACGTGCGCTATTCTGGAACTGCCTATTGTCATCGAAGTCCCTGCTTGTTCTCGTGGCTTTCCGATTTCGCTTGACTACCTGACACGCCATCGGTCTTCGTGATGATGGGCTCGCCCGCACATATAGCGAAGTAACCAAAATAAAGTGCGCTACTCGCTGCAGGTTGCTGTGGAACTTGTGGTACCACGGCACACCTGCCGCGTTCGCTGCACTATCTCTCCTCCCGCTTCTATCTCTCGCAGTAGGTACACGGGCGCAGCTGTGCTTGCGCAACCATTATTTGTCAGACCACCACTTGCTCGTCGTCTCGTATGACGCGACAGGTTGCTTTTTTTTCACAAAACGAAACTCGGAACTCGCTCGCGAACTGACAGCCGGGTCGGCAGGTGCATCCGCACACGTCTGCTTTTGTGCGCGCGCTGTCGTCTGCTACATCTGCTATCTTCCTTTCGTCTACAGCGGGAAAAAATGAACGCGTTCTTCTCTCTTTTAAAGCAGTTTTTTTATATATATATTTTGTCTTCCAAAGCTGTATCTCTCACGTCTCCGCAGTGTGTATCTTTCCTAGAAGTCTTTTTATGTGCTCGGTTTCACTCGTCAGTCGCGCAGCGAGCGTCTGCAACGTTGAGGCTTTGGGATGGTTGTCTGCTAACGGTTTTTGTCGGCTGATTCCTTCTCAAGACCGATTTGCCTGTCTCCATTCCCAAAGCAACTGCTGGTGGTGGATCGCACGCGTCAAAAGGGGGGTGGCGTGGCTCGCCAACAATACGGCCGTATAACCATGGCAACATAGCGCACGAAACTCGGCGGCGATCCTATCATTTGTGCCTTTTCTGCACAGTGACGGTTCCACCTGGCGGAGATCGTAAAGAGTGCACGATACCGCGTCGATTTGGCCCATCGCGCTTCCGTCTCTGCTTTCTCGCTCTAGCTTGTAAATTCGTTCAGACGTTGAAAGGAGAGAGTCACGAACGTTTTCTTTTTGTCTTTGTTTCGTTTTATATATACCGCGGCGAAATGTATGAAAATCGTGACTGCGGTGGATGTAAAAAAAAAAGAAAACAAAATTTGCAGTCGGAGCCCGTATGTGGAAAGGATACGCTGAAATCGTATATCAAGCGAACTCCAGAGAGAGCCGTGATGTACGCGTCTTGGCGCTAAAGTTGGCCGTTCGACAACAGGCGCGTCAGAGTTTGTTGTCGATGAAAAGGGACGATACCGAAGCACGCTTAGCGCGTGGCGGCGGCGGCTTTTCGGTTGCAATCTGCCACGTGCCCACACGTGTTCTAGTTGCAACATAAAAAAAGAAAGAGAGAGAGAGGAGATACTTGATTCGGTAGGGAGTTTTTGGGGAACCGCTCACTTGAGAAGGCGTCGCTGCCGAACCAGGTGGATCATTTTGGACTTGGGAGGCGGCCGCGAGAGATGAGGGTGCAGGCCACTCAGTGCTACCAAATGTGAAGAAAAGCCGTCAATATTTTTTTTTTCTCTCGTTTTGTAGCGTTGTGGCTCTGTTTGAAACACGCGGGGCTTGGCGGGAACAGTTTTGAACGTTGAAAACTGTTTTCAAATAGCATCCTCCGTTTGGTGTGTTTTTTCTGGTGGGTGTTTGCTATGGTTCTGTCTTTAAAAAAAAAAAAAAAAAAGAAAAAAAAAGTGATGTACGCAAATATAATTTAATATACGAAGAAAAAACGAAAATTGAGCTGACAATTCGCAATTTGCTCGTTTAGATTTTGTGTAATATTTGTGCCATGTATACAGTGCGCGACACAGTTAGCGCGAACACGGCACCGGCGTTTCTTTACATTTTATCCCATTTTACCGCTTAGGTTGGTGTCCCCAGCGAACACTTTCCTCAACACCAGCCACCCAATTTTAAGAAAAAAAGAAAATAGAAAGCCGGCAATAGCTTTTTTGGGGGGGCTGACTTTATCACATCATGTTACTTTATGTCAGATTACTACACCTCGAAAGATACAGCGATAAAATAAGGAAAAACAAAGGTTTATTGGGGAACGACAATGGTGTCGACAAAAAGTCGGCGAGAAATCTGGCGGCCGTTATTGGCCATCGGAATTCCTTTGTCTTAAAGTTCTGGATAGAGACTACTCAAGAAAAAGCTGCTCCTGCGGGGGGCCTGCCATTGAAGCGAGTGTTGAAAATGGGCACTTGGGAGTTGACAGGTCTGGAACGCCGATAGACTAGTGGTTATCGATCCACGTGTGTGTCGCTATTCCGTACTCTATCAGCATTGGCTCTCTACCGACCAGGTGAGAGGGGGAGGGGGCGCCGTATCGGTCGGTATGTTTTCGAGTGTAAACGTTGGAGGTCGGTGTCGCGCGCCATCTGTATCCGGTGGACCGTAGTTTGCTCTCCGACACCGTCCGTTGGCCGTTCTAGACCGCTATTCGGGTTCCAGCTTGAACCAACGAACGTGCGTCGTCTGCTCCTCGGCGTGTCGTCTGCTAGCTCCGCGCTGCGGAGCCGAAGAAACGGCTGGAGAGAGGGGTGCCGCTGGCCGGCTGGGTTTTCGTTGTTTGCCAGGTGGCGCTCTCGCCGGCGGTCGCCGCCATTGTTGTACGCCCTCCAGGAAGTGTGTACAATGGACGCACAGCTGAGTTGCGCTTCGGTTGTGTCTGCCCGCTGTCAACAACCCCCGGCGTTTTGTCAACAGTCTGGAGAAGCTGTCGGGTTTTTGTACGAGGCGTTGACGAGACTTTAGTTCTTCTCGGTGGGAGGTTGTAAGAAACGGCTGTTTCTCGAACTGAATACGTTGTTCTTTGTCGCGTTTCAGTGCTCCGTCTTGGTCACAGTATTTTTCCTGCTTCTAATGTAATCTTGAACTTGAGATGCTGCCGAGGCAGAGAGTGTGGGGGAAGGGAGGGGGGTTGGGGTTACGATAGCGCTTTGTCCTGGCGTATTTTCCGCCTCAGCTTTAATCTGGATTTGTCGGATGCGGTCTTCGGGTTTGTGATATCAAAAGGCACGGCGCCTGGAGTTTGAGAGCGTATCAGCCGAGCGTTTTTTATTCGCATATCCAGATTTCCGTGCCCCTTCATTTAGCCAACGAGACCGATCCACTTACGATATTCTTAATTTTAGATAAATATTCACTAAATACATGAAAAGAGATAACACTGGATTATTTATTTATTTTAAAATACTATCAGTGCCTCATAGAACTATGATGGGAGAGGGCATATGCACGCTCTGCAAGTATACACAAAAGCCAAAAGCAACACACCCTTGAACAAGAAAAACAATAAAGTTTGGTAACATAATTTTCTCAGATGAATTGGCCAAACTGCTGGATACAAGCAAAAGGCTACAATATTGCGCAAGCGCCGGAGCAAACCCATACGACACGCCAACGTTTTCTTGTCAGTTAAAAGAAATTGAGAGAAATCACGTAATTATAATGCATTGGTTGTTGGGTAGTCGTCGTTCGAACCAATGAGGTCTGCGCACTTCAGTTATGAAATCGGCTTACCCAGTGAGAACATTTAGGGGATTAAGTTTTTAAAATTTTACTTAACTTTGCATGTTTTTAAAGTACAAGACCCCCCCCCCCCCCCCCCCCTCCCCTCCTTTTCCGTTATTTTTTGTCGCCGCGAGAATAAACGGCGCGTAGCCGAACTCTTCTCAGTCTGCGCCAAAGTGATTTTCGGAAATTTTAAATGAGATAAAAAAAAAAAAAGGGGGTACAGTAGCAGTATAGCAGACGCCATTGTGTAATTAAACATTTTCAAAAATCTGTTTTTTTTTTTTTTTTCTGTTAGTGAGATGACGGTTAGTTCTAAAACTTCGTACACTCTGAGCGCCCGGCGATGCGTCGTTTATTATTGCGGCGAGAACAACACGTGTCCCTTTTCTCCCAAGCACTCGCTAAACACTCGGTATATGGATTATGAACCGTATCAGCTAGCAAACAAACCGAAAGATTAATTTACTACGCCTACCTAGAAAAAGAAATTTCTGTTTTCCCTGATTCGTTGTAGTCGGGGGCTACAGACCGTTGTGTTTATATTTGGATTCAGACACGAAACCGGAATCCTGCATGAGGCCGCAATCCTAACGGCGCAGGTTTTGAGTTTAGCGAACGGTTCTGCCGCCTGGCGTTCCGTTAGCGTCGACTTCCGATGAGCGAGTCAAGTCGTGGCCATGTCTACCAAATGTCGTCGCCGCATGAGCGCGTCCGTTACAGTCGTTTACGCTTGGCGTCTGTCGTCTGCTCTTTTCCCCCTTTTGGCTTCTTACATTGGTTGCAGACGACCTTTCCGTATTTCTACGAACACTTTTTTTGTACACCATGATTTGTTTAGGGTTGTTTTGGATAAACATACTTTTGCTAGCTTTCTTTTTGAATTCGTAGTATGTATTTATTTAATTTCCGAATTACGGGCATCCCGCTTCATTAAATTTGCCGTAAAACGCGGAAGAAAAAATAACTCACATTTTTTTGGCGTTCCATAAGCAAACCCGTATCTCCTCTTTTGAACTTGCCCGCTTTATGACCGTCTGCGCGTGCCGAATGTACATAGTTCAGTTGCTTCAGTGCGCACTTCTCAGTCGTACATATTTCGATAATAGCCAACCGCTTACCTGCGTCCATCTTAATCAGCGGATTAGACCGTTACAGTTGCTTACACCGGCCGTCCCCCTGATACAAGCATCAGTCGCGCACGACTTCGTCCGTTAGAATGGCTTGCGTTAGGCGGCCGGCTGTCGTCTGCTATTTTTTTTTTTTTTCTTTTACTCGCCGCCGACTTTACGAAGCAGACGATATACCTTTTCGCGCACGCTCTATCTGCGGTTTGAGAAAGGAGGCCTTCTAAGAGGGAAAGGGCAAGTGTTTAGACCGTTAGGCATGGTACAATAAAGGAGAGCCCGGGTTCTTAACTCGCCCGACCTTTTTTTCTTTTCTTTTTTGGTTGTTTGACAATGCGTAACGGTCTTCAAGTTCTGTCCTCTGCCCCCTCCCCCTTCTCCCATTCGCCCTTCTCGCCGAGGCCCTTCTCTAACGAGGAAGTGGGAATATATAAATACATAGATATAAAAGCCGAGTGTGCCGGCACGCGCCGTCTGAGGGCAGATGTGTCGTCTGCTATATGGTCCGGCGGGTTTTGCTTTCGCCAGAGTCATCTAGCGGAACCGTTTGCAACTAGCGCGGCAGCTGCTCACCTTTGCTTACCTGCGAGGGGGAAAAGGGGGGGGGGGGGGGATGAAAGAACGAAATGTAAAAAATAAAAAAAGTTGCGATAACAACATATTGCGCGAAGGCTAACCGCTGCCTGTTGCGCGGAGCCGTGATGGAATGTATTGACCTTGGTTGGTCCCCCCCCCCCCCCCCCCCCCCTTTTTTTTTATATCCGAATTTTGATTTGGACGTTGGACGAGGTTTATTTTAACTGCTGTTTACGAGATGTTTGAGGTTTTTCCTGTGTTCTGATAATCGAGCCAGTAGACAATCTGAAGATTACGAAAAAAAAAAAAAATGGGTTCCAATCAAGGTTATTGATGTTTATGGGGGGGGGGGGGGGGGTGAAGAAGATAATGATCGATAATAATACAGAGAAAATGTCAAAATGCTTGTGAAGATTCAGGAATAATCTATGGGTATTCATGTAATTAATATGCTATGCTTTGTGAAAAAAATAATTTGAAGGCATTACTCGAGTACCTCGCCTTTTTAGAATTTGGTGGCTTTATTTGTTTTCTTAATAATTTGTATGATAGTGGCTTTCACTGGGAGAAAAACAGAGCACGAAAGGTATGCTGCACATTCTATGGTAATGGATAAGCAAGATGTGCATAAAAAAAAAACAATTTACAATTAGTACTAGCAGAGCCCTTCAACACACTGGTTGATATTAGGTTTTCAGGATTTGCTCGTATTTGCAACATTTTATTTTTGGCAGTTGGTAACTGTGAGTGCTTCTCCATGTTGCAGGACTCCCCAAAATGGATCGTCGCTGGACGTTTCCGACATCTGTGAGGATCAAGAGGACTGGGAGGAGGAAAGGTTTTCGAAGGTCAGTATCTCGGAAAGCTTTGAATTTGCTTAGAATGGAATGAAGGGGAGAACCATGCGCTCTGTTGTGTTTCTGACATTTTTTAAAGGTACATTATCATTAAGAGGCACCAAACTGCCCCCCCCCCCCCTTTTTTTTTAAACGTGCTTGAATAGAACCTATATGCCAGTGAAATAGAAGCACATTTCGAATTCTTTCCTCACTCAGAATAGGCGTCGCAATGTAAAAATTGTGCCAGACGTAATTTTTTTTTCTTAGCAGAGGAAAGTTTAGTTTTTGATGTGTGTCAAACACCTGGGCACTTAAAAAGTATTTTTGAGGAATTCGTGTGTTTCAATAAGGATTCCGAAAAACAATTCTATTTTGGGACGACGTGTCGAAATATCAAAATCGCCTCTAACTCCGAATGTCTCGCAACATCAATATTGCGATAAATGTATATTTTTTCGTGGAATGCTTATTTTGTGACAAACCTGTCGTATCTAAACACTTCCCAGAAAAAAAAAAAAAAAAAAAAAAAAAGGAGAACATTTATTTACAGGGACAGTAAAGTTTTGCAAACAAAAGACTGAAAAAAAAAAGTTTACTTTTATCCTTGAAATTGTGTGGCAACGAAGAAAGTTGTTGGTCGATAGCGTTGCATAGCATGCTCCGGTTCACCAGTGTCAGTAAACTTGTCTAAAGTGAGAAACACTTCCTCCCAATAGAAAAGGAAAGAGCGTTCCCACGGGTCTAACATTCCTTTCCTTTCTCTTGTTTGAAATCTCCGCAGCTGCAGCGTATCACGCCGGCGGCCGAGCCCGGTTCTTCGCGCTACGAGGCGGAGTTTTTGGAGCTGTGTCAGGTGGGGTCCGGGGAGTTTGGCAGTGTGTACAAGTGCATCAACAGGCTCGACGGCTGCGTCTATGCCATCAAGAAGTCCCGAAAGCCCATACGCGGCACCCAGGACGAGTAAGTTGCCGGCTTGCAACCCCTTCTTCAATATGCTGAATGCTGAGCTAGTTGGTATTGGTCTTGGGTTGCCAAAGGAATGGTAGCGCTATTTAGACGAGGACCAAAGAAAGACAAGACAGACACAAGCCCTTCTTCAGTTAACAAAAACACAAAAAACCTACGCCTAGTTTTTTTTCTTTTTGCAACATTTGGGTTTGCTTTAATTTAGCCTCTGAACTTGACGCTTGAGTCTCGAACTTGAGACTTGGTCTGAGTGCGTTTGTGTGGCAGTGTCGAACGTGGCGGCACTGGGGACTTCGCGAGCCCCCGGGGTTAGTGCTGTACCAGGTTCGACTTTTTCAGACATCCGACGCAAAGTTTCACAAAAGCCTGAATGAAGTTAGATTTATGTGCGCTTGCGCGGAAATTTGAGAACAAGCCGAAGCCGCCTGGTGGAAAAGGGGTGCACTATTTGTTGGGTATATTGTCCGTTGTTCCATATTAGAAAGCTAACTAAAGGATTAAAGGTGCCATACATTTGCTTTTGTACCGCGTCTGCGGCGAAATGCCCCGTCTTTTGTACGACGTACGAACGGTGCGACCGCAGCTGTATGGGGCGACAAGAGGGCGGGACCAGGGCGACCGTTGTTGAGCGAGCGTTCTCCTCCCGGCGTGCAGGAAGACGGCGCTGAACGAAGTGTACGCGCATGCGGTCCTTGGCCAGCATCCCCACGTCGTCCGCTACTACTCGGCGTGGGCGGAGGAAGACCACATGATCATACAGAACGAGTTCTGCAACGGTGAGTGCTTTTTGTGGCTCGCTCGCCCACGTCTGCTCGCCACACTGTATGTCTCAAAAAGCTACTGCTCGCTCAAACCCTCCGGCGAAATTTCGGTAAATGCTGACTTGCCTCAGCATTGGTTCAGCTCATTAATAAACAAACTAAAACTATATATATATATAAAAAAAAAGAAATGTAAAAAAACAACTTAAACAAAATTTCACAAATTAAAAAAAAAAAATTTCCTCAAAACTTTTTTTTTTTTGTTAAATTATTTACAGCGCTAGACTTGTTTTAGTTTGTAGCTCTCGAATGCACGCGCCAGAGATGGGTACATAACATCCCCATCACACACCTCATGTACACTCCAAGGCCAGCGTTCTCATTGGTCACCCTCCTTCAGTGCACCTCTGTGCTGCTCCTTTCCACTTTGGTGTGTACATGTGGTGACGTGATGGTGACGTTATGTACCCATTTCTGGTGCGTGCGTTTGAAAGCTATAAACTAAAACGAATTACCGCTGGAAATAACTTTAAAAATATTTTTTTTTTGTGGAAAGTTTATTTTGTAATAATTGTAATTTTTTCAGGTTGTTAAAAAATTTTGTTTTCCTTTTCAGTGTTTTTTTTTAACACAAATTGAATCACAAGAATATTTTTTCTTCAGTGTTCTTGGAGTTCTTTAAATTTAGTTTGGAGAGGCTGGGACACTGTACTGGCAACACTGAATTGCAGAATCGCTTCGGTTTCCCTTTAAGGGAAGACACTGCCTTGAATTGCACCTTTTTTAAAAAAAAAATTCATATTCAGAACTGCAGAGTTTTGGCATGTATGGATAACAAGGAACACTCTCACAAAGTCTTGTCAATGTGCACTGACAAACAATATCAAAAATAATTATTCTTTATATGTTGGTGAGGTGTGCTGCACTGCATAGCACTCGTCATCCATAAGTGAAAATAGCTGAAAGCAATGTCAGTATTTCAGAAGACGTCTGAGGAAGACATCACCTACACTGCTGGAAAGAATTTCTGACATTTAAGATGCAAAAATAAATTTTTAAAACACCATCTTGAAACTTCAACTGCTTTGATCCCAGCTTCACTTTTGGGAGCAAATCCCACCTTAATAAAACTATTGTTTCAGTATGAAACTACCGAGAGACTTAATATTTGCAGATTATATGCCGAAAATTTATCGAACTGGTTACTATGAACTTAGATTTTGCGTTTTCATGTTCCTTTATTATTATGAAAAATTGTAATCTACAAAAACTTGGCAAACGTAAAAAGAAACAAAAACACTCATAATTTTTTTTTTATTTGAAAAATGCATGTTTTTTAAAAATTTATTTTCATAGTAACCGGCTACCAGTTTTCCAGTATGTATTCCACCAGAAAAATATGTAGTGATCAACACCATTTCTCAACGATAGATTCATTGTGCAGATTCCATACAAAGCTACGTTCTGGGGGTATAGTACCTCATAAAATTAGTTCACAGGGCTGAAACTTTGCATGCCCTCCTTCTCCAAATTTCATGCCGATTGAGTGAGCAGTTCAAAAGTAGAGATGCCCTGGTAGTGTCCCTGCTTAAAGGGGCCCACCACCAATTTTTTGACCGGTTTGAAGTTCGCGCTGAAACGGAGCTCCATGAAAGCGGAAACACCGAGGGGAAAAAATATTACAGAAATTCGCAATATTTTGCGAGTTATTAGCAAATTAAATATTGCAGAAAACAACTTTTAATAAGCAAAACATTGTGCTTCATGACGTAAAATGAAACAGTTTAGCGATTGGAGCAAAGCGGTTGGCCAATTGGACGCGAGTGTGGTTGATAGCCCGTCGGCCCGGTCGGCTCGTCGGCCATTAGGCCTAGTTGCAACCATCGTAGCATTGGGACCGGGTTGCCATCATCGATGAATTTACCGGGCTTATCGGATTTTGAGGGCGGATCTGGGCGTCGCGCCGCACGAAGACACTCTACGCAAGCGCCGCGTCTCTGCCTCAGTCCGCTTCAACAGCCGCTGAAGACTCGTCTCCCGCAACTCCGCCACCGGAGCCACCTCGGCGAGTAGGAGGTACAAACTGGGGAGCGTCGCCGCACTTCACTCGAACAGTGAAAAGTCTGTCACAGCACTAAACGAAAATAAGGGTTCCCCTGGCTCCTCTTACTGCTTTTAGTTGACCGGGACCGGGGGCGCACAAGTGAAAATACGATGCGCGTTGTCCGCACGAATCACTTGTCGTCTGCTCGCGATGGTACGTCGCGGACGCCGCTGGGAGGTGCGCATGAGCGGTGAGGCGTTGTTTTCGCCCTTTTTGAAATTTATTTTGTAACTTTATTAGCTCTGCAAAAATGACTTGTTTGAAAAATAATGACGGATAACGTGTGATATACTTTATTTCGCTTCAAAATTCCTGGGACGGCTCTCGCCAATCACGAAACCCAGAGAATGTGACGTATAGTGAAAGGGACGCCGTTTTGCGCGCGCATTCGGCACCTCCGTTGGAGGAAGTGTTTCCGGGTAGTCAAATTAAAATATGATGCGCTGATATTTTTAAACTCTTTCGTTGTCCACTGGGTTTCCGGGACCACTAGCTTGTAGAAACCGCAAAAAAAAGTTGACGATCAAATACTGTTGGAGGGCCCCTTTAACAAAGTCGGTGAGCTTGTGAGTTGTCCTGTGCTACGAGAATGCCAAAGTGGTTTGGGGTTTCTTGGGACCACACCCCTGTCGTAGGGTGTGTGTGTGTGAGTGAGAGTGTGATGCGCTTTGCTGTGATGCGACTGTCCGTGCAGAGGGTAGCTTGGCCGACGCCATCCAGCGCCACGAGCTTGCGGGTGAGCGCTTCCCGGAGCCGGAGCTCAAGCGCATCCTCCTACATGTCGCAGAGGGGCTCATGTACTTCCACTCACAGAACCTCGTCCACATGGACATCAAGCCAGGTAGGCAACATTTCGTCTGCTGCGCTCTCTCCGGTAGCACTCCAAATCAGGGATGTTGCAAACCCGCAGAATTATGAGTTCAACAGGTTCAGGTTTTGCAGGTTCGAGTTCAACCAGGTTAGACCTTTTCTAACTTTTAACGCCAAACTCGAAGAAAGTTGGACAATACGGAGCGCAAGTTCGTCTGCTTCTTTTGCAGGGGTTGTGGTGACGTCAGAAAAACGCCGAGCTCTGATTGGCTCTGATTGAAGGGTAGTGGCTAGACCTTAACGCAGCTTTCTTTAAGGTCAGTCGGAACCAATCGAAGCTCGGCATTGGTGTGGAAGAAGTCAATCTCCGTTGAACTCTGTCAAAGCTTAGAAAGTTTGCCAAACCAGTAGAATCGCAAGTTTGACGAGAGTTTGTGACATGCCTATTCTCGATCGTTCACTTTGAGCGTTTCTTTGTGTGCCACTCTTTTACGGTTTGTTCATGCGAGTCGGCGTTGATTACCAAGTTCTACACTCTCCAAGTTTCTACTTTGTGTGCGCACATTCTGCAATGCCGGTAGAATTGATGGCAACCTTTGAGCGATGTAGAACAGTGAAAACTGGTTGTAGCGTGCGTCGACTCAGTTCTAAACTTCTATGTTCTGTTAATGCAATTAATGCGAAGGTGCAGGCGAGCTGGACAGAATAAACAACAATGGTCCCTGGAAAAGGGGAACAAGGGGGCAAACGACAAACACCAAAACTCAAACACAGCTAGGTGACTGGTAGAGCGCTTTACTGGATATGAAGAGGTCCCTGGTTCGACACCAGGACCAGGCAGATTTCTTTCAGCACGCACCAGCCTAGCTGTGTTTAAAGATTAGCATTTGTCCTTTATCCCCCTTGTTCCCCTTCTTCAGAGATTATTATTGCTTCTTTTATGTGGGAAGGCTTTGTGAGTAGAGGGTTTTGAGATGAGATCCTCATTTCCGCTGAACATTTGATTCGGTGTTTGAGAATTCGAACGCCGACTCAAATACAGCGCGATTGCCTTATAACGATGATGAGAAAACAAGAAAATTCAATCGTTATTACCGATCATCATTGTATCTTAACTAGAAACTAATCGTTTCTAGTCTAGAAAGTCTAGAAACTGATCTTTATAAGCAGTACTTTGTTATATCTGGTATCGTTGTAAGTGGATTGCACTGTAGACAAATATTAGAAAGTTCCGAACATTTTGCACCTACTTGCGGTGTGCACACTATTTCGGGGTCGGCGCTTGCGGCCCGATTGCATGGTTCCGATTAGAACGCAGACGGTTTCTATGCGCTTAGATTATATTTCGGAGGGATTGGAATGTGCAGTGTGAAATGCAACGAACGGGGACTAAGCGTCACCGATTTACGTTGCAGGCAACATTTTCATGTCGAGGGTGGCCAATCCCGTAATTCCGGAAGGCTCTGACGACGGCTTCGACGAGTGGCTCGACAAACCGCCAGATGAAGAGATAATCTACAAGATTGGTACGTTTGGTAGTTTCTTCTTCTTCTCTTTTTGGGGACGAATGTAGTGAACGTCACTGACCACGCCGAACCGACTTTGCTTCGGGACTTGTTTCACACTGGCACGGCGTTGCGCGCTGAGTAACGGTGTGGGAGGGGGTCGAATTGGGAAAACTCGCTTTCTGGGTTTGTGACATCGTCGCATTCTGTCTTAATTGAGCTGGGTTACCGTGGTGCTCTGTTTTCAATCTGGGATGCACCATTTTAAGTCGCCGGTGCATTCTGTCATTGACTGACGGCGGGTTGCGGTTGCAGGGGACAACGTAATCCGATGCAAATTGTGTTGAATCTGAACTTGTGCATTTCCTTAAAATTTCCGTGGCTCAAAACAAGCGAAAGCCGCCTCTCAATCGCAAGCTGCCTCTCCGAGAGACGCGGCTCGTGATTGGCTGGCGAACGCCATCGTGACCGCGCCGACATCGCAGCTGGGGTATGCCCCGCCTTTTCTGAGCGTAAAAATCGGCTCAGAAAGCGGTGTGTCCCGACCTTTCATCACGTTTCTAACAGAAATGGGCTTCGCTTGATTGTGATTTTTGAATTTTTAGGATGCTTAGGGCCCGTAGAATCAGTTATGACCAAGAACAGACGATTGCAGAATCCTCTTTAGTGCCCCTTTAAGCAGTGCCAGCCTGTGTACAATGCCATTTGCCTTGTCAGTGTCCTCAGAGATTTGGCACTGCCACCAACAAACTGACGGTGGCTTCTGTCCGTCCTCGCAGGTGACCTGGGTCACGTGACCTCCAGCAAGAACCCCCAGGTGGAAGAGGGCGACTGTCGCTACCTTGCCAAGGAGGTGCTTCGCGAGAATTACTCCAACTTGCCCAAGGCCGACATTTTTGCCCTGGGTCTCACTGTCTTTGAAGCGGTAAGCCTGCAAACCCTGTACCTGTCGAGAGTTTGGATGAGCTATAGATGAGATGGAGGAGTTTGGATTATAGTCAGTGACAGGTTAAGGGCTCAGAGGAAGCCTCCCACCCCTTTCCACTTTAGCTGTGCGAATGCTGTAGAGGAGGCTGCCTCCTCTCCAGTGTTTACTCTGCTGAAGTGGAAAGAGGTGGGAGGAGTTTTTCCTAAATTCTTAACCTGTCACTGACAATGCTTAACGGGTGTTTGAACACGTTTGAACACGTTTAGGTGAATTTGGACATGTTTGGACGCATCTAGACAAGTCTGGACGCGTCTAGACGAATTTGGACGTGTTAAGACGAGTCTGGATGTGTTTGGACGAATTTGAACGCGTTTAGACGGGTCTGAACGAGATCAGACAAATTTGGATGTCGTATGCCAGTTTGTCTGATATGCTGCTACCTCTACGAGCCACCTCTTGAGCCGCACTGAAAGGAATCGCTGATGAAATTTGATTTTTGCCCATCTGCAGACTGTCCAACACATGGCATGTTTCCGCTGGAAGCAGTTTTTAAAGTAATTGTTTTGTGTTGATTTTCCTTGATAAATTCCATTTTTTAAATATCTGCTAACAAGAAAAAAAAAATGTGGCAGTCTGCACAAAATCATTATTAAAACTAAAAAGCAAAATAAAAAAAAAAAAAAAAAAAAAAAAAAATGACAAAAAAAAAATTGCAACATTTGCATACTGTAAAATTCGGAAAGGGCTCCCCCCCTTTTGCCAGAGATAATTTAGCAAAAAAGTAGGGTGGGCGCTGTTTGGGTAGTCAACTCCAAAAAACACAAAAAATACAAGAAATGGCAGATTTTTTTGTGCCTTTATTCTCGCTAATCCTCGTCACTAAATCCGTTGAAGGAAACATCACTGCCGCTGTCAGAAATCAAGCCCAAGGCCTCGTCCACCAAGCTCTTGCGTTCCCTGGGTCCTGCCTCTGCCGCATCGTCCACCGACGCCAAACGGTCACTGAGTTCACCGTCCTCCATTCCATCGAGGCTCGTTGGAATGCCGCACCTCTTGAAGGACCGCCGCACAGTGTCCTCGAAGAAAGAGGTCCACACCTCCGCCACAAAGTCTCCGATCTTTTGCCTAGATGGCCTCTTTGAATTTTTCTTGGGGGTCAGCTGGCCCGCCCGGAAGAACACGGCCCAACGCTCACGCAACGCATTGTTGAACGGTTTCATCCACGACACGTCGGCGGGTTGCAGTATTGATGTGCCGCCGCCTTGTATCTGTGCCTCTGGCGTAGAAAACTTCTCAGGCAGCTTCAGTTTTATGAATCGGCGCCTAATCCAGCACGAGGAGCCTTCTCACATCGTCGACGTTCGGTCCCCAGACCCTGCGTATCCACTCTTGTAAGACGGGAAAGGTCATCCACCCGTTTCCAGATGATGTGACCCGCACATTTACTGGAAAGAATACCAGCGCAAAATTAATTGACAACTTCGAACTGATTGACTCACGAGAGTGCATGCCGTAAGAAAGCACAAAGGCAACAGGCCTCAAACATGATTGGTGGATAAATGCGGCCTACCCACTGGGCGTACTTAACTGCCTCGCCATTGAAATTGGGCGGTGACTGCGCCATCTTTTGCTGCTATGGCGGAGCAAGACGAAATTGGTGCGACTCCAGACTAACTAACCGCGCCACAATCAGATTTTTTTTTTTTTTTTCAAGTTTGAAGGGGCAGTTTACGGTGGGGCGGTCTTATAGTTTTTGTCTTGCGTAGTTATAAGCGTGTAGCTGCCTATATCTATGGCAGAAGAAGTTTAAACACAACATACCTGGAATCTTGAGTGCAAATAGTGTGCTCGGGGGTATACGACCTGTTGGCTCTTTAAGCACGATCATCGCTGGAAGCTCGACTCCCGCTGCCGTTGCACGCAAAGCCACGGTCATTCTTCGCCAGGCACAGCAGGTGTTGGTGATTCGGATTGTTGAGGTGTCGGTGGCGTTGTTTCTTTCTTGTTGCTGGGCAGACCATTCACACCATATTCTGTTCCATATTGGCAGCGTTGTAATCCGTATAATCATGCTTCCGGCAATGAGTCGAAACAGCCTTTCGGAAGAGCGCAATCGCTTCAGCGTAGTCAGCAGGCAGCTTTTGACATTCGTTTGTCCCAACCCGCATGGACACTTCGTAGCGCTTTTACCAGCAAGCGATGTACTGGCACGATGCTTGAAAGTTGTCCAGACCCACCTTGCGTTGCTAGCTGTCGCGCATGCTCTCGGGGTTGCTGACGGCTCGACCGGCTGATCTCTTAGTCTCCAGGAAGTCCATCAATGCGTCGTCAGTTTCTTCACTGAAAACGGGTCTTCTAGTACCATTGTTCTTCTCATCTTGGTCTTTCCATGGCACTGCTGCACAAGCACTTGGTATTTCATGTTCCATTCCCGTACACGCTTTCTGTCAACTTCGAAGTGGCGTGCAGTCTTGCTCACATTGGTTCCGTTCTTGCGGTGCCACTCCACAATGTCCACCTTGTTCTGGATGGTGTAGTTGGACCTCACCCTGGAACCGCAGAAGAAACGTCTTTACAATTCACTGGCTAATCGAGGAATGATGGCCAGGTCACTCCAACCTAGTTTTCCTTTAGGGTTACCAATTCGGATAATCGAAAGCGGGGGCACCAAAAGAGTAACCTTGAACCTTAGTCAGGTTCCTTACAGCTCTAGTCCACAAAAATGTGACCTCTTCCCTTTGTCAAAAAAATGGGGCTTTCAAGAGAAAAAAAAAGGAAATCTACTTGTGCGTTGTTTACTTGTGGGAATCGCTATTTCTGGAGGATGGACGATGTATCGGCAAAGTTACTGAAATAGATATTTGCGCAACAAAGGGGGGTGGGCCATCAATCGGGTGTGGGTGCCCTTTTGGGATTTTACGGTATGCTCGTTTACATGTAGCACGTGCGTTCGGCCCTACTTATTGTCTCAGCTTGTCGCGAATTATAGTATTCAGTATAAATGGTGAAAATCTGCATGACGGATGTCTGCTTTTCTAGCACCGGCGAGGGCTCTTTTCGTGATTAGGGCACATGCTGGAGTTTGTTTGTTTCAACAGTTGTCGTAGACTGCACTGTGCGTATCTCGTGTACAGCTTAAACTGATGTGTCTCTTTCTTTCTCTCCCTCCCTCCAGGCTGGAGGGGGTCCTCTGCCCAAGAACGGGCAAGAGTGGACCAACATACGCAAGGGACGACTTCCCTACCTCGACCACTGCTCGCCCGAGTTCAACAACCTGCTGCTCGTGAGTTTTTACGAGCCTTTACCGGGAACACGTTTTGACATAAAAAATGCTGGAACTTTGCGACTCAACAACTGTTTGCAATGTTTACCTGGCTGCTCGTTTTGTAGCAGCTTTCTTTGTGGAGTTCAGCAGTGACTGTTACTGTTAAGTGACACAATGTTGATTTTATGTCTACAACCTTCTAACAATGGTGTCTTAATATTTTCTTGCGCAGAACGAAACTGCGTGAAGGAGTTTCGGAACAAGTGTCCAGGAAACGAGCGCAAGAAAATATTAAGACACCATTGTTAGAAGGTTGTAGACATAAAATCAACATTGTGTCACTTAACAGTAACAGTCACTGCTGAACTCCACAAAGGACACTTGTTCCGAAACTCCTTCATGCAGTTTCGTTCTTGTCGCGTTAACTTGCCACAGTCTCGGGTTTCTGAGTATGCCTTAGGTTGTGGTTGAAACAAACTGGAAAGCGCACTGCTGCAGCGGATGGATGGGTACGACTGAACCCTTTCAGTCGGGTAGCACCTTCTGCCACCTAGCCAGTGCTTCTAGTTTCGACGGCTAACCTATGTCTATAAATTACAATTCATGCGGTGGAAGTGCCTCCTTCTGACCGGGCACCTGCACGCCTTGCATTCTACGAATAGCTAGGACGAGAATAAGAAAAGTCACCTTTTTCTGACTTAGACCACCAGTCTCGTCTCGCTCGTTGCTTCCACCCGGTGGCTTTAAAAGGAAGGTTCTTCAGTCCGAGGGATTCTGCATGTGCTTCGTTCACGCTTGGGGTGTTCGGTGGTCCAGCGGGCTATCTCATTGCAGCTACGGGCACGTGGAGCTAAAGCTTGCGCCATAGAACCCAGGTATCTCGGGTTCTATCCCTGCCCTTTTACGTTTAGACCTGGACTAGCTTTGCTGCACCGGTGTCCATACGTGTAATCACTACTTTGTGCTGCTCATTAAAGGTCCCAGGTTAGCGGTCATTCATACTTCAATGGCAAACTTCCTAATTTATGGCAGGAACCAGCGTAGCCACATTTTGGAGCGGACCAAACTCCAGCTGTCGAGACCCCCGTGTCTATTTTGCTTTTGTCTCCTTAGCACTGCTTGTAGACGTTTGCAAGCAGCCACACTCCGTAAACTTTGTTTGGCCAAAGTGGGTGGAATAGTTGGGGTGCCGCCCTTAGCGAGGCTAGACTATCGGACGGTCTACTCGCATCAGCAGCAAGGTGGCGGTGGCCAGACTCCTCGCCTGCAGACGTGTACACATGCACTACATACCGTCACTTAGTCGAGCCGACACGAAAACATGAGGAACCAAACGAGTCCCCTGTGTTCTAGCTTACTCTGTCCACGACTGTAGGGCGTCTGCATAGAGAGATCTAGTTGAGTGATGCGCACACTGGGAGTCGCGGGGGCCTCAGAAAGTGGAGTTATTGTTAAAGGCCGACCTGCAAAATATTTTTTAACCAGGGTGAAAATCCTTCTAGCCATCCTTCCCATTTCCCCCTCTCACTGCTATCTTGACAGCAAGGGGGGACACTCCTTTTGTTGCTGCATTTTGGGGCTTATCCGGGCTCATCTAGCCCCAAGATACAGCAACCAAAGGAATCTTCCTCCCTCCGCCCGCCGTCAAGTTTTTAGAGTGGGAGAGGGGGAAACACGGGAAGGGTGGCAAAGAGAATTCTTACCGTGGTTGAAAAATATTTGGAGGTCCGCCTTTAAAACGGGGGGGGGGGGGGGGGGGGGGGGGCACTGAACCCGTTCACACCATTGCGATTAGAACTGCTGCTTTGAGTGTTTCCATAACACGTCTGGTGACAGTCTCACGTGAGCTGCCTTTTCTGTCCTCTGTGTGCATGCAGGATTCATTGATTGGTTGATTGATTGAGTGAGTATGTGTGTGTGCAGGAGATGACCCAAAAGGCAGCGGAGAAGCGTCCGTCGGCGTGCTCCCTGCTGCATCACCCGGCGTTGGTCCCCCACGGCCGCAAGTCACGTGCCCAGCTCCGCAAGGAGCTCAATGCGGAGCGCTTCAAGAACGAACTGCTCTCAAGGTACGAACTGAGCCTCTCAACTTCGTCTTGAGCTTGCATCTTCGCAGAATGTACTGTTGTACGGAAGGAGTAGTGTTTGACTCATCCCTTGCTACTCTGCTGCTCTCTGTGCTTGGTTGGCAACTGCTGTAATATAGTGAGAGATGGTTCGTGCCAAGAGATAGCCTCTGTCCAATTTCATCTTTTTCAGAAAGCGCTGAAAGATAACCCACCCTAGAAATTGTGTGGCCTCGGTTCGGGTGATTTCTCCAACAGGGTAGATTGTACGACTTTAGACAGCAATAGCACCCGTCCCTTTTACAGCTTAAAAGGCAGCCGAATACAACCCAGGTCCTTCCTTCACCTTTCAACTATTATGATGTTTGTGGCGTGGTCTAGGGTAGGGGTGTGCAAACTTTTCAGTCTCGAGATCCCTAAAATACCCCAACACCATCTTGCGACCCCCTTCCCTATCCCAATCCACTCGTATTGTACTTAACAGTGACTCAGCTTCCTGAAAGTCTCCCCCTTGCGAGTCCTCACACATAGTGTCAAGACCTCCCTTTTGCACATCCCTGGTCTAGGGCAGCTAATATTGGCCCGAATGGATGAGGAACCAAGTTGGGCACTCCTTCTTGGCTCTTTTAACGCAGAATGTGTTTTATCAGCCTATTTTTCTGGAGCTCTGTAACGTTTGGCTGTAACGGCCGGCTTTAGCGACCGACTGTAACAGCCAGCTGTAACGAAAAACCGACACCGAAAAGCGTTACGTCCATAGGGAACCATATAAAAAGACTTCAGACCCCCGGCAGTATTTTAACTCGCCACCTCAAGATCGTGAGCCAAGTGCTTTTCCGACCGAGCAGTCCAGGACTGGTGGTCGGATCGGGCAAGAGCGAAGTCTTTGGCGCTGGGCACGAGGGAGCGGCTGCGCGCTACGCCCTTCTCCTCTTCTTCGAAAGGCCCGTCACACATTCTGTGCTTACCAGCCTTTGTCAGCATGATCGAGCTTGTATAATTTTATTGGGGGTTACACGCCAGAGGTTAGCCCAGTCCCATTTGGCTTCCGATTTGAGGAGGGGTGGGCCATCTTTCGGGACATTATGTGAATTTGAACGAGGTTTGCCCGAATACTTAGTTTTTGCAACAACATTTGACTTCGTGCACATGTGGTGGACTTCTGAGCATTCAGTCTTGGGGAGGTTGCGGCCTTACAAACGAGTCCTGCACGAGAAGTTTGTCTAGAGCCACTAAATACGCTACGCTTAGGGTACCGCCACTCTACTCCCAGATTTTCCTGTGGGTGCCCTGTGTAGACCGGGCGCAATATGCGATTGGTACAGTTAGAAAATGTGACTTCCTGAACTTTAAATACGACATCAGGAAGCTCAGGCGATAACGTTTTGCTCTGTCGCGGACTGCTCTTAGTGGACTGAAAACATTTTCTTGCGATTTCAGATAGGGTTTCAGACAGCTGGCAACAATGATTTTGAGCCCCAAGATGGCTAGTGTCGCTAATCTGAAGCGTAGTTTGTATACTGTCTAAGCTCATTACAACAGACCGTGTGGCAACAGACATTTGGATACAACATACTGATTTGTGAAGTTCAGTTGGTTTTCCTCTACTTACCACTGACTCAACTTCATATCTGCATACAACATACTCCTCTCACAACAGACTGAAATCTTGCTCAAAATCGAGGTCTGTTATAACGAGCTTAGACTGTAGTGGTTCTACGTTCTGCTATTATGCAGATATCTTTTTGAGTTTGACCTTTCTGACTTGGGAGGTCTTTGTGCAAATTGCTTCTTCGCCAGCTCAGTATGACTTAGTACCGTAATTTGGCAGTGGGGTCGGAAGGAGACAACAGTAACTTTGGACACAACACGATGACGGTGTTTCTTTTTTTGGATTCATAGGAAGCTGGAAGAGGCATCGATGTGCCTTCAAGGACTGCCGAGCATCGTCAAGGCAACGACGACGACGTTACGCGACGAACGGCTCCATCGACTCATCGGCAAGAAAGCCAACCGGAGTCACAGCGTCACAAACTTCTGAACTGGAGGGTGGGGGGAGGGGGGGAGGCATATTTTCTGACCCACACACGATCATCGTTTTCATTCCCATTTGTTCCTTGTTTTCTTTTTTTTTTTTCCTCTTTCCTTTTTCATTGTTTCACATCATCTTGGAGTACCTGCGGTTGCTGGCAGCTCTGTAGCTGCCTTCTTCCTTTTTTAAATTTGTGTTGTCTCTTCTGCGCGTAACTTAACAGCGTTGCGGGGGCAAGTCGAAAAAATCGAGGCGCCGGATTCGAATTTTCGCCGCGAGAGGGTCCTTTCCTCGCTTCCGACGGTTTCTTGCATTCCAAGTTGGTTTTATACCCTAGCCTATTGTATTATTTTTTCTTTTTTGAGAAAGAGAAACTATTGAAAGAACCACTGGAGGGAGCCACGAAACAACAAAAAGAACTGCAGCAAACGAATGCAACGTTGAAAAACCTTCTCTCACCATCTATTGTGGGCTTGGGCCTGCCCATTTCTCGTTTCACCCTACACTGGGCCGCAGCAGGCTCTACGAGCCATCAAAGTCGGGCCAGTGCTTTGGACGTACCATGCACCCCGCAGATTGCTGCGTTCGTACCGAAGGCTATGCGACACTCGCATGGCAGTTGGTCAGCTGGAAGGCTCGTAGCGTCCTCCGTGCTGCATCGTAAGGGGAAACGAAGAGTATATTCCCGAGCGGGTGCAGGATTGAAGTGCATTTTTGTTTGTGCGTTTCAGCGGGATCGAGGAGCCAAATTTTCAGGGCGCTCGGAAAGGAAGTGTCAAGAAGAGGCGCGCACATAAAACCCCATAGTCTTGCTTCTCGGTGCCCTTTCTTGATCTCTGCTTTTGAGCGCCGTGGCCAAATGCATACCACATCGTACGTCGTGCTGAACAATACCAATTCTGGCTTAATTCTATACGACCCCTTACTAGACTATTTCTGGACTCTGCACGCTTCTAAAACTCGTCGCCGACAGCTCGGGAAACGCGGGGCGCGGCTGTTTGTGCGTGTCTTGCTTTGCGATTCGTTTTTCGGCTTGTTTATCGGCCAATTCTGCACTCCCGTTGGCCGAGGCACCGTTAAAAGACGCACGGGACTTGCCGCACCCTGCGTTTCGCTGCGGCGACCGTGGCCCGCATTGTCTCCTCACCCCTTCCAGTGGCTTCTCGATAGCAGAGATGAAGTACCTTTTGGGAATAGAGTATAGCTGTCGTGCCATAAGTTATTGCAGCTGTTTTATCGTGCGAGTGTATGAAAGTGTACATAGGCCATCACCACCCTGTTTTTGTACCATAAGAATTGCACACCCCAGTCATTCGAGAGAAGTAAAGTTTATGCAGTCATTTCATCCTGCGTCCGTGTCAGTTTGTCTTCGTTGGAGCTACGGGCCCTTCGACCTCGTCGTCCGGTGAGGTGTCGGCATGATGCGCCTTTGCAAGGTGTATACGCCAACTCATGTTTACAAACAAACCGGACTGCCCCCAGTGGCGTGCCACGCGTGCGCGATGGGGTTTGGGCAACAAGCAACGCGTCCCACATGAACAAACCATTGGAATCTGATGTTGTCGGCGTCAATTTGAGTCTGTGTTCTTTTTCACGTTGGAGTTGTGGAATCTATGTCTTCCTACCAATGTCTTACTACTTTATAGTATGTTGCGGGTTAAGAAGGTAGGGCAAGGAAAAGGAAGGTGGGACAGGAGGAAGTGGATGCAATGCTGGTGAGGGGAGGGGGTTTCCTCCTCTCACCTTTCTTTCCCTCGCTTTACCTTCTTGAGTTGTCATCAGCTATAGTGGCCCGAGCAAAATTAACGAGGCTTGTTACATCGCAAAACTTTGTGCAAATAATGTGAAATAAGGCAATTCATTTCGCTCGAAAGCCGCACAATGGATGCTGCAGCCTGATTCACACGATGAGATTCTGCTCGCTATTTTCAGTTGCAACGTAGCTTGCGATGTAGAAGCGTGGATGGTAGCTGCGGTGCTTGACGTCGGTATTGAAAATTGCAAGAAGGATAGGACCGAGTGAATCGGGCATGACAAGTCGGTGATGGCTACTGCTAACAATGGTCAACATCTCTTTGTATCTACTGTTTTCACTGAGCCTACTTGCATCGCACAATCCGGAAACTTAAAAAAAGTCGAGTCGTGCACTTCTTATCGCAATTACTGGGTTAAAGACAAGTTTTAACAGGTAGAAAAATTTGAAAGAGCAGCCGACAGCGTAGCTGATTTATTGGCTCTACGAGGACCTTATCTACCTATCTACCATAGGCAAACACTGCAGCAAATCAGCCTGCATGGTGGCTCACATGCAGCAGTGATACAATAAATCATAGCCAATATTGTAAGCTTAAAAGGCAGTCCCCTGTTCGAGACTTCAAACCGAACAAAATCATTAGCCCCTGCATAGGCCTGGTTTCGCTGCTTCACACAACACTCTTCAATAAGTTCTAACACGAAAAAGCCTGGAGGTCCATGGGCACGAACAGTTAAGGCCCGTTCACACTATTGCGACCGAGTACGACTGAGAGAGACGAGATCTCTTACAACTCTTAAGTGTTTCTAAAATGAGGGAACACACTGACATTGTGGCGCCATCTATGCGGTGACCCTAGAACTGCATTTCACAAAAGCGAAGGTTTTGCGGGATTTCCGAGGTCAAATGTGCGTAATACCCATAGAAAGTCTCGTTTATAACATTGACAAAAGTTTTTCGAGCCAAAAAAAAAAAAAAAAGGATATTGCGCGAGAAATAAAAAAAAAAATATGCCGGACCGCCGAGTTTACACTGCTTCCCAATAGATGGCGCCAGTGTGTTCTCTGGTCCAGGTTTAAGAGGTCGCAAGCAGTCGCAAGAGTGTGAACGGGCCTTTATCCTGTGTTAGGAAGTTGCTTACACAACTTCATTGGCAGAATATGGCCCAAGCTTTTGTTGCACCCTTAAACCCCAATGATCATCCTACACAACTTCCTAGCACAGAACATTTCTCTATTCGCCACCCCGAATGCGCTCCCTAGCGCATTCTCGGGTGGCCGAGAACCTAGCCGAGAGACCTAAATTAAATAAAAAAGATTAAAAGCATTACACATCAACAGTGAAAAGTTAACACTATTAGAACAAAGGGCCATGTCTTGTTCAATAATTGAGTAGTTGTAGAGCTAGTAATTAAAAAGTTAATTGACAAATTTTAGCTAATTAGCCAACTGACTGTGATGGATATTTCACCATTCAATGTCTGCACAGCTCAAGAAATGGATCAATTAACACAGTATCAATACAAAGGTCATTTCAATTAAAAAAAAATTAAAACATCTAGTCAACATCACAAGGCCATGGTGGACTTGTGATGTTGGCTAGAAAAAAGGCGAAATTAGGTAATTACTTAGCTAAGAAACTAAATTTATTTATATAACTTTTTAATTTTTTACTCGACACATATTGCTTTTGGGAAATGGACCTTTTTCAAGTAACAACCGCTGTCTGGGGAGTTGGCTGCGAAGTACAGTAGAAGAGCAGCCCAACATGCTTTCGCCCATCAAAACGCATTAGCATTGTGCCGTTGTATCGGTTTTCAGTGCTTTTTATACCCCATACTACCGATACTAAAAAACAAAGCGTCAAAATCGCCTAAATACGCACGAAGATTGATGCCGACGATGTTGCTGTCAATTTTGCAGGGCACCGCGTACCTGTGTCCTATGAAAATGGCGACAGCGGGAGTGTTCGCATGCGCAGAAGCTTACTGAAAAAAGGTCCATTGAAGCTTAACCTCAATATGTTCTAGCAGTTCAGTCAAATTTTGATAAAGAAATTTCTAGTAGGTGCTACTAGGTCCAGAAATGGCGCCCTGATACACGGCATCAAACTGAACCTGAAACACTGTGCAAGAGCGCCGGTGAAGTCATTAGACAGTAGGGAGTTTTAGAATAGCACACGCTAAAGCTTTGCGCACGCAAAGAATAGCGTCGTCGCCACTGCGCATGCTCCGAACGCAAACCAGGTTTTGCGCTTTGCGTGCGCAATTTTTGCGCTCGCTATTTCTCGGAAATAGCGCGCGCTATTTCCGACGACGCAAAGGGTCTTTGCGTCGTTCTCGTGCTGCGCGATAAGTTGCGAGAGGGCTAAAGCCAAGACCACAGGCCAAGACGATCCGTGTTCTAATCCGGCGGGAATAGGCAAATGGCGGCTCAGAAGGCAGCAGCAGCGGCAGGAGCCTCCTCGCGATTGCGCTTTTCTGCGCAAGATGACATTTCGCTGTTACAAGAAGTTCACGCCCTCAACCCGTTTGAGGACCCATCGCGATGGGCCCAAATCGCAAGCAACCTTCTTTCAGCCACCGGCAAAGGTTTTAGCACGCGAGCGGTACGTGACCGCCTCGACCTGCTGCTCGCACAGTTTGCTGCAGAGGATCGCGCCAACTTAAGAAGGTGAGTGTGCTGCTTCATTTACTGCTAAAGATTATTTAAAGCAATGCGGCGTTAAAGTGTGTGCTTTAATCTGAGCAGCAGGTCGAGCTCAGTTGCTACTCTGTCGCAGGTCAGGCACCGAGGAGCAATATAGCGAAAAGGAACACCTCCTCCAGGAGATCGCCTGACCGACGATGCTCGACATTGCCGACGAATGACGGCCGAAGATCGGCTCCAAATCCCACCAGCGGTTTGGGTAGGCAAGTCGGCGCAGGCACATAAGGAGGGCCTCCTCCCCGCTAACAACAACCCCTTGGCTGCTGTACACCACCTTTGGCATCAGCAGGACGTCATTTAAGAGTCCAAAATCGTCCTTCTCAAAGCGAAACATGCGCCGAAAAGTCAGGTCGTCGAGCTTGGCGACATCCAGGAGCCCCCCACTTGACTTGTATCTACGCGGTTCTGGCTCCCGGTATTGGAGGAACATGTCCTCCAAATCGCTCCATGACATGTTCATATGAAGATGGTCAACCAGCACACTGGATCGCGATCGGCGTATTGGAGGCATGATTAGAAAGAAGAAGAAAAAAAGAAACCACTTCACAGAGCTCAAAGCGTGCGCAACCTAGGTTCGTAATTTGGCGCGAAATTGTGCACGTGTGGATTGTCTTGGCTCTGTTAGTTGTGACCTACTAAACTAAAAATTAGGTTGGCTGTGACCAAAAGTATACGTTAAAACACGTTTAAAGATGTTTGTTGTGGCAAAAAAATGTTTATTTTATTTTTAATTTACAGCATTTCGCGTGCCTTTTGAAGTGCGAGAATTGCATTACTAGCTGCAACTACATCTTGGCGGCGCTGCAAGCGCGCGATGTTGCGTTTTGCGTCGCCGCGGGGAAACTCTATTCTAAAACTCTCCTGCCTAGCGAGCGCTAACGCAAGCGCTAAATTTAGCGCGAGCGTGCGCTAAGATTGCGTACGTTATTCTAAAACTCCCTAGTTTTAGTGGACCGTACGCTATACACTCCGTGCGGGAACTATAGGGGGCGCTTTGAAAAACGCGCGCAGCGCCGCTAGCGGAGGAGCTGGCGTTCGACTGTGAGGCGCGTTCAGCAGCCTGCGGCGCCTTTTCGCATGCCAAGCTGTGGCGGCGGCAGCGCGCACGGACGAAACTTTTGCTTTTTGAGCCGATAAGTTGAGGGTGACGTTGCATGAGTACTGGGGTAGACCTAAGAAGGGCATCTAGCTGTTCTCCACTTCTTATATATGGAGTTTGAGTCGTTATTAGGGTAATTTCTCTAGTTGCGGCCGAATTCCGAAAAACAAGACGGCCGCCACCTTGATTGCTCTGGGTGGGAAATTTATTTCGCTCGTCGCTGTAAACCTAGGACTGCTGGAACGATGATATTTGGAGGCGAGTGAGATGTTCACTAAGTTTGTGCACGAAGAGTGCCAAGTTTCTTTAGATAGCAGGTGTGAAAGTTAGGTTTCTAATGAATAAAGAAACAAAGCTGTACGGGATATCCAATATTCGACCCGAAATGTTGTGTTATAGCGGGCTGTGTAAAGCGCAGATTTGGGCACGCAGGTGCTTGGTCTTGACAGTAACATGACACAGCACTTATTATACAAAAAGAAAAGGTGGCTTAGGGAAACCAGGTGAAAATTTGGTTTGGGCGGCGTAACTCAATGGGAACCGGTTTTGACCATGAAAAGGCTGTCAAGAGGATATCAATGGCCCGGGGGAGGTGGAGACTTTAGAGGTAGGAAGGGACTAGGGTGGACTGTACTTCCAATTGAAACAACTTTACGAAAGGTGGTTCCAAAGCCGAGAAAACAAAGTTGTCGGCCAAAACACGGTTTGGCCGCCAAGGGCTTTTGCGGTCTGCTGTTGTGTAATAACCTGTTGTGCGAGGTGCTGATTTTCGGCGCACATGTACTTTGACATGACCGTCACTTGGCACAACACTTATTATAACAAAAAGAGTTGGCATAGCGAAACCAGGTGGAAATTTAGCTTGGGCGGCGTAACTAAATGGGAACTGGCTTTGACCGTCAAAGGCTGTCAGATAATACCACTCATCGTGGGAGGTGCACACTTTACAGGTAGGAAGGGACCAGTGGATGGTAATTCCAGTTCGAACCACTTTGCAATAGGTTGCTCTAAAGCCGAGAAAAAAAAATGTCTACAGAACTCGGGGTGTCAGCGTTTCCACATCCAAAAGGAGGCTGATCAAGAAAGAAAGCACACCACATAAACTTCCATACTCAAACGCCGATTCTCCAGTGATTCCGAGTTTCATGGTTGTTTTCTTTAGATTTATATTTGTCACTTTTTTTACCGTTCAAATCTTACTTCATGAAGTACAGATTGCGTGCCATATTTGTCCGGAAATATCATCGACACGTACGATGGGGACGAAACTTCTTTGGAGGGCATTCCTCCAACGAAATTGGCACTGCATACCCGCGAGTGTGGGATGGCATTTCAGTTCGTCCCATCGGCGCTGACACATGTGGGCGTTACTGGTACGAAAACAAACGCAGAGCGCAAAGCGGCAGTGTAGAATATGTCAGCCGTGCCGACACAGTGGCAGACATGATAGGGACACCAAATTTCTCGCGTCGTACGGCACGGCTCCATCGTTGTCGCTGTCCCACAAAACATCGGCGAGCTGAAAAACTGTGAAACTTTGTCTCCACGAGATACGACGCATAACTATTGAAGCACTTAATGACGCAGCACAGGCAGCACTTCATGCTGTGAACCCAGCGCAACAGCACCACTCGGACTTCAACGCGTACCAACGTACGCCCGGCGTGGTTTCGGTTTCGTTTTCTCTGGGGTGCTCACTCCCTACCTTCGGTACCGGCCGCGCGGCGGCGCGCCAGTCGCGTCGCACGGAGTGTTATATAGACGCTTTCAGGCAGCTGTGCATGGGCGCCGCCATAACCGACCTTCAGTTTTTCTTCCCTCTTATTCTGTTCGCTCCACTTCATCATCACCACAGCAGGACAGGTTATTGCCATGTGAAGTGTTACTGTGTCCTTCTCCCCAGCATAGGCCCTTGTGGAGACTCGTCAACGCCCGCTTCAGTGGCTCGGCATCTCGGTAAGACAAGAGAAGGTCGGCTATGGCGGCTCGATTTGGCGCGCGCTGAAAGCGTCTATACAGGAACTCTAGTGCGTCCTACTCGTATGCGTTTGACCCTCGAACAGCACAGCCCAGCCCAAGTAGATGATGTAGCCAATGACATTCTTGAACTTTTCTAGATCTACACATGTAGACATGTGAACATCAAGAAGACTGTTTGTGCATATCGTGTCATGAAAATGTGATAGCTGATGATTTATTTGCTTCGAAACCAGTGGGTGTGTGCTATTCTATTCAATGTAACCTCGTTATGAAAATAACAACAAGCTTTTTTCACCACATTTAATATCTAGCTTTTTTTACTCCAAATCTAGCCGTTTTCGGGCATATGTCTAGCGGGAAAATCATAAAGGAGTTGGCAACACTGAGCATTTCTGTATCGTCGTTTACCTGCAAGTGAACGGCCCAGCGTGCTTCGTTTTTGTTGTTGTGCACGACTTGTTTCGTGGTTGGGTGCCACAACCACCGGGCAGCACATGCGAGCCAAGACATGACGTTCCGCACTTTTCCGCGAGACGTGCAGTGACCAGCAAAATGAATCGTCGCCGTGTGTAGGGACTGGGTTCCCGTTAAGATCGAGATCCCGCTTATGCGCCAATCATCTCACAGGAGAGAGCTACAAGCTGAGTTCAGCGGACAGAAGGCTCGTAAGCTGAGGTGTGATGCTGTGCCAACGATATTAAACTACGTCCCTCGCCCAGATCGGATCAATCAATTTGTTTATGCAGCAAACCCGAAATCAACAGCTGGACCACCTGGAAACAATACCAGAAGTTGTATTTAGCACGCGTGCAGCCAAATTTTGTTTGACTCGCATGCGAAAATAGAGCGTGGCTACGATTCACCAAGCTCGTCCAAGTCAAGTGACGACATGCATTCGAACGATTCGCCGGTTGCCTTCGACCCGCGGTCATCGCCTCTGAGGGAAAGACCCGCAGCCTCATCACCGATCCAGTGGAACCGCCGATATGTGTACCCAGATACTGCTTCGTGTACCTAGTTGCCGCTTGAGAGGCGAAATCTGCATACCTTGCTTTGCAAGCTCCCCTGATTCGATCGGCGGCCGTCGCAATTGTGTTTGCGCGAAACGGCATACGTTTGCTGGAAGCTTAATGCTGTTTTCGAGTAATATCCCGCTAAAAGGCGTGTCTTGTTTTGCACACGCTTGGGAACTGCAATAAAAGAACCTTATTTCAGTAGGGTACAGCCTAGGACAGTGGTTCTCAACCATCGATGTTTCGCGGACCTCTTGTGGATCGGCGGAGATGATGGAGGACCCCGTTCGTGGTGAGAGTTATATCCATTTAATATGTGGATATAACTAAGGGCTAAGTAGACCTCTCTTATTGACGTTCACACGAAAAAACTCGCCCGGAAACTAAAACATTTCATTCCAACCTGGAAAAGAAAAAAAAAAAAAAAAACTTTTATTGTTGGGCTTGATTGATGAGGCAGCGCTTCGCTGACCCCCATGTGAGAACCACTGGCCTAGGAGACTATATAATTTAAAAAAAATACAAGACATCCATCGACCAACGCTTGTTATCCCGACCATCCGACAAACCTTTGCGTTTTGTGACGTCACGCAGCAGCTACAGATGTCAGCCATTGACACTGGCGAAATTCGGGGTGCAGTTTCGTACATACGCTCATGAAAGGTTTAGTTAATAAAGGGAGATCATATATCAAAATAAAAATGACATTTGTGTACATGAAGGTTCCCTTGACGTAACGAGCGCAAAAACTTGGTTTCGACCGGACAATCCCTTTAAAGGACCCATGAAACGAATTTTGGGCTGGAGTAAATCAATTTATATTGGGATCTTACTAATAGCACATCGTTCAGTGGGCCAAAAGAACAAAGGTAGAAAGTCAGAAGCCTGACTTTCGCTACGAAACTTTGCAAAACATAGCGGACTATTTCGTACCTCCTTCCCTTCGTAAACTCTCCGCCTTTTCACTGTGATACATCCGCGGACCCCGCAGCGCGTCACCAGGGCCCAAGCGCACGTCACACGACACCGGACCTCACTTAATCCCTTTACCTCTAAGCTGACATGGCGGTGGAAGTTACGCGCTTGCCGGACCAATCAGCCGTCTCCCTTTCATCACCTGACCTCATTCTCTGCGGGTCGGTATGCGCGAGAGAGCATGATCACGTGGAAAATGTGTGGCTGGCCCAACGAGTGCGTAGCTTCCACAGCACTGTCAGCTTCGGGGTGAACGGGGTGGGGAAAGGCTTCCGTCCGAGCGCAACCAAAGCTACGTGTGGCCGGAGCCAATCACACGCCGGCAGTAGGTCACGCGATCTCGCGGGCACTTTCGTATCACTCCGCTGCGCCGCCGGTCGGTCGCGCCGCCGCGTTCGCCGAGTATTTCGTCTGCTACGGGTGTATCAACTGTATCGCCTGCTACAGGTTGAAAAAGTGCCCTTTCACGTTCTGAAACTTAGTCACAGGGGATGTCAGTACGTAGGCTGGCCGCTGGCACCTGTGTCCGAGCTTTCCACCTGTTCGGCATAGTTTCGAATTGTAAGTACACGTTGCAAGGTCCCCAGTGACCCGGCCGTTGATGTTTCCTTGTATTGTTTGGATATACCAGGACTCAAGGCACAGTCCTTTCCACCAGCTTCTCGGCGTTCAATGTGATCGGCAGGTAAAGGGGTGCCCTGATTTCGCCGTGTATCTGAATTGTTGTGGCCCGGACGCTTTGCTTGTTTACAACGCATTTGCGGTAGGACGCGGCCGGAGTCTCCTGCCGAATTTGAAAGTGGACATTCATCACGACTTCTCCCGCCTGACGCCCAAACGTGCCTTACCGAAAGGACGTTTTGAAGCGACTCGGTGAGGAAGGCAGCGAAGCACATGATTCGGCGATTACGGGAACGCAATCACGCAGAAAAACCGAGCTCTGCAGCCGTGTTGCCAGCAGATATACATGTTTTCACCAAACCACATGCATTTACATATATTAATAGAAACATAAACTTCAGAGATTTGATTCCTTTTGTTGCAAATCATTCTCAGCAGCACACATCTGGAACATTGTGCAGTTTTTACGCACAAAACAGTTATTTTAAAAGAAATTACTTTTGTGAACTACTTTGTGGTGCGTAGGAATGCCCTTCTCGAAGTTGCGAACTGTCCCTCAGCCTTTGGCTGCGCTCGGACGGAAGCTGAAACGAAGTATAGACGCTTTCAGCGAGTCAGTTACTCGAGCTGCCACCAGTCGGCGCGCCCTTCGCGAGCTATCTGGGCCGCCATAGCCGACCTTCAGTTTCTCGCCGTTGCTCCGCGTTGTGTGCTGCACAGGCCACTACCGGAGCTTCGTTTTCGTGTTCATTTACGTTCCGCGCTTAAATCTTGTATTTTATTTAGGTCTTTTCGATATTTAGGACTTTCATTTAATCATTCGATATTTATATTTCGACATAACTCTTGTATTTTCTTATTTATGGAATGGAATGAGACAGCGAATGGGTCGACGATACAAGATTATGAGGCTTCAATGACCATGTAAGCTCATCCCATTCTTACGCTTTTGTTGCTAATAAAGGACAGTCAACACTATTGCGACATATGTAAATTTCAACTGACGCAGTAAGGCTATCACAGTCGTGTTTCTCGCTGCATGTACGCGCTCGTTTCCGTAAAGCCGACCCGCATGTAAGCGATTTAGCGTGCTACGAGACGAGCGACGGAGATTTCTCACTGTCGCCCATCGCATCGCTCGGTTTTGGGATTTCTAGAAAACGTCGCTCACCGTCTTGGTCGCTTGCTCCGTCGCTTCCATGCGGTTTGCCTCGTCGCGCGACTGACTGAGCGACAGCGAAGCGGGTCGCCGTCGCTTATCTGGTCGCTCGCCAAATCGCTTACATGCGGTTTATACTCAATTAATTTCCATGCACACAACATTGAACCATCGGCGCCTCGATATTAAGTACAAACCGCATGCAAGCGATTCGGCGAGCAACGAGACAAGCGACGGTGACCCGCTTCGCAGTCGCTCGGGCAGTCGCGCGACGAGGCAAACCGCATGGAAGCGACGGGAGCAAGCGACCAAGACGGTGAGCGACGTTTTCTAAAAACCTCAAAAACCGAGCGATGCAACAGGCGACAGTGAGAAATCTCCGTCGCTGACTCTCGTCGTTGTGGCCGTCGCTCGTCTCGTCGCACGCTAAATCGCTTACATGCGGGTCAGCTTTACGGAAACAAGCGCGCACATGCAGCGAGAAGCACGACTGGATAGCCTTACTGCGTCAGTTAAAATTTGCATATGTCGCAATGGTGTTGGCTGCCCTTTATTAGCGAGAAAAACGTTAGAATAGGATGAACTTGCATGGTCTCTGAAGCCATAATCTTGTATTGTCGATCCATTCGCTGTCCGATTCCATTTCATAAATAAGGAAATACAAGAGATACGTTGAAATATATATATCAAATGATTAAATAAAAGCCAAAGATACCGAAAAGACCTAAAGAAAACACACGATTTCAACGCGGAACGAAAAATAACGCGAAAACAAAGCTCCGGTACTGGCCGGTGCAGCACACAACGCGGAGGAACGGCGAGAAACTGAAGGGCGGCTATGGCGGCAGGGTCACGTGACGTCAAGATGGCGGCGCCCATGAAATGTTGCCTGAAAGGGTCTATATAGACGCTTTCAGCGAGTCAGTTACTCGAGCTGCCACCAGTCGGCGCGCCCTTCGCGAGCTATCTGGGCCGCCATAGCCGACCTTCAGTTTCTCGCCGTTGCTCCGCGTTGTGTGCTGCACAGGCCACTACCGGAGCTTCGTTTTCGTGTTCATTTACGTTCCGCGCTTAAATCTTGTATTTTATTTAGGTCTTTTCGATATTTAGGACTTTCATTTAATCATTCGATATTTATATTTCGACATAACTCTTGTATTTTCTTATTTATGGAATGGAATGAGACAGCGAATGGGTCGACGATACAAGATTATGAGGCTTCAATGACCATGTAAGCTCATCCCATTCTTACGCTTTTGTTGCTAATAAAGGACAGTCAACACTATTGCGACATATGTAAATTTCAACTGACGCAGTAAGGCTATCACAGTCGTGTTTCTCGCTGCATGTACGCGCTCGTTTCCGTAAAGCCGACCCGCATGTAAGCGATTTAGCGTGCTACGAGACGAGCGACGGAGATTTCTCACTGTCGCCCATCGCATCGCTCGGTTTTGGGATTTCTAGAAAACGTCGCTCACCGTCTTGGTCGCTTGCTCCGTCGCTTCCATGCGGTTTGCCTCGTCGCGCGACTGACTGAGCGACAGCGAAGCGGGTCGCCGTCGCTTATCTGGTCGCTCGCCAAATCGCTTACATGCGGTTTATACTCAATTAATTTCCATGCACACAACATTGAACCATCGGCGCCTCGATATTAAGTACAAACCGCATGCAAGCGATTCGGCGAGCAACGAGACAAGCGACGGTGACCCGCTTCGCAGTCGCTCGGGCAGTCGCGCGACGAGGCAAACCGCATGGAAGCGACGGGAGCAAGCGACCAAGACGGTGAGCGACGTTTTCTAAAAACCTCAAAAACCGAGCGATGCAACAGGCGACAGTGAGAAATCTCCGTCGCTGACTCTCGTCGTTGTGGCCGTCGCTCGTCTCGTCGCACGCTAAATCGCTTACATGCGGGTCAGCTTTACGGAAACAAGCGCGCACATGCAGCGAGAAGCACGACTGGATAGCCTTACTGCGTCAGTTAAAATTTGCATATGTCGCAATGGTGTTGGCTGCCCTTTATTAGCGAGAAAAACGTTAGAATAGGATGAACTTGCATGGTCTCTGAAGCCATAATCTTGTATTGTCGATCCATTCGCTGTCCGATTCCATTTCATAAATAAGGAAATACAAGAGATACGTTGAAATATATATATCAAATGATTAAATAAAAGCCAAAGATACCGAAAAGACCTAAAGAAAACACACGATTTCAACGCGGAACGAAAAATAACGCGAAAACAAAGCTCCGGTACTGGCCGGTGCAGCACACAACGCGGAGGAACGGCGAGAAACTGAAGGGCGGCTATGGCGGCAGGGTCACGTGACGTCAAGATGGCGGCGCCCATGAAATGTTGCCTGAAAGGGTCTATACACCAACTCAATTCTCCTACGTCACGCCGCGGTGGTGGCGCGCCGGACGCACTTCCGGTCTGTGGTGGTGGGCAGAAGTCGCCGTGCCAGACATGCATTCCTGTGTTCCCTTGGAAGAAACGAGACAAAAAACCTGCTTTCTCGTCAAAATGCTGCGACGGGGATTGTACCAAGAGAGTCTGGAAAGGTTTGAAGTTCAGTTTTCATGTGTTTTTGCCCCCTCCGTTCGTCCGAGAACGTGGATAGTAGCCGTGAAAAGGGCAAACCAGACGCTGTCGAACTACGACTGCGTGCGCGGGCAACACTTTGTGGTCGCCAGATGTATTTGCTTTGTTCCAACATAAACGAGAGAAAACCGCCAAGTTGTCCGAACCACCCACGGGTTCAGTGCGTCTTCAAATTCACACGGCCGCCTGATCGTTCGAACTTTCGTCTGCTTTTTGTCGTCTGCTCGTTCAAACAAAAGCGGCCCGTAGACCAAACTTTGACCCGGTGATTGCAATAAGAAGTAATTGTAGACCTCAAAAGACTTAAGTAGGCTCGGTGTAAAAAGTAAATACAAGATGTTGATCATTGGTACCGGTGGTCATCACCGACTTGTTACGCTTGGTCTGTTCCCGCTTCCGATTTTCAGTATCGACGTCGATCATCGCCGCTACCTTCTACACTTTTGTAACACGAGCGACGTCGCTACCGAAAATAGCTGGAAGAATCTCATCATGGTTTTGGCGTCCATTCTGCGGCGTTCATGCGAATGAATCGCCGCACGTCAATTTTTTTACGGAAAGTTTCGCGGCGTAACGAGCCTTGATAATTTCGCTTAAGCGATTAAAGTGGTAAGACATTGCGATGAGGACGTAGAATCGACAATTCCAACGCGAAAAGGAATAGGCAGACTCACACAGACGCCGACAACGTGACATTCGAGTGGTTTGTTGACGCGGGACGCGGTGCTTCTTGCCCGTACCCCATTACGCATGCGTTCGAACTGTCGCCTGCTCTTTCAAACTTGTATGCTTTTTGTCGTCAGCTTGTTCGAACGACAGCGGCCCGGAAACCAAACGTTGACCCGGTAATTGCGATAAGAACTAAGTGCAGGCCTCAAAACACTTTTGAAGGTTGGTTGGGGTAAGTATAGCTAAGTGTAAACAGATAAAAGAAGATGTTTATCATTATTGTTACCAGTGGCCATCACCGACTGGTAATGCCCGATTCTACTTGCGGTTTTTAGTATCGACGTCCACCATCTCAGCTACGGTCCACGATTTTGCAGTCCGAGCAACGTCGCGTCTGAAAACAGCGAGCAGAATCTCATCGTGGGAGTTAGGCTTTAGCGCCCATTCTGCGGCGTCCACGTGAAATGAATCGGCGCACGTCACATTATTCACGCAAAGTTTTGCCTCGTTAGTTTTGCTGAAGCCGCTCAAATAGTCAGACATTGTTAGGAGGACGTAGCATCAACAATTCCAACGCGAAAAAGAGCACGGGGACTCCCACCGACGCCAACAACAACGCAATTCAATGGTTTGTTTATGGGCGACGGCGGGCTTTTTGCCCACCATCCACCGCGCATGCGCGGCGCCGGTGGCGTCCGCTAGGGGCGCTCCGGTTTGTTTGTAAACATGAGTTGGTGTCGGAATTTTGAGCGACGGGCTAATCTTCTAGGGGGACAATGGCTGTGTCCGGATAGTCAAGCGAGATTCCGAGCAAGAGGGGACTCCCCCCTTTCCGACTCCTTGAACCGTTTGGTACAATGCGTGATTTATGAGTTGAGGAGGAAAGCTAAACAGAAAAAAGTTGAAAAAGCGTTTCATGATTAAGGCCGGTTCTCACATGCAGCGGAGCGCTGATGTAGCGCTTCTCACGTGCCGTCAGCTACTTATCGTCTGCCATGAGCAACAGTTTTGACGGTGCGATACAGAGCTGGTGAACGCTCCCGTCAGCACGCGCTTAGCGCGAGGTAAGCGCTATGCTTGTAGTACTCCGCTGCATGTGTGAACAGGCCTTTAAAGCGTAACGTCGGCCTAACGTATATATGGTTTAACATGAGCCCGGCGCATACCCGCGTCCCCCCTCGCGTCAAACAGCTGCGCGTACCGGTGGACGACGTTAGACCTCAAAGCCTAAATTTAGCACTCTCTGGGCGGCACCATTTTGTTCGACCGCAGCGCCCTCTCCACACATCCGGGAAGTTCAGCGGGTTCGGCGGGCTAAAACGAGAGAGAGGGCACGCGCCTGACTCCGCTAGCAGACGACAAACCGGGAGGTTGCCGTTCTCCATTTTTGGGCTGTATCGGCGGGCTCTAGCGAACATCGAACTCTCGCTCGTGGCTGCCGTTGTGAAGTGGTTCGCGTTCTTAGAATAGTTGTGGCTACTCCAAAATCAGCCTATAGCTCTCTGTTGTTCTATTTTGCTAAATGATAAACTAGCATATCTTTTTTCCGTTACTAAATAGCTGTTGAGTCAGCCGGCAGTACTACCCTCAACTACTGCGTGTATTGCGGCAGGAGAGCACGTTTTATTTATTATTTCATACTTCCACTCATTGTCGCTAAAAGCCTACACCAGTACGAACTCTGTATACTAAAAAAGGTACAGCAACTGGATTTACTTTTCGCCAAAGAGACCGGCCAATCTGACACAATTTTCCCTATATTTTTTTTATTTGCACGCAGGTAACAGCGCAATTGGACGCTGTGAGTCTTTCTATCTAGCATAGTATAACACGACAACTGGCATACCAAAATCTGCGCATCTGCGCTTGAAAGTTCCAAAATGACGCGATTTTAAACAGCGTTTGCACGCCAGCCGGACGCTAGCTGCAGCCCACTCGGCGGAGCGGACAGCATGCGGGGTGAGAGGGGGGAGCGCATTTTTTCTATTTTACCCTCTCTTCTATGACCCTAATGGAACGGTCTATACACCAACTCATGTTTACAAACGAACCGGAGCGCCCATAGCGGACGCCACCGGCGCCGCGCATGCGCGATGGGGGTGTGGGCAAGAAGCTCGTCGGTGTGAGTCCCCCTGCCCTTTTTCGCGTTCGAATTGTTGATTCTACGTCTTCCTGGCGATGTCTGACTACTTGAGCGGCGTCAGCGAAATTACCGAGGCTCGTTACACCGCAAAACTTCGCGTGAATAATGTGACATGTGGCGATTCATTCCGCGTGGACGCCGCAGCATGTATTTTTTTTTTTTCATTTTACGCTCAGGGCACATGGCATTACAGAAGGGAGTGGGAGCAATAGTAAACATAATAAACAATTGGAACAAAATATACAATACTTAAAGAACAGGGAACATGAAATTGGCAATAGATGTACAGAAAAGTGCATGGTCATTAATTGATGTGAGCGATGCAGGTAAGCGATTCCAGTCTTTGGAAGTCTTGGGAATAAAAGAGTCATAATAAACGTTAAAGTGGTAAAATGGAACACCGACTTTGTGACGATGATCAAGGCGTGCTGAAACAAAGTAGGGGGGGGGGGGGGGTGGGGGTGGATGATTAGTTGTGATTTAAGCTGAGGAATATGGTGATAGATTTTATAAAAAAGACAAATACGAGAGACTGTGCGACGATGTGCGAGGCATGGGAGTAACAAATTATCTTTCACTGATGTAACGCTTGCGGCGCGGTTATAATTGGCCATTATAAAACGTGCAGCTCTGTTCTGAATACCTTCGAGTGAATCAACGAGGTAAAGGGTAGAGGGATCCCAGATGAAAGCTGCGTACTCTAACTTGGACCAGTGTTTTATAAAGGAATAGTTCTAGTGTTTATAAAGGAATAGAAAGGAACGCTAAAGCCTGCTTTGCATGTAGAGATTTCGCTCGCAATTTTCAATCGCGACTCCATTCGGACTGCAAAAGCGTGAACTGTAGCTGAGACAGTCGACGTCGATACTGAAAATCGCAAGCAGAATCGGACCAAGTGAATTATGGATAACATGTCGGTGATGGTCACTGGAAACAATGATCAATATCTCCTTGTATCTACTGTTTACATCGAGCCTGCTTACCATCCTTCAAATTTAAGTCTTTTGAGGCCTGCACTTACTTCTTATCGCAAGTACCGAGCCAACATTTGAGAGCAGACGACAAGCAGAAATGTTTGAAAGAGCAGACGACAGCTCGAACGATCAGGCCGCCGTTTGAACTTGAAGATGCACTGAACGCAGTCCGCAGGTGGTCCGCACAACTTGACGGTTTTCTGGCGTTCATGTTGGAACAAAACAAATAAGTCTGATGACCTCAAACATCCGCGAATTCAACCCAAAGCGCTTCCCGCCCAAGCAATCGTTGTCCGACGGCGTCTGCTTTTCCCTTTTCACGGCACATATCCAGATTCTCGGACGAATCACATAAAATCTGAGGCTTCAAACCTTTCACGACACTTTTGGTACGGCCCCAGTCGCGGCGTTTTGACGAGAAGGCAGGTTTCCGTCTGGCTCCTTTCAAAACAACGCAGGAATACATGTCTGGCATGGGGGCTTCTGCCCACAGCCCCAGACCGGAAGTGCGACCGACGCGCCACCACCGCGCCGTGACGTCACAGAGATGAGTTCGTGTATAGTTAGGCCTAACGTAAAGCCAGCGCGTACACGCGTCGCCCCCCCCCCCCCCCCCTCCCCCTCCCCCCTTTTCCGCTGCGCCACCAGCACTTCGACAGACTCCTTAGCATAGATGACGCCGTTGTTATGAAGCGACATGACGCGTCGCGGCCGATGGTAATTTAGGTGCCGTTGCGCATGGTACAGACAACGTCGGCTTCACTCCATGGGACAGTTCATGCATTCTCATGTTTAAACAAATCTAGAATGTTACTCTGGACAAAAAAAAAAACTTTTTTTTTTCTCAGGTTACAGCATTTCGTGATTGTGACTGTATCTTGCTGCACGGGCGAGACGCATTTACGTCGCGGCAGAGAAACGCTATTCTAAAACTCTCTTGCGTAGCGTGCGCTAACGCAAGCGCTAAATGTAGCGCTAGCGTACGCCAAAATTGCTTACGTTATTCTCAAACTCCCTAATAACATCGTCTCTCGAGAACGGCTTGGGAGGGACGACTTTTGCAGATCTTTCGAATTCCGTGCGTATTTCGACCGGAATTTTTGCGCACTTCTGTTCCAGTCACTTTCTCGACATATATCACAGCGGGAATCGCCTTTCTAGAGCTTTGTACTCTCATCTGCCATAAAGTACTTTACTCTTGTCCTTCTGTAGTCAATAGACCCTTTCCGGAATTCAGTGCCCTCTGGTGACTCAAATGGCGGTTAATCTTTTACTATACTAATGGCGGCAATGAACCTGTGGTCTGCAGTATTTAATGGGGCACCATCACTTAAAGGTCAACGGTAAACGAGAATGTGCACTTCACTACAATTATTTTCAATCTCCTTTAGTGTCAATGGCGAAACAAATGCAGCCAGTCGGAACGAAGCGCCAATCCACATAGACGCCTTGATAGAGTTCTATACATCAAGGGGCTTTGAGGCCGAGTGAGTGCTACTCACAGATTGACTGGGACCGAGTTAGAAACGAACGCAATTACGCAGCTCTTACGTCCAATTCCTGCTTCACGCCGCGCTAACATCGAGAATGTATAGGCCTCGAATCATCTGCTTAGGAGCATCTTCGACTTCTTCCTTCATCAGTAAACAGAAGGCCGCCATTAGTATAGCACATATGCCGTTTTCAGACGATGATGATAGTGATCAAAGTGGCCAGACTGAATTCCGGAAAGGAATACCCGGCCTTCTGCACGCTCTCGTTGCCTTCCACCGTGCGCTGGTTGCGCGAGCACGGTGGAAGCTCACGAGCCTCCTAAGTGTTGTCGAAGCCAAGAAGCTCGCGTTCGAGGCGGGACAACAGCTGAAATGCGTCCCTGCCGTTTTCATCCTTTAAAGGGGGATAATGAACCAAAGAATTTAGTGTACATAATAAGTGGCGCACGTTCTTTCCACGAGCCAGCAGCAGCCGATGTGCGCGAGCATACGCAACAAAAATGACGTCGAAGACCTTTAAGAGGACAGTGAAATGCATGGGCTTCGGGCCAAAGGAGAATAAAGACAGGCTTTTCATCTCTACAAGTGCAAAGCTACGTGCTTGTTAGACCAATTAATCGCTTACCTTTTGCACCAGACGCCACTGTGTAGATGAAAAACTTCTCTTTATTCTCCTTTGGCCCGAAGCCCATACATTTCACTGTTATCTTAACCGCGAATGGAGATCTCTGACGTCATTTTTGTTGCGTGTGCTCGCGCACACCGGCGGCTGCTGGCTCGTGCAAAGAGCGTGCGCCACTTATTATAGACACTAAATTCCTTGGTTCAGTATCCCTTTAAAGCAGTATTCACACAGGGAAATCCCATGAGATATTTCCCCGGAGCTCGCATATCACGTGACGTGATGCGTTTGTGATGTGGCACGTTGACGCCAGCTCCGCGGTGGAGGGCGGAGGGAATGTACAATTATAAACAATACCTGTTTGGCGGCGAGTCAATTTTTTTTTTTTCACGGTATTTTGTCGGGAACCACTTTGGAGTCAAGATTAGAAACCGCAAGCTTCGAACTGCTAACGCTGACCGTGTAAGACAACGATGCTGAGAAGGGAGTTGTGTTTTGATCGCCTATCATGACGTCACACATATTCCTCCGCCGATTTCTGCCCCATGTGAGTAGCGCTTTGCACACCGTGTCTGCTATACTGAAGCGAGCTGTGACTGTGCTGCCCTTATGGGCTACTGCGCCTTCGAAGATTGTTTAAAGGGACACTGATATGAAAACAGATTTTTTATCTTCAATGAAACACTCTTTTTTATCTTTTTTTCTTTGAAAACGTTTTTTTTTTCAAGTAAAGTTTCTGTGTTGGTGGGCATGTTTTTACAGCCGGAAGTTAGTCTGCCCCAATGGGCGTCTGGTGTCTCAGCTGTACAGTGTGTCTCAAATAGTGGCAAGGCTCTTTCTATATACCGCAAAAACCTGTTTTATACCTTATCGCGCTAAGATTTTGTGCGGCGTTGCCCGCAGGTAGTGCACTTTTTCTCTAAAACTGACGAAGAGCGAACTTACTTCAGGAAAAAGTAAAAAAAAGAAAGAAGGCTTAACTCCTATGTAAACACAGCGAAGCCATCGGTCTTCAAACAGTAGGGTGCCCTGTTTGAAGACCGGTGGCTTCGCTACGTTTCCATAAAAGCTAAGCTTTTCTTTTTACTTTTTTTTTTGTAAATTTATTGAAGAAATTCGCCACCTGTGGGTAACGCTGCACAATATTGGAGCGTGATAGGTTAAAAAACCAATTTTTGCGGTTGATTTAAAAAGCCTAGCCGCTATTTGAGGCACCCTGTAGATGAGCAATTTAGCCAGTGCAGTACAAGCGCTAGCCTGCGCTCTTTAACGTGCACCACGCATAAGTGATATACGGCTGCACGCCAGTACGATGCACATCCAGATAGAAACTGGCAGGGGTGGGGACTGATTCATGGGCTTAGGTGAGTTTCATAAACTCACCCAAGTGTAAACGTACCATTATAAACTCACCCAAGTGTAAACGTACCATTATCGTTTGCAGCGCTCGCGAGACGTGACCGTGAAAGCGGCGTTCTAGCGTTCCATCATGCACGAGCTACGGTCCAATACAAGCATTTCTCAGCGTTTCAGGATGTACGCTAAAAAGAGACCGGAAGGACTAAACAATAAACAAAATAAGTCTGCCACCCTTTACACTTTTCTGTTGATTTCTTAGCTTGACATTTACGAGCAAAGTGGATGAGCGTCAATTACGCACAATGGACCTTTTCCACATACCGACGGCGCCTGGTGGTGGCTGCACGAACTAAAAATCGAAGAAGTGACCTACCTGCGCTACCTATCGATACCGGGAGGTACGCTACCAGTTTCTTTGCTCTCTGAGCTGCGGCGCGTGCCCAACGCGAGCTTAAGATGGGCATCCGTGGCGCCCACCCCTTCCGTCCACTTTCTTTTTTTGTGTAACCCAATTATATATATGCTGCAATTACATGTTCTACTCACTTATCCACAGGCTCATTCCGAATTTCCTCGATTTTTCGTTCCGACTTCCACCGCTTGGCATCGGGCGCTCGCGCGTGCGCAGAACGCTTCTCGGAAAAGGTCGATTAAAACGTGACCTAAAAATAATCGCTTTGGGAGGACAGGTGCGCTGCAAAACTTTAGGGCTACTTGTCTTTCGAAGCGAAATGACTGGAACATACCTGGACAAATTTATGAACGCCCTATTGCTACCTGCCAAACGTCTCGTAAATGATTGAAAGGGTAAAAACAGCGTAAAAAAGACAGATAGAGAAGGTGTACACATACAGAGCGCTGGGTTTCAACTGTTTAATATCGTAAAAGCTTATCTCTGTAGGTATCTTTTCGGCATACCGAGAGCAAGTCCTCCTCTTCTTGCTCAGGGGTTCAGCTGACGTCAGAACGACACCGTGCTCTGATTGGTTTTGATCGGAAGGACAGTGGGTAGACTGCAATGCTATATATATGCCTTAAGGTCTACCCGCTATTTTTTTTTTTTTCAATCAGCCAATATACTTTTTGCTATATCCCCCAAGAGCCATGACCGGCACTCGAGGAATCATGGGAACGGTGTTCCTTCAGCCCCCGAGTAATCGGCAATTTTGACCAATTTTATGGTTACACAGTCTCGAGTGTAATTTTAGAGTCGCACCAGACAAGCGTCGTATAGAGACCAAGAACCTGTCATATCACTTTTAAAAATTCTCTTCAATGTCAAAATTTTCGATACTGTGCATACTGTCCACCCTTCAACCTGGCCTGAGCTGCAGAAATTTCTTACAATATTATCATTCTCGTGATTGTTGTTTTCGCAGGAATTGCTTAAAAAGCAATGAATTCCCAATAACCAAAACGAGGATTTAGCTCGGATTCAGCGCGGCTGTTTATAGCATTTTTAGCGTTTCTGACTTAAGCGTCTTTGACGCTGTACGAAAATGATAATAATGTCGGAGATTTCGGCAGCTCAGCCAGGTTGAAGGGTGGACAGTATCCAGAGTATCGAAAATTCTGACATTGACGAAACTTGGTAAAAGTGATATTATGGGTCCTTGGGCTACGCTTGTTCAGAGTGACTCCGAATTACACTCAGAACTCTGTAACCATGCCATTGGCCGAAATCACCGATCACTAGGAAGCTGAAGGAACACCGTTCCCATGATTCCTCGAGTGCTGGCCGGAGCGCTTGGGGGATTTAGTAAATGGTCTATAAGAGATCGGCATTCTGACATCAACGCAGCCCCTGTGCAAGAGTCAGGCAAACTTTCACTCCGCATTGGAACCACGGTCGCAATGACGACGGTTGCACAACTCACAGAGCAGCGAAGCCGTTTTTGCAAAAACGAACATCTTTATTCAGCATCAACACGCGCAAACAAATCGATCAAGCGGAATCAAGCAAAATGGTTTGCGTGGGACATTATGGGCAGTCCCGCTACAAAGCACCTGCACAGGGCCTCCGAGGGCGCCTATACTTACGACAGTTGTTTCCTGCAAGTCAGGTCGGTTGAAGAGATCTTCCCCTAAGCACCTCGGTGAAGGCAAAATGACTCGCAATCCTAAAACCAGACAAGCTGAACGAGCTACGCGACTTGAGCACGCCGTAAACATCGGCAGCCGGGTTTGTTATCCTTTTAAGCCAAAGCGGAAAAAGCAGTATCGGGATATTTTTAGAAAACAATAATGACTCTCTCTAGATTATTTGTTTCTCAAAGAGTGAAAAAGAAAATACAGTCTGTAACAATACTATGACGGCCAAAAAGAGAAACAAGTTTCCAACGAAAATTTCACACGTCAATCATCCCTCCAAAGAATGAGAGCCGAGAAAAGGCGCCTAGCTTTAGCTAACCACCTATCGTTATGTGCACGGGATCTAAGCAGGGCTATGCCTGCAACTAAGTGGCATCTAACAACGTAAATATTGCACAATATATATATATATATACATATATATATATATATATATATATACATATATATATATATATATATATATATATATATATATATATATATATATATATATATATATATATATATATATATATATATATATATCAGGGTACCGAACCGAAAACCGGAACCGAACCGGTATTTTTTCCGAAACTAACCCGAACCCGAACCGTTATATTGTTATCGCGATGAACCCGAACCGGAACTGAACCGGAAAAAAAATATAACGGTTACCGGCTCACGTCAAAGCGGTTCGGCCACGCGCTGTTGACAATGAATGTGCTATCAATGCCATTTGTTTTTTAAGTGCCGTCAACTGACACACACCTCGCCTACATATTTTTCTTCTCCACTCAGTCTTAGGAATATAAACGCTGCATTCATGAATCTTGACAAACGCTGCATCCATGAATTTTGACATAGGAACCAGTATTGCGCTGGTCGCGGCTTGCACGGAAAAAAAAAAAAGAAATGGAAGGCTGTGCAAAAAAAAAAAAAAAAAAAAAAAAAAAAGAAATCTGTGTCACGGGATTTTATTTTCCTACAATCTCGTAAATCCTAAATGCTGCTGTGTGCTCATTTCATAACACGTTTCGAGAACGCGCGAGTTCTTGAACCTTGCTTCCATCGGAATGAGAAAAGAAAAGGCTGTGGAGTTTGATAATAATGCATCCGGTTTCGTATAGGCACTTAGAAGCTAACATATTTGTGAGACAGCGAACTCTTCTATTTTAATATTTATTTTATTACGTCCTTCTGGCGTTGCGTTCGGTGAAGTGTTTTTCATATTCCGTATCTTGTTTAATGAAAACTTCTTTAAGGGTCTAATTTGAGTTACCGAAGGCTAGTTCAAATAAATAAAGCTGTATTTTCTCCCCACTGTTCCTTCAATTGCTTACACGCCGAGGTGGCGGGATAGTTAGCGAGTTCTACTTGTAAGGAGGTCGCTACTGCGTCGGACCCAATTAGATAAAGTCCGAATGCGTAAACGTCGGTGAGGTAACCTTTGAGTGCACATAAAGAAACCATTCCTGGTAGAAATCCCTGAGCCTTACACTACGATGTATCCCGTTTCGTATGTGCTGATTTCAGATGTTTTATTTGTAATTTATTTTGATGTTGCAATTTGTCATTTATAATTTCCGAACCGGTTCGCGAACCGGTTCAGCGCCCCGAACCGGTTCGCGAACCGGTTCCCGGATCGAATTAATCGAACCGGAACTTAACCGGAACAAAATAAATTTACCTGAACCTGAACCGTAACCGAACCCGTATTTTTTTCGGTTCGACACACTGATATATATATATATATATATATATATATATATATATATATATATATATATATATATATATATATATATATATATATATATATTTCGTGTGTGAAAAAAAAAAAACCAAAAAAACTAGTGCTTTCTATCTAGGATTTTAGTTTTTTTTTTTTCATTTTCGAGTTTTTTTTAAGTCGTGCTTGAGGCACGTCCGGCGATAGTCCGGACCTTTTGTCTGCAACGAACAACGCGCATTTAGTCTGATGTCTGTTCGAGCAGAGTGACTGCAGCTTTGCACAAAGATTAAATTAAGAATCCTCACTGATAAAAAAAAAAAATGTGATTGAGCACAAAGAATGCCCCGCGTTACGTATAGTCCGGCTCCCCAACATGGCGATGGCCGATCAAAGATTTCCCGTGCCCGCAATCGTGGAGCGGAAAGGCAAGATTGAGAAAACTCGTCGTAGAGATCAGTGCTTTGCTCTCTATGTGTTGTTCATGTTTAGGAATATAAAGACCCAGAAGTGTTCGAGGGTTCTTCCATCGCCATTTTATTGCGTACGTTGAGTCCATTTAAAACGGGTTCTCGGGCGGCACGTACGGATGGATGTCGAGGGAGCCATTAGGAAGGTGCTCGTGGATCCAATCTTCACGGTTATAACAAACGCCGTTGACGCAAAACTGCAAATACAGAAGTACTCGTTAAGGGCTGCACAAACAGGACACGCTTTCTGGTGAGCACGGCAAAAAGAGCTTGTCGACTTCCCAAGAGATGAAAACGTTGCGGAGCGCGCGTTCGTTTTCCGCGAGGACATCAACCGTGCAAACAGAACGGATTCCTTCTCTCCTCGTAGCTGTCGTCCCCTCCCCTTCCTTGTTTTCAGGGTGCTGAGGACTGAAAACAACAGCGGAGGCCTTGAGGACTGTATGAGTAGATACTTCCTGGTCCTAAGGACACGGAGCTTCCAAAATATTTTAAGAGCCTGTATCGCATATGTAGGGTGACCCAAGTCACAAGGCTCTACCTAAAATGGTCCGTAAAAATAGACGCCTGCACGTAGCAATCTAAACTTTTCGTCAAAGTTGTATTTCACAGGTCGGATTTTTTTTTTGTAAAATTACAAAGCGTAGCACTTTTTCTGTAAAAAATAGTGCCAAGACACTCGCCAGGGTCTACGGCGGGTGGCGGCGCAGACGACCAAGTCCAGTAACGGGGAGTGTTTGGTGTTCGTACTAGTAGATGGCGCTACCTGCTTATCGCAACAGCTCGCGACCACCGTGGTTTATTAAAATTAACATAACTTCTTTTTTCAATGTACCTTTGCTTAAAAAATAAATCAGAAAAAAAAAAAAACAAAAAAAAAACGCATTTGCATCACGACGGCGCTTTTGCTGCCAACGGATTTCCTCTCCATGTCGTCTGCTTTCTTTCGCTGGTCGGCTGAACTTTCGGGCGTTTCTCCTGACGCCATCTATCGATACGAAGGCCAAACACACCTCGCTACTGGACTTAGTCGGGCGTCGATTTTTGCGGTCCATTTTAGATAGAGCCTGGTGACTTGAGTCACCTTATATATCACGCAATGCACTCTCTCCCCCCCCCCCCTTTCCAGAAAAAAAGAAAAAGAAAAAGGCTTATGGGTGGGAGACTGTAAACACCGCGCGATACATCAAGATTTTCTCTTTAATTAAACAATTTACCACACAGGGCGCTTGATTTTAATTCGAACTTAATAATTAACTGAAACGTGTTAATGAACTTCTTAATTATTGGTCTTAGGGGTCACATTGCACTTGCAGTTTTGACGGCAATTATTATTAGAGATCAGACCAGTTGAAAAAAATTGGCGAAAAGTTGGTTTCTAAGATATTAATCGATCAATTTTTGCGTTTTTTCGCTCGATCTAAGAATTGAGCTCATAAAGAGTGCCGCAAGCCCCTCCCACAATGACGGTTGGAAGAGCGGCGTAGTCGTTGAAATCATGTCGTCGCTATGCCGACAGCGTCTCCTTGGGAATCGCGCCGACGAGACAAGCCAAGCGTTGTCTGAAACAACAACGTCCCTCTAGTGTTTGCGGCGCATTTTCTTTTCTTCTCTTTTTTTTTTCTTTTTTGCACAATTTTTAAGTCAGGCGGAAAAAAAACAAACGAAAATGGTTATATTATTAGGGACTTTTAGCAAACCGTTACCGTGTTTCGCGTGCCCCACTACCGGAGCCTTTGAAGCATGCTGGGCTGTTCCCTCCATGTCGTTTCTTCAGTCTCAACGCTGTCTCAGGCTAGTCTGTGCCCCTTTAAAGGGATACTACAACGAAATTTCGGCGCTCATTTTTTGGTCTATGTGTGTTCAAAGGAGCAGTATCACATCGAACATACCAATATCTTATTAAAAAAGTCACGAAAAGGAATTTTAAAACGAATTAAACGATTAGCAAAGAGCACCTGGTGGATGTCGCTAACGCCTCGCTTGTAATGCCGCTCTAGCAACATTGACAGCTAGTGACGGAGGTTGTCTCGCCTCCGGCCACGACGAGAGAAGAGGGGCAGGAGGAACTCCCCTCTTCCCGAGAATCCCTTTTGTGTGTCGCAGAAGTCGCTATTGTGCCCCCACAAGATTATAGAAGATTAACCCGTCACTCAAAATTCGTACAAAAGCAGCCGCTTCGGTGGCTGGAACGACTAGGCCATCTTCTCGACGTCAGCCTCGCCGTAGCTTTGCTCGTCTTGAGACGACCTACGTCACGATTGCGTTGGATGTCACGTGCTCTAGGCTGGGCCTTCTCCGAGCGCTTGCCAGAGTGGGCCGTTTTTAACGAAAAATACAGCCACCAGACTCAAAATACAAACGTGCGATTGTCATTTACGGATATTGTGGATCATATTCAACCTAATTTTGAACACGACGCGAATATTTCAAATAATGTTGAAGTATCCCTTTAATGTCTGAACCGACATTAAAGGGGCACAGAGACCTCAAAGGCCCTATTTGTTTTTGTCGTCAAAAACGATGCAAGCTGTAGTATTAAACACCTAGAAACAAACAAAAAATACCCGAACGCGCAAACGAATTTCACGCACGCGCGCGCGCCTTTTTATTTTTGGCGCCCTTCTTTCCCGCTCCTCACCTCCTCGCTTCTTTTTATTTGTGTCGTAATCGATCGTGAAATTTAGAAGCTTTGTAAGCGAAATATCTATAATATTTACCAACGGCATCCGTAGAACATATTTTTTTTTTGTAACGCAGTCTCGAGCGCACCACGGCCCTTATTTTTGAGATACCTAAAATCGGAGTCCGGTGTGATGTCGCATCCTGACTTAATTTTTACCCTCACTCGGAAAACACGGCGGCGCTCGACACATGTAGAACTGAGGGTGATCGGTGAGTCGGGGAGTCGAATGAAGTTGTCTTTTTTAGCTGCCCGACGTCCTCTGAAACCTCTAAAAGGAAATCGTCGAACGGTCAAAACAACTGGGTTTGGTGTCTGTGTACCGTAGCTTCGGTTCTGACTCCGCCGGGGCAGCCTTTCACGCACAACCTGCGTGACGTGACCCCTCCCGTCGCTCACAAAAGTCCACTGCGCGTTTTCTTCGGCCTCACACTGTTGCAAAGAATTTGAGATCGCTGAAAGGGTCCTAAAGGAACTTCAAACTGGAAAGTGAAGCGTCGCCTGATCACGGCGATAGGGGGCACTCACGGAGCGGTTGTTCGCGGAACGTGGGCGAACACGACACGGAGGCCTGAGAGACACTGGTGCAGATTGCGGAGGAAGTTCAAATTTGGCTTTTGGAATTTTTTTTTTTTTATTCACAAATACTTCATTCTTAAGCTTTGAATCTTGGGGACAATGTCCAGGCATCGTTTTCAATCGTTTCGGGCAATAAAAAAATAATTTTGACCCGTCAGTAATAAAAGAAAAAAAAAAAAAGAATGTTTGCGTAAATATTTATTTTGCGACACGCGTGTCGCTACCAGACTGATTTAAAAAAAGAAATCCTTTTCAGGGTTCCTTTTTGGCTCGTTGACACGCTAGCACTTGACTACGACTGACTAAGACAAGACTGCTTTTAAGCCTCTTATGGCGGCATAGGACTGGCTGTGCAGTAAAGGCCCGTTCACACACGTGCGTCCGAGTACGACCGAGAGAGACCAGACCGGTTTTTAAGCCTCTTGCGATCTCTTAGGACCAGCTCCGCGGCAGCGCACCCAGTCCTAAGACGTCGCAAGAGGCTTAAAAACCGGTCTGGTCTCTCTCGGTCGTACTCGGATGCAAGAGTGTGAACGATGCTCAAAGCGCGATCCAAACCAACGCGTTTTCGTGCGGGGGTGGGCCGTGCGCTTCCCGGAAATTGCGTATTTCGTGACGTCGCGCTGATTCCATGCACCTTCCGGGTGCGCATAAGAGAGTTGGATGATTGCAACTTTGTTCATAACGCGCAGGAAAACGCGCTGTGACGTAGTAGGGTGCTCCTCTCCCATACCCTTTCCCGGCCAATGGGTGAAGGCGTTTCTTCGCCGTCTGGCGCACATATGCTGGCCGCTCGCCCGAAAGTGCTCCGTCCTAACCAACGCGCATGCTTGGGACACAGAAAGCGCACCGGAAACAGCAAGAACGTCACAAAATACGCAATATCCGGGAAGCGCACGAGCTACGTGCGCACAAAAACACGTTGGTTTGGATCGCGCTTAATGCAGCCGGTGGTAAGCAGTCACTAGAGACTCAAAACACCGGTCTTGACTAGGTCGGTCTTAGTCAAATGTGAGTATGTGAAGAGGCTTTAGTCTTTCCCGTCGTAACCAGAGGTAGGTATGTGAACGCCTTAAAACCACTTTCTGCGATAGTCTATTTATGGTCATAAACTATATTATATGTAGTCCCTAAGCATCCTAAGAAAGCAAACATTACATTCATGTGTGACCGATGTTTCAATTACAATCGGTAACAGAGATCGATTGCCTCGGAATACTCTCGTTGAGACTTGAAGGCGCAGTCGCTAGAGGAAGGACAGGGTTCTGCCCTTCCTCAAGCCTCGTCCAACGGCGACCTCTGGTGTCTCGATCTTTGATACCAATTTTAGTAAAAATATCGGCCAAGCATGATTTAATGTTTTTTTTTTATTTTTTAAGATTCTTAAAGCCCGTAGATTAAATTATTAGCATAAACAGCATATTGCAGTAAGTGGATTAGTGCCCCTCCTCTTCTTTTTTTTTAACGTTGTCTGCCAGAAAACTACTTTGTCTAGAAAGAAGAGGGGGGAGTTCTGAAAGAGGAAACCCACCTTATCTTCGATGCCGCATCGAAGACCTTGTATTGCTGGAGTTGTATACAATGTTTGCTGCAGAGTGTTGTACTCCAAGCAGCAGGTTAACTCGCAGTCGTACACTGGATAGAAGCGGTGCGTCCCAGTGAGCTCTTCTCGCTGGATATACAGAAGGAAACACGCGAGAAGTCACATTACACGACTCGCTTTAATGCAGTGAGAACAGAACACGTGAAGAGGGCCTTTAATCGCTATAAACATATTTCCACAAACTCGATCATGATTACAAAGACTAGGGAGTACCCAAATGTATCTTCCATAACCCACGAACTTCTTTTTTTCTTCTTCTAAATTTAGCGGAGAAATTGAATTAGTTTATTTGTCACAGGACGTCTACCCCTCTCTCCGCATTGAGCCAGGAAACCGGATTGGTGTTTAGGTCACGTGACGTTGATTGGCACGCTAAATTTGGCGAGGAAATGTGATTAATTTATTGGTCGATCGCGTGACATCAGGTCACGTGACGTGAATTTCTAAATTGAGCGGGAAAACTTGATTGGTGTAGAGGAGACGTGCTGTCAAGTCCCGACGTCGATTCCCCCGCTGAATTTAACAGGAAAACTGAATCGTGTAACGTTCTCAGCGTGTCGATCGTTCGTGACGATTTTCTCGTAGAAAAAAACCCATAAAACAAATTCCTTATTAAAAATAGGCCGCGAAATCTAAATACTTGAATCCAACATCGGAAGTGACTTAGACAAAGTAGATCGAGTGCGCTGAGAGTGTATGAAAGGCATCACGTTAAACAGAATCCAGATTAAAAAAAAAAAAATCCGATCAGCGTCTGATATGAAATTCGTGGATTGATTGATTGATTTAAACATATCTGAAGCACTGTTGCTGTTCTCAGCATCAGTCTGACGTAATCAACAGCCAGTTGCAAGGCCGTTGAGAGCGAAGTCTGATTCACACGTTTGCGGTTGAATGTGATTGACTGCGCCCTGCCGATACCATCTACACACGCGGGCACTCGTGTGATTGCTCCAAGTAGCTCCGGACTTCTGTGGTTTCAGTTTCAGCTTCAGTTTCTGGCGTAAAAGGGGCGCATTTGCTACTGTTCATCTTTTCGTATGAGAAACCCTGTTGAGGGTGCTGAACCGCGATTACCAAGCATGCAGACATGTCCGCGTCTTTCCCTACGCCCCTTTCTAAATACAAGTCGACGCTTCGACTGGAGCAATCGGACCGACTTATACCCTTGCTACACGGGCATCCTTAATTGCAGTTAGGCTAAGCCCCAGTTCGCCCACAATGCCTGCGGACAACATTTTGTGGCTATGCAGCCACAAAATGTTGTCCGCAGGCATTGTCGATTTGAGTTGAGTTGAGTCAAGTCGAGTTGAGTCGAGTCAAGGCGCGTTGAGGCGAGTCAAGTCCAGTGAAGTCGAGGCGAGTCGAGTCGAATGAGTCGAGTCGAGCAAGTCGAGGCAAGTCGAGTCGAATGAGTCGAATCGAGTCGAGGTAAGTCCAGGCGAGTCGAGGACAGGCGAGTCGAGGCCAGTCGAGTCGAGGAGAGTCAAGGCGAGTCGAGTCGAGTTAGTCGAGTTGAGTCGATTGGAGGCAAGGCGAGTCGAGGCGTGTCAGGTCGAGTCGAGTCGAGTGAGTCGACTCAAGGCAAGTCGAGGCGAGTCGAGGTGAGTCGAGGGACGTTTAGGCGAGTCGAGGCGAGTCGAGTTGAGTCGAGTTGAGTCGAGTCGAGTGAGTCGGGCCGAGGCAAGTCGAGGTGAGTCGAGGTGAGTCGAGGGACGTTTAGGCGAGTCGAGTTGAGTCGAGTCGAGTTGAGTCGAGTCGAGTGAGTCGGGCCGAGGCAAGTCGAGGTGAGTCGAGGGAAGTTTAGGCGAGTCGAGGCGAGTCGAGTTGAGTCGAGTCGAGTGAGTCGGGCCGAGGCAAGTCGAGGTGAGTCGAGGTGAGTCGAGGGAAGTTTAGGCGAGTCGAGGCGAGTCGAGTTGAGTCGAGTCGAGTGAGTCGGGCCGAGGCAAGTCGAGGTGAGTCGAGGGAAGTTTAGGCGAGTCGAAGTGAGTCGAGTTGAGTCGAGGCGAGTGAGTCGGGCCGAGGCAAGTCGAGGTGAGTCGAAAGAAGTTTAGGCGAGTCGAGGCGAGTCAAGTTGAGTCGAGACGAGTCAAGTGAGTCGGGCCGAGGCAAGTCGAGGTGAGTCGAGGTGAGTCGAGGGAAGTTTAGGCGAGTCGAGGCGAGTCGAGTTGAGTCGAGTCGAGTAAGTCGGACCGAGGCAAGTCGAGGTGAGTCGAGGTGAGTCGAGGGAAATTTAGGCGAGTCGAGGCGAGTCGAGTTGAGTCGAGTCGAGTCGAGTGAGTCGGGCTGAGGCAAGTCGAGGTGAGTCGAGGGAAGTTTAGGCGAGTCGAGGCGAGTCGAGTTGAGTCGAGTCGAGTGAGTCGGGCCGAGACAAGTCGAGGTGAGTCGAGGTGAGTCGAGGGAAGTTTAGGCGAGTCGAGGCGAGTCGAGGCGAGTCGAGTCGAGTGAGTCGGGCCGAGGCAAGTCGAGGTGAGTCGAGGTGAGTCGAGGGAAGTTTAGGCGAGTCGAGGCGAGGCGAGTTGAGTCGAGTCGAGTCGAGTGAATCGGGCCGAAACAAGTCGAGGTGAGTCGAGAGAAGTTTAGGCGAGTCGAGGCGAGTCGAGTTGAGTCGAGTCGAGTGAGTCGGGCCGAGGCAAGTCGAGGTGAGTCGAGGTGAGTCGAGGGAAGTTTAGGCGAGTCGAGGCGAGTCGAGTTGAGTCGAGTCGAGTCGAGTGAATCGGGCCGAAACAAGTCGAGGTGAGTTGAGGGAAGTTTAGGCGAGTCGAGGCGAGGCGAGTTGAGTCGAGTCGAGTCAAGTGAGTCGGGCCGAGGCAAGTCGAGGTGAGTCGAGGTGAGTTGAGGGAAGTTGAGGCGAGTCGAGGCGAGTCGAGTCGAGTGAGTCGGGCCGAGGCAAGTCGAGGTGAGTCGAGGTGAGTCGAGGGAAGTTTAGGCGAGTCGAGGCGAGTCGAGTTGAGTCGAGTCGAGTGAATCGGGCCGAAACAAGTCGAGGTGAGTCGAGGGAAGTTTAGGCGAGTCGAGGCGAGGCGAGTTGAGTCGAGTCGAGTCAAGTGAGTCGGGCCGAGGCAAGTCGAGGTGAGTCGAGGTGAGTCGAGGGAAGTTTAGGCGAGTCGAGGCGAGTCGAGTTGAGTCGAGTCGAGTAAGTCGGGCCGAGGCAAGTCGAGGTGAGTCGAGGGAAATTTAGGCGAGTCGAGGCGAGTCGAGTTGAGTCGAGTCGAGTCGAGTGAGTCGGGCTGAGGCAAGTCGAGGTGAGTCGAGGGAAGTTAGGCGAGTCGAGGCGAGTCGAGTTGAGTCGAGTCGAGTGAGTCGGGCCGAGGCAAGTCGAGGTGAGTCGAGGTGAGTCGAGGGAAGTTTAGGCGAGTCGAGGCGAGTCGAGTTGAGTCGAGTCGAGTCGAGTGAATCGGGCCGAAACAAGTCGAGGTGAGTCGAGGGAAGTTTAGGCGAGTGGAGGCGAGTCGAGTTGAGTCGAGTCGAGTGAGTCGGGCCGAGGCAAGTCGAGGTGAGTCGAGGTGAGTTGAGGGACGTTTAGGCGAGTCGAGGCGAGTCGAGGCGAGTCGAGTCGAGTGAGTCGGGCCGAGGCAAGTCGAGGTGAGTCGAGGTGAGTCGAGGGAAGTTTAGGCGAGTCGAGGCGAGTCGAGTTGAGTCGAGTCGAGTCGAGTCGAGTGAGTCGGACCGAGGCAAGTCGAGGTGAGTCGAGGTGAGTCAAGGGAAGTTTAGGCGAGTCGAGGCGAGTCGAGTTGAGTCGAGTCGAGTGAGTCGGGCTGAGGCAAGTCGAGGTGAGTCGAGGTGAGTCGAGGGAAGTTTAGGCGAGTCGAGGCGAGTCGAGTCGAGTGAGCCGGGCCGAGGCAAGTCGAGGTGAGTCGAGGTGAGTCGAGGGAAGTTTAGGCGAGTCGAGGCGAGTCGAGTTGAGTCGAGTCGAGTGAGTCGGGCCGAGGCAAGTCGAAGTGAGTCGAGGTGAGTCGAGGGAAATTTAGGCGAGTCGAGGCGAGTCGAGTTGAGTCGAGTCGAGTGAGTCGGGCCGAGGCAAATCGAGGTGAGTCGAGGTGAGTCGAGGGAAGTTTAGGCGAGTGGAGGCGAGTCGAGTTGAGTCGAGTCGAGTGAGTTGGGCCGAGGCAAGTCGAGGTGAGTCGAGGGAAGTTTAGGCGAGTCGAGGCGAGTCGAGTCGAGTGAGTCGGGCCGAGGCAAGTCGAGGTGAGTCGAGGGAAATTTAGGCGAGTCGAGCTGAATCGAGTCGAGTCGAGTCGAGTGAGTCGGGCCGAGGCAAGTCGAGGTGAGTCGAGGGAAGTTTAGGCGAGTCGAGGCGAGTCGAGTCAAGTGAGTCGGGCCGAGGCAAGTCGAGGTGAGTCGAGGGAAGTTTAGGCGAGTCGAGGCGAGTCGAGGCGAGTCGAGTCGAGTGAGTCGGGCCGAGGCAAGTCGAGGTGAGTCGAGGTGAGTCGAGGGAAGTTTAGGCGAGTCGAGGCGAGTCGAGTTGAGTCGAGTCGAGTGAGTCGGGCCGAGGCAAGTCGAGGTGAGTCGAGGTGAGTCGAGGTGAGTCGAGGGAAGTTTAGGCGAGTCGAAGTGAGTCGAGTTGAGTCGAGGCGAGTGAGTCGGGCCGAGGCAAGTCGAGATGAGTCGAGGGAAGTTTAGGCGAGTCGAGGCGAGTCGGATTGAGTCGAGTCGAGTGAGTCGGGCCGAGGCAAGTCGAGGTGAGTCGAGGTGAGTTGCGGGAAGTTTAGGCGAGTCGAGGCGAGTCGAGTCGAGTCGAGTCGAGTGAGTCGGGCCGAGGCAAGTGGAGGTGAGTCGAGGGAAGTTTAGGCAAATCGGGGCGAGTCGAGTTGAGTCGAGTGAGTCGGGCCGAGGCAAGTCGAGGTGAGTCGAGGTGAGTCGAGGGAAGTTTAGGCGAGTCGAGTCGAGTCGAGTGAGTCGGGCCGAGGCAAGTCGAGGTGAGTCGAGGTGAGTCGAGGGAAGTTTAGGCGAGTCGAGGCGAGTCGAGTTGAGTCGAGTCGAGTCGAGTGAATCGGGCCGAAACAAGTCGAGGTGAGTCGAGGGAAGTTTAGGCGAGTCGAAGCGAGGCGAGTTGAGTCGAGTCGAGTCAAGTGAGTCGGGCCGAGGCAAGTCGAGGTGAGTCGAGGTGAGTTGGGGGAAGTTGAGGCGAGTCGAGGCGAGTCGAGTCGAGTGAGTCGGGCCGAGGCAAGTCGAGGTGAGTCGAGGTGAGTCGAGGGAAGTTTAGGCGAGTCGAGGCGAGTCGAGTTGAGTCGAGTCGAGTGAATCGGGCCGAAACAAGTCGAGGTGAGTCGAGGGAAGTTTAGGCGAGTCGAGGCGAGGCGAGTTGAGTCGAGTCGAGTCAAGTGAGTCGGGCCGAGGCAAGTCGAGGTGAGTCGAGGTGAGTCGAGGGAAGTTTAGGCGAGTCGAGGCGAGTCGAGTCGAGTCGAGTCGAGTAAGTCGGGCCGAGGCAAGTCGAGGTGAGTCGAGGGAAATTTAGGCGAGTCGAGGCGAGTCGAGTTGAGTCGAGTCGAGTCGAGTGAGTCGGGCTGAGGCAAGTCGAGGTGAGTCGAGGGAAGTTAGGCGAGTCGAGGCGAGTCGAGTTGAGTCGAGTCGAGTGAGTCGGGCCGAGGCAAGTCGAGGTGAGTCGAGGTGAGTCGAGGGAAGTTTAGGCGAGTCGAGGCGAGTCGAGTTGAGTCGAGTCGAGTCGAGTGAATCGGGCCGAAACAAGTCGAGGTGAGTCGAGGGAAGTTTAGGCGAGTGGAGGCGAGTCGAGTTGAGTCGAGTCGAGTGAGTCGGGCCGAGGCAAGTCGAGGTGAGTCGAGGTGAGTTGAGGGAAGTTTAGGCGAGTCGAGGCGAGTCGAGTCGAGTGAGTCGGGCCGAGGCAAGTCGAGGTGAGTCGAGGTGAGTCGAGGGAAGTTTAGGCGAGTCGAGGCGAGTCGAGTTGAGTCGAGTCGAGTCGAGTCGAGTGAGTCAGACCGAGGCAAGTCGAGGTGAGTCGAGGTGAGTCAAGGGAAGTTTAGGCGAGCCGAGGCGAGTCGAGTTGAGTCGAGTCGAGTGAGTCGGGCTGAGGCAAGTCGAGGTGAGTCGAGGTGAGTCGAGGGAAGTTTAGGCGAGTCGAGGCGAGTCGAGTCGAGTGAGCCGGGCCGAGGCAAGTCGAGGTGAGTCGAGGTGAGTCGAGGGAAGTCGAGGGAAGTTTAGGCGAGTCGAGGCGAGTCGAGTTGAGTCGAGTCGAGTGAGTCGGGCCGAGGCAAGTCGAAGTGAGTCGAGGTGAGTCGAGGGAAATTTAGGCGAGTCGAGGCGAGTCGAGTTGAGTCGAGTCGAGTGAGTCGGGCCGAGGCAAATCGAGGTGAGTCGAGGTGAGTCGAGGGAAGTTTAGGCGAGTGGAGGCGAGTCGAGTTGAGTCGAGTCGAGTGAGTCGGGCCGAGGCAAGTCGAGGTGAGTCGAGGGAAGTTTAGGCGAGTCGAGGCGAGTCGAGTCGAGTGAGTCGGGCCGAGGCAAGTCGAGGTGAGTCGAGGGAAATTTAGGCGAGTCGAGCTGAATCGAGTCGAGTCGAGTCGAGTGAGTCGGGCCGAGGCAAGTCGAGGTGAGTCGAGGGAAGTTTAGGCGAGTCGAGGCGAGTCGAGTCGAGTGAGTCGGGCCGAGGCAAGTCGAGGTGAGTCGAGGTGAGTCGAGGGAAGTTTAGGCGAGTCGAGGCGAGTCGAGTTGAGTCGAGTCGAGTGAGTCGGGCCGAGGCAAGTCGAGGTGAGTCGAGGTGAGTCGAGGGAAGTTTAGGCGAGTCGAAGTGAGTCGAGTTGAGTCGAGGCGAGTGAGTCGGGCCGAGGCAAGTCGAGATGAGTCGAGGGAAGTTTAGGCGAGTCGAGGCGAGTCGGGTTGAGTCGAGTCGAGTGAGTCGGGCCGAGGCAAGTCGAGGTGAGTCGAGGTGAGTTGCGGGAAGTTTAGGCGAGTCGAGGCGAGTCGAGTCGAGTCGAGTCGAGTGAGTCGGGCCGAGGCAAGTGGAGGTGAGTCGAGGGAAGTTTAGGCAAATCGGGGCGAGTCGAGTTGAGTCGAGTGAGTCGGGCCGAGGCAAGTCGAGGTAAGTCGAGGTGAGTCGAGGGAAGTTTAGGCGAGTCGAGTCGAGTCGAGTGAGTCGGGCCGAGGCAAGTTGAGGTGAGTCGAGGTGAGTCGAGGGAAGTTTAGGCGAGTCGAGTTGAGTCGAGTCGAGTGAGTTGGGCCGCGGCAAGTCGAGGAGAGTCGAGGTGAGTCGAGGGAAATTTAGGCGAATCTAGGCGAGTCGAGTTGAGTCGAGTCGAGGCGAAGCGATAGAGTCGAGTCGCGACTCGACTAATGTCAAGTCAAGGTGCAAGAACTCGACGCCTCCTTTTGGAGTCGCTCAGCGGGAGACGCTGCAAGACGCGCTGTCAGCGATGCGAAAGCAAGCTACTCGGCGATGCGTGGATCCACGAGTGATGACGACTGGTGGGCCTTGTCTTCTAAGTGGTATTGAATCTGTGCCCACTTTTACGCGCAACTACGACCAGAGAAAGAGCTGAAAGGGGTTTGAAAATTAATTTTGGACCGAGATAAATTATTTCACGTATAGACTACTAATCGCGCTTCCTTTAGCGAGCCAAATGAAATGGGCTAGAAAGTAAAAACCTGGCTTTCGGTACGAAAATTTAAAAAGATGTAGCAGACTATTTCTTATGTCTTTTGTTTCGAAAGCTTGCCGCCTTATTACTGGGATACATCCGCGGTACCCAAAGCACGTCATCTAATGCACCAGCTACACACATCGGGCACGAGCACTGCGCTCGTCAACAATCAACCCGTCGACGAATTTCTGAATTCACGTTCGTGGCCAATGAGTGACATGACAGAACTTATCATCACTTGGGAATGAGAAGTTCTGTGGTGTGCTTAAAAAGCATGGTGGAAGCTTGGAGCCAACGCCTCCGGTGCCCAAGCACGTCGCAACCGCGTGATTTCTCATTTTTCTTCTGAGTTGAAGTGGAAAGCTAAGGAGGAATTAGTTGAAAAATCATCTCATGGCCCCTTTAAAGCCCCTTAATCAAATTCGTGCTTCAAAAACGCAGCAATAAGCTTAAAAAGAAATGGCACCCTGTTGTTATCTACCACGTAGCACTGGAACGCTTTCAATCTGCTGTATGTTAATCATCATTGTTTCACCGTGTGCTTTAAATAGTTTTGACACCAATATACGAGAAAATTGCTCAAAGAGAGTTCGTAAATTTCTTCTCGTAATTCCTGCAAAACCTCCACTATGGTTTATGGTGCGAAATATGGACATCACACGCGTCGAAGTTGGCAGATAGAGTCCTCTCTTCGCCTTAGTGGCAAGCGGCGCCATCAAATGGCTCCTCAATATGCGGCTAACCTCGCAGACCCGGTTTTCCATGCTTTCTATGGGAATGAAACATGCTTGTTTTTAAAGTGTTTTTTTGGGGTGCGCAACGCCTTGTAGAACTTGGCACTTGAGCTCCCCTTAATGTTTAGACACTTTTTGGCATTGAAGCTTTAGTTCGTGCCTCAGTGGCGGCAATAACAGTTTTATAAGGGAAGTGAGTCGTATAGATCTATGGTGCGGAGTTGAAGTCATGCCTTTGAAAGGGCTAGTCAGTGACTTCACACGCCCCCCCCCCCCCTCCCCCCCGAAAAAAGACGCGCGCCCGCATGAGACACTTTTTTTTCTCTCTAAGTTTCAATTCATTTTATTTTGTTTATTTGACTTAGGGGAGGTTTTACATTAAAAAAAGGGGGGGGGGGGAGGGGGTGCAAAATTGAACTATAAACAATGCAATGAAAATGAACACTAAATTATTCTTCCAACAATACAAACATGATGGTAAATGGTGTGAAGAGTGGCAGTGAGTGCCGTGACTACGCAGTGGAGGCGCTGTCGTCGGCTAAGGCTACTCGAACGCGCGCCACGAGGACTCTATCTGGTCGAGCGTGTCGCAGCGTTTGCTGTGCCGTGCGCCCTCACCTAATTATGTTACAGCGGCAGTTGTTAGGGCCCATCCCCACGTAAACGAAGGTACCCCGCTAAATTTGGCGGGAAATTAATGTGATGTGACATGGCGTCTACCTGTCTGAACGCATCACGTTTAGGCATTCAAGCTACCCGCTAGAGGAAAAACAATTACGTCACGTGACCTATGCACCAAGTCAGTTTCCCCGCTAGATTTGGCGGGAAAACACATCCTACGACCTTGCTGCCGCTGTCTAAACGCATCTCGTCGTTTGATCGTCGCGCAATTTTATATCGTACACTGTGGTCTGGTCATAGGCAGATCGATGCGTCCCAGCGCCACCCCCTTGATGGCGCCAGTGACTGAGCGCAGTCTTTCGAAGCGGTTTGAAGCGAGCAAACACTCGATGACATTCGTACCCAAATGTGTGAACCCCTGATGGCAGCCATATATGGAACTAAAAGTGGACAGCAAAAGTAAGACAGACTTACGAAACAGTGTTCGATCTCCGGTTTGTAGGGATATATTGATTTACAGAGTTCCGACAAATCGACGACGTCGCCAGGCAAACTCGTGACTTGGGGAACCTCCTGTCCCCTTGGTCGAAAGCACTCTTGGGGCACGCGGCTTTGAAACAAAGTAAAAATGAGTATCAACGTAAACGTAAATCGCTGCGCACTGAAGCAAACTTGGTAGAAGTGCAAGGCCTACTTTTTTTAAAGCGTTAAGATTAACGCCGGAATTTGGAGAAAACCCGACCCCACCGGGTTTTGAAGAAAACCCAGCGGTGTGTTTCGTTCGTCAGTTGTCGCGTGCGACCCTCCCATTGGTCCAAAGCGTGACGTGAGCAGGCGTCAACCTCTCCCTTTCTCCTCTGCGCTGACAAACTGACAGACACCGCCGGGTTTTCGTCAAAAGGAGCCCTTTTATTTTAGGGGCGAAGCTCCTTAGGGTCTAGCCTTGTCCGTCCGGCGTCCGTGCTCACACCGATTGCCATCCCATCTGTCGTCTTAAAAAAAAAAAAATGTTTTCGCAGTCGACAGGATTCGAACCTGTGCAGGGAGACCCCAATGGATTTCTAGTCCGTCGCCTTAACCACTCGGCCATGACTGCGGGACGAGTAGGGGGCTATGAGATGTTGTAGTAACTCAACAGCTGGGGATGTCACGGATGAAACGAGCAATAAAAAATCAGCACCATCAGCACTACCTATGAACAAGATCAGTATCATCAACACCCACCAGGGCTTCGCCCCAATCAACATCATTTTTGGCAAAGTCACGCGCAGAGCTGGCATGGAGCCAGGGAGGAGGAGGCACCGCCCAACACCTGCTAGATAACAGCCGTAGCGCTGAATGAGATGGCTTAATCAGAGGAGGCCAACACTGGACACATAGTGGAAAGGAGTGCTGAGTCAGCGCTCGGCTTCGAGTCAAGGTTGAGCCGAACGTTGACGCAATCGTTGCGTTCAATCTGTGCCCAACGTTGGCCATCTCTGGTGACGGCATCTCATTCAGCACTATGGCTTTGGTACGAAGGAGGTGTTGCGCCGCGGCGCGGTGAAATGCGGGTGTGCTGAGCTGCCGCTCTGCTGTCGCCGGTTGTTCTTCGCTCTGAGTTTCCGCGGTAGCGCTACATGGGCTGTGATGTGTGTGTAGTTAAAACGATGGATGCTGTTTATTCCACGAGTGGAATTGATCTGGGTCTCTTACGAGTGATATGGATGACCGTATCCAAGGGCGTCGACGTAATTTGAAATGCAAAGTTCAAAAAAAGGGGGCGAAAAAATTTACAGGAAGATCCATCGGAGGGTTCATGGGGAATCCGTTAGCGTAACCCTTGGGAAACGCCACAACCGTCCCCCTTTGGGAGACGCTAACACTGACCCCATAACGAGGCCACAAAGAGGCAGCAAAAAGTAGAGGAAGCAAAAGAGAAATCCCCCTCCCAAAAAGTGAAGGGGTTACCGTAAGCATTTCCCAAACAGGGACGTGTGTGGCGTTTCCCAGTTTCATGAGAACGCATTCCCGAAGAATCCACTAATGGATCTTCCTGTCATTTCTCTCTCTGTCTCTCTCTCTCGAGAATCTGTTAAGGGCCGACAACCAGACTCGAGATTCTTTAAGGCAGAAGATCCTCCTCACCCTCGGGGAGGAGGAAACAGGCAACGGTGGATAGGGTAGAAGGGGGAGAGGGGGAAGCGGGAGAAAAGTGGAAAGCGCGAACTGGCCGTCGGTCTTTAACCAAATACGATCAAGGAGTATATACACTGAAAGAACTGCATGTTCAGTTCAAGAAGTTTTCCTTTAATGGTTGTATTTTGAATTGAGCCAGAATTAGATAACTCGGATAAAGTAAGCCCACTTTCTGAGGTAGAGTTTAATAGGATGGGTAGCGGATCCTTCGTTTGCCAACGCAGTTTATCAGACTGCATTCATTCGCAATGGTATTCGTATCTTTGTTGGCAGTTCCCTTGCGCTGATGATTATATGTGTGCAATAACAAAAAAAAAAAAAAAAAAAACATTTGGTTTGTAGAAACATGATGGAAAACTCTCTCGGCTCAAGTTAGCATTTACAAAATGTGCCCGCTTCTCTCTCAATATATATATATATATATAGATAGATAGGTAGTCCGAAAAAATTAAACAACGCGCTGACGTACGCTCTGTATCCACTAGGAGGTATAGACGTTTTACACACGCTCAGGATTACAGCCGCCATTGCTGACCTTCTCTTTTCTTACGAGATACCGAGCCACTAAAGCGGGCGTTGACGAGCCTCCACAAAGGCCAATGCTGGGAGAAGGACACAAAAGAATCCAAGATGGCAATAACCTGGCCTGCTACGGTAATACTGAAGGGAGGTAAACGGAATAAGAGGAAACAAAAACTGAAGGTCGGTTATGGCGGCGCCCATGCACAGCTGCTGCAAAAGCGTCTAGACTGCGCTTTTGTAAAAATTTACGTGGCTTTTCAAAGGCAGCTTTCTTTGAAAACACAAGGTTTTCAAAAAAATCGTAGGCGAACGAGGGCGAGCAAACAGAAAACGAGTCTTCCAGCACGGAGCCGCACCGGCTTCCGCTACGCTTCCGCTACGCTTCCGCTACGCTTCACCCGGCTGACTTCACCCAGGCCCAAGATGGCCGATTCGGAACTTCCGGTGGTCGCATTTTTAAAGCGGGGAAGACCGCATGACGAAACAACATGACGCTCTGCCTCTCACAAACTACAGCTGTGCGGTTTTTGTGGGCAAATGGATGGGGGCTCCACGCGAGGTTAGTTTGTATTATTAAAAAAAGATTTTGTTTCGTAACTTCGAATTTTTTTAGTTGAGGACTTTTCTATCGTCTTGGAGCCACATAGGGATTCATGGAATCCCGCAATCAAGGTTAACAACCGGCTTTGCTTTGTTAGAAGACGATACGGCGGCTTCGTGGGTCCAATGGTCCTTCTGACAGAGCACGCGACTGCGCAGAATTAAGTTAGTGACGAGTGACTAGACTTCTACTCGACACTCGAGGTGCGCGAACTGACGAACGCTGGCACGTAGAGGCTTCCGCAATAGAGAGTTTTAGTAGATCGTTCCCATGACTATGATAACGATATCCCGATACTTCGCCACCGCCTCCCTTGCGCATGCATAGTATCGTTATCGGGGCTATCGGGGGTATCGGAACGATCTACTAAAACTCTCTATTGTCTGAGAAGGGAGAAAACACTACGAAGCAGAATTCCCGGACAAGGTGAAGTATAGAGTGTTTGAAATACCGAGGCTGGATCTAAGATGGGCCGTAAAAATCGGCGCCAAAGACGGAGCTCACGGGTGCGCGCTCCTAGGGCACAGCAGCGCCACGGTGTCGTCTACGCGCAAAATCTTTACGAGGCGGCCGCCGCTCTTGCCACTCCAACTTTCTAGAACACTGTACTTTCAAGGGCCGCTCACTTTAGTGCCGCGCCGCCATTTGCTTCCAAGTTCCGCCCGAAACACGAACCTCGTGCACTGGCGCATTTCACCATAGCCTCCTCTACTGGCGACGTGAGCGGTCAAAAGCGTCGCTGTGGTCACCTTTCCACGATTGGCCGAATGCTGGCTATGACGTCGGCAAAGGATTTCTCATCGATGGAAATAAGAGGAATGGAAGAACTTCACTTTTGACGGTGTTGGCAGTGTTCCTTTGAGAGCGCAATGATTTCAAGCTTCCACCATGCCCATTACAAACACCATCGAACTTGTTGTTCGCAAGGTAATGACGTCACGAGAGGGAACCACGGGAGGGCGCCGCCAAAACATCTCGCCGCTAATACTCACAAATCCTGGCAGATCGCCGTGACGCGGCCTCCGAAAGTGAAAAGGTAGAGCAGCAGACAAGAGTCATGTAATGGACGCCCCGCTGCGGCGAGGCGCCGAAACACACTCGTCCCGAGCGACGGAATGTCCGCTCGTGCTTCACGCGTTTCCCGGGCTACCGCTTCTTTTCTCGTCTGGTTTGAAACCCATGTTTCGGGTCCTCGCCACTGCAAAAGCTGTGCGCTGAATACCAGACTCCCCGAAAAATTCTCTGTGCTACCAGATCCTCGCGGTCCAAATCTGCGACCGGGCACTCTATGGCTCCGTCGTCGAACTGGCAGGCTGTTGTAGTATAGAGGACGCTATGATTTGACGCTACTTGCAAGAAAACGCGAGCACAGCGAGGTTCTTTAGGTGATTAGCGTCCCTAGAGCCACCAGTGGCAACGCCTCTATGGACAACGAGGGATCGTTTCAGAATGGCGCTCTTTCTGCGCAAACGTTTACGTAAACGTTAGGCTTACTATAAGAAAAAGATAAAAAAAAGAAAAACGTAAAATCCCTTCTCTACTTAGGCAATCTCCATTTAACGTTTCACCACTTCTGTCCACAAGCGATGGATAAATGGATGGATGAATGCGGCTGAGCCTTCTGGATCGGGCGTTAGCTTACGCCACCTAGAACACCTAGAATAAAAATCGCCACCAAGCGGCCGCACCCACGAAAAGGCGTGATGCCCTACAAGAAGTCTGTCAACTGACTTCGATATTGACCTTAGTGGCTACGGTGCCTGGAACGCGTCTGCAACTGGTGTGTTTGCCGGGTCCAAAAAAGTGGTCCCTCGATTTCCGCCTGATGACGTCATACAAGTGTCATGCTGTCGCCGGTCGCGAACCTGGCGGCGTCCCAACAGCTGTGGTGTATATGGCAGACGCCTGTTCTGCTGCAGGTCGCTCTCCAGTGCGGCAGTCCACGGAAGCTAAAGCAGCCGGAAGTTGCGGCGCCTGGAACGCCGTGACCACAGCGACACTCATGTTCGCCTGTGGTTTTCGCCAGCATTTCTACGGCCAACCGCCAGGATCGCGACATGCAACAGCATGACACTCCGGCTTCTGTGACGTCATTTGTTGCCACTTGGCGACCACTTTTGATGTATGGACGGGATAGGACGCTAAACACACCAGTCGGAGACGCGATCCAGGCACCATAGAGTGGCTCCAGTCGACACCTCGTTGTGTCGATGCATGCGCACGACTATCCGAGCAGGCGAACTTGGACGTCGTATAGCTAGACATCGGAAAGTCCGTAGTGGATCCGAAGAACGCGAATTTCAGTTATGGCGTGCAGAGGAAGCTCGTCGTAGTAGAGAAGGTACGGATGAGGTACCCAAGAGGAATAGAAAGCTGAATTAAGGTTCTCGTAGAAATCTTCAGAATCGTGTCCAGAAAACAGTTCAGAAACGACAACGGCGCCGTAGTGACAGCGATTTCCGGAAGCTCCGAGTTGCTGTCGCTGCGGCACACGTTACTCGGTAGCGTGAATTCACTCGAACTTTAATGGAGCATTTCATTTCGATAAATGCCGAGGCCTAGCGCCATATACTTTGTAGGGATTATGCTGGAAAGCGCGGAAAAAAAACCTTGAAATGTCAACTTTGCCGAGCTTTTTAAATATATATTTTTTATTTAGAAGCAATAAAGAGCAGGCTGGAAAGCGTACATCCCAGGTATTCCAAAAATGAAATTAAATTGTAAATAGATAAAAAAATAAACAAAAACGTTGGAGCTTGTTTTGTATATTGTTCGACTACTCTGCTAAGGGGAAGGGGCAGATTGAGTCATGTTTGCATGACCCCCGTTTTATGTTTATGCAGCCGTAAACAAATAGGCATTATAATTACTGAACAGTGCCTTACGCAAGCGAAGCGTTGAGCATATCCAAACCGCACTGGGGCAGTACGGTTGTATTCTTTATGCATTTCTCAAGCACATGCTCCTTCAAATCCACGGCCATCCTGAAAAGGTTAAAAACAGAATTTTAATTTATAAATCCTTATAGAACTCGGAAATAAATCATGAACAAAATAAATAATGAACAGTTCGGTGACTCCATTACAGAGAATTCAAAAAGGTATCTCATTTCTAGGGAATTTTCATAGACGGTGCGTCTCTGAAAATTCCCTACAAATGAAAGACCTTTTTGAATTCTTTGTGACGCCGAATTAAAGCGCAGCTCTTGAAGAGGAGGAGGAGGGGCGAATACGAAGGGGAAGGTAGGCCCCTCCTCTCCCTTCGTAACCTTCCCTCCTTCCCTCGTGCTCCCCTCCGATTTAGCGGGACATTTTTGCTATATTTAGCGGGAATATCTTTTGTTATAAGAGGAAACTTTTGTCGCTCAATTTAGCGGTAACATTCCCCGCTAAATTTAGCTATGAAATTTTATACCGATAAAATTTTTCCGCTAAATTTAGCGGAAAATTTAGCGACAATTTCTAGCTAAATGGGAGGCGAGCGGGAGAGGAGGAGGGGTATAGCCTCCTCTCATCCTCCTCCTTCTCCCATCCTCCTCAAGAGCTGCGCTCTAATTTGGCGTTACATGGGATTGTAAACATCTTACATTTTTTTAACATTGGCGTTACTTTTTGTTCGTATGCAGATTCTTTCTTTAAAAACTTTAAATTATTTTTAAAAATCTTTTAAATCGCAAAACATTTCCAGTTCTTTTTTTTTACCAAAGCTTGTATACTTTTACACACAAAAAATATATCATACACCGTGAGTATAGCTTGTTTACAGAAAATCTCCGAATACTTTTGCGGTATTATTGCTTCCATCGTAATGCCATTTCGGCTCTTAGGACGACGGCTTTGCCACTGCAGAATATTGTCAGCGTACAACAACGAAACAAAAATACTTGTTAATTAATATAAATATTGTAGCGAGAAATACTGATTTCTAAAAAAAAGATGTAGCACGAGGCGAAAAAAAAATTATACGTTGGCAAAGTTTTTTTTTAACTGAGAAGGTGGAAACTACCGGGAAAAAGTGCTAAATACTTGCAAGAAGCCACATATGGATGAATGAGACGTTTGTCACAGGTAGGCGTTCTGGTTTACATAAGCCGGGGATCGCACCTGCTCATACATTATATCAAAGCCTCCTCTATACTCCCAAAGCCTGGCAGTTCAATGACGGATCCATAAAGCGTCCGGTCGCAGATTTGGAGCGCGAGGATCTAGAAGCACAGAGCATTTCTCGGGGAGTCTGGTATCCAGCGCACAGCTTTTGCAGCGGCAAGGATCCGAAACATGATTTCCAAACCCGACGAGAAAAAAGCGGCAGCCCGAGGAACGCGAGAAGCACGAGCGGACATTCCATCGCTTGGGACAAGTGCGGACAGAATTGTGGCACCTACACTCTCAGGATGTGCTCCGCCAAGCCTAATTCACAGCGGTAGAGTGGGTCTATGTCGACGACGAGAGCTACTTGATCTCTGCTGCATACTCCACCAAGGAAGGAGTAACCTGAAAGGAATGGAAGTATAGCAGTTACATGATAGGGCTCACGGTTATTTACATACGCGCAAACTGTCACAGATTGAACGCAGTAAAGAAACCTGACGAGGATAGGGCATCCTACCGAACTTCTCTTTCAGAGCGCTGCTCTTAGGCGCCCCTTTCCGGCTTCAGCGGCGTCGGCGTCGCCGTCGCCGTCGGCGTAACCGCGCGGTGTATTATGGGACGCGTGACGTCACTGATGACGTCATCGTCACTTCAATGACGTCAATCGTCAATAAAAACTGCGACTAATTTGGTGGCTGCAACTTTGATTAGTCCAGCTGCATTTTAATGCCGTTAAAACATGTAGCCGGGTGAAGCTGGTATAAACACTGGAAGACTAATCATGCGACGTTAACCTCAGAAACGCAGTGCGCATTTTGCGCCCGGAACCAGCTTAATCCAGAGCGGATTCGATATGATGATTCCCAGCTGCATGACCTCGTCTTATAGCTCACTCTAACGGCCAAACCAAGAAGGAAAGATCAAACAAGAAATTCCAGTTGGATTGGCAAGGCAGAGGACCTCGTACTAAAACGGGTGCCTGAGTTTTTTCATTTTTTTAATTTATTTTTTGTCTCGCGCTTTTTGCTATATTCAGTCGACGTGGAAGTCGACCGAGAACCGAAATCTGCAAAACCAACACTGCTAAAATGTGCCACTCTCAAGAAAAAAAAATTGTTAGAGGGATGAATTACGCTTGCTGTCATGCTCGACCCAGCATTGCTTTCCTGCATGTTGATGTTTGGCGTCACGCGCTTGAGGCCGTCGGTGGGCGCAGATTAAACACGAATGCGGCCTCAGCGTTCATTTGGGACTCGTCTTGTCCTGCTGGAACACGAGTTCCGTCCGCAAACTGCCGCAGCACTCGCGTTCAACCTGAGTCCCGCTACGCTGGCCCCAAGCAGCTGACGTAGAAGCTTAAGCGCTATGCGGAGGGCAAGTTCGTCTGCTTATTGCACAGGGGGTAGCGGTGACGTCAGAACGCCGAGCCCTGATTGGCTGATCCTATCTGAGCGTCGTCTGCTCCTTTGCAACGTCGTCCGCTCGCAACGTCGTCTGCGTCTGACTTAGCTTTCCTGCGACTTTCGGAAGTGCAGAGGCCAGATTCACGAAACGATCTTACGCCAAAAATGTGCGTAAGACAAAACTTAAGAACAAATTCATATTCACGAAACGAAATTTTCGCAAGTTTTGCGCAGGTGACGACGAAATCCTACGACAGCTCCGAAGCTGTCTTGCGCACTTCTTACGATCAAATCAGCATGGCCGACACCGTCGCGGTCGTGACGACCCACGGACGTTTATTTTTTTACGTGCGCTTCTCACGCGTCCCGACTTCAAGCAGCAAGAAAAAAGTAAAAAGTACTTGAAACAGACCACGACGAAAAAGAAAGCTGGATCCAGAAATACCCGGGAAAAGCTCCAACGGCCACGATTCCACCGAACACGACCAAGGCCGTGTTCCGAAATTTACTCGATTTTACTCCAGGGTAAGGGTTTCGTACCCTTCGCGTTCTAAAACCTACTCGCGTCCAGCGTTTTTCAATCTGTGCTGTCACGTGATACGATCCGCCGGAGTAACTCGGATTTATTTGGGTAAGATATGGAACACAGCCCAAGAGAGCACGGCAGATATAGGCCCAGGCATTCCGACTCGGCGACCGTCTGTCCACGACCGGCTGGCGTGTTGAATGGAATATGCCCGCGCGACCCTTGTGAACCCTTCCCGTATTATATTTGATCGCTGACCTCAATTTTAGATTAAGAGGTCAATTTCTTCCTCTTGTTATCTCCTTGTTTCCCGAGGCAATGGTGACTCTCACCGGTGAAAAAGCGGTGAATTTCCGGCAGACGCAGGAAAGGTAAAGCAGCCATCGCTTTGACTAGCAGACATAAAGCAGACGACGTTAACTGCGCCGACCCGCCGACACCGTTAATGAGTGAGGAGTCTCGCCGCACACGAAAGGAGGGAAAAAGTATTTGGGAGGGAACTTGCGGACACTAACACGGTCACTCTCGGTTCTTCGCAAACAAACCTCGGCGCCTCGGGACACCTCGCCAGTGAGTCCTTCGACTTCCGTCCTTGATGCGCGTCTGCTAGTTGTTAGACAAAAACAACGTACCGCTCGAGTTATTTCGTCTGCCCTCCATGAAAGGCGAAGTCGAGCTCGCTCGTAAAGGCCTGCACTTCCGAAAGTCGCAGGAAAGGTAAGACAGACACAGACGACGTTGCGAGCAGACGACATTGCAAAGGAGCAGACGACGCTCAGATAGGATCAGCCAATCAGGGCTGGGCGTTCTGACGTCACCGCTACTTCCTTTCTCATGCGCAGAAGACGAAAATGAGCCCACTTGCGAGGCGTATAGGCCTTGTTATCCAGGAGGTAGGACCTGTATTCCCTGTACAACGTGAAGACGGCAGGTACTCAGAGCGCCACTAGCTACAGCGCCTAGAACGCGCCTCAGACTGGCGTGATTAACCTCCTATTCCGTCCACGCATCGAAAGAGGTTCCGAAGTGGCAACAAATTACATCACAAAAGCCGATGTCTCATGCTGTCGGATGTCGCGATCCTGGCGGTCGGGCGTAAAAGTTCTGGCTGATAAGTTTTCCGCCACTCCTGGATTAGCATGTCAGTATGGACCAGCTCGCCTGTGCAGTTACTTTAGTTCACACCATTCTCTTCGAGACTATGTATGAATAGGGGAATCAGTAACTGAAATACATTACCAGCTTGAGACCGATCCTGGAAGTAGTACCTGTAACAAAAACAGGTCGTTTTCAGTTTAGATCTCGATACAGCCACGGAGATGTCAATTGCTTCTCCATTACTTACGACGTTAGCATAACGATGACCGTAGCATTTTCAAACTGTTTCTGGTTTTCCTTTGCATGTCTCTTTAAACCCCACAGAGCACTATTCCCATCCAACTCGCCATTTGCATCGATGCTGGTTTGATATATCCTCTTCTGTTCAGACTCCTGAAAAAAGCCACATCGTCGCAAGAACATGTTTATCGTTTTCATGTCGTTTTCTTTCTATTTTTGTTTAGTCTCCACATACGCTGAGTACACAGCAAGGGACACTTAATAAGGCGTGACACATGAAAGTTACGTTCTCGGCAGGAGAGATGACGACTTTTCACTTTAGAACCACGGTAACGCTGCTGGTAACATCGCACAAAAGACGGCCTGCCGTCGGACTGGCTGAGGGGTGGTTCTTCCATGTATGACTGTCCCGACACATTGGGAATGCAAAGACTGTCTGCAGAGATGCAGAAATGTACGAAACGTACATTTGTAGGAAACGAAGATACTGGGAGCATTCTTGAGGCGCGCCCGCAGATAATTACGTAATTTCTTTTGTATAGTTTACGAGTAGTGTGAATATGGCTTTATGGTCGTCGCCACTAACGTTATATACTTGTGGGACCAGTTTCGTCTATTTCTAACAATGTCGAGCTCTCCTCGGACGCGTAATTGGATTAACAGCTGCCTGAGAAGACGTTCAACATGTACCATCGAACACGCAGAGTCAAGACGCACTTCAGAGTTCCCTTTTCTTAACACTTTCCGAGCATTCACAACTCGACATTTACGAAGGTATACCTTGAGGCGCCGACGTTCGCACGTTTCCGACTACATTTATTTCACCCGCTTGCGCTATGATAGCGCTCGGATTTCGAAAGCATGCCATTACGCTTGACGAATACTTCCGGTTTGAACACTCAGCGGAATTCACGCTGGGACGATTCGCCCTGTAAATTTCTATGCACGAAAAAAAAAAAATTTTGTTTCAGCTTGTTCGACTTTTTTTTCGCTGGGACCGACTGCGCCGGTCGCAGTAGCCGCGGTTCCTTTGTCTCCAATATTAAATATAGAATTCATCATACTCATAAAATCACAGTGAGCGTTTGGTCCATCGTGAAAGGTCGACCAGGACGACGCTTTTGGTCACTCCCGTCGACGATTCACGAACAAAACACATTTCGCCAAGAAGGCAGAAAGCGAACTTTCCAGCGCTACGACCCTTGATGGGGAGAAGCAAGCTTTTTGGAGACACACACCCTCCGGTTTAATTATTTACGTAATTCTAAGATTAACTAAAGAATAAGGCTTTAATTTACGCTGTAAAGGTGGTTGGACAGCGAAGCTGTGGTATCCCCTGCAACGATTGCCCACTGCACTATAGACCCTTTTGTACGGCAAGCGTCACCAGGTGGTGCTCCAGTCTTCGACATCCCGGAGAACTTTCGGTTTTCAAAATTATAAAGGCCACCTTCACACTGCTGCTTGAAATGACGATGAAAAGTCTAACCGGCTTCAGGTGAACGCCAAAAGAACGAAGGACTGCGAGATATTTTCAAATGTTTCGAGTATTCTTGTAAACCAACTTGCCGCCTCCAAGATGTAATATTGTAAAGCCGAAGGCCCTCGTTAAATCTGCAACTTTGTTATTCGTGTAGCTTTTATGCCTTCTAGCACTGGTGACATAAGCAAGGGCAACAGGTTGGCAAAGATGGTGCGACCCGAAGTCACTTCGGACGCAAGTGGCTGCTCATGTTCGCAAACAGCAAGAGGGTCTATACCAAATGATTGACAAACGAAAGGTAAAGGCACTGTACCAAAACTTTATATATATATATATATATTGTAGCGGCGTGCTAAGGCGCGTGCCGGGAACCACCGAAGACGACGACGAAGCGCGTGCAGACGGCGCGTGACACACTTCTAATTTGGTCTGATTTGGCTGTGGACGTCCTCCTGTAAATTAAAATGTCACATTTGGTGTCAGAAGTGGGATTCCCGGCATTTTTCCTGACGGCCCAAGAAATCATTTTACAAGGCGCAAGGACATTCTCTGCGCGAGTGTCAGCACCTCGTTGAGTGGCGCGGCCCATGCCTGGATTACCACCAACCAGACCACCTTCCTTCGCCATGTTCCATCACTGAAGCAACGCTAGCCGACTGTCACGGTCTCCCCGGAGCCCACGCCACAAAAGCGCGTAAGTGCGCGCTAGGCTTCAATGGTTTTCGGAGAGGTTGTGGCAGTTTTGTGGTTGAAAGCATTCACGAAAAATCATGGTGTTTCCTGTATTAGGCAATGCCGATGCATATCGTTGTCGGTGTTAACTTTTCAAAAGGCGCAAATGAGCTGTGAACTTAGGCACCGACATCTTCTGTGCCGGCATAAGATTTGTTCTTTGACATGTCGACAGGGGTGACAATAAGTGAACCACTTGACCCCCTGGTATCAGGACTCTTCGCATCAATCTTCGAAAAGCGCTAACGTGCTGGACTTTGGTGCTGCAGGCGGACTGTGAGGTCGGCCTGAACCTTAGAGTGTGTGCAGATGAGCACGATGTTTCATGTCAAGAATCTGCATGCTGAAAGGACTTCACTCAAGATAAACTTTTCGAAACAAACAAGTTCAAGCAAACTGTCTAAAACCACAGCAATGGGGCGAGGTTGTGTAGCAGGAAAACGATCCAAAGATCATCTCTTCAAGAAAACAAGTCCTTAGGGGGAATAGTGTAGCGGCGGGCTAAGGCGCGTGCCGGGAACCACCGAAGACGACGACGAAGCGCGTCCAGACGGCGCGTGACACACTTCTAATTTGGTCTGATTTGGCTGTGGACGTCCTCCTGTAAATTAACAATGTAACAATATATATATATATATATATATATATGAAATACTTCGTATGCTGCCGTTGCTGCGGCAGCTCATGCAACCGCAATCTTTACCGCGAAACATATGCGGGGAGCGCTACGTGCTTATCATCGTTCGCGCTCGCCTTATAATCTATCACGTGGTTTTGTCACCTGTTTTGCGGTTTTCTTATTGAAGCAAGTGTTAAAACCACATGATAAATCATAGGGCGTTCACGGACGGTGATTAGGCGCACGCGTGGGTTTCCTGTAGACGGACAAGAAGAAATTCCACCTGGCGAGTTCTATACAGCTTTGCTGTAAAACATAAAAAAAAAAACAAAAAAAAAAACATGCAGTTTGCTCCGAGGAGGCTGAAAGCTTGCATTGTATAGAGGAGCTTTCACTGGCATTCAAAGTTAATGGGTAACGGTCTCTATTCGGGTTTAAGAGTAGCCGGTTTTCAAGAAGCCGCTCCCGTCGGCGGCCAGAATGACTTTAGTGAACGTCGCCAGGGCGAATTCAAAAGGAAACACAGAACCTAGTAAGCATGAGTTGATGCTGCTTGAATACGTCCCTGCTCGTACTGATTGAGCTCTGTCCCCGACGGTGCCACTCGCCGTGCTTGTGCGTTTCGTCGACACTACAGACGATGCCAATAACTAATCGTCTGCATGCAAACTAACGGGCGAATGGCGTTTAGGCAAAATACCCCGTACTGCTGAGGCTGCAACATCACTGAAGTATGGTGCCGATCGCCGAGTGCGTCACGATGCGGCAAGTATACGCTCCCCCGCTCCCCCCCCCCCCCCCCCCCCCCCCCCCCCCCCCCCCATGCGTGTACTCCACTCGGGCTAAGGCGCGAGCGAAAAGGACATCTTACACTTAGGCAGCTGATTCCAACCAGCCTCAAATTGAGTCTCAGATGGTGTGGCAGTCCGCTGTAAGTTGCTCTCACCTACAGAAGAAAAAAAGCACACCAGAGATGTTAATGATATCGACGAGTAATAACCTTAAATATGCCGAGACGGGCAAAACAAATTCCGCCGTAATGAAAATAATGAATTACAAAATAAAAGAAAGCTACATGATAACTGACAGCTATAAAAGAAACCTAGGAGGTTGCCTATTTTTTCACGCTTTTTGCTCTCTGATTGGTCGTTCGGCGTCTATCGATGCAATCTGTTTGGCTGCGAGGAGATAGTGACATGCCTCGGAGGCTTGCACTCGCCCTGCTAATGCGTCATAGCTATAGAGCCCCGCGTGCAGAACAGTTTGATCATCCGCATCTGATCCACATTCGCAACGCTCTTAAATCTTGGTGGACTGGATGAAAAAATTGGTGCATTAAGAAGAGAAGAAGGTTATAACGCGGTTATCTTAATCGAATAATGGAAAATACGAAAGACGCGTTTTCAAAACGGCAGGAAAATCAGTCAGTGAAAATTCGAAGTAATGGGAAAAGAAGCGGTGACTTTTTCAAGTAACGGCCAATTACTTTTTTTTCCTCGAGTAATATAGGGTGTCCAGTGTCACCAGTCTCGATCTAAAATGGACCGTAAAAATCGACGCCTGCGCATAAAAATCTAGACTTTTCGTCAAAGGTGTATTTCACAGGTCGTTTTCTTTCTTGTAAAATTACAAAGCGTAACTCTTTTTGTCTAAAAAATAGGGCCAAGAAACTTGCCACGCTCAACAGTGGGCGGCGACGCAGACGACCAAGTCGAGATGCGGGGTGCGTCTGGCCCGCGTATTGATAGACGGCGCCTGTAGCAGTGCACGAAGGTGAGGCCGACCAGCCGAAGGAAGCAGACGACACGCAGACGGAATCCGTTGGCAGCAAAAGCGTCGTCGTTATGCAAACGCGTTTTTTTTTTCTTCTTTAAGTTACGCTCTTATTGCCCAAATTAATTTTTTAACCAAAGGTACATTTCAAGAAGATTATGTTCATTCGAATAAACCATGGTGGTCGCGAACAATCTCGTTAAGGACGTAGCGCCATCTGTCAATACGAGCGCCAAACCCGCCCCGCTACTTGACGTGGTCGTCTGCGTCGCCACCCGCCGTTGAGCTTAGTGAGTTTCATGGCACTATTTTTTACAGAGAGAAAACTATGCTTTGTAATTTTACAAAAAAAAAAAAAACACCTTTGAAATACACTTTTGACGAAAAGTTTAAATTGCTACGTGTAGGCGTCAATTTTTACGGTACATTTTAGATCGAGCCTGGTAAATTGGGGCACCCTATAAGATAATTAAATACCGTTTTTTAACTAAAAGTAAATGTAGCTGTAATGACCGTAAGCAATTGCTTCTTTTTTCCAGGTCGCGCGTACAAAACTGGTTCCACCTCGGTTAAACGAGGTTATGCCGAACTTCAGCTATCATGCATCAACTTGGACTTTCTGCTGATACTGCTAAGATTGAATGGACGTTGTGGAGGTTGAACATAAGACATTTGTTTAATGTCATACGAAATGACCGACGAATGTAACTTAAATTGTGAGCGATATTTCGGGTTCGTGGAACTTCATTACATACAATCTTGCCACTCAGCCGTAGTGAGATAAGTCTTACTTTGGGTGGAATTTTGTTGTAGGAGTGTTGAGTTTGAAGGTGAAATCCATAGACCAGCTCGGAGCACGGGAAGCGAATGCTTGCGCTGCAGAACCCGGCGATCCCGTGTTCAATCTCCACCTCTACCCGTTTCGATCTTGATGGACATCGTACCGGCGTGCGGTCGTGTATCACTATAGTGCGTGGTGCTCCACGTTAAAGAACTCAGGCTGAAAAACTAAATAAATTGCTCAACTACAGCCGAGAAACACGTCGCCCATTGGAGCTAACTAACCTCTTTCTGTATAAATATATACGCAACAAAATTACAGCTATTAAAATCCAAACACGTTCGTCAGTTCGCGGTATATCTGTTCTAAAACTTTGCGTCTGTAGCCGCGGCTCATACTGGCTATGTATCCCGATCACCTGGCCTACAGAAATGAGATAGAAATATACAACGTTTTGTGTTTCATTTTCCACACGTTGAATGAGCAATTAATATAAGATTTTTTAAGGTTTTCTTTATGTAACAAGATATGCAAATTTACGTAATAATCAAAATGGCAATATTGTCTCATGCAGGCACGCGTCAGAAAGTGTGGGCATGCCCAACTTGAGATGCAGCTGTAATACGCATCGCCTGGATAAAAACTAAATGAGGCGGTTCGACGTTACCTGCTTGGCTCACGTGGGCAGCCCAAGTCCAGGGTGTCCACACAAAAAGAGATGTTAGTGTTTTAAGTTTTCTTTACCCAAAAATAGATTTCACGTTGCCAGACTGTAGCGCTCGCGGTCTGGACCAGATACCAAGGCTTCCAAACTAATCGTTATGTGACTAAAAAGTTTAAGCGATTTTCCGAACTTTCTAATGAGAAAATGGCGGCTGGCGAAACCCAGGAATACATGGGGGTGAATGGCGCGCCAAGTTCCGCGAATTAACCTAATTTTCCCATCGAAAGTTTCAGAAAATTATTTTTAACTTGTTAAAAAGGGAACGATTATTATGAAACTTTAGAATCTCGTCCGGCTACTAGCGTTACTTACAAGTTACATGAGAAGTTGAGGGGGGGGAGGCGGCACTCTGTAGGTTTCTTTAAGGAAAGCTCAGGTTAGCTGCCAAAGGTGGCCCCCATGAGCCACCTTAGGCAGCTAAAAAGGGAAGAGGGGGACTGTTGAGAGCGGGAAAGGGAGGTGCGGGGCCGGAAAATAAAGCAAGCTCTGCTACTACTCAATTCCCTCTACAAATGAACATTTTGTTTCGAGGTTCTTCGTTTAGATGAGCACGGAAGCACCTTTCTTCTTAATATTTTTTTCTTACAAAACCTAAGCATGTAAAATATAGTAACATAAAAAACTGCAGTGCGCGAACGGAACATATTGACAGATGGAACCGCAGAAACAGCTTTAAATTTACTCTTCGGAAAGAAACGTTTTCATAGAATGTTTATTTGTATAACATTTATTATGTATTCTTTTAGATTTCTTCCATTCGCTTAGAACGCAATTGGCAACTATGCGGGCACGTTCCCACGAAAATAAGACGTAAAGCTCCATTGAAAAAAAGAAAAAAAAATAGAGACGGATGCATGGTCACCCCTTACTTGGGACATGTCAGTCCTTTACACGATGGAGTAACCCCATTTCCCTTACAGTCGTAGAGTCTTTCTGAATCCAATGTCACGCAAGTGCGCTGACCCTCAAATATCGCGGAGTCTCTTTAATTCACAAAAAGCAAAGCCTAGACAAATTTGTTGCGGTCTTCGAGAAAATAAGTCGTGGAAAGGTAGGAATCGTACAGGAACATCATGACCAAATCATAAATGCATAATTATAGAGCGATTCATGGTAGCAGCAGGCAAAATAATTTAAGCATATATTTTCGGCAGTTCGTAAATGGCGTAGAAAGCATTAAAGGGGTGACCTTCGTCAAAAAGAGGCAAAATAAGGCGGCAAATCTAGAATAAAATAAACGCGTGTCTTTCTTTTTTAGTATGTCTGGCTTTTCATGCGACCAATCGGGGCCTGAAAAAAGTACAATTCATTATGAGCGACTAAAGATCTACCTATCACTGAACATGCAACAAAGCACACTTTTGTTTGTTGTTCTATATTTTTAACTGCGGGGCTAATGCTTTTTTTCACTTACTCCATTCAGCAGAACAGTCATGTAAAGGCGCTGATCTCCGATAGTCTTAAACAAGTTGCAGTGTGAGTAGTCCGACAAGAGAAATACGTTAACGTAGCGTGTCAGCGAAGAAACTGCATAAAAAAAAGGAAGTAATTGTTAACATGGTCGGTACATATGAAATACTATCCGGAGCACAAGTTCGTCTGCTTCTTTCGGGGTTATGGGGACGTCAGAACACAGAGCTCTGATTGGCTCTGATTGGAAGGAGAGTGGGTACACCTCAAAGCAAGCTGCCCTTGAGGTCTACCCACTATCCTTCATTCAGAGCCAATCAGAGCTCGGCGCCTTTGTGACGTCACCACAACGCCTGCTCAGGAAGCAGACGAACTCGCGCTCCGCATTGTTTGATATTGCCGAGTCAGTTACCAAGGAGACCAGAAAATTAGAATTAGAATTTCATTACATGCATATTGCGTGTCGTCACAGGATAGAAACGGCAGGGACGCATTTCAGCTGTTCTCCTGCCTCGAACGCGAGCTTCTTGGCTTCATTGACATTTAGGCGTCTCGTTAGCTTCGACCGTGCTCGCGCAACCGATGCACGCTGGAAGGCAACGGGACCGTGCTTGAGGCAGGGTGTCCAAAAGAGGCGCCATCGCATGAGAGTAAAGCTCCAAAAAGGCGATTTCCGCTCTGATATGTCGAGAATAAAGGCTGGAACACAAGTGCGAAAAAATTCCGTGCGAAAAACGCACGGAATTGGAAAGATGCAGAAGTCGTCCCTACCAACCCTTTCTCGGAGAACGATATTATTTACTGCGCAAAGATAGCCAGCAGGGTTTCATCGCGAAAGCATTAACTGTCCCATGGAGCGAACCGACGTCATCAGCTTTAAAAGCACGCCAAACGTTGGCCAAACGGCACCTAAAATCTCCTCTCCCTAGTGAAGCCGATTTCCGATGGATTATGCTTCAATTGGCTGGCGTGCGTCATCACAGAACGAGGCTCCCATTGGCTCTCGTGCGGCGTAGTTCCAAAAAAAGCCACCGGAGAAGCCCTCTCCATGCCGGCGCAGCGTACGCAGCGGCGCGGCTGCCGGTAAAAGGAGGCAGCAGTGTCAGCAGAGCCAGAGCCGGCCCGGGCACACTCCGGAGAGGTCGCACGGCCGAGCTCAGCGCAGCGCGGCGTGGCCACTTCGCGAACGCGCCCGCTCGGCCGTCCACGTCACTACGCCGCGGACTGGCTAAGAGGGCGGAAGAACGATGTTCATGCTTTTGCATTCACAACTCAAAAGTGCTTAGGTGTCCTCTGACTTTTGTTTTTGTTAACAGTATATCCGTGATTTCTGTAAAATAAAAATACAATAATGCTGTTTTTTTTTAGGAGATGAACTAGAGTTGTTATGGGATTGTTTTTTGTCTTTTTTTTGCGCGTGTATTTGAGCCTTGAAGGTAGAAACATATGTGAGAGAAACCAATCGGTAAATGTGCGAAATTCGGAACACGCTTAAAATCGTACCACGCTACTATCGAAAAAGTACGAAGGTCAAATTGTTGGATTTCAACAGCAGCGGAGAAGGGCTGTTGTCTGGAGCCCGCGACAAAAGGCAATGAGAATATCTGCTACCTTAAATCATTTTTCTCTTTGATTTCTTTCTTTTTACTTTTTACTTTAAGGCGCACAACTGTGATTCCCGCAGAAAAGGTCAGTGTGAGTGTCTTCTTTCTTGTGTCCGTTGTTGTTTGCGCCTTACACTATGCTTCCTAACCTCAACATATGCTCGGGGAAGGTCTGCCGAAACGGACCAACCGAAGGACTCTAGGGAGACGAAATACGGCTCGTGTTTGTAGACACAAAACAAGTCTCAAATATTACGAACACCAGACTAAACTAGGCTGAAGGAAATAAGAAAACACCCTATTGCCTCGAATTATTTTAAGTCTCGCCCACATTCGGGGTCGTTAAGTTTCGTATCTCATGAAGCCGGTGTCCGAAGTAATCTACCTGAGGGGGGCTTCGTAGGCACTGGCTGCGTGTGGCTGTGGCACATATCTGGAAAAACAAAATGCATTTGAAATTAAAATATTGCGTCAGCAGAAAAACAAATCACACACAATACGAGCTCCTTTCGTTCTCAATTCACTATCATCCGCAAAACAATATAAAATCGATGTAAAAAAAAAACTTTTGTAATTAAATTTACATAATATATTTATTGTGGATAGGCAATAAACACTGGCCGGTCAAAAATAAAAGATATTATTGTTAATCATCTATCTGAAAAAGCTACAATTTCCCAAAAGAGCACAACTAATCAACAAATATATTTCTCGGTTCTGAATCAAGAGTACAATACGCAATGAAGTGGTCGACGTTCGAGTTTTCGATATTAGTGGAACGCTGGAATGTTTTCAGTGTTGCCAGTAGAGCCCTCGGCCTTTCAGACCAAAATTAAAACTTCAATAACTTCGCGAAAAAAAAAATTTAATTGCTGTTCCTGGTTCCTGTGTGCTTACTAGTTCAATGTGTCTATTGATGTGTCGGGTCAATATTAGGGCAAATCGGTGCCTATCAATATTTCGCCGGAGTTTACCGTAGTTTAAGAAATCAAGTGGTTGTGGCATGGCGTAGACTCATTGAACGTTCCCAGGCCACCGGAACTCAGAAGCCTCGTTTCAGAACCGAGTCGCGGCGCAGCAGTCGCAAAGCGCCTACAGTGTAGCGTTCGTTATCGTGCGCAGTCTTAAATCAACTTTAATGGCCTGTGGCGACATTCTTTTTTTTTTTTATTATTAAAGTTATTTCCTTCGTTCCGAGTGGTGTGTGAGTTGCTCCTCGCTGTGTCGTTTTTTTTTTTCTCGCCTCGAAACAGATCGAAGTCGAGTGTTAGGCTTAGCGCCTGAGGCCTTTAGAGTTTGAAACGCAGCACCAACGCAACCGGAGCGAGCAAAGAAGACGGCAATCTTCTTTGCCGAACCAGATTAGCGGCTACTTGATATAAAAAAATCTAGAGAAAATGCACTTTGCTTTCGGTCCTAACTCATCGGCGCCCAGAGCTCCCACCCGCGTGCACCCGCCGTACCCGTGGCAACGTAAAAACGTTTTAAATACGTTTTTTGTAGTTTTGGGCTCATCTCCAAAATGGCCGAGAGATAAATTCCGCCGCGGGCTAAACCAGCCAATCAGAATTGGATTCTGCGGAATTGACCTCCGGTAAGACGACTGAATGGAATTCGATACTCTGGGAACATTCGGTGACTCTGTAGAGCGGCATATTGTTCACCCGAAACCCCAACCAATATTATTCGGTGTCAGAAGGTATCAGTGGTAAAAACCCTGGCTCCTTGAGATGCCGGGGCGTGGTGCTAGTCGGGCTCCTCATTGACGAAAACACTCAAAAACAAACCTACAAGTAGTCGTCCCAGAGTGCTTCGCTGGGCAGTGAACACGCTAAAGTTCCCGCGAGCCTTCGGTTGTGAAAATCACGAAGAGATATTTGCCATAAGCATCGTATTTTGCGGAGAAATCGATAGTCTTCTCGTGGCGCATAATTCGTATATCCAGTGCATAATCCGCCGATAAAACATTCCAATACACAACGCACTCTATATAAAAAAGGCTCGTTTTTGAAGCCTTAAGAAGTCTTTCTGTTTGTGAAGAACGGTTTCGCCTCAAGCACTATCGCCACCTAGCGCAGTAAGACGGTAAAAAGGCAACTGGGCGATGAAGAGCTCTTTCGCATCATAAAAGAAGCTTAAAAGAAGTACTCATAGGTTCTTTACAAAGGACCCTTTAGGGGGTACGTAAAATAACTTTTTAGGGTGCAAATTATGGACAAGCCGAAGAACCCCCCAGAGTTCTTTTACGACCAGATTTGTTGTTAGAGTGTTCCTCGCAAAATGCGTGCTTTATTATTCTAGCTCCCAAAGGTACCTTGCATCATAACAAATTCCTCATTAAAAGAATGTCATTGACAAAATTTCTTACGTGTCATTATATTGAACGATCTTGAAGTAAAAAAGTATTAGTAATATAGCTTGCACATCATAATTTTTAACTTTTAAACGAGTGTAGTCGGTAGAGGAAACAAATATAGTATATTTAATTTAGGGGAGAAACGTCCATCGAAATACACCGCTCACCTGCGTTTGGAATCCTCGGGAGAAAAATTAACAGCAGCAGCAGCAGAGGCGGCGGTCGAGAACTCCATAGCGACGAAAGGTACATGCCTGGGTCAGAAAGAGTATACGTTTACACATTTGTGTCTGAGAGAGGCCAAGCGTGTTCTACCAACACCACTTAGAAGATCAGGCCTGCGTAGCTTTCTTTCTTCCAGCCGGCATCACTAGTGAATCCCAGCAGCGCCACATAGCCTGCGTCAGCAACGTCGACAGCGCGACTCGCGTGCAGCGTCTCACAGCGAGCGCGACGCTAACAAGAGGCGACACCAAGAAGGACGCGTCTACCACTTTGCGGCAGCTCTCGTCGAGGGTGCATTTGCCACTTGGGGAGGGGCGAAGATCCACAAACGATGACGTCATGAGCAGGCCTAGTCTTCTACTGACGGGGAACCCGTTTGTTGTCCCCACACCTCCGTGTTTGCCCAACACGAGGACTGCGGGCATGCCCACAAGCCTTGTGGGCATGTCGACGCCATGATGTTTACGTCGCCTTCTTCAAGAAAGCGCGGGGCACAGTGTAAAGTAACAAAGACTTACAATAAACGAAGTGGCGTTTATTGTGGCCGTATTTCAAAATTTACACGATCTTAAGCGCGAGACACATGCGCGAAAAATCCATCCGATCCGACGTCCGATCCGGGAATACGACTGCCTGATCCGAAAGGTTTGGTCGCCTCAGACATTGGATCGGCAATCCGGCGTGTGTCCGACGTGCCAGATAGTTTCGCACGGCGGACGGACTGTCGGAAGCGTCCAGCCAATGAGAGCATAGGCGTAGACTACGCGGGGGCATCGGGGCGTGTGCCCCCCCCCCCCCCCACGAGCCCGGGCCATGATCCTTAACGGGACGCTGTTTACGTGCCATGTAACGAGCTTCTAGTAGCGGCATGGAAACAAAATAACGCCCACGTTGCCGTTATTGACAAAATACGTGGGAAATAGGATAGCAGCGTGTGTTCGTTAGCTTCAATCTCCAGTTTTTTTCGAAAAGGTAACGCGCAGCACACCCCCCCCCCCCCCCCCCCCACGAGCCCGGGCCATGATCCTTAACGGGACGCTGTTTACGTGCCATGTAACGAGCTTCTAGTAGCGGCATGGAAACAAAATAACGCCCACGTTGCCGTTATTGACAAAATACGTGGGAAATAGGATAGCAGCGTGTGTTCGTTAGCTTCAATCTCCAGTTTTTTTCGAAAAGGTAACGCGCAGCACACACCCCCCCCCCCCCCCCCCCCCCCCCTCCCTTTCGCTGGCGCGAACGTCATGATGACGTACTGGGTCTGGAGGAACGAAGAAGAAAACGGGACGGGCGACGGGAAGCCGGACGCGTGAATCCCGCTGGCCCATCCGAGAAAGATGGCCTCAGCAAAGAATGGACGCGCCAGCTAGAACGAGCTCCTAATTTCGCTCGTGAGAGCTGAACCGTTATCCTGAGACCAGAGATCTGTATGGGAACGCGAACCTCCGCTGGAGCGCTTGGATCTCTTGGGTGAAGCCGAACGGATCGTCGTGTTGCATGCAAGGTCGGAAGCGTGTGTCTCAAACTGTCGCGTGCGGTGATTCGGCGCTGCGTTCGGACTGTCGGATCGGACGTCGGATCGGACGTCGGATCCCACGATTCTGCCGTCCATGTGTCTGGCGCTTTACTCCAGGGCCGGATCCATCTGTGTTAGATCTGGAACACGGCCCTGTTAGTGCCCCAACTCTTTCGAAAGCAATCGTCAAAAAATACGAGCTTGACCCAAATTCGGCTTTTGTGCTGAGCTCGGCATATGCATGGCGGCGCCAAGAGGCCCGGTACCTGTAAACGTCTTATATCTGCAAGCTCGAAAACTTTTTTTTTTGTACAAAAGTTTTGCAAGACAAGAACAGAAAGTAAGAGACACAAGACCGGCGCTACTTTCAGCTCGCTGTTTATTGAAACAACACCAACTATTTATACACCCAATCGGGCTTCTCAAGCAGGAATTCAAATTCTTTACCTGTTAAGTAAACTGTCGGGACACTTATGCATCTGTCACCTCCTTGCATTCTGATGTTGAATGACTCATACAATATTCTCGAGGTATTGTTTCTGCCGGCACATCAAAATACGACGCCACTTTTTTTAGGTTGTGTGAAACCTCTTGTGTGAAGGTGTCACGACAGGTCTCACTTTTCTTTCTGGACCTGGTTGCTTCCCCATAATTCTTTTTCCTCTTAATCTTAGAAACCAGTGTTTCGGCCTCCTCCTGAAGAAAGCGATCAGGGTAGCCCCACGATCTCTGGCGTCCCACCTGAACGATGAACCAACTAGTCCATTTCTCTCTATTGACGAAAACTTTTAAAAGGGGGGAAAATTCGAAAACCCTTACCGCCCAATAAATTCAGCACGATAATAAAAAGGGAAGCACTTTTACTGTTGTGGTTGTTTCAACCGCTCATAAATGGGAGCTACTTTAGTAGAGTATGGATCTCGCAGATTATCAACATTAGCGTCATCGGGATGTCTGGGGCTCCTTAAACAAGTCCTCTTTTCGACTTTTATTTTGCTTAGATATGACGCTTGTATTTACACACTTCCAGCGGAACATAGGGCTGGGCCCGGAATAGGAAGTATTCACTGGCGGCCATAGCTGTGTGCGCGACTGCTGAGCGCGTGCTGATGGCGAGCTTCCACGGTTATTTTGCAACGTGCATTCCACACCATCAAGAGTGCCGGTCTTAGCAGCCTATTAATGTGGAATGCGCCTTACACTGGAAGTTAAACATCGCTCACTGATAGGTAAAAATACTGTAGCTAAAAGAGTTTCATTTTAGAGCGAAACTCTTAAGGCTGCGGTCCCACGGCAGCCATCTTGAATAAGGCTTTAGTTCAACCAATAGATGGCGACACGTACCCGTGGGGTGGCCGAAACATTGGTTCACAGTGGGATGGCTCGAGCACCATCACGTTCCCCCCGTGGCCTTGCTCGCGCCGCTGCCAGCTGTGCTCAGCTAGCTCAAGTAGCGTGGCCCAGCAAACGGATGTATGCGGAGATGCGGTTCGGCGGTTGTAACGGGCTTTCACAACAAATCTTACCAAGAAGGAATCAAATGTTGATTGACGTGTTAATATTCTATCAATGAAAATTTCTTCTGCAGGAATGCACGCTCAGTAGACTCAATCTTCCAAGACACCAGTGGAAGCGGACGTGAAGTCGCGATTTACGGTGCTTACCTCAGCATTTTAATGACGACTAAAATAACGTCACGAAATATTGTTTCACGGGGTCCGGCAGATGTTGTAAAGGTTGTTACATTATAGGTTCCCAGAAAACAAACGCCGTTGCAATATTTTCGGAAGTACCGACACACATAATGTTGTAAGTACAGCTTAGGGGGAATATGATGAAAACCATCAGAAGAAATAGGAAGACGTTTATTTGCAATGATGACGCTATGAATGAACGGCGTTTAGCGACGGCAAGTTATGAGCGTTCGGGAATTTATAAGTTCACGTGATTGCTAACTATGGACATGCGTTTTTGTCGGGAGATGGTGTTGCGGTGATGACCTGATATCGGACGACTCGTGGCAGACGAACATGCAAGTTTCTTCTCAGCGAATGGTAAGTGTCCAGTGTCAAGCACAACACGTGGCTACCGACGTTGTCGACGTTTCGAACACTTACCGCTTTCGACAAAAGTCCTGGCACCTGGGCTAACTTTCTGGAAAGACTCGAAGTCTTCCTTGAGTCCAACGCCATCATGAACAGTAACTGAAAACGATCCACTATTCAATCGGTGGGCGGCGAAGCGTATCCGCATCTGCGGAGTCATGGACGATGCGTACTCTATGTGGTTGGAAGTTTACACGATGCCTGCCACGACGTCCAAACACGTCATTGACGTTCTACGGTCTCTTTTACCTACTTTTGCCCTACCGAAAATACTTTTCTTTGATAACGCGCCAAATCTTGCTTCAAACAAAATAAACAGGTTTTTGAAGGAAAAAAAAAACCGGCATCAGGCACCACATTAGTGCACCATACCATCCTGCAACTAACGGGCATGCAGAACAGATGGTGTGCGAAATAAAAAAAAAGTAAAAGCCGTTTACAACTCCCTCTAACACCGAATTAGAGCTCAGCTCTTGAGGAGGAGGAGGGAAGAGTGCTGGGGGGGGTGGGGGTGAAGTGACCTGGGGGGTCACGTGACCTTGGGGGGTCACGTGACGATGACGATGATGTCATTATTGACGTCACTGTTGACGTCATCAGTGACGATGACGATGCGGACTCCGATGACGTCACTGATGACCTCACCGGCATCCGCATCGTCATCGTCATCATCACTGATAACGTCATCAGTGACGTCAATAATGACGTCACCGGCATCCGCATCGTCATCATCACGGATGTCATCAGTGATGATGACGATGACGATACGGATGCCGGTGTCGTCATCGGGGAGGTCACGTGACCTCGGCGGGGGGGGGGGGGGGGGTCACGTGACCCTGGGGGGTGGTCACGTGACCTCGGGGGTGTCACGTGACAGGGGTCGCGTTACCCTGGGGAGGGGTAACGTGACCTTGGGGTGACCTTGGGGGGTCGTGTGACCTTGGGGTGACCTTGGTTACGCCGACGCCGCTCAAGCCGGGAACGGGCCCCTAAGAGCTGCGCTCTAAAAAAAAGCCCTTTTGAAGCTTACGGAAGAAGCAGTTCGGTGAAGAATCGCCAGGTTGTTGTTCCAGCAGCAAGCGACGGTCTCATCTTACACGGTAAAAACATCCGCCGAAGCAATATTCAGCAGACGAAGAGCCACACCCCTCGATGTCATGATACCATGGCTTACGAACGAAGATCGAGAGATTCCCAGATCGGGAGTAATTGCAGTTTATTCGGTCGGACAACTCGTCTACGTAAGGAATTTCTTCGGAAGTCGGGCCTTCCATGTAAAACTTGAGTAGAAAAGGCTCTATGTTGGTTGACCAGAAGGTGTCATCTCTCTGAATACGTTGGATATCAATGCCCTTGAGTGTAAATATAACTAAATCACAAAACTCTCCTTGTGTATTCTGTAACTGCCCTTGTATTTCATAGTAGAAGCTATGGTGGTGATTTGTACCTTTCGCACCAGGCTCCATTTTCTTATTTTTCGCCTCATACTCCTTTGCGGTTTAAGTATGCTTCAAGAATCTTTTGGAACGGGGACACTTTACGTCAACGAGGCCATTTGTTCGAAGTAGTCAATCAGGGAATTCTGCTAGAAATTCAGTCCTCCTTTTAAGGAATAAGCCGCACTTTTGCACAGTGCAGTTGTAAAGCAGCATCCTCATTGATTCTACCATATACTGTTGCGGGTGAAGAAAGTCTTTGGGTACACGATACTTGAAACAAGTCTGGCACTGTACGTTGTGGTTCGACACCCACTAATGTCGTCGTCCTTATAGAGCCTCATCATTTAATCATTACATCGTCACCTCATATTGCTCTTCATCAACAGTAAGTACAATAGGCTATCGCCATATTACAATCCAAGAATTGAAAAATTGAGTTGTTCAGTCCTTCAACAAGTTTATTATTTATATAATGTTATTACGTTACATTCCTCGAAACGATCGACGTCCATCGTCGATCTTCAAATACTTATACCTGTATATAAATTAGACACACAAGGGGGGGGGGGGGGGAGGGGGGGGGGGGGGGGTCGGTGGCCGAGTGCATGGTGTAGCGCACACCAGCTCGGAGCACTTGGAGCGAAAGCTCGCGCTGCAGAAGCCACCCCGCACCTGCCCGTTTCGATCTGGAAGAGCAGCGTACCGGCGTGCGGTCGTGTGCATCAGTACTGCGTGGTGCACGTTAAAGACGCCAGGTTTGCGGTTGTACCGCACTGGCTAAACTGCTCATCTACAGCTGAGAGTCAGACGCCCACTAAGGCGGACTAACTTCCGGCTGTATAAACATACACACAACAGTTTGCAATTAGACGCATAATAACAAAGAGCACATGCGTGCCGCCTCTTTCCTTGGATGCCTCTTTTTAAACCAGCGCAAGCTCGCGCGTTCTCTCTTTTGAGACGGTTAGTACGGTCGCACATAAAACCCACGTTTCACCTACCCGGCCGCTTCCTCCTCTCATTATGTGTAGTTGGTTATAACTAAATAAGCTATAATAATAATGTATTATTCATATTTACTTTCAGTTTCAGTCAGGGAGAAGGAGTTTTGCGGGAACTAGAGCAAATAAATGAGCTGCGCTTGGAGTATCGGCACTCTCTTCCCCGTCAGTGTTGTGAACGGCGCCATTCTGGTGCTTGTGCAGTGCAGGCGCAACTGCCGATCATCAAGATTTAAAAGTGCGACATCCTCAGCATTAGATTTGGTGTTAGGAAGCTCACGTAATGTTGCTTTGCTTTGTCGCACACTGTTTAAAGTTGAGGACGGAAAAGCGCTTCTTGTGATTTCAGATAAAGCTTCAAATAACTGGCAAACATGATTTTAAGCCACAATATGGCCAAGTGTCGCTACTCTTACGCGTAGCTTATCTAATGACACTATTCATGCTCTTGTTCAAGAGGCTTGTAATACCTGGAGGGGCCATGACGTAAGCCCCGTGGATTCCACGGGGCTTACGTGGACACCTGCCTCTTCCTCATTGTTCCCACTTGTGCCAGTAATACCCTTGTTATACGGGCGCACTTAACTGCAGTTACGCTAAGCCACAGTTAGCGCACAATACTGGCCGACAACATTCTTTGGCTATGCAGTCAAAGCTATGGGCGAACGTGCGCTTGAGCATCTTGAGCACACATCGAAGCAGTGCACGAGCGCTCTCCACTTCTTCTGAAATAGCTGTCTGAGAGTATAGTGCGGTGACTGTGGTGCCACGTAACAGCAGTTAAAGCTGAGTTAACCACGGTTAAGGATGCTCGTGTAACAGGGGTATAATTAGCCACGGTTCAGAGTAACGACAGTTACTCTGAACCGTAGCAACCATGATTTAAGCCATATTGTGGCTTAAAATCATGGTTGCCAGTTACCTGAAGCTTTATCTAAAATCACAGGAAACGCTTTTCCGTACCCCACAAATGTTTAAACAACCCGCGACAGAGCATTGCAATATTGCATCAGCTTCCTAGCACCGCATCTAATGCTGAGGAAGTCGTACTTTTGGATCATGACGATCGGCAGTTGCGTTTGCTCTGAACAAGACCCAAAATGTCGGCGCCCAAAACAATTTCGGGGAACGGAATGCCGATACTTTAAAGCTCATTTAGTGACTCTAGACATGAAGTGAACTCGGGTGCATTATTTTCCTCTTCGTCTTTATTGTTTATTGATTTCAATCATATCGAATAATGAACACATTATATCACGCTACACGTGTGTAATTATTTGTCTTAGATTTATTAATCGGACCCAGTACTTAAACCATTCATTTTTCGATAGTAAATCTTCCAATATATTTTTTAAATGTGGAGGTAAAAATACACGGAGATTGATGATGATACAGACGCCAACGCCGCCCTTGGAAATTTTTTGAACACTAGAAATCAGCAGTTTGTCTGCCATCCGCCAGGTAGCGCAACAAAACACCCAAACAGTTTTTAATTGTTTTTAAAATTAGCTAAGCTCTATACCTATTAAGAAACAAAAGCAAGATCATTGTGAAAATTGAATACATCGCAATGTATGTCTATTCCAAGCAATAAATGTTATTAGATGCCAATAAATCTGTTTGATGTCCAAAAAAGATATGCATAAAAAACAGGTAAGTTTGAAGGGCTCCTGGAGCGTTATGACTTTGAAAATGAAAAAAAGCCATCGTCCACCTCTTGGGCAACCATTGTAGCTCTAAATGTTATAAAAGATTTTGTCATAGCTTAATTATTTCCTCAGCGGCATTTGAAGTACCATGACTCGAAGCACAAAAAAGTGCTACGTTTGATATAAAATATCTAAACAAAAACATTTTACACAACATTAAATTTTTTTCTGCATATTACCCATTATAAGCACTACATCTGTAGCTAATTTCATTGCCCTAGCGCTTGTCATTAAAAACATATTTGTGCTGAAAAATGTCACTTTTAGGGCAATATTTGGAGGGATGAAAAAAACAAAGTAGTGCAAATACCAAAAAAGTGCATCGTTACATTCTGCTCCGACATCATCTTAACAAAACTGCTATATTGGAACCGTGCTATCTTTAATGGATCGTTCATAAAACATGAACTAGCGGAGCAAGTGAGGGTCCGCGCCATCATATTCGGAACGCTACAAACACGCATGAACAGTAAAAACCAACACATACATAATATCAAATGAAAGAGTTTTGCATTGCCTTTCGAATGACATTAATCCCACAAAACAGTTTTTAAAAGGAGATGAGTAATGACCTGCCAAAAAGTACCTAAACTGTCACATTCAGTGGGACCGTGGCCTTAAGCGCCCGCTTCCGGGTTGAGCGGCGACGCCGTTGGCGTTGGCGCAACCGCGCGCGTTGCATAATGGGAAATTTCCCCGCTAACTTCAGCGGAAAATTTTCCCCCTAAATTTAGTGGGGAAATTTTTCCGCTAAATTTAAGGGGTAAATTTTCGATAAATAGGAAGTTTTCGTAGATCGTTCCCGCTGTCCCGCAACGCTCTCCGCAACTCGCTGCAATACCCGGAACTCCGCAGTCGAGGCCATCGGCGCGCAGGCGCAGTAGCGGCTACTTCGTTGCGGAGGTTTTAAGGGAGTGGGAAGCGCTGTCTACGAAAACTCCCTAATTTCAGACTAAATTAGGTGTAAAAGTTTTTGGCTAGATTTCCCGTTAAAGTTAACGGGAGTATTTCTCCCCTAAATTTAGCGGAAAATGTTTGCGAAAATTTTCCGCTAAATGGGAGGGCACCAGCCGAGGAGGAGGGGAGGGTACGGAGGGGTATCTTTCCTCCTCCTCCTCAAGAGCTGCATCTAATTCGGCATTACAGAGAATTGTAAACGTCTTTCATTTTCTATAATGTTAATAAAGTTACCTCCTTTTTGCTACAACACTAGTTATTAGGCCATTCCTGTTCTCCGATTAAAGGCAAAAAATGGCGCGCGTTCTTTTTTTTTTTTACATAGGAATCCACAGGAGCACCGCAAAAGTAGGTTGGTTGCTGTCTGCTTCCGCTTGAGTTCCACAACTGAGGTAATCTAGTAACGTAGGCTCCGGCGCGCCAGCTGTGCGCCGTCGGACGTCACTGCTCCTCGCGCACGCGCAGACCGGCGAGGCGGGAGCGCCAGCTGTGCGCCGTCTGACGTCACTGCTCCTCGCGCACGCGCAGACCGGCGAGGCGTGCGCGGCGGCAGCGGCTCCGGCGCGCCAGCTGTGCGCGTCGCTGCTCCTCGCGCTTGCGCAGCACAGCTCTTTGACAGCCACGCGAAACTGCTCAACCTCGGCCAGCGTAGCTCACGCTACAAAATACATAATGACTTGCGCATTTGACACAGCTTGATTGGTCCCTATCAGCTCGTAGCGTCGGCTGTGTATGGACTTGAGCTGAAACAAAGTATAATTGAAGGATCTGGTTGTGTTTGTATTTGTCCTGCGTGTCTCTTATTCCTTCAATCTTGAATTAATTTTGTCTTGAAACCCCACTCGGTGATTTCGGCTAGATCACTTTGCAAGTGAAACCTAGTAAGCCATCTGTTTCGCTATGACTCTTTGAACTTTAACCACTGCATTCATGAGAAAGTTAACTGACGTCGGGGGAGAACAAAAGAGGGAAGGCATCGGTATGTACAACAAAGGGCAGGCTGCCAACAACACATTGTTGCGGAGATGCCGGAAGTCACAGGAGCAAATTCGAAAGAGAAGTACAAAAAAACAAACAATCGACTAGAGCCATCAAGGAGCAGTTTTGAGTGGAGTAAATCCAAAACCAAAGTAAATGAGAAATCATATACTTTGAGAAAAGTAGTAAGTTGGGTAAAGTACGTCTAAAAACAAAGTAAATGACAAGTTATATACTATACGAAAAGCAGTAAGTACACCGGGTGCAATGTACACCATGTAAAGTACTATAAATACAATGTGGTTTCAGTTAACTACAAGTACTCTTTAACTTTCTTGGTGTCCTTTCATTCCCCTATGAAACTTTTTTTTTTAAATTGGTATTCATTGCCCAAGGATAATCAGGGGTGCATCGGTTATTTCCGGACATGGCGCCAAAGATTGAATATGTCGAGTGGCTTCAGAGTTGACAGAGCATCATTTTGTGATACAAATTTAACTAGACCAAATTTTATATGCGTTGTTTTGTATTTCGGGGGAATCGGTGGTCGAGCGTCCCAGCGCACCGGAGCTCGGAGGGCATAGAGCGAGAGCTTCGGTCTGTTGTATCCAAGGATCCTGGGTTCAATCCCCACCCCTGCCCGTTTCGATCTGGATGAGCATCGTCAAGGTGTGCGGTCGTGTATCACTACTGCGTGGTGCACGTTAAAGACCCCGGCCAAGCGATTGTACTGCACTGGCCGGATTCCGCATCTATACAGCTGAGAGAGAAATTCGCCCATTGAGTCAGACTAACTTCCGGCTGTATAAACGTACAAACAGCACACTTATTAATTATATTGCATTTAAATCAAAGACCCGTAAAGAAAGGAAGATTTAGATGAGGCTCAGCACGAGCAAAAGGTAAAATGCTCTTCGGAGCAAATTCGAGCGTTTAATTAGCTTTTCTTTTTATCTTACACTTCGCTCGTCGTTCGCAAGTTACGTAACGGCAAAACGAGAAATGAAAAGCAAATGAAGCTTTTTTTTAAATAGCTAAAAAATCAAGTTGTATTCTTTTCAGTAGGGGTGCGTATGGCAAAGAGGAAATAATCGAGAAAATGCAGATGAATGAACCGTACTTGATCAAATGAATCAAAGTTTCACGAACCCGCTGAAATTCAAAATGAACCGCGGAGCCAGGATTTCAACTCCTTGACTTCTGCTATATATATATAATTATATAGAATTTTTTTTTTCACATAGTCGGAGTTTTGAGTTTTCGCACGAGTAAGCGACGTTAAAACGATATTTTTCTTCCCCTTACCTGGATTTTTCCGTACCAGCATAGCCACTTTGGGTAGGGATATTTTCGGATTTAACGCGGTGCTTCTATGCTTTCCCGCTATTTAAGCGTGGGCAGCACATAATGTGTGCCCTTTCCCTCAGTGAGGCGCGTTATCAAAGCAGTGACCGCACTTCCGCCTTCACTACGAATCTTATCGGCTTAGAGTGAGCGGTCCCTTGAAGTTATACTTCGGTTCAGCTTCGGTCCGAGCGCGGCCAATGTTATGAGCCGAAGGGCCAATCAAACACCGCAAAAAGCACAGCGTCATGGCGTGCTGTCTGCACTTGATAAGACTAGCCCGCTGAGGAGCACGCGCAGAGAGACGGCGAATACCGGCTGGTCCTATCAACTGCAGAGAGCATGCCATGACGTTGTGCCTCTTTCGCAGTTTGATTGGCCCTTCGGCTCATAACATCGGCCGCGCTCGGACCGAAGCTGAAACGAAGTATAGCATCCAGTTTAAATGTCAGCAAGAACAATAAATACAATGCTTCTGTTAAGAATGAAAGAAGTGCGTGGTCCGCGTCACCTTTATTCCTGGACGCTTTATGCTACCGCAGTTACTCGGAAGTTAGCACCCGAGCTGGAAGGGGTGATCCAGCAACTATTGCACTTTCACTAACTACCGCTTGGAGGAGTGGTGAACAACATGGTAACCGGACAAAAACTCACCGGAAAAAAGCTTACCGGGCTGAAGCTCACCGGTCAAAAGTTCACTGAACAAAAGCTCACCCGTTATTTGACATACCCGGACAAAAGCTCACCTCCTTTTTTTTTTTTTCTACCCGGGCAAAACACGGGTTAGGGTAAAGTGAGGACGCGATGGACATTGCACCATTTTTAGGAGAACTGGCATTCCATCCCAAGCAAAGATAAGTCAAAACAGGCAGAGAAGCAACGATTTGGGACCAAAATTTAGTTCACTAAAATTGAGTGGAGCTGATAAGATCAAGCTTGCTTGACTCAAGTATGCCGGAGCAGCCTTGTGCCACGCCCAAGAAACTTCGTGAAGCGAAATTTTCGAAGCCGAAGAGTGACCAGAGAAGCGAAGTCACCCTTCGGTGACCTCGCTTTTTCATCGTGCTTATGTCACGCTAAGCGCGCACATGAAGGATAGGCATTATGTCCCTTCATTACTAATGCATGGGTTTTCTGGGGTTCAGGGTAATACTTGAAGTGGACGATGAAGAGAATTAAACTCTTTCCGTCATTGTGCGTCGTAAATATATTTGAAATCAAGGATTATCTCAGGATGAGGGGGAAGGGAAACTGAAGCAAAACTGTAATAGAAAAACTATTGAGTTGCGAATTTTTAAAAATATTTTGAAGGAACGGGAGTGTTGGCCTTTTGAAAAAAGTACAAGAGAGATGACCAATTCAGAAAGCTGTGTGGGATTTTGGATAGGCTGGCGTTCCTTCCATCACAGCTTCTGCCCGAAGAACGATCCTACATCAGGGTAAAGTCTACCGGTGACATAGGAGACCTGCTGGCAGTGTTGTACGGAACGGCGTTCCAAGGAACGGCGTTCCTGGAACGCGTTCCTTTTAGAAGGAACGAAGGAACGCCGCCTTTCCATTTTGCATCGCTGGAACTGGAACGGGAACGCGTTACATTTTTACTGGAACGAAAAAAGTAACGGCATTCCTTTTTTTCGTCCAGTGGGGTAAATTTTATTTTGTTTCGAACCGGGAATTTTGAAAGTACCAAAACAATATCTCTACGAAGTGCAGGGTCTCGTTACCTTTTTGGCTACTAATATTGTGGATTATTTTGTGTGGTCCTCGCTTGCTAACACTATCGGGTGCAGGAGAGCTGGTGGACATTGATTCTTTTTTCAGTGCCCGAAACTGCGGTAAAAAAGCAAGGCTTTTAGTCGTAGGAAAAGACAAAGAAAGAGGGTTGTTTCAAGCTCAGCTTCTTTCTTTGGTTCCACGAATCATCATGCACCCAGAAAGCTAAGGCCGACTACAGCCACTTGTGAGCTTCCATAACGAGACCTACAGTTACAAGATCACAGACTGCCAGACATCGAACGCACCCTTGTGTCCCGAACATTGGTCACATAAAATATTAAATACAAATATATATATTCCTTCTTTTGTCCCCCTCACCTCCAAAATGAACAACAAAGCCAACCTTACAAAGTATTTGTGGTTTTTAAGACTGACCTTCCAAAACGCTTCTGGTCAAGAGATCCAACGAGTCAAGAGGTCCATCGAGTCAAAAGATCCAACGGGTCAAAAGATTCATTATTGGACCTCCTGACTCGTTGGACCTTTTGACTCTTTGGATCTCTTGACTCGCCGTGGATCTTTTGACTCGTTGGATCTCTTGCCTCCTTGGACCTCCTGACCCACATCGGATCTTTTGACTCGTGTCTGACGAGTCAAAAGATCCAACGAGTCAAAAGATCCATTATTGGACCTTTTGACTCGTTGGACCTCTTGACTCTTGACGGGAAAGGGGAGGAAGGGCTTTGAAGAAGAGTAGAAAAGAAAGAAAAGGCTGATGAAGGTTTTCTGGTGGCAAGGAGGGGCATGACGGTCACTGCACTGCAGCGGGGTGGGATCCCGCGTCTAATAACAAAGCAACAAAAAAGAGGGTGATGAGAGAAGATGATGCAGTGGCCTTGGAGACGAGAGGTTTCGGGATCCTGAATGGCTGGCTGTGTCACGGCGTTGGTGCGTTTTCCATTTCAATGGGCTAGTAACCAACGCCATTTCTTCGTCGGCAATGCTTGATTATCGGAGAAATTTCCAGAGTGTTGCGCCAGCTGTACGGTCGCGGGGACGCGCAGGTTGTTTCTTGAATTTAGAAACCAACGATCAGTTAGTCGGTGACTTCATTACGAGACGTGTATACGCAGCATAAGTTGAACAAGCAGAACATTTATGGCTTTGGATTTAGACAGCATAATGTTTGACAGCCATCCAGAGGGTCAACATGTCTTTCCGCAGTATATTGCCAATATGGCCTGTGCAGCATGACTGCTGACTGGCACCACGGTGTGCGGAGAACCATCATCGGCGTGCATTCATGTAACCACTACTGCGTGGTGCACATGAAGACCCAATGCTATACTCCGTTTCTCCTAAGGATTGACCGCAGCATATGCTAGAAGTCGAGAGCGTCATGGGACATCTCGACTTCTAGCATATGCGCCATGGGACATCTCGCTCCGCGCGAACCGGAAGATCACGTGACACACTGTCAGTGCAGGATCGGATGCGCTGGCTGGTTCACTCACATGCATGAGTCCGACCGTGTGCACCTGCAACGGTTCGCGTCGTTCATATATTTTACGGGTTGCTATGGCAACGAAGTTTTAGGCCGCTTACGGCCGCCATTGCTTTTGCGCGGTGTGGTCGTAAGAGGGGTTTAAAAACTTGTTCCGTCAGACTTGGTTGTAGTCGGTCGCAACAGTGTGAACCAGCCTTCAAGGTGAAACAGAGTACAACGTCGTACGGCCCCGGCTAAATTGCTCATTTGCGGTTTAGAAATATGTCGCCCCTTGGATGGCTGACAAGCATTGCGATGCTTCAATATCCACAAACACCACTGAGATTTGAGTCGACTGCGTACGGTGCATCTTCTTCATTTTCTTTATGTCATTTTTCTTGTGTAATGATAAAATTCCAAGCGGGGAATCTCGTAGTTGGTTGTACAATGAAACCTTAACAGCGACGAACATGTCTGTCAAATGAAGTGTTTGAGAGAATAGATTCAGACCTCAAACACGCACGACCGTCATTTTTTTCCTTTTTTTTCGGCGCTCATTTAATTAGCTATTCGCACAAGAGAAACACATTTCGAACAAGTCATACATCACCTACAAGGTGTTCTTTAGCACATATTTCTAGCGAGCGTGAACGCAAAACAATCGCGTTTCAAAAACGTGCGAAGGGCGTCATCTTCCGTGGTCGTGGTGGGGCCTTTTTTTTGTAACGAACAGACAAAATTGACCAAATCATTTTTAATTGAAAAATATACACGCACTCTGTATCGGCCTTCTTGTACGAACTAGTTTGCAAACAAAAACACACCCTATCACAACCTGTATTCTGCCCCCTAGCTCGGGCCCGTTTTCCGCCCGCAAACCGGAAAATAGTGAGGAGTTAAACGGCGCGTCAAATTTAAATGTCTTTAACATTTTTTTTGTAACAAAAATTAAGGCACCTATACCCATTTTCACCGAAAGAAAAAAAGCAAGCTTTGCGCATTCTTCATATGCGGCGCGAAGTAGTTCTTACGAGATTTGGTTGTCGGAGGGAAAAGCGAAGCTTTTGGCGTTTGGAACCTGTACGTCTTAACAAGATAACATATACTTGATCTACAATTCACCTACTTATATCTTAATTCTCTACACGAATGCGGAAATCAGCAGTGTTCCGCGAGAAGCCGGTCTTTGTTTACTACGTTTCTTGAGGTGAAAACGGGTATAGTCAGAATTTGTTTACTGAATTTTATTGTGCAATGCCTCCCCGCGGACCGCGTCTAGGGCAGGAGTGGTGAGGGGCCTTGCTTGACCTCCTTGCCATATGACGCGGCAGTTCTCGAGTAATTGGACCTTTTGACCTGCATGCGATCTTTTGACTCGCGTCTGCCGGGTCAAACGATTCATTATTGGACCTTCTGACTCGTTGGACCTTTTGACTCGTTGGACCTCTTGACTCGCCGTGGATCTTTTGACTCGTTGGATCTCTTGACTCGTTGGACCTTTTGACCCACATTGAATCTTTTGACTCGTGTCTGGCGAGTCAAAAGATCCAACGCGTCAAAAGATCCATTGTTGGACCTTTTGACTCGTTGGATCTTTTGACTGGTTGGATCTCTTGACCAAAAGCGCTTCCAAAAGCCCTACCCTCTCCTCGACTTGCTCGTCTTGCGGACAGCAACATCGAAAAGCAACTGTTTTTAAGTTCGAACAAGGGACTTCGCTCAATTGAAACGTGTGAGGTTGCTGTAAAACTCTCGTACAATGTTGGGTAAAAGTACATTCGGCTCGTCTGAATCGTCCACTACAAACATGAATTTGGTTAAAAGCTGAGATTTTTAACTTGAATATATCAACAAATGAAACCCTGCTTCCGCTTGTTTTCTTCTCCTGTTGCCCTTCCAACACGCTCAAGTCTATAACTATAATCGTATGTTGACTACTAATGGGACCGACAAAAACAAACAAAAAAACTCAGCTTGAAGAAACAAAATATAGTAATTAGCAAAATACAAATGTAACGTATATATGTAACGATACGTTCCATTTTTTTAACTGTAACGGGAACGAGTTCCTTTTTCAGAGATGTAACTTGTAACGGGAACGCGTTACAAAAATCAAAAGGAACGAGGAACGAGCTTTCGTTCCTTTTTTTGAGGAACGCGTACAACACTGCCTGCTGGACTACTTTGATTGCACGTATGTCAAAGGCCCCTTCCTTGTGCTTTTGTTCCTTCTGCGACGGCACCCAGAGCGAATTCTTCCCGTTGCCCGACTGCATGCCGACGACGACCGGAGATTCCCCTGGAAAGGTGGAATATCTACGACGCCACTCTTCGAGATAAAGACCGGACGAACAGCACCTATAAAGGATGGAATACCAGGTTCCAGAAGCTTGTCGGTCATGCCCATTCAAGTGTCTAAAGGCTGATTGAATGCCTACAGTAAATTCAGGCGCTCGTTGCCACGGCATTGACACGGGGCCGGAAACGTGAGCCCCGAGCGAAAGATAATTATACGATGGCAAAGTTGTTTAAAACTGGGAAAATAGAAACTTTCGTGAAAAATTGCTATATACTTGCAAGACAACAAGGTAGAGGGGCTTAGAGTGATAAGCCGGAAGTTCGGAAGTGGCACCCCCCCCCCCCCCCCCCCCGATTGCCGTATGTTTTACGCAAATGTGACTACTCGTCACGTGACCTCCCAAGAGCCGTGACGTCACAGGTAAGATGGCAGCGCCCAGGGCTGGCGGATGCGAGTTTGTTTGGTGAGCGGAAGCCGTGATGTGCAGCGGCTTTCCGACGACTTCGGGCTTTTTCGTGCTCGCTGACGCAGGTATAATGTGAAAATATGAAGGAATGAGACTTATATATCCTTCTTCCGCAAGATCGCCCTGGATCATCTGGATATTAACACCTGTCAGACAGCATCAGCCGTATCGCCGTACCGGTGCTCGGATTCGGGATCTGTTCGAGGATCGATAGAACTTCGAGTGCTTTTAGCATAAACTTTTCGCATTCTCTTAGCTTTATTTGAACGTTGGAGTGTCTGAAAATCGACGCTAAATGTATGCGTTGGATGTAGGGCCTAAGGAAATTTGTTTCAGCCCTAGGTAACTGCATAATCACAGCAACCTTTAGCGAGGAAACTCCTGCAATCTTTAACCTTTTGTGCTAATCGACGATTCTACTTTTGATCGCTTTTCTTCCTTTTTTGTTTGTGAGTGCGAAGTGCACACTTATTTCCAGCTACGAGGATGACGTTTTATTGAGTGTGGGGATGAATAAATCGTTGCAGGCACCTGTTTCAGAGCTTTCGAACTTTGTTATAAGAACAACTGTTTTGGTGTATGCATAGATTGACTGCACGTTTTTCTCTTTTGTAAAATTCATTGCAGCAATACTTTTTTTTTCATCAAGAGTGTATTGCATTAGTCGGTCAATTATTTACTTCTTCTAATTACCTGGATAAGATTCTTCACATTTGTGTTCATCCCTTGCCTGAAGAGCAGTCTTGTTGACAAATGTTGACCATTCCTTTCGGTCTCTTCAATAGACTCTTTTCAAAAGTGTGGGCTGCCTATACTTCGTATCACTGTAACTTGGAAAAGAGCAACCGCCACAGCCCCCTTCGAGCCAATCAGAGAGACAGATTGAAGGTGCGTGACAAATCTGTGCAGACAATCACTCTGAATGACATGTTGTCATGTGCCTCTCTCCAACGTGCATGTTGGCTCACCGAGACTGTAGCCTTTGTCGTTTGCCAAATTGTGATGAAACGAATTACAGTAGCTACTATTCTATTATCCCAGGCTTTCATACTTTGAGCATTTGTTCGACAAGAATGTTATGTCCGCCATCACTGCGAACTCGGCTCAGCGCCTATTGGACTCGAATGCTGCATTAACGTTGGACGTGAACTCGGGCCCAGTCGTGTGCTTTATGCCGAAAAAAAAAATGGTGACAGTTGTTTTGCTTGATGGGGTTCTGCAAAGGGTCTAGTGTGTCATACGTATAGGAAGTGTCCTGCTATACAACAATGTATCCATACTGTTAAAGTAGATGCTCTGAGGTGTGTTTGTTTTTTCACTCAACAAGTTGCAGCAATAATTATTTCTTACTAGTGTAATATTTATTTTCGGTAGCTGGGCCTCGTTTTTGCTCATTGATGTCCGTGTGCTTCGATGTTATCACGTGTGTAGCTTTAAGTATCCTCTATGCAATGCCTACAGAGGCCCTTGGAGGGAATAAATTAATAAACAACATTTTCACATCACTGGTGTTGGTTTTCTGACCCGCCACATGTTCAGGAGAAGTGGAACGAGTGCAGCCCAATGCAACCAGTTTGCCAGTCTGGTATGTCCCATTAGTTAATATTGAGGGGTCAGAGATGCTGGTGTCCTCAAAAGGTCCAGCCCGTGCCATGAACATAATTCTTTGCGTAGAGACTCTGAAGGCGTAAAGGCGAGCGGAAATATGTTTATCTGGTTAGTGTATCAAATATGTTTATTTCCACTTAATTACATAATTATTGATTCTTAGAAAATGGTTCCATAAAGAGCTCTTCCTGCGACAGCCTCGTGTCAGGCGCCCAGTCATAGTACCTGTGCTCCTTGTTGTCGGATGACACTCCTGCACGTTGGTGCTCAGTTCGGTCGAGTGGCAACTTGGACCGACAGATGCCACCTTGTAATCATACGTCGTGTGCGGTCACTTACATTTGATGCGCTGAAGCTGCAGAGCTGGCTTCTAATCCGCTAATTTTCCTGGTAGTTCTCTGCGTCAATGCAGCAAGCTCGGGCATGTAGTGTTTACGTGGCTGTGCCTTTTGCTGTAGTGTTGACTTGATGGCTGGCAACAGGCAACAGTGTTTGTTTGCTATCCAAGCCATTTCACTTCCATTTCGTAATGGCGATTTTTTTCTGCATCCCGCGACCACTGCAACTTGTGTAAGTCTCGTGTGGCAAAGTGAAGTCGGGTGATGCTTGGTGTCCACTTTTGAGAACAACTAACCATTCTATTTCTTCAAGTCATTCAGCGGCATTCTCCGTCAAAGTTGGAAATTGTGTGCTTCATTGCATGGACACAAATAATGGTGTCGGCAAATTTTTAGGTATTGTCCTTGGACAACAACTAACACCAAATCAACTGTCCTTGCATTGCCGCTCACCTGCTTTGTCGTGCTTACCTCCTGTCGAGGTGATGGGGATCAGGAGCTTCGGGGTAACGTCAGCACCAGGGGCAAAGGTCGCTGAAGATAGTCCTCAATGTCCCGCGGACGCTCCTCGAGACGTGGTCGAAGGTCGTTCGGCACAAACTCTTGCATGCCAATTCATTGGTGCCGGCACATCCAGTAGACATGGTTGGCCTCATGCAGTGGTACCAGAGTGGTGTTCGGTCGACCATTTCCAGCACCTCCGTTTTCCTCGGTGTACGTTGTTCAGCAAGAACCTACACTTGTTCTTTCCGATGTTGGAAATGCTTCGGCATTCCCAACATCGGAAACATCTTGTTGAATTGGCATTGAACATCTTGTTGAATTGGTATTGAATATTAACTGGTAGCCGGTGGTGGACGTCGTGACCTTGTGGCATAAGTCGTCCTCGGTTCGTCAGATGCCTCTTTGCTTGAAGAAGTTTTCAGTTGAAATGCCTGTCGAATTTGTTCCGAAACAATCTCAGCAATCAAAATAGAAGCTAGGCAACTGATGGCAGAAAGGAGCTTCCTGATCTCCTCCCGGACAACAATGTGGATGATGTTACGGATGCCTGGGAGTCTGGCGTCGAAGTTGCAGCTGGAAGACTCGAGTCTCGAGACGCTGAGGAGTTGTTAATAGTGACAGGCTCGGTCTGCAGTGTACATTCAATGTTGGAAGTCTCGGTGATACGAAGCCTTCGACTGTTGTCATAGGGTTGCGGACAAGGCTGCCAAAGATGCTGTCCCTAACATGAGGGGCTTGGGATTCTTATCTTCTCGTCTTCTGTTGCACCAGGGTTGGCGTGGGTGCCCGATAAGGCGCAAAACATCCTCCACGAAGGCAGCGACGCTCTTGTTGGGGCCGTGTCCCCGCGCGGCTCTCTCTCGTCAATGTTGGCTGATGAGCGTGCACTTCAGCTTGATCTTGCAAACTTCCCATGACGTTGAGGAGGATTCGTGGTCTTAAACAAGTGCCTGACTGTTTCTTCCACGAGAATTATAGGTTCTGCAGGAGCTTGTTGTCTGTCCACCCACTGTGGCGGGCAACACGGTCATATTGTTCAATCCAGCCCTCGACGTCTTGTGCACCTTGCGTGAAAGGACACCGGAGTGCGAGGTGTGACGGGCATACAAACAATAGTGGAAGTGGACGCGGTTCACTATTACAGGTTTGTCATTGTTGGCTTAGTCAGCTTCGGATTTTTCTGGCAAAAGACCAAATTCCGGTGGTTCCTGCTGGTAGCAGCGACGGACTCGGGTTTTAGGTTCTTCGTGGTTTTTTTTGGAGGTTCGTCCTTGTGGTACTTGCTCGTCTTGCGGTCTTTCTGCTGGGCTCGGGATAGTTATCGCTTCACGGTTCCCCAAGGGTTTCAGACGCCGGATAGTCCGCCACCCGTGTCCCGTTATCGGGCAACTCGGCTGAGGAGCCGCCAAGGTGCACACAGAGTGAAGGGCTATGGGTAAAGTACCCAGCACCTCCACCCGAACATACGATGACAGCTGAGCATGACCTGGAACCTTTCAGATTAGTAAATATTGATAGAAGATAGGACTAGAGCAAGCACCCGTGACAATATAACAAAACTGACAGAAGAGAGACTACACTGACCACTAAAGAAGCTGCATTGCTTTAGTGGCATTCTGTCCGAATAAATTCTCTCCCTCGGGGTTTGGCGACTGCCGTGGGCGAACTGGACTGAAATGGATGCGGGACCACTTTCCTGGTAATGAGCCGCTGCAGACTGTTGTCGCAAAGCGGCGTGAACGGGTGGACGGGGTAGGAACACGCGCAATGAGATGTCGATACAGCTTGCAATTCGCGTAACGAGTGTTGATGAAACCTATGTGTCGAAGAAGCGTGCGACAGACCAGCGGAATCAATATCAACTGCAACACTTGTGCTCCGTGAAAGTGCATGTTTACGCCGGAACAATTTGGGAAGCCGCACAGCATCACCTAAAGCCTGGCACAGGAACTACCAGTTTGAAGGCAGCTCTTCGGTGCGCCGCACACCTGTGCTCCGTGAAAATGCACGTCTACGCCGGAACAATTTGGGAAGCAGCACAGCCTCACCTAGAGCATGGCACAGGAACTACCAGCTTGAAGGCAGCTCTTCGGTGCGCCGCACACCTGTGCTCTGTGAAAGTGCACGTCTATGCCGGAACAATTTGGGAAGCTGAAAAGCATCATTTAACACGGCACGGGAACTATCAGCTTCAAGGCAGCTCTCCGGTGCGCCGCACAGCCAAACTGGGCCTTCGGTCATTTGAACGAAGCTGCAGCAGGATTGCACACCGCCAAGCACGACTCACGCAATACACGCTAAACTGTGTATCCAAATATATTGCACACGATCACTGCAGATCTCGAAGATTCCGATGGTCAACGAGAGCACAGAAACGTAGCCTTAAATTTTATCCTAGCGGTATCCGAATCAATCCAAGGTCCGAGCAACGCAGGGCAGATTGTCTCTTCCTTGACAATATCCCCGTCGGTAACCAGCGAAATGCAGACCGTTCCTCCGTGTTTTCACGTTATACCTACGTCAGACACCACGCTGAACTCTGAAGTCGCTTTGGACCGGCCTCATATGACGGCTTCTGCGTCTGAAATCAACTCGCCGAGACGAACGACAACCAACAAAGAATTCGACAAGCTCCGGCCTAGCTGGGGCCAGCCGCTGCATGGGCGCTGCCATCTTTCCTGTGACGTCACGTATTTGGTTTGATCATGTGACGAGTAGTCAACTTTGCGTACAATAGCAGCCGCCTTATGGGGGTCACTTTCGAGTGCAGACCGGAACCCCGGTTAATCGCTCTAAGCCCCTCTACCTCGTTGTTGCAAGAAGCTATATATATATGAATGAAGGAAACGTTCGTCGAAGGTATGCGTTCTGGTTCACATAAGCCGGGGATCGCACTGCTCATAAACGCTTTTGCAGCAGCTGTGCATGGGCGCCGCCATAACCGACCTTCAGTTTTTGTTCCCTCTTATTCCGTTCGCTCCACTTCATCATTACCACAGCAGGACATGTAAATGTCATTTTCAGTGTCACTGTGTCATCCCCAGCATAGACCTTTGTCGAAGCTCGTCAACGCCCGCTTCGGTGGCTCGGCATCTCGGTAAGACTAGAGTCACTAAATAAAGCTACGCTTTCAGAGTACCGAAACTCCCAAACAACGCGTCTGAGGCGCGTCAGGCGCCGCCATCTTGGGTCCACGCGCAGATGGAGGAGCGCCTGTAGCTGAGCCAAGCCGAGCTGTAGCCGTCGCCGGCACCATCTGCCGTAGCCGCAGCTGTGGCAGCGAATTAAGGTCGTGTTGTTCGTATCTCGACGTAACACGGAAGAAGCGCGTGCTGAGCGACGGACTTCAGCGTGCGAGCGCAGTAAACAGTAAAACAGCAGCAGGCAGCGGATCGCTGGACCCAAGATGGCGGCGTTGAACAAACGCGATGATGATGATAGCGACTCACATGACTGCCGCTGTCCAATGATGCTGTAGCGAATTAGAATGTTGTTGAATAGAGCGACTGCATTGTCGGCAAAGTGCCAAAGATAAGGAATGCGGTACTCTGAAAGCGTAGCTTATTTAGTGACTCTAGGTAAGACAAGAGAAGGTCGGCTATGCTGGCTCAATCTCACGCGCGCTGAAAGTGTCCATACATCATGCAAAAGACAGTCGGCATTCAAATTCGAAGGCGAGTCACCGGAGATTCGTGCTTCGAATGGCGCTTGGCAATGAGTTAAAGGAGCAAACTTAGCACGCGGCATTCGCACCACGGATATTGCGCTGACTCGTGTTTGCAGACTGTCTTTTGTGTGATCTATGACCGGTGTTACCCCGGCATTAGGACACACAAAATACACCAATCTCACCGAGCATGTCCACCATGCGTGACGCCGCCATAATTGTAGTTCACAGGAGGCAGGCGACAGTGAACGGGTCAGCTCGTGCCGACCCGCAGCCTCTATAGTTGTCGCGCGTGCAGAATAGAGTCACTAAATAAGCTACGCTTTTAGAGTACCGCATTCCTTTTCTTTGGCACTTTGCCGACAATGCAGTCGCTCTATTCAACAACATTCTAATTCGCTACAGCATCATTGGACAGCGGCAGTCACGTGAGTCGCTATCATCATCATCGCGTTTGTTCAACGCCGCCATCTTGGGTCCAGCGATCCCCTGCCTGCTGCTGTTTTACTGTTTACTGCGCGCGCACACTAAAGTCCGTCGCTGAGCGCGCACTTTTTCCTTCTCATGTCGAGATTCGAACAACACGACCTTGATTCGCTGCCACAGCTGCGGATACGGCAGCTGGCGCAAACTACGGCTACAGCTCGGCTTGGCTCAGCTACAGGCGCCCCTCCATCTGCGCGTGGACCCAAGATGGCGGCGCCTGATGCGCTTCAGACGCGTTGTTTGGGAGTTTCGGTACTCTGAAAGCGTAGCTTTATTTAGTGACTCTAGTGCAGAAAGACTACAGTTCCCAGGATGAATGCCGGCGGCGTAGCGAAGCTGGCTGGTGAGATCGGTCTACTTGGGCCAGTTGATTCACGATCACGTAGGTAAGCGCCAGAAAACACAAGGACTGACGTAGACAGACAGGGGCGCCTTTGCATGTTTACTTCATTCTCCCTTTGTTTTTGTTTTTTTCTTTTTGTGAATTTGAAACCATTTAATCCGAGAGTTCATCGGTTTCTCCGTTTCATCTTAAAGCGTTACCAACACTACGAGCCAACGTCGCCTATCAAGCTTCTAGAAAACACTAGATCAAGGGCATTATACGTGTTCGTTACCGCCCAATCGATCCACTCAAGCACCGAGAACAACTCATGACAGTGCGTTTTGATCGGTGGGTTTGTGTTTGCGTTGCAATCCGCTTTTGGTTTCGCTTGGACTTAAAGAGAAACTGCAGAAGATCTTGAAAAAAATATGACTTAGAGGTAGCAGTTTCAACGTTGGTGCTCCCCTAAGAAAATAGGACACATAAACGCAACAAGGTTGGCTTCGCAACGCGGTGCAGCGCGCTTACGTTTTCCGCTTGCAGCGCCAACACGGCTAACGAGCGTAATATTCAAAAAAGAAAAATTGAAAAAAAGTACAACATATGCGCTTAGCAAGTATTTTTTGTTTACGATTAATAGTTGAAGTAAATCCCAATCAAGTCGGCTAAAACAAGAGACAATCTAAAATCAGTATACATGTAGTTGGCTGTATTCAGCCAAAACAATCCAATCCGTAGCACTCCAATTTGGCGCTCGTTCTCCGACTATTTCATGTGCGCTTTGACCGTGTGTTGCCAAAGATTTAGGCCTTCAAGTATACCGAAACTGAGACGAACGCGGGTGAGCATATCCTGCGAGCAGCTGCTTTATTTAGATCTGAGCTTCAGCGACTTTGAAGCCTTGAAATACTTGCTTTAGCTTAGCTGGTATCATGCCACGACCGAAATCCACTCGGAGTCACGGAGTATAGTGATACGTTGCCATGTCAACGGTCACCGCGTCTCTTTAGATTTAGGAACGGCCAGAATCGGGGACGATCTTTAAAATGGGACGAGCCCACCGCTCATTCTTTGTAACTTGAGCGAGATAAAGTAAAGCGAAAGCCGGTGGCACCATTTATTGGTAATGAAATTGGCTAATACTGCAGCGACCACAACGAATTTGCTCCGAAGCGAGCGGAAAGGGCGTCGCCATGTTTGCCGACGCAACCCGGCCCCAGGCAAATAGGGGCCCCGCGTTATTTCTCGAACCTAGCGTTGGGGTGAGCGCCAACCCAAAACCCAAAACGGAATTTGGGTTTGGTGCATGCGCAGTGGTGAGCCCCTATTTCCTTGGGGTCCCAAAGCTTTGGGGCTTCCTATTTTAAAACTCTCCATTTTTGTCGCATGAATTTCAACATCACGAGCATTTGACCTGAGTGTATCGATAGAGGCGAAAAAAACCGGAGAACCAACCGCCGCGTATGACGTCGTAGCCAGAGGTTTCAGCTGCCTCGCGCGTGCAGCTTGTAAGGGAACGCGTGCAACGGTTTTGACTGCTCGGTTAAGACTTGTGGAAACGCGGAAATGTTGACATCTCTGTATAATACGTCATATCACCTCACACCGAACTATACGGGAAAGAGTAGCTTCAGCACTATTTTGAAAGCGCTGTTGTGACTACTTGGCGCATCAACCTGAAATACAATTTTGATATTCGCGACCCTGGCGGACAAACGAAAACGATTGAATATTTTTTTTTCTCTTGTGTGTGTGTTTTATACAAAGCCGCTTTCGGTTTTTTTTGTTTTTTTTTTTATGAAAGAGAGTATAGTGGTTTCAACGAAAGTTCGGACAGAGTATTCGCACTTACATTCTTAAGATATGCTCCGCCAGCTGATCTAGCATGCTGTACATTGCGTGTGGATCGCTCATGAGTATTACTTTATCTCTACTGCAGAATCCAGCAAAGAAAGAGTAGCATGAAAGGAATGGGAGTATCGCAGTTCAATGATATGACTTTCGCTCACAGGTGGATATGTACGAGCAAGCAGTCACAGACTGCGCGAAAGAAGAAAGCCCCACCTTATGGGGCGTAATACCGAACTTATCTTTTTTGCTTCTCATTAAAGGAAGCCCACATGTTGCCAGATGATGGGACATACGCTTTGTTGTGTGTTGATATATCTTTAGGAATGCGTTCCGAATAGAGCAAAGGGGTATTTACTTGCCCTCAGCACGAACTGTTGAGAAATAAACGTATCGTCTGCCGCTAGCAACAGTTCTACCAGTGCGAAAATAAATGCGGCGAATGCTCGTTTTCAGCACGCGCCCAACAACTTCGTATGGGATTGGCATTTGTTGGCAAAGAAACATTGTGCCAAATTGGTGGCTGCGGCTTTGATTGGTCCAGTTGCATTTCAATGCCATTAAAGCACGTAGCCGGTTGAAGCTGCTATGAACAATAGGAAACTAATCGTACGACTTTAACCTCCGAGACGCAGTACGCGTTTTCTTTCCTTTTTTTTTCTTCGGAGTTTGTCTAATTTAGGGCGACTTATTTAAGCCCATTCCGAATCGGAAGGGCCTGGTCCTTTAGCTCGCACAAACTCTCAAACCAAAAATGGAAATTAAAAAAAAAAAAAAAATAAAAACGTGTGTCGGCAAGGCAGAGGACCTCGCTTTGAAGCAGGTGCCTGAGCCTTCTCCTTTTTCGGCTCGCGCTCTTTGCTAAACTTAGTCGACGTGAAAGTCGATCGAAACACCGAAACCTCCGAAACCAACCCCGCGGAAATATGCCTCTCGCGCATAAGAGGATGCGCGAAATAAAATAAAAAGTGAGGTAGATGGATCGCTTGTGCTGTCAAGTTCAACCCAGCATTCATGCGTGCTGATGTTCGGCGTCACGCGCTTGAGGCCGTTGCTGGGCGCAGATTACAAACGAGTGGTGCCTCAGCGTTCATCTGGAACTCCACTCTTGCCTGCTTGAACACGATTTCCGGCCGCATGCTGCCGAAACACTCTTGTTTAACCTGCGTCCCGCCGCGATGGCCTCTAGCAGCTGACGTAGAAGCTCAGACACCATAACCCTTGTTATCCAGGAGGTGAAGACGGCAGGTTCCCAGAGGGGTGCTGAAGTGCCTAGTACGCGTCTCCGACAGCCGTGCTTAGCCTCCTATTCCGTCCACACATCTAAAGAGGTTCCGAGGTGGCAACAAATTACGGCACAAAAGCCGGAGTGTCATGCTGTCACTGATCCCGGAGGTCGGGCGTAAGTGATCTGGCAAATCTACGAGCCCGCGTTTCCCCCGCTCCTGGGTTAGCATGTCAGTAATGGACCAGCTCGTCCGTACAGTTGCTTTAGTTCAGATCATTATTTTTAAGACTTTATTTTAATAGGGGATCAGTAACTGAAATACGTCACCAGTTCGAGACTCATCCTGGAAGTAGTACCTGTAACAAAAGCAGCGCGTTTTATTTTAGATATTGACAGAGCCTCGATGGTGACAACTGATTCTCAATTACTTACTCCGATAACATAACGACGATCGTAGCATTTTCAAACCGCGCCTGGTTTTCCGCTACAAAAATCTTCAAACCCCACAGAGCACTATTTCCGTCCAACTTGCCATTTGTATCGATGCTGATTTCATATATCCTGTCCTGTTCAGACCTTTGAAAAATGCCACATTGTCACAAACACATGTTTATCATTTTCATCTGAATGTTTCTTTTTAATCTTCTTTTTTATTGTAGAGTTTGGAGTGTCTGTGTACGCTGAGCACACAGCAAGCGACATTCAATAAAGCGCGATGCATGGCGGTTACGTTCTCGGCAGGACAGAAAAAGACGTATCACTTTAAAGTCAAGGTAACACAGCTACCACATCGTAAAAAAAGTGAAAGCCGCTTACAACTCCCTGTAACGCCGAATTGGAGCGCAGCTCTTGAGGAGGAGGAGGGAAGGGCGCTGGGGGGGGGGGGGTGACTAACCAGGGGGGGGTTACGTGACCTTGGGGGGTCACCTGACCCCTAATGCCGATGATGTCATCACTGACGTCACTGATGACGTAATTAGTGACGTCACTGATGACTTCACCAGTGATGATGACGATGACGATGCGAATGTCGGTGACGTCATCAGTGACGTCGCTGACGACGTCATCAGTGATGATGACGATGACGATGCGGATGCCGGTGACGACATCAATGACGTCACTGATTTCGTCATCAGTGATGATGACGATGACGATGCGGATGTCGGTAACGTCACCGGCATCCACATCGTCATCGTCATCATCACCGATGACGTCACCGGCATCCACATCGTCATCGTCATCATCACTGATGACGTCACCGGCATCCACATCGTCATCATCACTGATGACGTCACCGGCATCCGCATCGTCATCGTCATCATCACTGATGACGTCATCACTGATGACGTCACCGGCATCCACATCGTCATCGTCACTGATGACGTCATCATCATTGATGTCATCATCACTGATGACGTCACCGGCATCCACATCGTCATCGTCATCATCACTGATGACGTCACCAGCATCCACATCGTCATCGTCATCATCACTTATGACGTCACCGACATCCGCATCGTCATCGTCATCACTGATGATGACGATGACGATGTGGATGCCGGTGACGTCATCAGTGTCGATGACGTCATCGGGGGGTCACGCGACATCGGCGGGGGTCACGTGACCTCGAGGAGGGGGTCACGTGACCTCAGGGGAGTCACGTGACCTCGAGGGGGTCACGTGACCTCAGGGGAGTCACGTGACTTCGGGGGGTCACGTGACCTCGGGGGGGGTCACGTGCCTCCCCACGAAGTCACGTGACCCCGGTGGGGGGCTCGCGCGGTGCATTATGGGATATTTCCCATGATGCACCGCGCGGTTACGCTGACGGCGACGGCGACGGCGACGGCGACGGCGACGGCGACGCCGCTCAAGCCGGAAACGGGCCCCTAAGAGCTGCATTCTAAAAGACAGTCTGCAGAAACAGTCTGAGGCGTGGTTCTTCCGTGTATGACTGTCCCGACACATTGGTCATGCAAAAGACTGTCTGCAGAGATGTTCGAAGAGTACATTTGCATAAAACAAAGATACTCACAATATTCCTGAGTCACGCCCGCAGATAATTATGTCATATAGTGTGTTTTGTACAATGTACGAGCAGTGAAAATGCGACTTTATGGTCGTCGCCACTAAAGTTATACGTGGGGGACCGGTTTCGTCTGTTTCTAGCAATCTCGAACCGTCATCAGACGCGTAATTCCACCAAAAGTTATTCGCAAGTACGCCACTCCACGTGACGCATACTTCCGGTTCGAACTTTCACCGAAATCAAAGATGGCACGCTTCGCCCTGTGAGTTTCTACGCGCATAGACAGTGTTTTCTTTTTCGTTTTTTTTTTTTCATTTTGCTCGAGCTTTTCTGCGTTGTGATTGGTTGCCCCAGTCGCAGTCGATCACAGCCGCAGTCGATTGGGTCGTCTCGTCTCCATTAAGAAAAGTAGAATTCATCATACTCATGACGTCAGAGTAAGGCCAACGCTTTTGGTCGCCCTGTCGCCAGTAGACCGATCTCACCAGCCTGTTTGGCTACGCCACCGCTGCCGCAATGGATCGAGGGAACCTTAGTCTTTCTGCGCATGCGGGAACTACCCTGAAGCTCTGCGCATGCAGAGTCGAGAAAGCGCGAGCTGTCTCGTCGGACACTGCCGCCTGTCGTCTGAGAAGTAAAGTTATGGCGGCTTCAGGCATGCGCCGAACGCCCTTGGTCAGATCTGACTATTCACGAACAAATCACAGTTCGTCAAGTAGTCTGAAAGCGAGCTTTCCAGCACTACGACTCTTGAAGGGGAGAAGGAAGCTTTTCAGGGGTTCACAGACTCCCGTATGATTACTTACTTCATCCTAAGGTGAACTAGAAAAAATACAAATAATAATAACGCAATTTGCTTTGTAGAGGCTGAAAACGTGCCTGGTTTTGAGAGGAACTTTGATGGGCAGTCGAATCCCATACGTAACGGTCTTTATTTGGGATTTAAGACGAGCCGGTTCTGAAAACGTCGACCCGTGGGCGGCCAGAAGGACTTTAGCAAATGCCGTCAGTGCGAATTTTAAAGGGAACAAAAAACATAGTAAGCCTTAGTTGATGCGGCCCAAATATGTCCCTGCTCGTACTGATTGAGCTCTGTCCTCGACGGTGCCACTCGCCGTAATCGCGCACTTCGTCACCACCAAAAACGATGCCAATAACTAATCGCCTGCATGGGAACTAACGGGCGAATGGCGTTTAGGAAAAATACCCCATGCCGCCGAGGCTGCAACATCAGTTATGTATGGTGCCGATCGCCGTGTGCGTCACGGTTCAGCAAGTATACTTGAGTTTCTCGAAGCGTGTATAGATTCCTCACGTGGGTACTCCACACGTGGGCTACTGCAGGAACGAAAAAACGATTATCTTACAGTTAAGCAGGTGATGCCAACGAGCCTCAGAACGAGTCCCAGTTTGTGCGGCAGTCCACTGTAGGTTGCTCTCAACTACGGAAATAAACAAACACGAGGACGCGTGTGAATTACATCAAAACTCTGGCTATATCGAAACGGGCAAAAAACAAAATTAAATACCTCCGTAAAAATACAAAATGCTATATATATATATATATATATATATATATATATATAAGGTGTTACGGACGGTGATTATGGTATACTATATTATACAATGAACGAGAGGTTGAAAGATGGCGGTCCTGCGAAATCCCAGAAACGCTGCTGCTTCCTCTTCTTTCCCCAACACGATTCATAAAGTTATCAAGTGAAGAAAAAGTCTGATTTCCCCAGCACAGAACATGTATGCGACAGGGTGACCGTTCACCTGCTCCAGCGCATTTGTTCTAAATGTAAATCAAAATGTTTTTTTCCTTTCCTTTCTATTGCGTAACAAGGCGTCAGTCGATTCAGCTTTCGAAGAAAACGTCTAGTTGTCTTTTATTTGCGTATCAACTATTTTACAGTATTTGTAACAAGGGGAAAATATCGCGCAGCGCTAACTCGCCTGCTGCGCGCAGCGCCCTCAATTATTTTCATCGCAGCTCTGTGCAGCCCTTTGCTCCGGGCCGCCACACTTCCCCTTCCAGCCGGCATACCATAACAAACAAAAGCTTCTCCATTCTTTCATGGCCGCCGAAGTCTCTGCTCCCGCCTGTCTCGCCTACCTCGACTAATCGTTTCGCCTAAATTACAAGTGTTTCGAGCTGACCCAGGTGCTTGAGTGAGACTTCTTGAAGTGAAGTAGTGTGAGTTTAGCAGCTGTCACAGGTGTTAGTGATAGGAAGCGACGCGGGGTTTTGGCTTTCATAGCGCGGTTCTTTCGTTTTCCTCTTTGCTGGCTTAGCGTGCTTTTTTTGTTTGTTTGCTTGCGCGTGCAAATACCGACTTTTCGGAGATGTCAGATGAGTAATCCAGACAGCGAGCTTTTCAGCAGCCATTTCGCCCCGAAAGGAATGCTATTGGCTGGAGGCAATCGGGCGTTCGCGTAGTGACGAACGTGTCCAGTTACGTTCTCGTCATATCGCTCTGGAGGCCGTCGAGATTCGCCCCGTGTGCACCTAACGTCCGCGACTAGACAGAAAATGAAAAAGCACTATGTTCACTACGTAAAAATGGTCTCAGTTCATGCATCTGTAGGCAGGTACGAAATCGTGCCCAAATTTATTCACACCGCACGATGCAACACGTCGCTGTGCAAACGTAGTCCAACACGAAGCATAAAAACGGCAGATTTAGGACAACAATTCGGAGTCCATTGTTCAACTAAAACGACGTAATTTTGTTGAAAACGCCCGCAGCTTTTTATTCACGGTATGCGTCGGGAAACTTTCACATTTTGAAACAGAACGAGGCAGATTTACTTTTAAAAACGCTCGCTGCGTCCTCCCGGACCAGTTTGACTGGATCAGCTGACGACGACGGGAGTGAACTGGTTGAACGTCAACCCCACAACCAATTTGCGCTCCGTTTTAGCACCGCATTACACACACCACGAACGTTTCAGCTCTTTGTCGCATCGCCGTGTTGCACCAAACAGAACGAGATCGCCGAAACCAACGCAGCGCTGTCGTGAACCTTGGCTTGTGGTTGCGCACTCGTGGATTCTGTGACTCCCTTCGCTTTCAAAGCGCGCACGACGATTACGAACGATACTTTCCGTCTTCCGGGAACATCACAGGGGCACTTCTCCGGTCACGTCTTCGCTACATGTGCTCGCGAACCGGGTCAAACCAAAACAATTGAGGAGTTTCAGCGACGGTGTCACCGCCCTGGCGGCCGGTCGCCGAACGAGAACGAGGGAGATAGGTTCGCTGGGCTTTGGTTTTGAGTAAATGCGTTGGCCGCGAATGTAGGCTTATAAACTTCGGCAGCAAGAATATTACGCGGCTCTAGTGTTCCGGTACGAGCAACGGAGATCACAGGAACTGCTACGACTAGCTACGACCACCCGCCGCAGCGATGCAGGCGTCGAAGGAGCGCAACCTGTGTACTACGCAGTCAGTCGCCGTCGCCCGACGCAGGTCGTTTGCCATTCAGGGCTTTCCGCCCCGGGTTCTTCGCGTGTACTTGGAACCGAGTATTATTCCCTGTGCTTGTGTATGTGCTCAGTGGCTGGATATGGACCTCATGGAGCAGAGTTCTTCAGACTCGACAGCGACTCAAAGTTGACGGCGGAGGGGCTTGCAGCAACGCTTTCGGTTGGTGCACGGGTGTGACGACTACACGGATAAATTTTAAGACTGCGGCTAGCAAGGTGGGCCATAGTCGCTTTATGTTGACACGATTTTGAGTGTAAGTACTCCGTGCAAAGGCGAATCCATCGCGTTTCTAATCCGCCTTTGTTTTTGTTGTTTTTTAGCACGCACGACCAATTGAAAATGCTGCTGTTCCGATCTCGGAGTGAATGTCTTCGGCCTTACATTGCGGAACGCCCAATAAAAAGTCATGTTCGTTCAGCGAGAAAACTTTCCTTTTTTGATTGATAATTTCGCCCGTACTTGAGTGCTTTAATCAACACGATCGATTAAGTTTGCTTCCCTAGTTAGGACATTTTTGTGCCACATGCGGCACTAATGCTTGGCACGATGTATGCCACTGGTGGTATTGTGAATTGGTTTACTTCCAAAGTTAACAGTGTGACAGGTGGGACCATTCAATTTGCTAAAAATGTGATATGAGAATTTCGTTGCATAACTAGCGTTTTACGTTTAAGATTGATAAGAAACATGCTTGTGTAATGATGCATGTCTACAGCATAAGCTTTGCAGATCCAAATGGATGTGCTACAGGCTGCAGGCTCAAAACAGTTAATGGACCAAATTGGTGATTACACGGCAATAAACATTGTGGTGGAAAACTGCCCATTGACTCGGTGAGTTTTGATCGTGTCCATTGGTGTGCTGTTGGCAAATTAGGTAATGGCACGCCTTTTCCCTGACCATCTGGCTTCAAGGGACATTGCATCTAGATGTGCTTAAATATCTTTATTTCAAGGTTCGGTGGACCCCTCTGCATCATTACAGAAAGGCACTCTCAAGCCACAACAAACGGCAGTGAATATACAATGCATAATAACAGGCACCAGTGTTCATGCGTATAGTCCGCAGAAGCCAATTTGAGCCTAAGAATGTTTTTGTTTTGTTTAGATAGTTTGCATTTGGTGTATAATCCGCAGGGCCCGATTTCCGCGCCCAGTGCATAGTCCGCCAAGCTGGTGCGTTGCGTCTTCGTGCTTTTTTTCCTGGGTGGCATTTTCTTCAGAAGTTCTTCGGCGAACGCTATTGAGCCTGAAGAACTGCTCTTGAGGTCCATATCCAGCCACTGAGCACACACAAGCACAGAAAATAACACTCGGTGCAAAGTACAAACGAAGCACCTGAGCGGAAAGCCGTGAATGCCAAACGAGCAGCGTTGGGCGACGGCGACTGACTGCGTTGCGCCCCTTCGATGCCTGCATCGCTGCGGTGGGTGGTCGTAGCTAATCGTAGCGAGATGATCTTCACTTCAAGCAAGAAATCATGCCATACCATAGTCAAGATATGTGTGCAAGTGTTCGACGACGTGGGCTCTCTCACGTTGGTGCAGTTGTCATCAAGAAAGGTAAATATCAACAATGTTGCGTGTGTGAGGCTGAAACTATGACGCGTACTTGTCTAAAACTAAATTTATCGGTCTGCGGCTACAAACATTTTCGTTGACGTTGCTTAGATCATGTGACCATTCAGGCCTCGAATTAAATGGTGTTGCGAACTTTTCGGTTGTGTATGAAAACCTATTTGCCCTAATAAAAGACATTTTGAAAATGACACATGTCTTCTGCTGATACATATCTTCCAATTTAAAATGCAGAAGCAAACAGAAAATCAACTGCATACATCTACCACTTAGCATAAGCACCTTTTGCAATTCATTCTTGAGCACACTCAAATATCAGCTTAGGTTGCTCTTGTTTTAGAAGCTTTGCCCTGTTCTGTAAAAAGAAAACAGTTAAAAAAGCTTTGCCTTCGTTTTCCTCCTCGCATTTAATACAGACTTGTATGTCAGCAGATCACACACAGCAGATACCACCGTGGCACATACAACTCGAATGACCGATGAGACTATTGCTATTACAATAAAGCTTTCCACAAGAGCCAAAACGAGGCTTGTAGGGGTGCACAAGCACATCGAAATGAGATTGGCGCTTCCGGGGCTTGTTTACGTTATGCGTAAAAACAGGACGATCGGCGGCCAGCTGATCGCAATATAACACAAAGGATACCGATGTTTCGATACATAGAACGCAGGATAAAGACCTCAATCGTCCCCTGTATGCTGTAGTTGTCATACTTCCATCCAACCGCTTTTTAGCACAATTAACTAGAACAACCGAAGAGTTCCCAACACCTTTTAATGCGAGGCCTGAATGGTTACATCATCTAAGCAACGTCAACGAAAATGTTTGTAGCCGCAGACCGATAAGTTTAGTTTTAGATAAAGTACGCGTCATAGTTTCAACGCGCGAACATTGTTGATATGTACTACCTTTCTTTGGAACCGCGTACATTCGGTTCAACTTGATGACAGCTGCACCAGCGTGAGAGCTCACGTCGAACACTTGCACACATATCTTGACTATGGCAAGATTTCTTGCCTTCGACTGGCTTGGGGCCCTAAACTCGTGAAACACAAAGTTAGACCCGAAAGTTCGCCGAGCGCGCCGATTGGACGTCGGCGAAAAAAGCGCGAAATCATCGTCGGGATCGGCCAATCGGTGCGCTCCGTCAACTTCGGCCCCAACTTCGTGTTTGACGAGTTTAGAGGCCTTGAACACTTCATCTGTAGCATCACGGTAGGTCTTGGTGGAAATGATGATCGTCTCGCACACGGCAACAAACAGAGAACGACATGCTTTGTTCTATTTATACACTGCCGGTCTACGGGCGTCGCAAATCTATCCCCCTCTTGTCCGCCATGTTGGATCGATCGGAGCGCCCCCTATATTCGCTGAAACTCCTCAATACCGCCGCCGTGCGTTGTTGCCAGATCTTACCGGAAGTCGAGACGCTGCGTCGTTCAACTCTTCAACGCAAGAAGAGTGAGGGGCGGGGCGTACTCCTCTTCCGCGGGGGTCGAAAGAGCGGGAGTTTTAAATGTGGAGAAGGTTCTTACTCTACTAAGTTACATCCTGTGGCGTAAATATTGATAAAAAAATAATATTTTTTTTCGCGGACCATTTGTTTTGTGACATGCTTGTCCCAAGTAGGCTGTTTAAAAAAATATTTTTTTTTTCTTTGCAGTTACTCTTTAAGAAGTAGCTGCCTCTCCAAGTTTTCATGAGTTATGTTTCCCCGCTTCCTTGAAATACATCTATGGCAACGATGAAGAGTCGTTCTACCGACGCGCTCGAAGGAACGGCAGCGTTGTGCTTCCGAAAAGCTGGTGAATCGGGGATTCCCTTTTCTGTTTTGTTCTGCTTCTAAAGTTCGAAGTTGACAATGGGTTATGTGCCTTCTCGTGTTGGCAACCTCCGAATCTACGTTCAGTCTTCACACGATTCTTGAAGGTTCAACCAACAAACCTTATTGTGCTCGCTGGGAAAAGAACATTCCCAGCTGTCCATGGAGTTCGACTGACGTGTGCAGCAATAAACGTTGCTATACTGTCATAACTGTTTAGCTGTTTTTCGAGTTGCCCGTCTGTTCTTTGTCGCAATACACGCGTACTCAGGTTAGAATGAAAACGAGGCTATTTAAACGCTGTTGTACACGTTACTCCTCAAAAGTAACGAGCTAGAGTAACTCGTCACTTTGCTTTAAAAGTAACTAACAACCTTACTTGTTCTTTTTCTAAAAATAAATGTAACTAAATAAGTTACTCATTACCGAAAGGAGTAACTAGCTAGGTAGAAGTAACTCCTTACTATAGTAACAGGTTACGTACATGTCTGCTTCCAGCGCACCACAGCCACCAAACAACGCAGCGTCGAAGCTTGCGTGAAACACATCGGAGTAGGACGCACATCCTCGCAGTGCCCTACCCTCCACCCCGCAGTTTTACCAGTTTTCAGAGGCCTGCAGGTGGCGCAGCATGTGTCGACGGCCACGCGCTCCGCTCCTCGCATTTCATTCGAACCCGATAGCACTGTACTGAGTCTTGCGAACAAACATTCCCCATAACAAAATTCTTTAAGCAGTGACTTCGTTTACTCACAGTGATCACCAGTTTTGCAGGAAGGAGGAAAGTTTCGGATTTTTACAGTGATCTGACTTTTTGTTGACTTTGTTTCTTCACCGAAAATGTTAGGGATGCGGAAATAACAGAAGCTCCATTTCGTACAGATAATGGAACATTTTGAAGAGTGTTTATTTTAGAAAAAAACGACGCATTTTAGGGTAACAAAACTGTGTCTTTATATTAGACTGTATTTACCAAAAAGCTTGTGTTCTTGCTGAATAACATAAGCCCAGTTTTTTAACCGATAAGCTTGCCTGCATCTTAATCCATCAAAACCGTTTTGTTATTTTGAACGAAAGTTTCTCGATATTTCTTGTTATATCACAAACATTTTTTTACAGTGTACCTTCCACTTGGGACACACTCTTCCGGGGCGATCTTCTCCGGTGCCTTTTTTCCGGGGTCATTTTTCGGGGGCGATCAGTCGGGAACGCAAAACACTCCACAGGTGTCCGTACGTCATGACTCTTAAGTACGTCACTCTCCACCCGTCGTCGAGGAAAGGGCCCCGATGACGTGTAACGGAGGGCAACGGAGTTCACTCAAGGAGAAAGGCAATGAACGTTGTATTTCCAAAACAAAATTACGAAGAAAAATTACAAGGTGCAGGAACATGCATTTTTTGAACATTCTTATGGTGCGAAGAATAACAGCTGCTAGCGCAGTCCTCACCCGTTGGGATCCCAGATGTAATCAGCTGGCCTTAGCTCTGAGCTCACCCCAACACAAAATACATGAAAATACAGTAAGCGTGCAGGCGAGCTGGTAATGCCTAGTCATGATGTTTTTTTTTTTTTTTTCGTTTTACGTGCACTATGAACAAACAGTGTGATCGGAGGAAAACATTCAGGGGGTGAATATGGTCTGGGCTTATCCCCACAAATGTTTCCCATCGTATGCTTGCGCCATCTTTTAGAGGGTTATGACAGCGCTCCCATAGAAGCCCGTGTATTTAATATACAAATGTGGTCATGATACCGAAACGTTACGCTTGTACCAATTTGTGATGCTACTACTCCATTCTATCATATACCGCTATTCTTGTGCCAAAATGTCAAGATGATGACGTGTAAACTGCTTGCTCCTTACTCGAATAAACTGTTTGATGTATTGCCACGACGGATAGTGCCCAATTTAATCAAAGTGTACAGTTTATTCTTGGATATAAAAGTTTATGATCACATAAATAAAACAAAATCCCTCCCCAATGATATGTCCAATTCTATAGTTTATAAGATATATGTATTACATCTGTTGAAAACTATGTTTCGAAGACACCTCACCGAAAATTTCTGCGAAACAAGGAGTGAAAACGAGCACAATTCAAGAATACAACTACAAGATTTGCAATACGAGTGCAGTAATTCAGAGGAATCAATAATGTGTGGGTACATTTAGCTTTGTTTTTTCCTAATATTGTTTTTAGTTCCTGAGATTAATCTGTTAAATAAGGCGAGATTCGTTCTGATATAGACGTTTACGATCATTTCCAGCATGCTGCTACTGACATCAATTAACCAGCACACCAGAAACAGCTTTTTTATATTACGATAATCTCAAATTATAAAAAAAAGTTATGGAAATATTTTTGCTAATTATTAACGTTATATTTTGAAACGAAGTGATTTTTATTTTATTTTTTATTAGAGGATGATTGTTCTAATAAACTTAACATTCACGTGTCAAAAGTAATATTTAACCACGTACTAAATGTTTACATTAAATGATTATCCCCATAGTCCTGCACACAAACAGCAACAAACAGTGTTTGGGAGAAGAGTCGCGGGCCGTATGTTGTGCGAATCCCGGACAAAAGCTCACCGGACAAAAGTTCACCGGACAGAAACTTACCGAACAAAAGCTCACCCATCTTTTCACAGACCCGAACAAAAGTTTACCAGGAGAAAATTTCATGCTGCTCTTAACATGAGTGCGGGCAACTTAGGTGCATGCGTGCGACACTAAAATGCAACGATATATTAAATCTGACAGGTGCATGGTTTGTTGATTAGAATAAAAACAAGTTTATTTATCGATTGGTTAGAAGCGAATGCAGTCCTCCACTAGCTCCAGCAGTCTTGGTAGATCTCGGTGTGCCTGGAACCCCTTGCAAGTATTTCTTCCGACGATTCTGCAGCCGCCGAGTGGTTTTTCGTACCCCATTCACTCTAGGCTCACCTTTCCGGGCCCGTGTCAATGCCGTGGCAACGAGCGCCTGATTTTAGGCGTTCAATCAGCCTCCATATGCTGAGATGGGCATGTCCGACAAGCTTCTGAAACCCGGTATTCTATCCTTTATAGGTGTCGTTCGTTCGGTCTTCATCTTGAAGAGTGGCGTCGTACATATCCCACCGTTCCGGGGGAAACTCCGGTCGTTGTCGGCTCGCAGTCAGGCAAAGGGAAGAATTCGCTCTGGGTGCCGCCGCAGAAGAAGCAGAAGCACAACGGAAGGGGCCGTTGACATATGTGCAATCCAAGTAGTCCAGCAGGTCTCCCATGTCACCGGTAGGCATTTCCCTGATGTAATGTTAGTTCTTCGGGCACAAGCTGTGGTCGAAAAAACTCCAGCCTATCCAAAATCCTACACAGTTTTCTGAATTGGTCATCTCTCTTGTACTTTTCCCAAAAGGCCCAACTCCCGTTCATTCAAAATATTTTTAAAAATTCGCAACTCAATGGTTTCTTATATTACAGTTCTGCTTCAGTTTCCCTTTCCCCTCATCCTGAGATAATCCTTTATTTCAAATATATTTACGACACACAATGACGGAAAGAATTTAATTCTCTTGACCACTCACCTCAAATATTAAACCTGAACCCCAGAAAACCCATGCATTAGTAATGAAGAGACATAATGCCTATCCTTCCTGTGCGCGTTTAGCGTGTCACAAGCACGATGAAAAAGCGAGGTCACTGATGGGTGACTTCGCGTCTCTGGTCGCTCTTCGGGTTCAAAAACTTTAGTTCACGAAGCTTCTTGGGCGTGGCGCAAGGGTGCTCCGACATACCTTGAGTCAAGCAAGCTTGATCTTATCAGCTCCTCTCAATTATGGTGACCTAAATTTTAGTCCCAAGTCGTTGCTTTTCTGCCTGTTATGGCTTATCTGTCAACACTTTCGGATGGGATGGGATCAGTTCTCCTAGAAATGGTGCAATGTCCATCGCGTCCGCACTCTATCCCAGCCAGTGTTTCGCCCGGACAGCAAAACAAAAAAATTAGGAGATTTTGTCCGGGTCTGTAAAAAAACGGGTGAACTTTTGTCCGGTAAGCTTCTGTCCGGTAAAGATTTTGTCCCGTAAGCTTTTGTCCAGTTACCATGTTGCGCATTAATGTTCCAAACGGTATTTACTGAAAGTGCAATAATTGCTGGATCGGCCCTTCCAGCTCGGGGGCTAACTTCCGAGGAACTGCGGTAGCATGAAGCGTCCAGGAATAAAGGTGACGCGGACCACGCACTTTTTTCACTCTTAACAGAAGCGTTCTATATAGTGTTCTTTTTGACATTTAAACTGGATACTAACTTCAAGGGAGCATTCACCTTAAGCCCTTACTGAAGGAGGAAGTTCGTCACTGCTTTGATAACGCGCCGTACTAAGGAAAAGGGCACAAATTATGTACTGCCCAGGAAATATGTTGACACGTGCGCAGTCACGCTTAAATAGCGGGAAAGCATAGAAGCACCGCGTTAAATCCGAAGATATCCCCCCTACCCAACGCGGCTATGCTGGTGCGAAAAAATCCAGGTAAGAGAAAGAAAAATCTCGTTTTAACGTCGCTTACTCGTGCGAAAACTCAAAAATCCGGTTTTATAAAACAAAAATTTCTCTCTCTTTCTATATATATAGTGGAAGTCAAGGAGTTCAAATCCTGGCTCCGCCGTTTATTTTGATTTCCGGCGGGTTCGTAAAACTTCGATTCATTCGATCAAGAACGGTTCAATCATTTGCATACTTTCGATTATTTACTTTTTTCCATACCCGGTCATACTAATATATATATATGGGTGGTTTCATCTCAAATCGTGCAGGCAAAAAGGGTCGAATTTTTAATTTCGATGAAAAAAATATATGTTATGGCGCTGTTTCTAAAACCGCAGTCGACACAAACCGCAAGTTTGTCGGATTTTTTGTTCTCGACTTATGAATTTTTAAAGAGGCCGCGGCGAAAAGCAGTGTTTTTCACACCCGTCGTGGGTCCGATGTTTCGCTTGATCTCCCGCCATGGATTTTCAGTCCACATTATATTATCTTTTTTGAAGCACTCTGTGGACACATTTAAAAGGCTCCAATACCATGAAATAATTTTAGGCCTTTTTCTTTTTTTCTGTAAAAATGTCAAAAACGCCTCCTCGGTCAATTGTTGACGAACTTTGACAATTAATTACTCGCGATCTACTTGGGTTACACCGATATTTTTTATGTCCAAGGAGAGCCCAAAACACGCTCTTTATATTTATAATAAAATGCCTTGGCTCTAAAAAATATCATTTGCGGTACGTTTACGTTAATATTATGCAAAAACCAAAAAGTACCATTTTTGAAATTAATTTTCTCAAAAAACCCATTTTTTATTTTTTTATTTTTTGTTCAAATGTAGATATAATAGTTGTCTACACGAAAATCAAGCCTAGAAAGTGTATATTTTGTTTGCATGTTTTATATTTAGGCCTCAATATCGGAAAAAGACGTCTTTGTTTTGCAAGGCCTAAGTCAGACATAGCGACCCATGCGTCTAATGAATTGTGAAAAAGTTTTCTTGAATTTTGTTCTGAATTTTGTAATCAATTATAAACGGATTTTGTGGTATTGAATATTTATGTATGTTTGGATAAGAGCGGGAACCATGAGATACATATCTAACCAAATCAGCAGGCCTAGTAGACTTTCAATAACCAAAAGGCACAGACGTTGTATTGTTTCGATTTATAAACCTTTCAAAGTAAACTAGCAAGACTAGCTATTAGCTGTCATATTACTAAGACAAAGAAAGTCACCACATCGTCGATATATTATATACAATTTTTTACGAAACCAAACACTGGGGCTTGTTCACCGGACATCGCACAGGTCACCAGGGAATGTCCTTTCACTTCCGTAATACACAAAAGTGGTGACACAGAAACGGTCCGAAACACACAGAGAGTGTGTCATGAAGAGGGGTAGGAAATAAAAATAAATAAATAGGAATTAAATTGCCCAACTCCGATCTTAACGAAAATTACGTTAAAAAAATAATAAAGTATTTAGGTTCGAGCGGTGGCAAGGCGATAGGTCCACGCCTGGTGGAGTCAGACAAAGAAGTCGACGGCACGTAAAGGTAAAAAAAAAAATCAATAATTTAATAAAGACGGGAAAACTCAGCCGCGCATGGCAAGAACAAAAACCAACTCCCCCGGGCATTCCCTAAACGGGACGCAACTAAATGCGTGCGAACACGCTCTCTACATCACCGCCAGGCCGCTACGCCATGACGAAATAAACCCAACAACTGAACAGTGCTAACAAACAATTAGTAAGAAAACATTGAAAAACAAAAGTTCAGAAAAAACCGCACCCGAGAAACAACGTTCAGGGGGGCGAAGAAACACACACGAGTCGGTCCCACGACATTGAAGTCTGGCATGATGACGGCGTCCAGATGATGCTCGAATCTGTTCCTCCCTCTATTACGCACATCCACGACGGCTGTGCGGAACAGTGGCTGTACGAAAGAAAGTGAAGAATAGATTCGAGCAGGCGATGCGCGAGAAGGTAACCGAGACTATGCTTCAAGCTTCATATCGGGAGAGGAGCTTTCGAGGTAGTTTCTGCAGTTACTCAAACTTTCTCTTTCCCCTTCCCTTTTTCAAAAGAACACGTCAGCCGGCGCTAACGTTTCATCTCGGGAGAAACCCAAGTATATTTACCAACAAGCTCGTTTTAATGTCAGTCTCCGGGCTTTGCTGTTTCCAAAAGAGATAACCCTTTATAAGGACAGAACGAGCGGGCATGGTGGGGATAATTAAACTTAAACACTTTCTTCTCGTTTTCTTCCTCAAGTTTAATAGATAACCCTTCGGTGCTATCGGATCTCCCCGGAGAGAGAGAGAGCACGGCCGTTTCAAGATAAGGATAGGGCGCTCGAAGCTAGGGCAAACATGCGGTATCGTTTCACGCATGCACGGATGGCTGGTTTCAAATTTCCCCACATCCCTAACGAAACCGGCCCATCTTCGTGTGTGCGTCTGCGTGATTTCTGTCCCGCGCCGCCGGTTTTAGCGCGCACGCGGCGTTGTTTTGGCCGGCAGAACAGTTGTTGACCGTCGACATTGTAAGGCCGTGGTGTCCTCATCCTTTCAGGCAACGATTCCTTTGCTTTCCCTTGTGCAATATTCTGACAGACTCCTCCTGGGTGGCTGTCGCTGTTCGCCGCGTCAACGACACAATCGTACCATTTCACTTTTGGTGACACAGGGTGCGCTGCTCGCTTTACTGTCATGGGCCGTCCCATCTAACACAACGAGCGCGAAAGGTCGTGGTCATCTGCTGGCTCCGAAAGGACGGGACGTTCATGCAGGCCAATGAGGGCCCCGAATCAATACGACGTCTGCCGACTCCTACACGTTAAAAATTTACGACACCTGCTGGTCTGTTAAGAAGTGTTGCTTTCTCTTTTTGGAACTCCTCCGATGTAGCTTGCCGCCTACAATAAAATTTAAATAATCAATAAATATATCAGGGTGGAAATATTGTATTTCATTTTTATGTGGGAACGTTGAAAAAAAGAAAAAACTATTTCCAAGCTTGTGAATACGCGCAATTCGCAAGTCCACTTCGAGCCGTAAAAACACGTTTTTGTACGATATTGATGCTTAAATGCAGAACATACAAACAAAATATACACTTTCTAGGCTTGATTTTTGTGTAGACAACTATCATATCTACATTCGAACAAAAAAAAAAAATAAAAAATGGGTTTTTTGAGAAAATCAATTTCAAAAATGGTAGTTTTTGGTTTTTGCATAGTATTAACGTAAACGTACCGCAAAGGATATTTTATACAGCCAAGGCATTTTATAATAAGTATAAAGAGCGTGTTTTGGGCTCTCCGTGGACATAAAAAATATCGGTGTAACCCAAGTAGATCGCCAGTAATTAATTGTCAAAGTTCGTGAACAATTGACCGAGGAGGCGTTTTTGACATTTTTACAAAAAAAAGCAAAAGGCCTAAAATTATTTCATGGTATTGGAGCCTTTTAAATGTTTCCACAGAGTGCTTCAAAAAAGATAATATAATGTGGGCTGAAAATCCATGGCGGGAGATCAAGCGAAACATCCGACCCACGACGGGTGTGAAAAACACTGCTTTTCGCCGCGGCCTCTTTAAAAATTCATAAGTCGAGAACAAAAAATCCGACGAACTTGCGGTTTGTGTCGACTGCGGTTTTAGAAACGGCGCCATAAGATATATTTTTTTCATCGAAACTAAAATTCGACCCTTTTTGCCTGCACGATTTGAGATGAAACCACCCATATATATATATATAAAATACAGCTTGATCTTTTAGGTAGTTCAAAGAAGCTTTATTTGCTTTTCATTTCGCGTTTTTATGTTACGTAACTGGCGAACGACGAACGATGTGTAAAATAAAAAAAAAGTTATTCAACGCTCCAATCTGCTCCGAATTCTGCTCGTGTTGAGCCCCATCTAAATCTTCCTTTATTATCAAATCTTTGATTTCAATGCAAAATAAGTTTAATTGTGCTGTTTGTACGCTTATACAGCTGGACGTTTGCCTGCCTCAATGGGCGAATTTGTCTCTCAGCTGTATAGATGAGGAATTTGGCCAGTGCAGTACAACCGCAAACTCGGGGTCTTTAACGTGCGCCAAGCAGTACTGGTACACGACTGCTCGCCCGTACGATGCTCATCCAGATCGAAACGGGCAGGGGTGGGAACTGAACACGGGATCACTGCAGTGGCGGATCCAAGGGGGGGGGGGGCGGTGGGGGCGATCGCCCCCCCCCAAACGCCTCGCCAGGCAAACCCCCCCCCCCTCCCCCCCCGGGTTCTTCGTCAGCTCGAAGAAAAAACGTAAGCAATCGACGCGAGAAACAAAATATTAAAACAGCGGTGGATGGACGCGCCTGCTGGGCGCTTCCAAAGTGGGGTTTATCTCCGTCAAGGTCACGGTACGTCTTCCCGACAGGGACGGCGCCAGGAGTTTCGAAGTGGAGAGACAGTGGGGAGGCGCACTAAATATCAGGGTCCTCGACTGCAGGCACACTTTTAAACGAGGCCAGCACGTCGAGCACGGGGGGAAAATACCTTCAACATATCTAGACCCCTTTCTCTCTCTCTGTCTTCCTCTCTCTCTTTGCAGGTTGTCTGCGAAAAATTTGTGCCCTGAAAGCTCCCAAACGCAGACGTCAAGCAGCCTTCCTCAAGGGTAGCGGATTATCCTTCCTCTCTAGCGGCCACCTTTTCATCACTTTTCGCCTGATGGTTTCTTCGTAATTTTGAGCTTGTCTTTTGGCATGTCGTTTTTGGCTTGCTTTGAGATGCTGTCGCCCACGGGCTCACTAAAGGTACCTTATTGGCACGGTGTGCTCATTGCCGAGGGAAGTGCGGAGGGGACGTACCGGGAGGAGACGTTCCAGGGGGGGGGGGGGATGCAGCTTGTACAACTAAGTGTCAAATTGCTTTTCTTCTCAACTGAGAGAGGAAGCAAATCCTTTGAGTACAGTGTAGTCTGGGTCTGAGCTTTTCCTGAAGACGCTCCGGACTTCCCCACGACCTTGGCTTAAACATAAGCCCGCTTTCGTCCTCACCTCCATCCCTCACTGAGGATCAGCGCCGCAGTGCGGAATACATAAAGAAGCCGACGAGCGCCAGAAGGGGGAGATGTTTCCTCTAATGTGCTTCATACTGCCCGCGGTACGACTTCTCGTGGCGGAAAGCTAATAAAAGAAAGATAAATGGTACGAGCACTCTAAAGGCTGGAGGCTGCTTACACGGGGTCCTCAAGCCGACGCCGTAGGCATTTATTTGTATACAACGCCGTTTCAACTTAGGGTGGCGGGACATATTTTAGGAAAGGCGCCCGCTACCCCTTGTCTCCCCTTGGCGCTGTCTTTTCCAGTTAAACGCGGCTTCTGTGGATTGACGGCAGAGCTTTCGCGCGGCTTTGCAGGAGCGAATATGTGTGTGTCGAACGGACTTGGGGAAAACGAGCCCTTTCAAAGATGCGGCTATACATAAATTAAATAGACAGTGCCGGTGCCCGTTCGAGTGAACACCGACTCCCAAACATCGATGCTGCAGTCGTGACCGGCCTTTAGCCCAGTTGAGATTCGCCGACCTTACAACCGCTATGCCCCATCATATCTCTGCACCTGTCCTCTCGACCCTGACGAATGAGCTAACTACCCAGAAACAAGTAAGTGTTCCTTTGATACAGAAAATATCCAGACGAAGTGCAATTGAATATAATTTGGAAGGATCCATTGCTGGTTTAAGGTCTTGTCTAAGTTTAAAAGTTATAGTTGCCGAACTGCAACATGCTTTCAAAAATATTCAACAATTATTCGCTTTCGTTCTCTCGAGTTGCATCCAGAACACGTGAAAACACGAGTTCGTATTGGCAATGCCGCATGTGCTGCGCTCTGGACATTCCAAATATACGGCGAACAACCAACGAACGTGCCTGGCAGCGTTCGTTTCGCTCGCTGCGTCAACAGTGTTTTGACGCCGCAAGCAGCGTCGAAGCCGCCGGGCCATTTTTGTCGCTTGTTTGCAACGTACTCGCTCCGCTGATTTAAGCCGGTCTTCCTGTTGCTGCAGCAGTTGAGAACTAGCTCCAAGTTCCAACCAGAATGTCTGCCAAGGCAATGTCTTTAAGCTGCCCTAAATCGACTGCTCACGTAGTGCCGGTCTGAAACCCAAATTTCAGAAAGGATAGTGTCACCACAATTTTCGAGATACTTACCTCTAGCGTGGTCACCCGAAAGGTTTTAATTCAAAGAGTTCATCCCCGACAGGTAAACCGATACAAAAGCTCTCAAGATCTATATTATGTTATCAGAGTTCAGTAAAAACGATAACTCCACAAAAATATAAACACTCCCCCCCCCCCCCGCCGTTTTACACCGAGGAACCGCCCTCCCTAAAATGGAGGTCTGGATCCGCCCCTGGATCACTGGCTTCCGGAGAACGAGCTCTCGCTCTACGCCCTCCGAGCTTCGGTGCGCTAGCGCACTAGGCCACCGATTCCTCGAAATACAGAACAATGCATATAAAATTTGTACTCGTTTGATTTGTATCACAAAATGATGCTTTGACAACTCTGAAGCCACGTGACTTATTCAATCTTTGGCACGTTTCCGAAAAAAACTGATCCACCCCTGATTCTCCTGGGGCAAGGAATGCCAATTAAAAAGAAGAAACTGTATAGGATGTTGAAATGACACCATGAAAGATTGTCTTAAAGAGTACTTGCAATTTACTTTGAAGCTATATTCTATTTATAGTACTTTACATCGAGTACATTGCACTCGATGTACTTAATACTTTTCTTAAAGTACATCCCCGTACGGAGATGTCATATATGGTACATTGTACAACCAATTAGCGCGACTGGGGACGAACACAGGAAAGAAAGAGAAGACAGGACAGAGCGCTACTTACAACTGACGTTTTTTATCAGAGGAAAGAGGAAGACAAAGACACAATTAAGATTAAAATCACAAAAATAGGAAAAGAAAGAAAAAAAGAGTAGCTGTGAGAATAACCAGAGAGAAATTATTTACAAAAATCGACAAAATTATTTTAAAGTATTAAGTGACAAGATGGTGGAAAATTAAAATCAAATTAAGGCACAGGAATTGTTTGTACAATTGTTTGTACAATTATTTGTACAATTATTTGTACAATGTTTAACCAACTAGACCATAAAAGATTTTGATACATGTCGTGTATGGCCCTGATATTGCCACGCGCGTCGGCGAGCGACCGCGTGCGTGGCAGAGTGGTTACCGCACTTGACTCTCGCGCGGAAAATGTAGGTTCGATTCCAGTCGGTAGAATGCCCTTCCTTCAACATTGCGTTCTCATGAGTTCGAGAACATTCTCGACTGATCGAGTTCCAAATGTTCCAGTCGCCGAACGTTCCAAACCGATTGTTCCAGAAGCCAACGCGCGTACATAAGGGGCTCCGAGTAGCGAGCGATCTGCAGTCAGTCTCGCCCCAGCGTTCGACTCTGCTTTTACGCCAACTTCGACGCCCGCGACGCTCTGCTGTTATCTTCTGTTTCCTTTTTATTTTTGGGCAGAAGTTCGCCCCATTAAACGTTTCAGTTTCTTCAGTTATTCCTTGAGTGTCACATCGTCATTCGTGACAATATATTTCAGATATGGCCGTATATGATAACATAGGGAGTCAAATATGGCCATATGGCAGCATATATACGAGCAAATACGGCCAGATATTGCCATATAAGTGGGCAAATACTGCCACATATGGCCATATAAGCGCGTAAGTACGGCCATATCCCGCCATATACGCGTCCAAGTAGGGCAATATGTCGCTGTATAAAAGGTAAAGCACTGCCATATATAGCCCGTTCACGACATATATCTGTAAAATATATATCCCCTGATATTGGTATAGGGGCCCGTTTCGGTCGCGCAAGCAAAAAGTCATATGTACACGCGAAGACACTAGTTGACTGATCTATGTTGCATGACTCCCATGTAATTGGTTAACTATTGTTAACATCCTTAAAGTGAAGTTATTCCAGATATTTGGACCTATTAATCGATTGCGCATTTTGAAGATTGAAAGACAAATGAATTTTGGTTGTATGTTTTACCATAGCCTACTTTATACTGCTAATGCCTGCCCAACGGTTGGCCTCCCCATGCTTCGTCGTCGTTGCGCCTGCTTCACATATTTGCTACTAGAGGCGCCAAAATTCCATACAAAAATGCAGACGACACTTCTCCGCTGCTACAGTCCACTGTGGCGCCATTTGTGAATTGGTTTTCATGTGTATAAAAAGTCTTAATCCTTCGTTTAGTCTTGATTTTGTTTCTATGACGAAATGTTACCAGACCTCTGGTGCTTGCCATAGCGACAACAGTAATAGTCAATCCAAATTAAAAAGGAGACAGACAGGCTGGTGGACTTTCACGACGTTGCAACAGCAACCACTTAGCGTTTTTATTGCTTCTGGAGCAGAGCCGGAAAACATACGGCCAGCGGACCACATGCGGAAGTCAAGTTGTTTTTCTTAGGACCGCGAACGAGCCTTCGCTGAACGAAAACCTGTGCACCCATCGGCAACGCTCTGACCGGTGACCTTGACGTATATTTTATATATATATATTTTTTGTTTTTGACCTGTTTTTTCTGGTTTGCGCTGGTTTTCATAAATGCAGTTCTAGAGCTTTAATGATTTCCTAAATAGTGGGTTGTTGAAGACGATCTTCTTGAGGTCATGGTTGTCAGTCACAGATGCAGAGTAGTTTGTGAAAATTGGCCTCAAATACTTAGTACACAGAATTTGCAGGAAATCTTTGTAATGGTTGACATCTTTATCTGCCTTTGCGCATTTCAGAGCGCCATGGTGCATAAGTGTATCTGCCGCAGTCTCAACAGCTGCATGCGAAGGCTTTTTCAGCATATTTGTTTTTTTTCAGTAAAACCTCTGCAAAGTTCTTCAGCGCAAACAGCACCCTCACTAGCTTCTCTGGTGGATAGTACAGTCCTCCCTTGTCCTGGTGCCTGATGAGGGAATCACTGCGAGCCGTAGAAGCCTGCTTAATGACCAGTAGAAAGCAGTCACTGCAGTTGACATGTTCCTTCACCACCCGTGCCAAATATCCACCTACCATAGAGATGGCCGAAATCTCAGGGGTGGGAAAGAAGTAGTGTGTTCGCATCAAGTCAGCTTCGAGGACAGCCGCTGCTTCTTTGGGAAAGCATTTGCTTCGTCCTGTCCTGCGCTCTTGTTTGCAGGTAGAGGGAGTGCTTGACAGCTCGACGAGTGCGCCACGTTGCTGTCCTTGGTGGCAGAGATTATCCCTGACTTCAATATCCTCTCCAGGCTAGAAATGGCAGCCCTCATGTCCATCTGGTCGTTGCTGCCAGCAGGCCTTCGAAGCCATCCGAAGAACGATTCGATGGGGTCAGAATAGAATTTACGAGTCAAGACGAACCTGAAGTTCTGTTCCGTCAGGAGGTGGCGGATGCAGTCCGCATTGGAGGCAGTAGTCATCAGCAAGCCTCGGAAGGTTTCACGCGTGAGGAAGTTTTTTCCGCAACTTCGTGACTCCATATTTTCAGGTAATTTACGAATGTTGTTTCGAGCCAGGTAAGGCGGTTATCGTCTACAGAATTGAATCGTTTGCTGTAGGAAAGGATATGTTGTGTGCAGCTGCTCACATCCATTAAGAGGAACCACTTGTGAACATTCTTCATAAATTACACCGTGGGTCCAACACTTCGATAAGATATGCGGCATGTGTGGCCTGCTCGCTGTCGCATAAACTGCAATGCTGCAGTCACCGGCGGTGAGAAGACCTGTACTGCCCTTTGCACGTTCATCTTCTCCAGGTTACTAGGAAGACATGCTTCCTCGACAGAAAACGAACTGGCTTTAAAACACTGTTGCTTTGTAGCTTATACAAGTTCTTTAGGTGAACGGAGCTCACTTCCCTAGCACATCCGAGGTCTCTTGCAAGAAACTGCGAACGAACATTCAGATGGCACTGACGAAACGCTGAAAATAGCTTTCGGAAGCCGTCGTTGGGGTGCTCGATGCAGTGCGTGAGATGTCCACCACTAACGGTCTGCATTGCGAGGACGTTTACCCTGGGATTGTCAGTCACAATGCGGGAAACAATAAACCCGACGGCTTCTACCTCTCTGATAAAGAATTTTATCATGCTGGACAGCAATAACCCTCCACAGTTCTTAGTGAAGAAATACCCCACGGGTATACGTAACCGTACTGCGAGACAGCTGAGCACAAAGCATAGTAGAGAATTGGCAAGCACGGGCTCGCTGCATTTGTTGACTGTGACGCCGTCCTTGTCCAAAATTCACCTCACCGACGAAAGCATCCCTCTGCTTCTGGTATTGTAGACTGTTGTACGGCCAGGTTCTGTGCTTCAACCTTGAGTCTCTCTCGGACTAAGGGCGTAAACCCCACCTCACCGCTCATCCCTCCAATGTAGCGCTGCAGTGTACTGCGACCTGGCGACTGGGGCAGGCCTTCACCCCTCATGTGCTCGTACGCCTTGGTAGAAAGGTTCCTGAGAATCACAGCATGTCGTGCTGTTGTTTCAGACCATGTCGGTCTCTTCTTATTGAAGTTGTGGACCTGGGCCCGTTTGCTCGAAGCGCTAACCGCGGCTAAAGTTAGCCGCAGTACCTAGGAGAGGGATTTTGACATCACGTGACCAGCAGAGTAAGGACGGCGGGGAAACATGGCGGTGCCCCGGTGAGCGAGCGCCGCTCGGTTTGGAACTAATATGTCGTTGTAGCTGCAATATCGGGCGCGTTAGTCAGCAACGAATGGTGCAGGAGGCTTTCGCTTTGCCTTACCTCACTTAAACCGCAAAGCATGAGCAAAGACCTCGCCGCATTTTTTACATAGTCTTTCGATTCTGACCAGGCCCGGGGGGGGGGGGGGGGGGAGGGGGAGGGGTCATTAACGTGCATCACGAAGTCGTGATCACACGAACGCACTGTTTAACGACACTCATCCAGTTCGAAACGGCCAGGGGCAAGCAGGTGGTTGAGGCCGAGAAAACCTTGAAGCGATCTGGCAAACTGCCTCCCTACCCCCTTGCACGCTGGCCCGAGTGACGCTGGCATATAGTAAGTTTAGTTTGTACATGATACGAAATCCTGAGACTGGGAATGAAATTTGAAAGAAAAAGTGTAAGAAGACAAAAAAAAAAGGGGACAGGACAACGTCTCAAACTCAGCTCAGGACAACGTCTCAAACTCAACTCAGCTGAGTTCGAAACGTTGTCCTGTCCCCTTTTTTCTTCCTTCTTATACTATTTCTTTCGAATTTCATTCAAAGTCTCAGGATTTTGCATCATGATAAACATATACCAGCTCGCCTGTACCTTGACGATTTTTTAGTTTGTAATTGCTTTGGGGGTTTATTTTCCGGGACGGAAGAAACGCCGAGCAAAGAGCACTCCTCGACCTCAAAACTTGAGGTCGAGGAGTGTTCTACCAGACCAGTGGCGTCGGAAGAGGAAAAACGGGGGAAAGGGGGGGGGGGGGGGGGGAGAGACTCTAGTTCCCGCCCTCCGGTATTTCGGACTGTTAAAGAATACCCGAAATTATTTATGCATATGTACAGCTACTGTCGCTATTCAGTGCATAAAAGATCGCGTAGATGGTCATTGTTAGAAACTCGTTGTCAGGAGGCACTACTCGTCACATGCTCGGTTGTTCGGAAGTTCAAAGCTATGTTTTTTCGACCTAAATAACTGTGCAATTGGTAAAAAATAATAAATAAATAAACAGAACAATAAATGCAAAAATAAAAGGCTGAACTCGCCGGAAGTGTTGTATTCTTGCATATTCAGAGGCCTAGAACTACGAAACAAGTTTCTCCTACCAAGATGTGTACAGGCCAAAGGAAACCCGTCCCAGAAACGTGAAATGAGAGAAAACAAAGTAAAAATGCTTTTTTTAATTTTTTATATGACGTGCTGAACTTGAACAATTTTAGAAATCTTCCCCTTTGAGGTCATTTATTCCTCAACGTGAAAAAACAAAAAACAATAAATACATTACTTTGTATACTGCAGATGGCAATGATATGTACTGTTTGTGGTGTTAATTTAAATGTGATACCTCAAACAATTTAGACGAAAAAAATTACCAAGTTTAGGACATAATTGTTTGGATATTTCTTCGAACCTCGTCTTGAACAACAATAATCATAACTTCAGACGACACTTACCGAGGCTATCCATAGATCATTCTTAAAAAGTGTAACATCTCCACCATAAATAGCTTTTGCTATAGCGCGCTTCAAATATGGCACAAACGACAATTGTCAAAGACGCGTCGTCTTTCTCGCTTCTTTGGCAATCTATTTCTTTAAAACCAAACATACCAGTTCATTGAAATAAACGGCATTGTCTTCCGTAAGGAATGCGGCACCGCATGTAAAAATGCGAAAAAACAACAACAAACGAATGTACCTCACTGCTTGAATCCAAATGAAACCGCCCGCCGGTCTTTCGAAGGTCGACGAACTTCGACTTTTACCTTAAAAGTTCGAAGTTCGTCGAACTTTTGACTTTTCAGGAATCGAAATTTCGACAATTTTCGAATTCCTTAGATTAATAAGTGTGAACGTTCGAAAATTAACGAATGTTTTAGCGTAGGAAGGTCGAAAGTCGAAAGGCTTCGAACTTTTTAGTGCAAGAAATTCGGAAGTTCGAAAATCTTAGATTTTTTAGTCTATCAAGTTCGAAAGTTCGACAAGCATCGAATTTTGCAGCGTAATAAGTTCGAAACTTCGAAAAGCGTTCAACTTCTTAGTTTAAAAAGTTAGAAAATTCGACTTCCGTCGAATTTCTTGATAGGGAAAGTTCAAAAATTGGAAAACCTTTCAAATCTTTCGAACCGCTCGAATCAATCATCGAACCTTCACTTCGAAAAATGTTCGCGGCATCCTAAGTTTTCGGTCCTACAAACGCTGTCTGGTCTCTGCCAGAAAGTGAACAAAAAAGTGGACGGTCCAAATAGAAACACTCAGAACAGTTCATAGATTGCGCCTTCTCGGTCGTGCATGAAATTCCCAGGAATCGCGGTGATGCGTACGTAGGTCAAACGGGCAGGTGCGTCAGTCACAGTGGAGGAGAGAACGCGCTGTCAGTAAGAATACACCCTTTGGGCGATTTGGCTCTTCTTCGCCATAAATGTCTTCGTCCCCATAGAAAAAAAAAAAAAAAAGAAGAAAACTGTGGGTAGTGGAGAAACAAGATCTCGAGAGAATTGTATGACTCATTCAACATCAAAATGCAAGGAGGTGACGATTGCATAAGCGCCCCAACAGTTCATTTAACATGTCAAAGTTTGAATTCCTGCTTGAGAAGCCCGATTCGATGTATAAATAGTTCGTGTTGTTTCAATAAAAATTCAATTAAAAGTAGCGCTTGTGTTGGGTCTCTTACTTTACGTCCTTGTCTTAAAACGCCTTTGTAAAAAAAAAAAAAAATGTTATCGAGCTTGCAGCTATAAGACGTTTGCAGGTACCGGGCCTCTGGGCGCCGCCATCTTGCTTCTGGTGTGGGTAGATCGTCTGATAGTCGGGCAAGGCGTACCCACTGTTTTCAGACTGGCGACTGAAACAAAGGGTTCTTCATGCACGGTTGCTGCAGACAAGCTCTCGAAGCGGGGCTGCTCGAAAGCGTCTATAATTAAGCGCAGGAAGAAAACGCATTGAATCTTTCCCAATAGAACGCATTACCGGAAGTCAACTTCAGGCTGGCCGCACTCTGCACTGATTTGAAACCGCGCACTAGCGCCAGTTGGACCTCTGTGCGGAGCGCAAGATCGACTGCATCTTGCCCAGGTGTTGCGATGGTGTCGGAACGTGAAACTCTCATTGGCTGATTCAAGAAAAAAAAAGTGGGTAGACTTTAAGCCATTTAGCACTAAGGTCTACCCAATAGCCTTCCAATCAAAGCCAATCAGATCTCGGCGTCGTTTTGACGTCAAGGTAACCCCTGCGCAAAAAGCAGACGACTTTCTCTCCTCATAGCGAATACATTAAGATAACTCTATGAAGCGGGCACAACCACTATCATCTATTCGCCTTGAGACCCAGATTGGATTTAGGGGAAGCGTGCTCTCGTTTACCCATGCTATGGTGCCTGGAACGCGTCTCCGACTGGTGTGTTTACCGGGTTCAAAAAAGTGGTCCCTCGATTTCCGCCTGATGACGTCATAAAAACGTTATGCTGTCGCCTGTTGCGACCCTGGCGGCGCCCCAACAGTTGTGGTAAAATTGGCAGACGCCTGTTCTGCTACAGGTCGCTTTCCACTGTGACAGTTCACGGAAGCTAAAGCAGCCGGAGTTAAGACGACGCCGTGACGACAGCGACACCCGCGTTCGCTCGAGCTTTTCGCCAGCATTTCTACGGCCAACCGCCAGGATCGCGACAGGCAACAGCATGACACTCGCGTCATTTGTTGCCACTTGGGGACCACTTTTGATGTATGGGCGGGATAGAACGCTAAACACACCAGTCGAAGACGCGATCCAGGCACCATACCCATGCTTCTCTATGAAGCACGTGGTGATTACCTCCGACCACGAAGTGGGAGGAGACAAGGCATCCACACTAACGGCACAGAGTAGGGGCAAGGGTACAAAGCACGCGCTCATAGCAGTTGACTCGAGTGCGCAAGCGCTGCATTGCCGCCTCCCATAATAATAATTATATATTAATATTTATTTGAATACAAAAATCTGATCCTGGGTGGCGTGCACAGCTGTGCAGAAAGGTTAAAACCCGTACGCGAGTGCGCCTGCCAACCCGCCACCCAAGATTTGAAAAAAAAAACAAAAAAAAAAAACCACAAGCACACGCACACATATACCAAATTTGTACACAGGGCCGCAATCCAAAATGTTTTAAAAGAAAAATGAGGGTGAAATGTAGAGTGTAAGTTGACTCCCTCCTATACCTATAAGAACACACACACAAACACACACTACACTACACCACTGTTATGACGCCTGGCTTCGGCCTCGCGTGCATAGCACTCGTTTTGCTCCAAGTAATTGTAAAATAAGGCGTAGTTCTGCTTTTCACCCCATGAGCCGTGTCGATCGAATCTCGAGGCGAATACTTGTTTTCACCTGAAGAAAAAAGGAAGTTCAGCGCACTGTTCATACGCCGCGCGAAGTAGTTCCTATACGATTTGGTTACCTGAGGGAGACGCGATGCTGTTGGCGTTTAAAACCTGTACGGCTTGATAAGATATCAACAATCTAATCTACACTGCACCTATATATATCGTAATTATCTACATAAAAGGGAAAACTACTAATGCTCCGCCAAGAGCCGGACTTTTTTTACTAAGGTTCTGCATTGGAAACGAATATTGGGGAGGAGATCAGAGCGTGGCGCTCCAAGTGGATAACTTTAAAACTACACGGATGGGGACAACAGAGAACAATGACTCAACGCTCGACCGACATAACCGAACGCCCCGTCAGCGTTCGGCTGGAGATCGTGTGCTCCTGTCGCCCGAGGGAGAGGAGGGTCTCTTTTGTTACCACTCCAGCCTGCAGGAACAATGCAGCATGACCAGCTCAGCACAAAAGCCAAATTTGGGTAAAGCTCACATTCTTTGACGACTGCTTTCGGGAGAGATCGGCCACTGACAGGCTGTGTTCCAAATCTTATGGCGAATTCCACAGGGCGTTTTGGAGCGCGCCGGGGATCAGTTGACCAGATCCGGACTGGAGCACACGATCCGAACGGGGTCGCGCCGCCTACGGATCCCCAGTGGAACATGGCCACTGCTCCGGGATCGGCGAATGCCTTCCCGTCATTCAAGTGCTCGGGAATCCCCTTTCCGCGGCCGCCGCGGTCGTTTCGAAGACCTTTACGCACTCGCGGCGCTAACACGTGTTCGACGCACGAGCGGCAGGAATGGTTCAGGAGCTTCCAGCAAAGACCACCGGAATGCCGTAGCGCGGCAAAACCTTATTTTCTCCTTCCTGGAAAACGAACCCGCTGTCGAGGCAAGGGGTAAGCGAGCGGCCATTACCATTTCTTCTGAGGCGAGATCAGGCGAGATGCACCGCGAGAAAGGAAGTCACGTGTGTGCGTCGAGGGCTGGCCCGGCTGGCTTCCGGTTAAATCCGCCGAAATCGTCGGAGCGACTTTTCTTTGATTTAGATCGAGATTTGGAGCGGGAGCTAATCCAAAACGACCAGTGGAACACGTCCGTCTCGATCCCAATCGTCCAGTGAAATAGGCTCGCTGTAGAAAAGTCGATCCCAGCGCTCCAAAACGACCAGTGGAATTCGCCATTACACAAATGGACCCAAACCTGGAGTAAGATGGAGTAAATTTTGGAATACAGCCACAATAAACGTCACTTCGTTTATTGATAGACTTTTTTTTACGTTACACTGTGCCCCGGCCTTTATAGAAGAAGGTGACGTAAACATGATGACGTCGAGATGCCCACAAGGCCTGTGGGCATGCCCAAAGGCCTTGTGTTGGGTAAACACCGAGAAAACGAGGCCTGCTCATGACGTCATCGTTTGTGGATCTCCGACCCTCCGCAAGCGGCAATCGCGCTCTCGATGAGAGCTGCCGCAAAGTGGTAGACGCGTCCTTCTTGGCGTCGCCCAACGTTACTGAAACACTCAGTTGGGAAACTCCCATAGAGACAGCCCTAAAAATATGGACCCAATCTGTCTCCGAGCACCGAGCTAATGACGAACACAACGCCACCATTTCTCCCGCAGCGGCCACTCGAGAAACTGCACGTGACTTCTATTTTTGGCTTTGACAGGGATAAACCCCCGTCTCCCCGGCGGACGCGCCGCGCTGAACTACTGAAGTTAAAATGTACCTAGGTCGGGACGCGCTACCTGAAAGGCCCGCTGAGGCATGGTTTTATAGAAACAATATTAATTGTTCCGCAAAACCTTGCGAACTAAAGATGATAAAAACATCACGCGCCCATCATTTGGTAATAAACTCCAATAAATTTCATACAAAAAGAGTCTTTTCCGATAGTTTTTACCCAAAAAACAGGCTTCAAAAAGCTCGAGGTGACCATAGTACAGACAAATGAAAAAGAGTGGCGCTGTTGTCGCATTTAGCTCGGTCTCGGTGGACGCCAGCGGCCCAGGTTTCGACGGCGAGTTTCCCAAATGAGTGTTTTAATAACGTTGGCGTCGCCTCTTGTTAGCCTCGCTCTCGCTGTGAGACGTTGCATGCGAAACGCGCTGTCGACGTCGCTGACGCAGGCAATGCGGCGATGCTTGGGTTCACTATAACGCCGGGAAGGAAGAGAACTATGTAGGTTTTATCTTCTAGGTGGCGTTTGACTAATGTGTGAACGTATATCCTTTCGGGACCAGGCACATACCTTTCGTCGCTATGGACCTCTCGACCGCCGCTGCTGCTGCTGCTCTTCATTTTTCTCCCGAGGATTCCAAACGCAGGTGAGCGGTGTATTTCGATGTACGTTTCTCCCTTAAATCAGGTGTACCATATTTGTTTGCTCCGCCAGCTATACACGTTTAAAAGTTGAAATTTTATGCTGTGCAAATGATATTACTAATACTTTCTTTTTCTTCAAGATCCTTTTTCATAACGACACGTGAGGAATTTCGTCAATGACATTGTGTTAATGATGAATTTTATATGATACAAGCTCGTTTTAGGAGCTAGAGTAATAAAGCCCGCGTTTCGCAAAGTACACTCTACCAAAAGATCTGGTGGTAAAAGAACTCTGAGAAGTTCTTCGGCTTGTTCATATTTTGGACCCTAAAAAGTTGTTTTACTTACCCCTTAGAACGTCCTTCGTAAAAAAGACCTATGAGGTTTTTTTTTTAAGCTTCTTTTATGATGCGAAAGAGCTCATCATCGACCAGTTGCCTTTTTAATTTCTGCTGCGCCAGGGGGCGATAATGCTTGAGGCGAAACCGTTCTTCACAAATTGAAAGACTTCTTGGGGCGTCAAAACACTTTCCAAGATCGTACCTTTTGTTTTTAGAGCGTGTGCTGTATATCAGAATGTTTTATCGGTGGTTTATGCGCCGCAAGAGGACTATCGATTTGTCCGGAAACTACGATGCTTGTGGCGCACATCTTTTCGTAATCTTTCAACTAGAGACACTCAGGAACTTTAGTATGTTTCCTACCCAGCGAAGCACCCTGGGACGACCATTTGTCGGTTTGTTTTTGAGCAGGTTAGCCAATGAGACTGCTGAATAGTACCAAACCTCGGTATCTCAAGGGGTCCAGGCTTTTTACCACTGATACCTACTGCTATTGAAGAACATTCATTTGGAGGTTTGGGTGAACCTTATGCCACGCTATAGAGTCACTAAATGTTCCCAGAGTATCGAATTCCATTCAGTCCGCTTTGCGGAAGTCAATCCCGAAGAATGCAGTTCTGATTGGCTGGTTTAGCCTGCGGCGGAAGTTATCAGTCATCTATTTTCTAGATGAGCCCAAAACAACAAAAGACGTTTATAAATTGTGCTAGGATCGTGTGACGGGCTCGTTGGTTATGCATTACAGAATTAAAAGTAGCGCTAAAGACGAGGACAAGTGGAAAACACAGACACGGACAGGCGCTGACTCACAACTGATATTTAATGAAGAATCAAAGGAAGATAAAGCAGAAGTGCTAGGACATTTACGAAATCAAAAGGAAGACTAACCAAAACAAAAGAAAGCAACAATTATTAATGACGAAAATATTTTCGTCATTATTTTCGTCATTCTTGTCCAGCTCGCTTGCACCTTTGCATTTAATTGCATTATAAGCAACAATTATTTTTGACTTCAAAGTGAAGAAATAAAAAAAAAGCGCGGTAAAAAAATAAAAATTTGCACTAAAAATTATAATAAAAACTACTCTAATTAAATGAAAGAAAAACCTACTCTAATTAAATGAAAGAAAGAAAAAGAAGGAGGAAGAAGAGGACTCTAAAAATTAATCCAGTTAAACGAAGTTCTCACACAAAATGTTGTACGTAGTGCAATTCCTTGGCCGATAAGGCTAACGACGGTGCACTGATGCAGGTATCCCCTTCAGCTGCTATGACTTCCGCCTCATAAATTTCTCTTGTTCTTTGATCACTGAACTTCCTTAGGATTTTTGTTCGATGGAATAGGGGAGTACACTTCCAATCTCGTACGTGTGGTGCTTTCGGCACCTGACAATTTGAAAAGACTGTGTCCGAAAATCAATTTTCAACACGACAAACAGGACAAATGCGATGTCAAGCATGTTAATTAGTTTGTGAACTGCCTCAGAGGCGTAGTATACGAGATTTTATTCTCATGTGGGAAGGTGTACGTAGGTCAGACTGGCCGGTATGTGAACATGAGATTGAGAGAGCATGGACTGTCCCTCAAGTCTTCATCTTGCTCTACACGTACGAGATTGCAAGTGCACTCCCCTATTCCATCGAACAAAAATCCTAAGGAAGTTCAGTGATCAAAGAACAAGAGAAATTTATGAGGCTCCAGTCATAGCAGCTGAAGAGGATCCATGCATCAGTGCACCGTCGGTAGCCTTATCGGCCAAGGAATTGCGCCACTTAGAATATTTTGTGTGAGAACTTCGTTTAACTGGATTAATTTTCAGAGTCCTCTTCCTCCTCCTTCTTTCTCTATCTCTAATTTAATTGGAGTAGGTTTATATTATAATTTTAGTGTAAAGTTTTTATTTTTTACCGCGCTTTTTTCTTATTTCTTAACTTTGAAGTAAAAAATAATTGTTGCTTTCTTTCGTTTTGGTTAGTCTTCCTTTTGATTTCGTAAATGTCCTAGCACTTCTGATCTATCTTCCTTTGATTCTTCACTAAATATCAGTTGTGAGTTAGCGCCTGTCCGTGTCTGCGTCTTGCACTTGTCCTCGTCTTGAGTGCTACTTTTAATTTTTTGACGTTTAGAAAACGTTTTTGCTTTACCACGGGTACGGCGCGTACACGCAGGTGGGAGCTCTGGGCATCGATGAGTTGGAAGGGAAGTGCATGGACGTTTCTCTAGATCTGTTATAGTATCAAGTAGCCGCTAATCTGGTTCGCCAAAGAAGACTGCCGGCTCGTTTCCTCACTCCGGTTGCGTTGGTGCTGCGTTTCAAACTCTATAGGCCTCAGGCGCTAAGCCTAACACTCGACTTCGATCTGTTTCGGGGCGAGAAAGAAAGACGAGACAGCGAGGACCAAGTCACACATCACTCGGAACGAAGGAAATAACTTTAATAATAAAAAAAAAAAAAAGAATGTCGCCACAGGCCATTAAAGTTGATTTAAGACTGCGCACGATAACGAACGCTACACTGTAGGCGCTTTGCGACTGCTGCGCCGCGACTCGGTTCTGAAAGGAAGCTTCTGAGTTCCGGTGCCCTGGGAACGTTCAATGAGTCTATACAAAACGTGATTTTTGTTAAATTACGGTAAACTGCGGCGAAATATTGATAGGCACCGTTTTGCCCTAAAACTGACCCGTCAAGTCAATAGACACATTGAACTAGTAAGCACACAGGAACCTGGAACAGCAATTAAATTATGTTTTTTTTCGCGACGTTATTGAAGTTTTAATTTTGATCTGAAAGGCCGAGGGCTCTACTGGAAACACTGAAAATATTCCAACGTTCCACTAATAATAAAAACTCGAACGTCGACACCCTTCATTGCGTATTATACTCTTGATTTAGAACCGAGAAATATATTATTTGATTAGTTCTGCTCTTTTTGGAAATCGTATTTTTTTCCAGATAGATAATTAACAATAATATGTTTTATTTTTACCGGCGAGTGTTTATTGCGTATCCACAATAAATATACTATATAATGCAAATATAATTAACAATGGCTAATTTTTTTTTACCTTGCTGTTATATTGTTTTGAGGATGACAGTGAATTGAAAACGAAAGGAGCTCGTACTGTGTCTGTTGTTTTGTTTTTGTGCTGACGCAAAGAAAAAAATAATTTCAAATGTATTTTTTTTTTCTTTTAGAGATGTGTCAAAGCCACACAGCACCAGTGCCTACGAAGCCCCCCTCAGGTACATTACTTTTGACACCAGCTCCATAACATTCGCAACTTAACGGTCGTGAAGGTGGGCGGACTTGAAATATTTAGAGACTATATAGCTTTTCTTTTCCCCTTAAAGGGTAACTGCAAAGAAAAAAAAGTTTTTTTTTAAACAGCCTAATTGGGACAAGCATGTCACAAAACAAATGTTCCGCGAAAAAAAATATTTTTTTTATCAATATTTACGCCACAGGACGTAATTTAGTAGAGTCAGAACCTCTCCACATTTGAAACTCCCGCTCTTTCGACCCCCGCGGAAGAGGAGTACGCCCCGCCCCTCACTCTCCTTGCGTTGCGGAGTTGAACGACGCAGCGTCTCGACTTCCGGCAAGATCTGGCAACCACGCCAGGCCGTGGTATTTTTTTGGTTTGGTGGGTTTGACGCGGTTTGCGAGCACATGTAGCGAAGACGTGACCGGAGAAGTGCCCCTGTGATGTTCCCGGAAGATGGAAAGTATCGTTCGTAATCGTCGTGCGCGCTTTCAAAGCGAAGGGAGTCACAGAATCCACGAGTGCGCAACCACGAGCCAAGGTTCACGACAGCGCTGCGTTGGTTTCGGCGATCTCGTTCCGTTTGGTGCAACACGGCGATTAGACAGAGCTGAAACGTTTGTGGTGTGTGTAATGCGGTGCTAACACGGAGCGCAAATTGGTTGTTGTGGGGTTGACGTTCAACCAGTTAAAGGAGCTGTGCAACAATTTTTGTACTGTGCACAAATACCGCTTAAAACGGATCCCTAACGTTAATGACCTATGAAACACGCTTTCGTTTTTCACCCCACGCAATGGAAGTTCCAGAAAAAAAATTAAAGAAAAACGAGCAGCGTTCACCCCCTCAACTCGCAGCCAGAACAAGCGACCACGTGATCTGGAGCCGATTATATGCCGCCAGTGTTGATCATAGCCACGCGCTGGGGTTGGCAAAGCGCAGGACACGCGCTGAGTTCCAGACATTGTTATGGCTCGGCTGTTGTCGTCGTTGCAGCGATTGGACACGGGTCACAACCCGAATGCTTCTCGAGCTAGCAATTGTCACGAGCCCAAGTCGAGTGCCCACGCAATGCTCGGGTCCAATCTATGAACCGCATTAAAATATCGTCACTTGGGTGTACTGCGATCCCCGAGTTACGTCATCAAATTTTGCAAAGGAGAGATTGAATGAAAATGATCGCTTTTGTCCTTAAAATTACACCGCAACAAAGGAGTTTCTTGGCCAATGGCGTTGCGTGTGAGTATCCTTGAGTCCCAGGTGTGCCAGTAAGCTCGTGTGGAGAGAAAAACATTCCAATTGAATATCGTTGCACAGCTCCTTTTTAAGTCCCGTCGTCGTCAGCTGATCCAGTCAAACTGGTCCGGGAGGACGCTGGGAGCGTTCTTAAAAGTAAATCTGCCTCGTTCTGTTTCAAAATGTGGAAGTTTCCCGACGCATTCCGTGAGTAAAAAGCTGCGGGCGTTTTCATCAAAATTACTACGTTTTAATTGACGTTTTAATTGAACAATGGACTCCGCATTGTTGTCCTAAATCTGCCGTTTTTATGCTTCGTGTTGGACTGCGTTTGCACAGCGACGTGTTGCATCGTGCGGTGTGAATAAATTTGGGCACGATTTCGTACCTGCCTACAGATGCATGAACTGAGACCATTTTTATGTAGTGGACATAGTGCTTTTTTTATTTTCTGTCTAGTCGCGGACGTTAGGTGCACACGGGGCGGATCTCGACGGCCTCCAGAGCGATATGACGAGAACGTAACTAGACACGTTGGTCGCTACGCGAACGCCCGATTGCCTCCACCCAAATAGCATTCCTTTCGGGGCGACATGGCTGCTGGAAGGCTCACTGTCGGGATCACGCATCTAACATCTCCGAAAAGTCAGCATTTGCACGCACAAACAAGCAAAAAAAAAAAAAAAAAAGCACGCTAAGCAAGCAAAGAGGAAAACGAAAGAACCGCGCTATGAAAGCCAAAACCCCGCGTCGCTTCCTATCACTAACACCTGCGACAGCTGCTAAACACACACTACTTCACTTCAAGAAGTCTCACTCAAGCACCTGGGTCAGCACGAAACGACGAAACACTGATCACTTCGGCGAAACGATTAGTCGAGGTAGGCGAGACAGGCGGGAGCAGACTTCGGCGGCCATGAAAGATGGCGAAGCTTTTGTTTGTATGAATCCAAACGGAAGTGCCCGTCTTGTAAACCTTTTGTAAAGAATAATAACTCTCATCACATGGGTTATTCTTTAAACGTAAAAATATGCCGCTCAAAAGGAAATTGCAACGAATAACAAAGGTTTAACAACCAAGATCTAAGCTGTCAATCAAACTCTTAGCCAATGAGAACCTTTTGGGATTGACGTCACATAATCACAACTTCGTGGCGCGCGATTTAAAACGGGCGAAATAGCCGCAAACTAAAATCAGTCTCACGCAATAAATATTGCTGTAAAAAATGTTTTTTCTCGCGGAAAAATTGTTTTTTGACATGCTTGTCCCAATTAGGCTATTTAAAAAAAAACTTTTTTTTCTTTGCAGTTACCCTTTAAAGATGCACTGACACTCCAAAGGTCGTATTTTTTTTATTGTCTAAAACGATGCAAGTTGACACGCAAAACATAAACACGCAAAAAAAAAAAAAAATTCCAGTGCGCCCGCGGTGTTTAATTTGAGTTTTTTTCCTCCGCTCCTCACCTTCTCGCTTCTTTTGATTTGTGACGTGAAATATCATGAAATCTAGAAGCTTTGTAAGCGACATTTCTATAACAATTATTAACGGCATTCTTAAAACGTTTTTACTAATTTTTTTTATTTTATGCACTTGGGAAGGCATTACGTCGGCCCTTCTTTTTTAAATACCGAAATTCGGAGTCTAGAGTGATGTCGCCGTCTGGCTTTCTATCCCCCTCGGAAAACACGGCTCATCGTTTCAAAGAAATGGCGGCATGGCACGTGACGCGCGGAGGTTGTTTGCGGGGCGCAGGCGGCACTTCGAGTGGCGGTGGTTCGAGAGAAACTCGATTCGTAGGACAGCTCAATATCTGAAGTCACCGCAAATGGCGCGGGTCGCCATTGCGGTGACTTCAAATTCGGCATTTGGAAATCGCTTTCTTGACTTCACAAATACTGAATTCTCAAGTTTCGAATTTCGAGGGTAATGTTCAGGCATCGTTTTCAATCGTTTCGGGTAATAATAATAATAAAAAAGAAGATTTTGACGTGTCAGTACTTTTTTAAATCTTGATGAGTCTGGCGTTCGTGATATTTGAGACATATACGCTTGTTTCGTGTTCACAAACACGAGCCGTCTCTTGCATCCAGAGAGCCTTCCGGTCGCTCCGTTCCGACAGACATTCCCTGAGCGTGTGTTTATGTTAGGAAGCATGGTGGAAGGCGCAAAAAACAACGGACAGACCTTCCTTGTGTCTGTTGTTTTTACGCCTTACACCATGCTTCCTAACATTCACCAACTAGCCCCATTGCGAGTTCTACATATGTTTATGCCACGATTGGTAGGACGCTGAGCTGCCACAGAAACGACGAAGTTGAAAGTTTAGCAAGTCTCTTCTGCTATACTGCGATTCAACACATAATAGATGACCACTCGAGGCGGGATAACAACTGGAACGCGGCCCTGCAGTTTTCATCCTATAAGTGACAACACGAAATATGCGGGTAAGGTTCCTGCACGAGACCATGATGCAACGGTATTAGGGTTCTGTAAAACTCACCGGAATCCGCTGGAATCCACGTTGGAGGCATTCGTTACTGCTACGCTATGTTTCGCGCTCTTTGAGGCCGTGTTCGCACTGCGGTTTGTCCGCTCATTGTAGGTTTAAAATGGTCAGTCGCGCCGTATTTGGCTGTTCCAGGCGTAAAAGTAGACGACGAAATCGAGCTATGGCCAGCGGTGTTCGTCGACGCTCAAGGCATCGGTTCGCCGGCGTCATGAATGGCTCTGACGAATACGCCGGCTCAATCTCGACAGGAAAACTTCATGCCAACTAAGTGTATGTGAACTGCACTTCGTGTTAGGTGAGGGACCTCTTTGCGATTGACTAGGACAAGTAGAGCAGACGAAATCTCTTGTGCTGCAGTACCCCTCTTCATCTGTGTTACCAGCCGAAAAACTTGAGGGCTGGCTGCAGTGCTGACAAGTTTTGCACAATATCCCTCCGTGATTTGACGTTTAGGTAGCGGCACTAATTTTTGTTGTCGATCAGCGCAAATAATAAGCAAATAACGTTTTTTGTTTTGTTTTCCGTTTTAGGGTTTTCGACAGTTTTGCGAGGCGTTTAAGCGCCGAGCGACGGCACTCCACGCGCGCATTGAAGTGCCGTCTGAGGGTATAAAACGCAAGTCACGCTTATTCTGACCTGTGTTCCATTGGCTGCTCCCCACCAATCTGTTTTAGCTTCAAACGCGAGCGAAGCAAACGCCATATCTCTACGGCACTACTGATGCCGCAATAAGATGCTGAATGGCTCCAACATGGCGTCCAGGCAAAGATTATAGACGACAGTGTTGGTTTCGGTTTCGTGGTAACTTACTCGGCCTTACTGAACAATGCGGAGTGCAAGTTCGTCTGCTTCTTTTGCAGGGGTTGTGGTGACGTCAGAACGCCGAGCTCTGATTGGTTCTGAATGAAGGATAGCGGGTAGACCTCAAGGCAGCTTGCTTTGAGGTCTACGCACTATTGTTCCAATCGGAACTAATCATAGCTCTGCGTTCTGACGTCTGCGCAACCCCTCGACAAGAGGCAGACGAACTTGTGCTCCGTGTAGTATTTCATTGGTACCGACCAAGTTAACAGTTCTTTCCTGTTTCTATGCAGTTCTTTCGCAGACGCGTCACGTTAACTTGTATCTCCTGTCGGACCACTCACATTGCAAATTGTTTAAGGATATCGGAGATCAGCAACTTTACATGAAGGTTCTGACAAACGGAGTAAGTAAAAAAAGCATTAGCCCGCAGTAAAAAATAGAACAACGTGCACGATGCATTTTGTTGTATTTTCAGTGATAGCAACGGATATTACCTGTAACATTTAGTCACTGATAATAAAGTGTATTTTTTACTGCCCCCGTTAATCTCATGAACAGCCACTAGAAAAGAAAAGGACAGGCGTTTATTCTATTTTAGATTTTCTGCCTATTTTTTTTCTGCTTTAGGAAGGTGTCAAAATCAACGCTCATTAGGCTATTTACAAAATGCCAAACTGCATGCTTAGATTATGTCGCCCGCTAAAGTCTTAAATAACTTCACATTTATAGACTTTTGATTTGGTCAATATGTTCATGCACGCTTCGTCGCTTTCTGGGATTGTTTGTTTTGTTCTTGAAGACCGCAGAGATTTCCTTTAGGCTTTGCCTTTTTTTAACTTTAGAGACAGCGCAATATCTGAAAGTTTGTGCACTTGCCTGGCATTGGATTCAGAAAGAATCTATGGAGTCGAAGAGAATTAAGGAGACACATTCCTGCAAAGAGACGTCCCGTTTTGAACGTGGCAGTTTCGTTTTAGGGGTACGTTTCTGCTGTCTCACAGTTGCTTTTTCTCAGTGAAGCTTGACGTCACGTATTTCTGTGAACTTGCGCGTAGAGTTTCGAAATAAGTTCTAAGCGAATGGAAGAAATCTTAAAGATTTCATAATACGCGTTCGAATAATAAACATACTATAAAAATGTTTCTTCTTGTAGAGTTAATTTAGAGCTCTTTCTGGTATTCCATCTGTCAATACGTTCTCTTCGCACAAGCGTTTTTTGGGGGCACTTTTCTATGTTATTGTATTTGTATAAAAATTAAGAAAAAGATGCTTCTGTACGCAACTAAACGAAAGTATTTGTAACCATGTGCGTTTGTAGAGTGAACTAAGTTGTAGCAGAGCTTGCTTTTTGTTTCCCGGCCCCGCTCCCCCCCCCCCCCCCCCCCCCCCCCCCCCCCTCGCCCGCGGTCCCGTTTTGTACGCCGCAAATTATGGTCACCCTACCCAAGTAGCA